>NW_023604861.1:48622338-49280195 GCF_014898055.3 Talpa occidentalis | reverse complement strand
TACCTCGGTCAAGGTTCTCAGTTGGAGATACAGAATCTACTCTGGTCACTTCAAGCACAATATGCATTCATCAAAGCATATAATGGCTACAGAATTACTACAAAGTCTAAAGAGAGCCAATTCCAACTGCCACAAGCAGAATTGTACCACAGAAATGGGTGGTCAAGGAGCTACGGCCTCTACACCTCAGGGAGTGGCTACATCAGGAAGCCACTATCTCAGCTACCACTTCCCAAGTGACCCCTCCTCTGCCATGGCCTCTAAAGCCATGGATTCCCATTCATTGTCTCCTTTTCTATAAAACTCAGTTCCGAAAAATAATATTCCTTGGGGCAACTACCTGATGGACTTATATCCTACAGTGGCTCCCTAGTAGGAAGGAAGGCATGATAATAGGGATTGTCGTTGTCATTTGGTGATTCTGCTTTGGGAAGGAGGGTATCATATTGCAAAGAACTTTCAAATATGAAGGGAATAATCAAGAAGTTTTGGTGAGCCACAGATATCTACTACCTTTGTATTTACAATGGGCTCAAAAGGTTCTCAAGCCTCCAATCCCTGGCAACAGGACACCAGGTAATAAATGACATCTTGAAGACTATAACTGCCTTATAAACCTTTAATTCACTAAAGAACAAACATACACAATAATTAATCTGAAGCATTCAAACTGAGGTGGCCCATCAACAACTGACTTCTGAATTGCAACTGAGTTATCTTCACTTTTCACATCTAAAAAAGCATTATTATGTTTATACACTAAGTAGCAGGTATGATTATCTGCAGTGTCTTTGGTAGCTGTTCCCCTTCTATATCATGTTGAAATATGGATAGCCAAGCACACAGCTAGTCATCAGTTGCAACCCCACACTTGTTACACTGACTCATTTCCTACTGACATCAAAATCATGCCTATAGCTAACCAGGTCTACTAATAATAGTGACACATCCTGGTTCCAGTTCTCAGAACAAGAATGTGTTCTACTTCAGCCTCACAATTCACTATTCACCTTACCTTACAGGTGAGTAAGAAGAAGTACAAAGGTTTAGTGATTAGTCTCAGAAGACTAGTAAGTGATGGAACAGAAGCAAGAACCAGCAGCATACAGCCCCTGCTGTAAGTCCCTCCACTCTCCCACATGCTGCCTCTGCCTGAAAAGCTTTGGCGCTCCATCAGTTACAATACTCAGCAGAATAAAAGTTGATCCGGACACACCCTCCAAAAAAATTCAAATAAATCCTTACTTGTTTACAAGTGGAATACTAAGTGCCCAGCCAGCAGCAAAGTCTGGATACTTAAAAACTGTAGGATTTTCAGAAAAGGCATAATGGTGAATTATTGTAGATTCTTCATCATGTAATGCTTTTCCTAAAAACCATTCCTGTTAAATAAAGACATAAAATATTTTTTAAAAAAGCCATTTCATGTAAGAAAAACAAAGCCATATCATTCGTTTTAGCTAATTAAATCATCAGAGCGATAGAGAATTAATGCAGATCACATACGTTTAAAGAATTTTAAGAAAAATGTAATAGCCATATGATAATACACACAGCATAATCTCTATATAAAGTAATTTATCAGATCATCAGAATAAACAAAATGTTAGTAATATACCATAAATATATAAAAATGGTATTTCATAGAATATTCCACAGCAAAAGATTTAAGGCAAAGAAAATAATGTTCCTATATGTCCCATTGAGGTTTGTAAAGAATTTGAAAAATTCCTTCAAAAATCAATGCCCAGTTTATTCACTTATTCATTCAATCAATTAACGTTGATGTTACCAATTCACATTTAACACATTACTCCACATTATTCCACACCAGGCAGGAACATAGTTTGTGCAATAGTGGAAAGACAGAAAATAAGCAAGTAATGAGATCAGAGAGTGATTGCAATGTGCTGATGGAAACAAAACAAGTGTGACTGGGGGACTACCCCAGAAAGAGAAAATTATCTGTGGTAACAATTGAACTGTGAATAAAATATCAGGGAGCCAGTAATGTATGCACAAATCTGAGAAGAACATTCCAGGCAGTTAGTACAAAGTCCCCTAGATAGAAAAAAAGCTTGAAACATTCAATGAAAAACATGCCCAGGTGGCTGGGTGTGGGGAAACATGACATGAAAAAGAGGCAGGAGACTGACCTGAGTGGGTGTTCTGGTGCCAGTGAAAAGAAGCACAGACTATTAGACAACAACAAAGGTAGACAGGATATGAGGGCTAATGTTCCAGAGAAAGGAAGCCCATTCGTGGGAACCCCACTCACCTCCTGTTACCCACAAGGAATTCACTGCTTCCCAGACCCAAGAACACCCCACAACTCAGAGCAGCCCCTAAGGACTTCTGAAACCCAGCTGAGTGGGGAGAAAGGTTGGAGCTGGAAACTGCCAAGAATGCCATAGAATTGTAAGGAAATCTCAGAGAAGTGAACCCAAAATTTTGTAAGTAATTTCCCTTCAACTGCTAGGCTGATCTTTCAATAGAAAGATAAAAAATAATGGAACATACCAGGAGAGGATAAAAAGCTGAGCAAAGTCCTCAGCAGCCCTGTGTTGGGGAGCCCAAGGCTGGAGTGCAGGCTCCCCCAGGAGACTGGGATCTGGGAGCTAGGGTAGTCTATAAACAGACCTACTCACGCAAGGTCTACAACCCAGAAAACTAAATCATCTTGTAGATAATCCGCAGCCTCTTCAATTTTTCAATAATTAGTGAAAACTTGCCAAGGATGCCAGGAACAAGACCAGACCAAAAACAAAGAAAAAGAGAAAGAGATTCATGGAGTTATCAAAAACAAAAACTGATCAGTATGTTTATGAAAATAAAAATTTTAACAAATAACTAGAATCTATAAATAAGAGTCAAATGGAAATTCTAAAACTGAAAAAGACAATAGCTGAGTTTAGAATTCAAGAGACTATTAGGCATTATAGAAAGAGGACAGTGTTCTGTAAGGTAAATCAATTAAAACACTCAGATTGATGCACCAAAAAAGGAGAAAAATACAGAAAGTAGCAGCAGAGCAATGTGGGCTACAGTGAAAAGGTATAAAATATGCAAAGTTCAAAACCCAAAACAGGTATAGAGAGAATGAAACTCAAAAAGTATTTGAAGAAATACTTAGAATCTTCTAAAAGAGACAAAACGTATCAAATCAAAGATTCAAGAAGCTCTGCAAATTCCAGTGAGGACAAATACAAAGAAAAGTATGCATAGGCAGATGTTGCTTGAAAAACCAAAGAGAAAAGCCTTAAAAGCAGCTAAAAGGCAGGGGAAGGACTTACACATTTCTTTTAAAGGAGCAAAATGAGATAACCAACTTTTCCACAGATGAGAGACAATGGAATGTCTTTACAGTGATATATGAAAATCTCTAGGTACAGAAATCTTTACCTGGTGGCATTACCTTTGATGTCAGAGCTGATGAGTGATGGGATCTGGTTACAGAGGCTACACTGATAGGATGGCAAGAGCAGAAACCAGGGCACCAGCCAGGAGGTCTCAAAATGGCAAAGGCAAGAGATGATGGTACTCTGACAAGAGTGCTAGCATTATATACGGAGAGAAGATGGGTGAGAGAAATACTGTAGAGCTAGACTCAAGTGGATGTACCACATGGGGCTGAAGGAAACAGAGGACCCACCCATGAGTCCTAGGTTTCCACATGAGCAACAGCAGAGACAGTGCTGCTGTTTCTGAATGGAAGACTGAAGACAGAAGGAGTTTAGAAGGGACATTATTTAATTTTAAGCATGCTGAGTTTGAGGTTCCTATTTGACAGGTAAGTGGAAATACTAAATCAGAAGTACGAAATAGTAGCAGGCTCACACCCTTGGTTCAGTCACTCTGCTCAAATGTGATCTGGTCAGTAAGGAATCCCCTCAACCCCATATAAGAGAGTAAGCACACCCCCAGTCTACCCTTTATCCCTCTTATAACTGCTTTGTTTTTCTCAACAGCAGTAGTTACTACCATCTGACATATTACTTGATTTTTTATCTCCCCTGACAAGAATAGCCCCTTCTTGTGGGCAGAGATTTTGTCCATTTTGCTTTCTGTCATATCTCTAGAATAGCTCACATGTAATAAGTGCTAACCAGATTCTTTTTAAATGAAAAGGGCAAACCCAGAGTTTAAAGGGCAACTATCCCCTAATTAATGAAACTAAGACCAAGTGTCACCACCATACTCCCCATTTCTTATCAGAAAATAAAAGCAGGAGGGTTACAGTACTAATTCTTAAGTGCCCTCTTCTGCTTGTGGTTGTGTCCCAGAAGCCTTCCAGAAAAAGCCACTGAATACAACGATATGTTCAGGTTCACAGATTTGCTGATGATTTTTTTTCTTGATAGTCTAAAGATATATTAAGTCATCGCTGAACAAAAAGAACAACAATAATAATAACAACAATAATAAATGGCCTCAACCTTTAGAGAGGAAAATTCAACATCTTTCTTTTAAATCGATAATACAGCTGTACTAAACACTAACCAACATGAAAATCGTCACATTTTACATGTCAAGTTAATATTGCTTGTTTAAAAAAAATAAACACTTCAATATGTTTCAGTACCTTCCTTATTTATTTTTTACTATTTTTTTTTTGTGTGGGACCCTCTCCAGTGGCCGGGGATTGAACTGGCGCTGCAGAGGCTACAGGCAGTCTCGCAACCCAGTGCTCAACCGCTGCGCCACCAGCAGAGGCCCTATTTTTTACTATTATAATTCTTCCCAACATAATTTCATATGGAATGTGTCATGTTTTAACTCCTGATGTCAGTGTTCAACTATTACCCACATACAAGATTGTTGTTGAGTCGCTGCAAGGGACTGTACTATATAAACTACTTTAAGGAAGAAATCAATACATAATCTGTGGGAAGGGGCACACCCCCATCTACCTTAATGGTTTTCTTAATAGTCTCATAAAAAAATATTGTTAAGACAAAACTAAAAGAATAATTCAAATGATGTTCTATTAGTATCTTAGAATAACTCTTTAACAGCACCCACATTCCACCTCTATTAAAAATTTAAAACGTCAAATGATGGGGCTCTGATCCCATCATTTCTTTCCCCTTGGTTAGCCTGGCATGCAAGTGGAATGCAAAGAGGGGCATTACTGTAAGAAAACACAAGGACATACCAAGGGTTGGTATTGGTAGGCGAGAGGATGATGGTTTTTGTCTCTGTCATTGTGTTTGGGATTGGTAGCTTTCATTGTAGTGTGGCTTTGCTGCTATTTTACTTAATTCTGGAAAAATGCCGAAGAGATGGAATGAGCTATAAAGTTTACAGATGCTCACTTCACTTGTCTGCAGGAGACGACTGAAAACAGACAATCCTGCAGTCCATGTCTTCATTTGTAAAATTCTCCTACTAATGGAGGACGCTGAAGGATTATGTGTGCAGAATTTCTAACAGAAGTACTTTATGTATCTATTTTGTAAATGCCTGTACAATTGGTTTGGATATACAACCAAAAATGTGATTGTCGAGAGAGAGAGAGAGAGAATGTGTGCCTGCTGCACACCATTATCTTTAAGTTCTCAGTATCAGTAAATGAGTAAGGTATTGGAGACTTTAATGAAAAGCCGCTGTTCAAGATTTTTGTAGCTACTAAACTGACTCTAATATTTTACTATTTTGTTTAAAAAAAGAAAAGCTGTAATTTATATCACTCTTCAACTTTATGGTATTTAATTGGCACAGAATTTTGTGCATGTGGTTTTTAGAACACAAACTGTCTAATTCAGAGTTTAAAAATACAAAATGAAATAAAGTAAGAATTAAAAAGTCAAGACACTTTAGCAAATGCACACTTATATTAAAAGCATACATGGGGGAAAAAGAAAGACATCAACAAGATATGGAAATTTATGAAAATCACCTAGAAAGGCAATTTAACAGATTAATTACTCTAATAAAGATTAAATTTTTCCATTCAAAAATATTGTATAACAGCATAAATTTGCATTAGTAAAAATGACATGAAGCTGCTGAAGGAAAAGAAAATGTCAGAATCAAGCAAAATAACTGAATCTCTAACACATTATATAATTATTATTTTAACATAGTTTATTTATATCGAAGCCAAAATCAGATTTGACTTATACTTTTTTCCTAAAATGTCAAATGGTATATGGAAAAAATACACTGGTTTGAGTTAACTTCAATGTTATATAATTTTTATTGCCTTAAGTTAGTTTCAAAAGAAATAAAGCATTCTAGATTTCAGAAAAGAGGGGGGAAAACAGTTCATTTTACCTCACTGAACTTGCTTTTCATGAACTTGCTTTGAACTTTTAAATTTATCATTCCAATTTTCATTAAAAAGCATAGTGAGTCACCATCTTCTGTACAGAATTAGAGCTATGGATAATGGAAAAATAATCTCCAGGTGAAATGAACACTAGGAGGTGATTAGAACTCCTACATCCTAAAAAAGATTTGGGAGTTTTTCTCAAGTCAAAAGGAAACATAAAAGCCTAACAACTGTTTTATATAAAATATGGCCAAAAAATAAAAAGGTATACAGATGTTGGTTAGCATCATCTGAAGACAGGGGATGAAAAATGTTCATAATTCTCTCTTTTGAGAGAATTATTTTTTTTAACCTAACAACTTTCTCATTCAATTTTATCCATATCTTCCCAGAAAAGAAAAGCATGAAGGCAAATCATAATGGATTCTGCTGACATTTAAAGAACATCAAGACCAGAGGTTTTACTAAGTAAAACTTTCCAGTGTTTGAGAAATCAATCTGATGACCACTGTTGCCCGACTTTTTGGGTGTACATCAGTAAACCCATAGGTACCCAGAAACCACCTTTCCTTCCCTATGTTCTTTTAAGACCTGACTCAGTACTGGAGTGGGCATCAGAATGTGGGTGCACATCAGAATGTGGGTGCACAGGTGTCTGCTGGCACCTGAAAGGGACCAATTCTGTTTATTCCAAGTTTAAGAAATTCTATAAAGTGATCAGAGTGTAACCAAGGCTTCCCCAAGAGAACTGAACAGCCTGACTTACTGGGAACACATTTCTAAGACAATCTTTCACATCTGCTAAGATAGTGAATATAGCCTAGCAGGAAAGCTGACCTTTGAGGGCTATGTATCAGTGTTAAACACTGCTCAGTGCTAGGATTTAGAAGTAAACATGAGCCATTTGCTAGAAGATATCTACACAAAATAAAATTTGAAAATATGAAAATAGCAGTGAACTTCCAAAGCAAGATACATCCCTTCTCACCTCCAGATTTTCTCAAATATTCCCTCTGCTTAGAGCACTCTCTCTCCTATTAACTTCTATTAATCTTACAGGACTCAGGTTAAATGTCACTTCCTGTCATGACCCTCCCAGACTAGGCCTGAAGCCCTGCTATGTGCTTCTAACTCTATGTTTCCCTTATTATAAGATGCCTTGCTTTTAGCTATCACTGCTTCTTTAATGCTCCACCCTCACCCTACTAGTCTATACCATTCATGAGGTCAGGATATTTATCTGTCCTAACCCCTGCTATCCATAGTGCTGCTATCCAGTTGGTACTAAAAATATTTCTTATATAATAATATGTGGTCATTGCTGCTAAAGAGAAATAATCAATTTTAAACTTATTTCTTAACTCTTAGAATATAGCTTTTAAATTCTCTGAAATTGTGAAACACAAATTAATATTTCATTTAAAATGGCTCATTGTAAGTTCTATCTCTCTTAAAGCTACACACCTGAAAGAGAATTATTTAATATTGCTTCCAGATATTCAAGTATTGCTTCATTCTTTTCAATTTTGAATTCAGTGTTTTTTTAGATTGAATCAAAATCAAATCTTTGTTTACTATTTTCCCCATAAGACAAATACTGGCATTGAAAATTCATTCACCTTTGATGGATCATATCTTCTGAGTGTTTTTAAGAGTTTCGGAATTTGTATTCTTGTCTCTTCTTCACAGAAGAAAATCCATGATGAATTTCTGCTATATGTTACAGAAAAACTGACAAAAAGAAAGTAGTTTATAGTAACCACTTCTACAAAGTGAGATTATAATAACGTATATTAAAACTAATAATCAAGAAATGGATGAAGAACATACTTATTGACAAGAAATCTAGATTCTTTTCTCTATATTTTTATTTTTCTTCAGTGTATAATTTCAGTTCCTAGAAAAGGCAGCTTATAAAATAGCTTATAAAATAGCTACAGAATTCTTAAGGTTAATTCTTTCCATAACAAAACCAGTTCAGAAAACAGATAATTTCCAAATATAAATATCAAATACATTAACATTTTATCTCCTACAAATGAAATATATTTTGTTTTCCATTCATGAAAAGCCATTCATAATTAAAAATCAATCAAGACATTTGCTTAATGTAGTCATCATAAAAAAATAGAGTTCAAATTTACTTCCTTTATTATCAGAAAACCACCCCTTTTTAATAAGAAAAATATGAAGCATACAGTGTTGAGATAAAGATGTCAGTAATTTACACATTTGGAGTTGAACATACTGTGGTAACAATGGAAGTATGGTCCATGCACCTTCCTGCTTAGCCAGCTGATGAAGAAGGAGGACTGTGGGGAGTTCCTGAAGAAACAATTATCAAAGAAGAGAAATGTAACACAATATTATCACTAAAATTAAAAAAAGATTATTTTTAAATGCAGGTATTTACAGAGACATGACATTTTAGCTTTACACCAGTCTCCTTTTCCTTCTCTTCAGAAGTTACTAGAAAAGAAGAATCTACACAACCTCTCCACCACTAAGTAGTGCCTAGCAGAGCTGACAGGAAATTTGCAGATTTGCAAAGGTTACAAGAACAAAAGAGCAGGAACACTCAGAGGCATAACAAGAGTTCTTACTGCAAACACAATGTAGGTAGCAAATGGAAAATGAAACACTTCAGGTAAAAACAGGACATAATACCTAATTTACTTTATGTGAAAAAAAAAAAAGACTTTTTTTTTTCTTTTTTTCTTTTTAAGATTTATTTTTTATATATGCAAGCACTGGGTACAGTCAGAAGTGTGGGAGGGTGAAAGAATTCACCAGAGCCAGAGCGGGTAACAGAACAGGCAGACTGACGAAATACACTGCTGAGGGGAGCAGTGGGCGCTGCGAGAGAGGTCTGCACACCATGTGGGACCCTCGCTGGCGGCCCGGGATTGAACCGGTGCTGCAGAGGCTATGGGCAGCTTTGCAGCCCAGTGCTCAACCACTGCGCCACTGGGGGAGGCCCAAAAAAGACATTTTCTGAAGTGTCCCAAAGAAACTGAAACACCATGCCAATGAAGAGCTTGGGCTCTAATTACTAGAAATACAATCTGTAAGTATTCAGGCAACAACAGTAATAGCTTAATGGTGAAATTTCGTAACTGATAAATACAGAAGCAACTAATATTCAGAGATATGACACAACTATATATTTACATGTAAATATATATGTGTATATAGAGAGAGAGATGGAGAGATTAATATTCTTAAGGCTATGAATGTTAGCTTTGTAGCAAAGCTCTATACACTATATTTCAAGTTGTTACAAGTCACAATATCTAATAAGCTTGAACACCCCTCTTTCCAACAAACTTCAGTATATTCTGTGTTTTATACTAACTCTTAACCTGGTAACTGTTATAGACAAAAGACTTTAAGAATAAATGTTTAGGGCCTCCCTGGTGGTGCAAGAGATTGAGACTCAGCACTATGAAGCTATCCCCAGACACTGCAGCACGTGTTCAATCCCCCGCAGGGAAGTGACCCACATGGCACAGCAGACCTCTCCTGTCTCACTGGCTGCTCCCCTCAGCAGTGTCATTCAGTACATCTGCCTGTTCTGCTCACCACTCTGTCTCTGGAAAATCCTCTCACCAACCCCCCATCTCCAACCTGCACCCCAGCTATTGTATGCATAAATAAATCTTTAAACAAAAAAAAAAGAATAAATGCCTAAAAAGATAGTAAATGCAGATGGACCTCTGAAAGTAGAAACAAAATTAGTTCAATTTTTTAATTTGAAGGTTACATTTTACATTAATATTAAAGAACTATTATGCCACACTCATACTTGGGGAGCTACACAATGAAAGGTAAAAAATATTATAGGAAACATTATGTTTAACTTTGAATGTCATGAGAGATGATAGAGGTATAGGTAATGGGGACATAGTGACATGAGTGAGAAGGTTTGAAGTTTGCAAATGAAAGAAAAGTATTAAGAGTAGTAATGTTGTACCCATATTACAATGTTATATTAAGACTTGTGATGTTTGAAATATAACTCCAAGACCAATTCACAAGATACTACAAGGCTGATGTATATTGCAAGGGATATTTCACTTTTATTTCATATGAAAGTTATGTTTATTCTTATAAGTCTTTTTAGAAAATTGGTATCACAGCACTGCTGGCATATTTATACTGTGACTTCAAAGGTCTACCATCTCTATTCTTTAAAAAAAAACAACTTAATTATCTTTCCTACTTAGAATAGTGCTTGTTACATTGTAATAGAGTAACATGAGCTCCTAAAAAAAGAATGCCTAAATATTTGAAATGTTATGATGCTAAGTAGATTCCACAAAAGTTTCTCTAAGTTTATCATTTAAGAAGAAAAGAACATTTCAATTTCGCTAATTGTAATGTTCTTTTCTTCTTAAATGATAAACTTAGAGAAACTTTTGTGGAATCTACTTAGCATCATTACCATGGAATATTACTCAGCATTCAAAAAAGATAAACACATGCAATTTGCAGCAACATGGATGGCGCTGGAAGGGATCATGCTCAGTGAAATAAGCCAGAAAGAAAAAGAAAAATACCGGATGGTCTCACTCATAGCAGGAATCTCGAATACTTAAATAAGGGACCAGGAAAACGAATAACTATAAGAAAGTGAAAATCAAAATCAACAAAAACTATGAACCAGAGACACTTTTTGGGGGTGGGGGGGCGGGAGGGGAGGGATTGGGGTCAGAATGGGGGGATTGCAATTGTATGGGGAATATAAAAATAAAATTTATTAATTAAAAAAAAAATTCTGGACAGCATTGTGAAAATAAATAAATAAATAAATAAATAAAAGTTGTTCTGGATAATCACAGGAAAAAAAAAAAAAGAAGAAAAGAACAGGTTTTTTTTTTTTTGGAAAGATTTATTTTATTTATTTATGCATACAAGAGCTGGGGTATAGGCCAGAGGTGGGGGGTGGGGGGGCGGCGGGGGAAGCAAGGATTCACCAGAGACAGAGTGGGGAGCAGAACAGGCACATTGACTGAAATGCACTGCTGAGGGGAGGAGTGGGTGAGACAGGAGAGGTCTGCTGAGCCATGTGGGTTAGCTTCATGGTGGGAGATCAAACTCGTGCTCCAGTGGCTGCTGATAGCTTCACAGTGCTGAGACTTAACCCCCTTGCGCCACTAGGGAGGCCCAAGAACAGTTTTTAATATAAATCTTTGGAGTGAAGTATCAAATAAACCTCAACTCCATATTGTATGTGGTATTTATCTTCACTCCCATGTACTAATAGGAAATGCAAAAAAAAAAAAACAAAAAACACAACGAACAAAGGTTATCAGACTAACAATGTAGCATGTTAGGGAAAAGAATGTAAAGGCTGAATGAGCAGTTACCCAATACATCCAGGGCATTTCTACTGCTGATTTCCTAATTATGCAGTAACTCATTGTCTTGGAAAAATTTATACAGGGCCTCCCCGGTGATGCAGCGGTTGAGTGCAATGCTACAAAGCTGTCCGCAGCCTCAGCAGTGCCATTTTGATTCCCCGCCGGCCAGGGAGAACCCCACATGGCTTGGCAGACCTCTCCTGCCTTGCCCGCTGCTCCCCTCACCAGTGTCTTCAATCAGTCTGCCTGTTCTGCTCCCCGCTCTGGTGAATTCTCTTACCCTCCTGCACTTCCGATCTGTACCCCAGTTCTTGTATAAAATAAATAAATAAATCTTTTAAAAAAATTATACAGACACACACACACACATATATATATATTCATATTCATGAGGGATTGTATAAGAACAAAAACCATGTGTGAAGAAAACTAATATATCTGCATAAAGTTGAAGTATGGTAACATGTGAATATGAACTAGCTAGAAGAGAAATAGCAAATATTTTTAAATGTTTTATAAAAAGTGGCAAATGAGTTACTGTATAGCAACTGAAATTATAATGATGAAAATTTTGTAACACTAGAAACATCTTTTTTTAGAGAAAAACAGCCTAATAAATACAAGACTAAAATAAACTATGGATTACTAGTACAATAAAATCATTCTTATCTGCATTATTCTGTTTATTAAACCATATGCCTGGATTTCAGATTTGTTTCAGTAGATTAAAACACAAGTCGTGATAAAGTTGTTCTGTAACCCTAAATTACCAAATAGAAACATTTCAAAAACTAGTGTGCTATGATAACAGCCTCCAAGGGTATGTGAACACCTCTGTCTGAAAAATATAAGGTAGGTTCTACCTCAGCACTCAGAAGCTTTTAACTTCTTGATTGAGCTAAGGTCACTTTAATTTTAAATAAATTTTCATCTACTAATCCTTAAAAAGACCCAAGAGCTTCCATGTTAAAAACATATTTATATACATACCGATATGTATGTGCATGTATGTGTGTGTGGGTGTGTGTATGTGTATAGAACACAGGTTAGAGAAAGCAAACCTAAAGGCTAATTAGCAGTTTATGAATATATCAAGGGCTTTCATGCTGTTGATTCTGAATAATGCAGTAGTTTCACTGCCTTTTTAAAAAACATATATATGTATTTCATATTCATGAGGAATATGTATATATATATATATATATATATATATACACACATACTCTATGCATGAATGCACATACAGACTCAGACACACATACATATTAATATGTTTCAGCACATCTAACATAAAATAATTTAAAAGGTCACAATAAAATTTTCCATCAAATGATCGTATCTCAATTCTAACCACTTGGAATTATAATAATTTCAGCTCTTTCTATCTGTTCTATCTAATACCACAAGATTTAGACCTCCTCAAAGATGCCACGTTACCAGTTTATAGTACTTATAAATGCAAAGCAAATTTTTTAATAAGTAATTGATTGGATGATTGAGAAGGAATTTTCAAATAAAAATCCAAGGGGAAAATAAGAAAATGTTATGTTACCAAAAGTATTTAAAGTATGTCATAATAAAGCCACACATGCATGCGTTTCTGTCTGTTGTCAATCTAAATGTCCAGTCACAAATCATACTACTAAGTCAAACTTAGTATGACTTAATTCTACCAATAATGACAAAATTCTACCAATAATGAGAGAATACCATAACAGAGGCATAAAAGGACTAAAAATACAAATGATCAAATGTGGGTAAATGACAGAAAAGGGAAAGAAAATGAAAAAACTAATCACAGTAACTCAAACTTCTTATGTCAGCTCTATTTGTCTCACTGAACCAAAATCTACCTTTATTTCTATCATCAGCATCTACTAATATCCTACTAAGCACTTTGAAGTAAGAAAGCCTACTGAACTGAATTCAGTCAGCACTTTCTTAGATCATATTTTTTATCAAGGCATATAGTCACATTTAAAGCCATTTATAGTAATTATTGAGAGCAAGTGAATTCAAAACCAACACTAATTCATTATCTGTTATTTACATATATCCATCATCTTCACTTTGGAAAGGGGTTTGGCTCCATAGCTAAGCATTCTGAAAATGCCTTGAGAATGGAGAAAGCCCATTATTCTTCACATAGAAGGGAAATCATTAAAAATTTATATCTAGAAATATTAATAGAATGAATAAGCTAACAATTGAACATAAAACTGATTAATATTTTAAATATCATCAATAAACTTAATTATTAGGAATATTTGATTCTGAAATGTTAGTCTTACTGCCTCTCATTGGAAAGATTTCTGCTAAATCTTTTCCTGTGTCAAGAGACTATTTCCCAGCATTTGTAACTTGTCCATAGCCTACTATAAAATATAAATCTAGTAGCACATAAGTTTGTGGTCCAAATCACTCTCATTATTCAGACAAACTACTAAATTAGAAAGTAAGAGCCAAGGCATTTATTCAGTATTAGGCAAAGGTTCTAAAAGACTAAAACCTGTTTTAAGATGGATTCCAGTTCAACTGTATTTCCAAACTCTAATATATACTTCGTAGGCACTGAACTGAGCTCTTTTAGACCAACAAATAAATTAGGATGAAAACTAACATCTGTTTATTATTACAGTTTCTTACATAAGAAGTAGGTATGTCTTTTGAGGATAAACAATAGCTAAATATAATATACTGTTTGGAATATATATCAGACAGATTTACTAGCCTTTAAAAATCCAGTATTCATTTATAGACCAGATTAGAGTGATGCCACAACAATATACCTTCCAGCAATCTGAGTGTATGTTAAAATAAAAATTTTCTTCCAGATACCTGTCTTAATCATTATCTGTCCTTTCTTAACAAGAAGAAAATATTGCCTCATTATTTATAAAATTTATTTTTTAAAACTACTTAGACTTTGAAATGCCTTACTAAGTATATTTTTATAGTTCATATAAATCTGTTTTAAGTATTCATTCATTCACAAAGGGAAGTAAAGCTTAGCATTTAAGGATCTGGTTTCTGGAGTCAAAGTTCTTGCACCAGAATTCTCACTCCTTATCTTCTGAGCAGCAACTTTAAGCATATTCCATAACCTGCCTGAAGCTCTGTTATCTCATCTCTAACATGGGGTGACAACAGTCCTGGGATCAAGCAAGCTAATACATGTCAAGGACTTGGCACATGATTGCATGCGATGGTTATTAATATTATTATAGACTTTATACTATTTGCTAAGCAACCACTATGTGCAGGCACTGTTCTAGGGACACAATAAAAAGACAGGGCAGAGTCCCTCCCAGACCTCACATCTTAATGAAGGAGATAGTCAATAGGCAAGTAAATTTAGAATACAATGCTAGGGATAAATGGTATTAATAAATAAATAAATAAATAAAGCCATCTAACATGAACAGAACACTGTTCACTAATTATTTCCATACATTGCCTTTTCCAATCTGTTGCCTGGATGATTAAGGGCCCATTTATATGTCAGGAGACAACAAAGCAGAGGTAAGGGGTTTTGGAACCAGTCAGAACTGAGAGATTTGGCTACACTATTTATTAGTGACTAAGAATGAAGCAACTCAACCTCTCTAAGCCTCAGTTTCCTCTGCAAAATGGGGAGAGTAACAGTAACTACTTCATACAGTTAAAATGACCTGATGCTTAAAACCAGCATAGCATAGTGAGCATCAAATAAAATAATACCAGTGATGAGCACTATCAAAGTCAGTCATGATTACAACTATAGTTTCTGTCTCTACTCCAGATCCTGGCCCTATATACTAGCTCTCTCACTAGATCCTCCAACTCTACCTTTCCAAACATGAACTCATTACATTAGCTCACAGAGAAGCTCATCTTTTTTTATTCAGCCAGTTGCTAATAACCAGTGAGACCCATGATTTACTGCTTCCATAAGTGAGAGTCCTTAGAGTTGCCCAAGGCAGAAGTCTAGCAAACTCTTTCAATTTCTTCAAGACTCAAGTCATATGTCATAAGAAGTTTTTGCTGACATTGTCAGGTAGGGCTGGCTGCTTCCTTGTCTATGTTTGTACATTGCCCTGCTGATGCTGCTTCATGCAGCCACATGCTGAAACCCACTGGAATGAGCTTCTGGAGGGCAGGAAGTACACCATCTATACTGACTAGACAACCCCACACTCACACCATCTGTGTGGAGCACTTGCCTCCACATATACTTTCACACACTGACACTTAACTTGACCTCTCCCTGACCCCCACATCACCACCAATGTCACCACCAGGAGAGTGAGTTTTAAACTGACCAGCTACTGTAGGTCTCTGGCTCAAGACATAGAACCCAACACGGCCATACTCCATCATAGGCCACTGTCCCCTGAACTCAGGGAGACTCCATGATCTGGCCTTTGAAGTTTTTCATGGGCCAAGCCCCAGCTCTCATCAGACTCACACAGGATAGATCTCTTCAGGACAGAGAAGGGGTTCAAATGGTGGGCAGCCAAATCAGAACAAATGTTCATGACATGGCCTGCTCCGCAGTATGAATAATTCATTACTGCTGAACAGCACCCACTGAGGAAGTGGACTCCTTGTCAATGTCCAATTTTATCCTGGGGACTCTTGCACAGGTGTTTGCATAAATTAAATAGCTAAAGATTTATTAAATGAATAGATGAATAAATGCTTGTTCAATAGCAATGTGATAAAGTCTCCAGTTTAATAAATAACTTAATGTGATTACACCTATTAATTACTACAAAACATGAACTTTTAGTAAGTAATTAAGCATCCAATTGCTCTCCTGAACAGAATGGTGTAATGACAGACAGCAACAGGAATCTCAAAGCTGACCTTTTAAAGAAGTACCTCAGACTATCTCCTTGCCAATAAAAAATTTCTAAAAATAGGAAACACACCACCACCATCCTCAAGCTTCTTCACACTAATCTATGAAAGGCTTTGCTCAGACTTTTCTGGCTTACCTTATTAAAAAAAAAAAAAAAAAGGATAATTTTAAACTAACGAGCCAAGGTCTGACTAATTCTTGTCAAGAAAATAGTGATTTCCAAAACTTTCTGTGAACAAGCAAAAAGAATCAATTATTTGTAAGGTTAAGATTCTGCCAGGTTTTAAATAAAGTTCATACCACAAAGGAAAGCAATAAAATTAGAAGTGTCTGCTCTTTTCAAAAGTTATTTAGTTGAGGGTGGGAGGCCAGGGAGAGTTCTAAGCAGATAGTGTGGTTCCATTTGACCTAAGGCAGAAAATGTACTCTTACATCTAACATTTATTATTTTAAGGCCTCACCAGCTCCTCCACACCCCCACCCCAGAACCTTATAAGCATATCTTACTTCTGAATTTGTTTTTCTTTATTTGAAGGTTACCTTAAAAATGTAACTATTGTTGGGCCGCCCTGGTGGCACAAAGGGTTAAGTCGCAGCCCTATGGAGCAATCCCCAGCCAGGGAGCTAACCCACATGGCGCAACTGACCTCACCTGTCTCACCCCCTGCTCCCCTCAGCAGTGTATTTCTTCAGTCTGCCTGTTCTGTTCCCCACTCTGTCTCTCATGAATCCTCTCACCCTCCTCTGCATCTAGCCTATACCCTGGTTCTTGTATAAAAATAAATCTTTAAAAAAAATGGAACCATCATTTATCCGTGGTTCTGTTCATAGCTCTGGTTCTTCCTTCACTCCAGTTCTGCCCTTTCCCTTTCTCTTAGCACTCATACCCACAGTGGCTTACTTTCTTGCTTCTTGTTCAAAGTGAATCCCCATTTTCCCCCTTATTTCACAAGAGAGCTTTGGTTATTTCAGGCTTTTTGTGTTCCCAATTGAATTTCAGCAATATTCATCCCATTTCTTTGAAGAATGCTATTGGGATTTTTTTTTTTTAAGATTTTATTTTTGCACAGAACTGGGATGCAGGCCAGAGGTGCCAGGGGGCAGGTGTGGTGAGAGGATTCACCAGAGACAGAGTGGGGAGCAGAACAGGCAGATGTACTGAAATACACTGCTGAGTGTGGTGGGCGAGACAGGAGAGGTCTGCTGTGCCGTATGTGTGTTAGACCCCTGGCCAGGCATCAAACTGGCATCAAACTAGTGGTGATAGAGCTGAGATTTAACCCCTAGGTCACCAGGGAGGCCCCTTCTGTTGGAATTTTTATTGGGATTTTTACATTGTAACTGCAAATTGCTTTGGGTAGGATGGCCATTTGACAACATTGATTCTTCATATCTATGAGCAAGGAATATATTTCTATCTTTGTGTCTTCTATTTCTTTTAACAATGTGTTAGTTTTCCCTGCACAGGTCCTTCACCGGTTTTGTGAAGTTTATTCCTAGATATCTAATTCTTTTTTTGATGAGACTGTAAGTGGCATAGCTTTCTTAATTTCTTCTTCTAGTTCATTGCATATAAGCAACTATTTTTTGTATGTTTTTGTATCCTGCCACTTTGCTTAACTGATTTACTGTTTTGATTAGTTTTTCCATGGAGTCTTTGGGGTTCTCTATGTATATTAGCACACTTCCAGACTTCAAACTAAACTATAAAGCCATAATATTTAAAACAGCAATAATTACAACAGCAAGATACTGGAACAAAAATAGACACACAGACCAATGGAATTGAGAGTCCAGATATAAAATCACACATTTATGGACAACTTCTTCTTGATCACAACATAAATATATGACACCCCCAATGGAACATTCATCAGTGACTGGGCTGTTTGTTCCTATTTCATGTAACAAAATCCATTTTCACTCAAATATCCACTCAAAAAGGAATTTTTTTTAGGTTAAAAAAATAAAGCCAAATCATATGCTTTGCATATAGATGCTAAGCACACAAAGAAAGTGAAAATCAAAATCAACAAAAACTATGAACCAGAGACACTTTTTGGGGGTGGGGGCGGGAGGGGAGGGATTGGGGTCAGAATGGGGGGATTGCAATTGTATGGGGAATATAAAAATAAAATTTATTAATTAAAAAAAATAAAATGAAATGAAAAAAAATCTAAAGAAACTGATTTACAAGGAGATTGACTACAAAAGTCTCTTTATTGGTTTCTGTGAGGCTTACCCCTGCCCCCCCCACACACACACCTGGCTTTTTGTCTGAGCATCTCCTTAAAAAGTCAACTTATAATTTCACATTACCCTTCCATGCCTAATGCATGGAGGGAAAAACTCAGGAAAAAATAGCACTTCTTCAAAAGCTGTATTCTTTTATCTACTGATTTATATTTGTGAACCCCATATTTGTCAACTATAACCCCCACCTCATCAATCTTACTTTTCATCCATTCCAATCTGAAGAGATGGCTATTCTACTGCTAACACATGCTTTACTTATCCCCCAAACTGAGTCTCTGCAAATTCTAGATCCTATCTGGCATTCTAAGTCAATTTTTGATAATACATATCCTCATACTCATTTGATAAAATCTTTCTTTGTCCTTTCAGGCTTCACATGCACAATTGGCATTATTTTGACTCGTGCTTTTTACCTATTGCTCTACTTCTTAAACAGCTTCAAATGTGCATCAACCCCACTCTCAGGGTCTCATGTTTGTCCAGAGATGATATTTTATGTTCAAAAAGTGACTATAGGGCCTCCCTGGTGGTGCAGGGGTTAAAGACAGCACTATCAAGCTATTGCCAGCCACTGTAGCACAAGTTCAATCCCTGCGCCGGACAGGGAGCAACACATCTGGTGCAGCATATCTCTCCTGCCTCGCCCGCTGTGCCCCTCAGCAGTGTATTGCAGTACATCTGCCTGTTCTGTTCCCCACTCTCTCTGGTGAATCTTCTCACCACCTGCACCTCTGGCTTATACCCCAGTTCTTCTATGCATAAATAAATAAATTGCTTTTTTTAAAAAAAGTGACTATAGGGCCTCCCTGGTGGCGCAAGGGATTGAGCACCACACTATGAAGCAATCCGCAGCCTCTGCAGCGCGGGTTCAATCCCTGGCCGGCCAGAGAGAGACCCACATGGTGCAGGGACCTCTCCTATCTCGCCCGCTGCTCCCCTCAGCAGTGTGTTTCAGTCGGTCTGCCTGTTCTGTTCCCCACTCTGTCTCTGGTGAGTTCTCTCACCCCCGCATCTCTGTCCTATACCCCAGCTCTTGTATGCATAAATAAATCTTTAAAAAAAAAGAGAGAGAAAGAAAATATAAAAAGTGACTATAACTATATATGTTCAGTTAATATTTGTTGAAAAAATATTTTAATACTTATTCTGGACTTCTAATTTCTGCTTAATGATATAGGCATTTATATTATAAAATAATTACCATTTACCTCATAATTCAAAGAACTAAAATATCTTTTCTGATTTTTTTCTAGCCCTTTACTCCATAGCAATCTTGAATGGTAGTTTGTTGGCTAACTGATTAGAAGAAACACATAACTATAAAATTCAAATCCATTATAAACTGCATTATAAACTTCAAAACTGGAAATGGGAATGACAACTTACAATGACCTAAATTACCTTTAAACAAGAAAAACAGTTTCTCCACGCTAATAACTCCCAGTATAGTACTAAATTTCACACAGAAAGTTAGTTCAGGCTCCTGTTTTTATATTCACATTATAAGAATGAAAAATGTTTGTGTTTTTAATAAGACCAAATTTTAGCACCTTAAGGCAAAACAGGCATAGGTAATGACTTAGAGAAGCAAAGAGAACAGCTAGAAGCAGATGCATAATCATGGAAACCATTAAATTTTTGCACCTTAATTTTTGGCAGATTTTGTAGTCAAGTGCAACCTGACAGGAGTAATGAATAAATAAACAGCAGTTCTAGACATCTGGTAGCGTGGGAGGAAAAGATATTTTGAGCTATCAGATAAATATTCCAATGATAAAACTTAGTGCTGATTCCTCCCCCACCCAGCAACTTCATGAATGTTTCTGGTCCATAAATTTATGGAGAAAACTCAAATTTCAACCTGAAGACTTCACAGTTTAGGTCCTAGGTGACATAAGGGCTTCAGACATCCTGTTTCCTTGCAGGTACTGAGGACGCATGCCAATCCAAGGGCCGGAGTCCTCCCCTGGAGCCAACTCAGCCACAGAGTTGGGGATGCCCTGCCAATTCCTGCCTTCACCTCCCTTACTCAGCTTCCAAGGCTGATGACTGAACTGTCCAGTCTTTATCAGATGTCAATTTCTTAAAACAAATTGCAGTTAATTTTACTTAGGGAACCATATCTACCTTTGTATAGAAAAGTACTTTCAGGCAAGTCCCACAGGAATAAAAAACACCGGGAAGGGGTAACCCCCTCATTTCCAGGATTCTTGGGGGAGAGGGGAAAGAAGTCAACTGAGAGGAAGGAAACACAAAAGGGACTTGCTGCAGACTTAGGGCGAGCCTGTGGGCACTGCAGGGAGAATGCTGGAATGGTGGGACTGGCTCCAGTCACACAGGCAAAGGACAAGAGGGTTGGACACAAAGCTAGTTGGGTTCCTCCTCTTTGCCTTTTCCTGATTTTACAGCATAATCTCTGCTTTTGGGCTACAGTAGAAAGTCTGTCATCTCAGCATTTTCCTTTAACTAGGGTTGCGCTGCTTTTCCATATTCCCGCCATGGCAAGTTCATACTGGCTACCAGGAGTCATGGTGATGACAGTGCCTATGGTCTGACTTGCCTCCCCTATATCCTTTGTTCAGTCTGACGTTGCATCCTACCCCCATACCTACCTTTATGAGACTGACACGCTACCTATTGCACTAAAGAGGCACCTCCATATTTACCTTTAAAAGTGCCATTGCAACCCTATGTTTTGTGCATCCCTGTGCTGAATTCTCTGAAGCTAATCATTTTTCTCTATTTTCCTGTAGTTATAGATCAGGCCACCTTATCAATACCCCCAGCTTTGTCTGTAAACCCTATGTTAGCTATGAACAACCTCTAGATCACTGAAACACTACTCATGCAATAAATTTGGCTTTTAATCACATGCAACATGGAAAACTCTAAAGAGAAAAAAATAAACCATTGTCAAGGATGGTTGCAAATTGGAAAAATCTTTCAGGCTATTTCAACTACCAAAAGACATGCTCACCCAAATACTATATTATCTAAGCCATAATAGCAATCTTTGGATTTCATAAGCAAATTAAATCCAAGTGTTAAAGTTTTCTCATAATTACTTCAGCACTCACTTCCATCCTTGGAAAGAAGTTCAGAATAAGAAAAACTGGCTATCTTATCATTAAAGGGAGGTTTCCTTATTGCTTTAGTTTATATTCCATATATTATCACAGAAAGTAAGGGCTGGGGAGAAGGGTTTGCTTAATGACATTGCTTAATTACCTGTCTTTAAATGTAAAACCAATATTGCCACCTAGTGGCAATCTAAGTCACCTACTAGACAGGTTGTCCAGTTATAAATGAAAAGGACAACAAAATTTAATTATAACATACTGAAACTGAAAAGCAGCACAGAATAATGTGCTGGAAAAGTTAAATACTTTAGGAAAATGTAACTTTTCTAAGTTTTAAAAGTTGAGAAAAATGTATCAATGAAAATGCAACCTCATATTGTATTTGTTTGGTGTTATTATACTAGGTGTCATGGGGTTACAAAGAAGAGGACGTAGTAGCCTTGTCTCCCCTGAATATTCTGAGGGTAGGACAGAGTCCTAAGGAACATAGGGTACTGTCGAGGAGCCTATGTAGAATGCCAAAGAACACTCCAGAAACTAGGACCTTTGAATACAAACATTGAGCAGGGTAGACCAAAGTTACCAGCAAAAATGCAGGAGGGAGTTAGACAAAATTAAAATAACTACATTCAGCCTTAAAAAGGAAAGAAATCCTTCACATACTTCGACATGGATGAACCTCCAGGCTAGTACACTCACTAAGTGAAATAAGGCAATCACAAAAAGACAGATACTATATGACTCCACTTTTATGAAGTGCCTAGAGTAGTCAAATGCAAAAACATAAAGTAGAATGGTGGTTGCCGGGGATGGGGAGTTATTTAATGGTTAGAGCATTTCAGCTAGGAAGATGAGAATGTTCTAGAAAATGGTTACACAGCATGAACGTACTTTATGGTACTGAATTGTACATTTAAAAATGGGTAAAATGGGCCTCCCCAGTGGCGCAGCAGTTGAGCACTGGGTTGCGAAGCTGCCCGCAGCCTCTGCAGCGCTGGTTCGATCCCCAGCTGCCGGGTGAGGGTCCCACGTGGCGCGCAGACCTCTCCTGCTGCCCGCTGCTCCCCTCAGCAGTGCACTTCTTCGGTCTGCCTGTTCTGCTCTCCGCTCTGGCTCTGGTAAATTCTCTCACCCTCCTGCACTTCTGACTGTGCCCCAGTGCTTGTATAAATAAATAAATCTTAAAAAAAAATTTATAAAAAATAAAAAATAAATAAAAATGGGTAAGATGGCAAATGCTGCTATGTCTTATCACAATTAAAAATAAAAAGAGTACCAAGAGTGGTGGCAGCAGCAACAAAGCAGCCCTTGGGGAGATGCCTGCTGGGTGAGTGCAGGGATGTGAGTCCACACAGATGCCCTATCAAATGAACAGCTTGAGATATGAGTAATGAGTCCTCTCTGGGGAACAGGACAGTAGTGATTGCTGTTTGAAAAGCTCTTCCTCAGGTTCCCTGACATTACATGACACACTGTCTCTCTGTGTCTCTGCACATCTCCGTGGAGAGTTGTTCTTGCTCTGCCCAGCACCAAACAATGGTTTCCCCATGGTCCCCGGCCCCCTGGAAGCAGTACCATCAAGCTTTCACCTACCAGACCTATGTATGCTGCTCACTCCCAAATCCACCACTATTGGGCCAAACCTTTCTCCTGAGTTTAAGACAAATATCAAGCCTGGCCAGTGACACCTTACCTGAGATTTGACCTATGGAAACCCTAAAGTCATCTGCACCTCCTAAACTATCCTGTCTCAGATGTTGTGGCCCACTCTACCACACCTCAGTCCTGGCTTCTTGACCTCTCTCAGCCCACGCCCAACCTCCTCAACCCCACTCTGGCCAGGTCTGTACCACTCTGCTAAGCTAGTCCAACCGCCTAAGGATTAGGTTCCCTGTCCCAGTTGTGGCTTTCTTAAAGCTGTCCGCTCACAGCCTTTTTTAAAACACAATGATTTTAAAACAAAGTGATGATTTTAAAACACAAATCCAACCCGGTCAATACTCTAGGAGTCTCTCCATAGCAGTCATTTTCAGCCAGGGATACTAGTAATAACAGAGGCTGGGAGTTGCTCCTACATGTCCCGGCCAGGGATCAGAGATGCTAAATGTGTTTTATATAAAAGGAATGCCTCTCAAAATACCAGCAGTGCCCCCTGAAAAGTCTGGGTTCTCAAAATGACATACAGCTCCTCTGTGGTCCAGTCCCTACACAACTTCGCAGGCTGGCCTCCCTGATAGTCCACCTCAGGACCACATGCAGTGCCCACACACACCTGGCTCTCACCTGGCTGCCTTTACCTGGCTGTCTACCAAGATAACCCTCACTACTTCCAACCCCCCTTAATATCAGCTCTATCCTCTTATGTTCTAAGTGTACAACAGAGTATGTTGATTGTAGGACACAATGTCATAATGCAAATCTCTAGTTTACTCATCTTACTTAACCGAAGCTTTATGCCTATTGCCAACTCATTTCCTCTCCCCCAGTCCCTGGTAACTACCACTACAGTCTTTGACTTTATAAATTTGACAACTTTAGATACCCAAGTAAGTGGAATCACACAGTACTTGTCTTTCTATATCTGCACTACCACCTTGCTTTCAAAGCGCCCATTAATGACTCTGTCTCTTATTCTGGACCGTGGGTTGAATACAAATTCAGAGACAAAGATAACAAGAACTAAGCCTTGATGATCCTTGTATGCCCAGTACACTCTGCCCACAGTAGCTTTGCAAATATTGAATGAAAAAAATGAATGAATATATTTTTATAGATCAGCTGAGTCCTATGTTAACAAATTCCTGACTTTGGCAGAGATGTCAATTTGTCTCCCAGTCTCCTCTCCTACCTTCTTCCTTTTAGAGATTTAGAACACCTTGAATATTGGCTGAACTCAGGTTCACTAAACATTATATTACCTTTCCAGTCTAGTTATGCCCATGTGATTAAGTTCTGGACAATGGTATCAAGGGGGAAATTATTCATTCAACTTCAAGGTCACATCTTTAAAAGGAAGCTACTCTATACATACACTGGGAAAGTTGTGATAGTGGTGAGACAGCTTTACCCACGCAAATAAGGACAAGTCACTATAGTCTATGGCCCAGTAATGAGACAGAAGAAATCTGGAGCAGAGCAGTTACCTTGTCTGTTTTAAAGAAGTTAGTAAATTTTCTGGTTCTTTTCCATACTGCCTCTCAAAGATTCACTTAGTCATGAGATCATATTTTCCTAGCACCAACTCACACACAACTATTTTATATTCTTCCTAAACTCTTTGGTTTCAAAACAAAGAGTCAGACAAAAACAAACTTTTAAACCAATCTTTGACCATGATAGAGGACGAGAGGTGCCTTGGTGGTGGGAGGGCTATAGTGACTACCCCTGAGGGGGGACCTCTTATACTGTCCAGGATGTAAGACAATGGTACTTCAACAATTAAAAATATATATATATATATAATAAATAAGACATGATTAAAAAGTCATTGGCTTAACCCAGACTTTATATATAAAAATTATCTCTGAAATGTACTATATTTTAAAACATAATTACTCATCAAAATGAAAAAAAAAACCTCTGGTTTTTTAATATCTATAAATAGCTATTATCTTTAATATGAGATATTACTAATTTTAGACTTGATAGGAAATTTTAAAATAGGTAAAATAATTTACTTTAAAAGTATATTTTAGTATGTTCAACTTCTTCTGGATTCTATTCAACTGCCAAATGTTGAATATCCACCCATAGAGGGTGCTATGGATGAAACAAAAGCAGCCAAGTGTCTGCCTTCAAAGAACTTGCAATTTAATATGGTATGCATGTGGTGGTGGGAGGGGTGGCGGGCAAAGGTGAAAAGGTGACTGTATCATAACAGAAGTAAAAACAAATGCCTAGTACAATAGAAAACAAGAGTGGGAGGGATGGAGTAATGAAATTAAGGGATTCCGTGGAGTACACATCCACTGAGAACTCAGTGGCAAAACAGAGCATTGAGCTTCATTCTGAGGCATCAAAAGCCTGTAAGGCATAGTCTCTGTAATATACACTCACTGTATCTTTATGAAAGAGATATAGCAAATACTAAAGCTAGAAAGTGAAAAGCATATATCAGAAGTTTGTGCAAGACATGGAAGTGGAACCAGAGGAAGTAATTTGCCACTGCAGGTCAGGAAATTGCCCAGACGGCTTTCATGCAGAGCTTGACAAGAAGATGAGCATCGACATGTTCCAAACCGCAGAGGCAGGGTGATGCCAGGAACTGTAAGAATCTTGAAATTACTGGCAAACAAAGTACAAGGTGGTGAGTAGTAGGAAATGAACTGGGGTCGAGAGACAAGAACCTTTGTTAACAAGTTTTGTTGCAACTGTCTTGGCAAATGTAATGAACACTGGAGGGTCCCACGGCTCTGCTGGAACCACGTCCCCTCAACTTCCTGCCATCTGCCTCGAGGAGAAGCTCCAACCACCACACATCCTCCTCCCTAAATACAAATACAACTTCAGTTTAGGTGGGAACCTGCATCCATCTCCATCTAGAACCTAAAACCAGCTGTAAGCCTCTGTAGGCACTGCACCTATAGTCTTTGCAGAGCCCCAGGGCCTCCCAAAGGAGCAGGTGCTCCCAATCTCTAACAGCACTCTCCCAGGTCTCATTTTTCCTAAAGGGAAGAAGAGAAGGGGGTTTATAATTAATATTTTTTAATAATTCATAGTTTCATATCTAAATGTCCACAAGCCTTACCCCCCCCCACTCGAAACCAAGTATTGGGAGTATTTCCTGTGCGCCCCCCCCACTCCATAGTTCCCTGAAAGCCACTCTTCTTAAGAGAGTAAAGGCAGGTTGAGGATCAGTGATGAGCACCCATCTGCACAAAAAATGGCCCAAAAAAAAAAAAAAGTCGACAAATAAGTCAGGAAGTACGTGGTGTACTCAATTAGCCTTAGTTGGCAGCAGATATAATTATGCACATAAATGGCAAGGACTTATCAGTATGGATTAAATGGAGAAGACACATAAATCAGAAACACATGAATGGGCTTTTACACAATGGAAAGTATATCTGAAAGCAAGGACATATGCAGGTGCATATGGATACCTGTGCCCTAATCACAACTGTCCTGGCATGATCATGGATTATACAACTTGGAGTAACTGCCAAGGCCTGACTGAGCTAGAGTCCATGAATGTTTGCTTCGACCCAGCGGATGCATTATTTGTGCTGCCAGATCCCCCTCCACCCTCCAGCAGCCGGTGTTGTGATGCATGTGCACCACTACCCAAGCAAATGGAAGAAGTCAGTCCAGACTACTCCATGTCTGCCCCTCTGGTGAACTCAGGAAAGGTTTAGCAGAAGAAAATTTCTAAAAGTTGTATTTCCAGACAAAGGAGAATTTTAGATTATCAAGCTGCTTCTATTTCCAATTACCAAAAACACAATCTGTCTATTCCATGAGATTCTTTTCTCTTCCTTAAGAAGCTATGATGCTCTGTGTAGGGGAACCAAAGACCTGTCATAATAGGAGGCTGGAAGGCTGGATGACTTTTATATGCAAAGCACTTAAAGATTAAGCACAATAAACCTTACTCTCAGCAGTGTCTTTGCCATGGATACCACCATGGTTCTTAATTTTTTCACTGATGTTTTCAACTCCTTATTTCCCAGTACCCACCACCAATAACAGCAAGAAAAAGCAATCCACCAAACACACACATCTCTTGTCAAAGAACTCTTGCTGAGAGGACCAAGAGATGGCACAGATCCACAGACAGGCACTTCTGTTGTGAAAGCCATAGCAATGTAGTGTAATGGGTTCCGATGAATTTTTTGGCTCAGCTAAAGACAAAGGCATCTATGTGAAAGCACAAGAAAGTGGATCTTCCTTGGCCCGAGGCTCCAGCATAATTCAGAGCAGTTTTAGATTCCATTCATGCCTATTTTCAACATTATCAAAATGTACCTGTTTATGTTGGTCGATCTTTCTCTTCATAATCCTTCTTGGATATTATATTATAAATCAAAAGTTCAATTAGAGATATCCAATTAAAACAGCAGATTAAGAAACTCATAGAGAGAGCACCCCACTAAGGTTAATGAAAATGTTATTTCAACATGAAAACTGCCTTAGAACTTGTTACCAATATTTTAAACATTAATTGTCTCTGCTATTTTAAGCTCTGCTTTTAAAGTTATTTCTTCCACTTCTTTTTATCATACTTGATGACAAAACCACAAGTCGGCCACAATTATATAATTCCCTTAAGTTAAAATATATATATATAATAATTTAAAATATGATGCTTTGAGCTTTAAAGATTAACTACCACATTTTAAATAATAATCAATACTAAATAGCAAAATGAGTCAGAAGAGCTGTAAATAAAACTGATTCTCTATAGACCAAGTACTTTGGAAAATACAAATGTATCAAGAAATAAATCTTAGCAGATACATCAAGCCACCTCTACATACCTGTGTAAGGTCTGCAGCCTGCTTTAAGATGCTTTTTTTTAATTGTTCTGCTCTCTTTGCATGGAAAGAATTACTTTGACTCTGGATGATAAATACAATTCCTTTTAAATCTAGAACCAAAAAAAAAGTAAAAAAGCTTTCAGGGATTTGTTTTTTACCAACAACTGAAATAAAAACATTTTTTAAAGAACAGCTACAAGGCAAGCCTTTAGGCAATAAGCTCTTAAGGGAAAAAATCAATTTATATGTAAGTCTAGTGACGAAATCTCTTTTTAAACTGATCTCCAAATCTTTCTTCCTAGAAGATAAGTAAATAAGCTCACTGTACTAGACCAAATCTGTGTTCACAAACTGTGACTTCGCTCTGGCATCTGTCAAAAAGAGCAACTGTAAACATGTAAAAGTATGGAAATGTCTAGAACACTAACCTCCTAGTAGCTGAAGACACAAAGTTTGCAAGTAGCCTTCTAACAATTCAGACATAATCCCACATTGTCCTGCTACGAGGTATGGATGAATTGTGTCCCTCAAATTTCACATTTTCAAATCCTAATCCCCAGTACCTCTGCATGTGACCTTATTTGGAATGAGGTCTTTACAGACATCATCAAATTAAAGTGAGCTTGTTAGCATGGGCACTAGTCAAAAGACCCGTGTCCTTCTGAAATGAAGAAACATGAACTCAGAGGCATACTCAGGGAAGATGATGTGAAGACACAGGGAGAGCGCAGTCCATAAGACAAGCAAAAATTTCTCAAAGGAAATCAGCCCTGCCGATGCCATGATCTTAGACTTGCAACCTCCAGATCCATGAGACAAATTCCTGTTGTTTAAGTCACTCAATTTGAGGTACTTTGTTTCAGCAGCCCTATCAAACTAATATACAACCTCAAAAATGTTCTGTGTGGCCCTTTAAGGAGACACTCACCAGGACTGCATATGTCCCACCAGTTTACATGAACTTGTAAATAAATGAATGACTCAATATTACCTACTTTAGCCCACAAAGCACCGAGCCAGCATTAGGTATTATTTGCAGGAAAACAGCCACAATTTCATAGTAGCAGGGTGATAGCAAGAAGTGTCAAAAAAAAAAAAAGGTCTCTTCAGCACTGGCTATATTTGTCAGTCCCTGAGAGATGCTTCAAGGCAGTCAGGCAGAGAGGAAACCCTACCTACTTATGTCATTTCTACCTGACCAGGGAAGATGAAAGGGTCTTGCCAGCAGATAGCTGCTTAGGCCCCCACACCAGAGAAGCGCAGACCTCCCCAGATTCTGAACTTATAATAAATAAATAGACAGAGCCATTGTGGCAGCACTCAGCCACCAGACAGGGTGTTGTTAGGAGGCAGATGTCACACAAATTGCAGCTTCCAGCCAGGCTTATAACAGATGAATGTGGGGACCTTTGCCCACCTGTGCCTTTCCCTTTAACACCATGACTCAGGAACAATAAAATTGGCTTCAATTTTATTGTTACAATAGTACATGTCTCATGTTCAGGTCCATAGTTCCATTCTTTTATCCATTCACTCAAATATTCATGCAACAAACAGTTCAAGAGTGAGTCATCTAGATACTAAAAATAACCCAAAATGCTCTTTGGTTAAAACTCAATAAAAAATTTAAAAGGAAATGCTGAACAACCTACTAAAATGACCTAATTCCTTTTCTGTAGGAGTTTACACAAATAAGAACATTCTACATACACATCTCTATTTTGAATCAGTTCCTTCACTATATAAATCAGGCATACAGATAAGGCTTAAACAGACCATCATATATTTCAACTGAAATGTAATCTTTTATTTGCTACATTTAAAATATTAAAATAAACTGACATAGAAAGAGTCATGAAGATTTGTTTTGGTTTACAATGGAGTAAACAAACTTGAGAAAATAATTTTTGCAAAGCTCAATAAAGTTGAAGATGCACATTCCCAACAACCCAGAAATTCCATTTCTATTAATCATCCTAGAGAGAATCTCATGTGTGGACAAGACTACATAACAAGAGTGCTCACAGCAGAATGGTGTAATAGGAACAAATTAGAAGCAAGCAAATATTTATCCGATAATAAGATACATAAATGGGAATATTATGGAGTAACAAAAAATTAACTGGCAATACACATATCAATCCAGATAGATATTGCAGATGAATACTATAAACAGAATGCTGGGAGGAAGAAAGCTGTGAAGGAATAACTATGTAAATCAATGTTTTTTAAGAACAGGAACAAAAAATACATAAAAATGGATAAACACTACATATCTACATAAAAATACATGTATGTGTAAATGGAAGAATTTTAGTAATAAATGAAGGGATAATGAAATTAGAACCTCACCAGTTTGCAACACTTGATGGATTTGGGTAGTGAGCATGCATGGCTGTTCATAGCTCAGAAACAGAGCGCACACAGTGTGCGTCTCCTGAAAGGAAACCGCACCAACTGTGAAATATCTTGCCAAAATCACTGAACCAGAGTAAAGCCTCCAATTTTCAAGAAATACAGGGAACAAAGCAGCTTATTATATGTCACCACAGAGATGCAATCAATCAAATCCAGGTCATGAAAATTCTACAGGTGAACTACCTAGTTTCTTCAACACATAAACTGCAAGAAATAAAAGGGAGATTGAAGGGGAACTTATTGATTAAAAGATACATATCAACCAACAGGAACCAATTTGGATCTTGACTGAAATGAACCAACTCTAAGATAAACTTGAAGCAATTTGAGAAGTCTGAATCCCAACTATAAATATTAAGAAATTGTTAAACTGATGATGTGACAATGAACCATGGTTATGTTTATGAAGAGAAATCTTTACCTCTTTTGGATAAACACTGAAATGCATGTGAGTAAAACTGTTCAATATCTAGGATTTGCTCCAAAATAATCTGAGGCGGGAAAGAGGGAGTACTGAAGTTGACCATTGTTGAACAGTCAACATGTGGCACATGTGGGTCCATAAAATTTATTATCCTGATTTTGTATGTTTGAAATGTTCTATAATTGAAAGTTTTAGTAATGCTTTATTTCTTAAATTAGGTGGTAAATACATGGATGCTTATTCTATTGCCCTTTGTAGCTTTTTGTATATTCAAAGCAACTCACAAGAAAATTTTTACAAGAGCAGATTCATCTGTCAAAAGGTTAATCCTGCACTCACCACAGTAACCAACTCCTGACACTCCTACCACATCAGCAAAGCTCTCACTGTTCTAACAAAGACAATAGTTCTTCCATGCAGAGAAGAGGCTATGCAAGAAGAAAAATGCAAATTCTTCCCCCCCCCTTTGGTATTCCTGAGTCATGTGCTGCAAGTTGTATTTGTTTCTTCTCTTTTTAACATGGCTTCCTGCTACACACGGTGTTTCAATCACACCTTCTGCATGCAATCACTCAGCAAACATCACTAAAGCCCCTATCAAATGCAAGGCTCTGAGACACAAAGATGAACTAGCACAGGCCAGTACCTGTGTCTGAGTCGACCTCAGCAGCCAATACAACCCAAAGCTGGAGCTGAGCATGGAAAACCAGGGAGCACAAAGGAGGGAGATACGTGCTGGGAGAATCTCTGGGAGGAAGTGTTTTTGGAGTTGCTTTTTAAAAGAGCAATTTTCTGCAGAGTCAAGCCAGAAGGTAACAGATCTCTGGCAGGGACAGAAATGGGGTTATCACAGTGTCCAGTTAGCCTTATCTCTGCAGCATCCTTGAGTGGATGAGCAGGGAGTTTGCAGGCATTTCTGAGAAAAGGACCAAGGGAACAGTCAGTGATAAAGTTAGAGAGGGAGGGTGGGCAGCCAGGTCTAATCAAGAATTTACATGCCATGCTCAAAGGCTAGCGTAGATTAACAGCTTTCAAACTAGGGAAGGGCTCGGGAGTCATTCAAAGTCCCAGAGAAGAGGGGCTAGTGGGGCCTTCACAGCAGAAGGGATGAGGCCACTGGTCCTAGGGACATCAAAAGAACGACCTCCCCAACAGAGAGCAGCAGAAGTTTACGACAGCAAGTAGAATTTAGGACCCTACCGTCAGTCAGGACTCAAGTAGATAGCACGGACAAGGGCATGTGGGAGTTTGCAGAGAAGAGGCTGAAGATGAAGGGCACACCAGTTTCTACCCCCTGATAACAGCCAATGACAGGAAATAATTTATGCCTCACTTAGTACCACTCCCATTTCAAAAAAGCAGCAGGTTGGTGGAGTTTGGTGCTACAAACAGCTCTCATGGTTATATTGCTGCACCAAGAAATATTTTCTGACATACATTTAATTCCTCACTAAATCATATTCTGGCTGAGTCACCATCCTGGGGCTCATCGTGGTAGCTGTCTCCTCTGTTTATGTCATCTAACCATTTGACCCTTGAGCTCTCATTTCCAGTCAGTGGAGCTAAATAAGAAAATTCCACTATGTTCTTCCTTATCACTTTGGTTGCCCTCCTCTAACTCACTGCAATTTGCCATCAGCAAGTCCTGTCACAACTCAAGACAGATCATCACTGTTTTTCTGCAAGAACGTGCAAGAAATGGGTCATACGTTAAGTGCCTAAAAATAATGATGAGCATGACAGGGTAGGAAAGGAAGATAAAGAAATGAGTCTAGGAGACAGCAAGGACCGATGTAGTTCTGAAGCCAGGAGGAAGCAGCAGATAGCAAAGAGAGAACCAAAAAGAGAGCAGGAAAGGATTCCTGCAGAAGAAATGCTCCTTCTTTGAAGGTGAAAGAAATCAAAGGCTATTTCTTTGGTTACTGAGCACCTACCATTTGCAACCATGTACCCTACTATGCACTCATCTTTCCTGGGGAGAAACTACCTAGATAAGAGAATTTGATCATGCTAGTATTTTTCTGTGATGTTCTACTAAAAGCTGAATAACAAGTAGCCTTAAGCCTTAAGGCTGAGGGATAAATATGCACACAAATGGATATACCATGATTTACTTGGTGAGAATAGCTGGCACAGAGCTGAAGGGGGAGAAAAAGGCTGGCCTGCCCTCGGAGCCTATCACCCAGCCCTGAGTACTGTGACACCAGGAGCTAAAGGCTGACCCTATTGGGGCAGCTGCTCAGTAACCACCTGGTCATAGAGACTCACAGTTGCGGCAAATAAGCCCCCTGGTTCTTTTTGAGATGAACTGATATCAAGCTAATTATCACGAAAGTTACCATTTGCCATTGCAAGGATATAGATTTACTTGTCCAAAGTAAATTTCTCCTTGGTATTTTCAAGCCCATGTTCTAGACTGAGGTCATTAGTTTATTAAATATTTACTGCAAGACACACCTACTCCCTTTAAATAAGCATGGGAATTCCTAAAATCACCAGGGTTGGCAGCAGAGAGAAAAACTCCACAAGAATGTTTAAATGTAGAGAAGAAAAAGCAATGAACCAGTATGGCGCCTTAAGGCTGCTCTCAGAGTCTACAGACCCAATCCATGCCCTATGGTTAACTTCATGTTACAGACACCCCCACAGGCCCCAGCACAAACCCCTACTATCCAAGGAGGCACTCACCAATACTCCTCAGAATCCAGGTCTAAGGAGGGAAGAACTAAAAAGGAAAGTGTCCCTTCTCCCTTTAGTCTATGTCCACCTTCCGGGTCGCCATGGCCCACCTGGGCATGACTGACAAAGTTCACAACCTTCAGGGAGAGACCCACCCTTACCCAGAAATATGGCCTTCCTTTCCCATCAACACACTGGGGCATGCTGCCAGTGGAATACCAAAAAGTCACATCTCTGATACATATGAGGGGGAAAAAATGTGTTTAAAAGTGAATGCAACAGTGCCTTTCCACTTGCTAGATCGGATGCTGCCTGACTCATGAATTATTTAATAAAGTCAATTACGTCTCTAAAAAATAAATAAATAAAAGTGAGTGCCAATAAGAATGTATATGGACGTGGCTGTAGTACAGTGTGTCTGCAAGGCAACAAGAAGCTGCTCCCACACCAGGGATCTCAGGAGGATTCTGACAAAGGATGCCCTGAAGGGCAAGTGGTGTCTAGGGGTGGGGAGGGCGAGGGAATGGGGGGGGAAGCTGGCTCCAGGCAAAAGAGGGTACAAGCAAAGGACATAGTTCGCCCTTTGTTTCCAATAAATGTGAGCACCTCCCAACGGAGACCATGTCTCATCCCTGTAGCCCGGATGGTGCCTACCTGGCCTGGCAATCTGCCCTTACTGGAAATTCAAGAAATAATGGCTGAGGCAATTAAATCCAACATATTAGCTGTTACTTCAACACATAATTTATGCCAATATGTTAACCTGAAAAGCATTCTCCCTGTGTCTTTATGAGGGTAAACACTGGGTTAGGCCAAAGGAAGAGCAGCTGAAAAAAATTCACCACACTGAAATACAATTTGCAAGAAATATACCTCAGTACATATTCTTAAGTTTTAAAAATAATTACTTACCTATGCCATTTTTCCTTGATACACCAGTTTTCTCCAGGTTCTGTATTTAAATAAAAGAAACAACGATAAGTCTCATCACATAACAAAGCTAGTAATACCCTGACACTTGGGTGGAGGGAGACATTGAAGAGGAAAGCTTAAAACTGCTTCCCTAAAGAAATAGAACAAAACACAAGAGGGATAATAGAGTAATGATGTTGCTCCGTGTCAGGACAGAGTCTCCTATGGAGACAACTGTCCCTTCCCTACATAATCTTGGGCAAGTCACTTAAATGAGCTGCGGCTCTTTCCTCCTGTGTAAATTGGAGCTACGACTTGCTGGTCTATAGAGTTCTTGGGAGGGTTAATTATTTTTTTATTTTTTTAATTGGATTTTTTAATTGACATGACCTCTCCTCCCTGAGAAGGTGCACTGAGGCCTAATCAGGGCCCTCGAGGTGATCAGCCTGTGGTTCATAAGACTTCAGGAACACAGAAGGGGAGCTCAGAGTCACAGCACTCCAGACACAGACATCCAGACCTGGGCACAGAAATGCCTGCTCTTGTTCCCAGTAAATCAGGGGAAGGGCTCTCAAAAGATTTCTCTGACAAAGTGCGAAGTGTCAGCAGCTAAATCTGCCATTTTCATTGTCGTCTCTGGCAGACAAGGAAGGAATTTTCTCGCTAATTGCCCTTTTCCGCTTTCAACAACCATATGCTATAATTATGACAATTGGACGGTGGCAAATATCCTTCAATTTTCTTCACAGACTGCAGCAAGAAATGCAGTCTGAGCCTTTAACAAAATCAGAAACAGCTTAAAAGCCAAAACACAGCCACACTTAGACTGACAAAAGGACTGGGGCAACGGACAGGAAGGGAGAGCAAAGCGTAACATAGCAGCTACCTCCGGCAGCATTTTTCTAAAATTTTCTTTGTCACAAGAAAATACCACTCAGCAGAGAACCACCTAATTATGTGTTGGTTTGTTATACTTCAAGATCAAGTGACAGTTCACTTAATTCTGATTAAAAAAGAACATCCTTTTGAGAAGAGCCCATTAAAAAGATGAGCAAGGTCAACCCCTACATGTGCTGAACCAAAGTCACGTTATCACCTTAAGTTAGCATGGGTGGACTCACCACATCACCCTTCTCTCAGCAACACTGTTGGCCAGGAGAACAACCTGCTCTAAGGAAGGAGCACTAGCCTGGGGGCAGTGGTACTGCTGGCTGCCACCGTTACCCTGCCACTATTCCTTGGCCAAGCTGTATTCTCCTTAGCAGGTCACAACTTTGTCCACCTGACAAGGATCACAGAAAATTTAAAATTTTATATCTAAAATATAGCACTGGAATGAATAAAGAAAATGCAGCATGTACCTACGACAGAATATTATTCAGCCTATGGTAAACGTGGGTGAATCTTGAGGACATTATACTAAGTGAAATAAGTAAAACATACCAAGTGAAATTTTATACTAAGTGAAACAAATACTGTATGATTTCTCTTATATGATGTTTCTAAAGTAGTCAGATTCACAGAGACAAAGTAAAAGAGTGATTGTCAGGGGCTTCTGGAAAGGAACACAGGAGTTGTTTAATGGGGACAGGAGTTTTGATTTTGTAAAATGTGAAAATCCTGGAGATTGCTTGCACAACAATATGGATATACTTAATGATACCTAGCTGCGCACTGACAAACGGCTGAAGTGAAATTTTTATGTTATGTGTATTTCACCAAATTAAAAGCAAAAATTAACAGGACTGAAGATGATCCAATTTAACAGATGAGATAATGGAGGCTCAAAAAAGGTGAAGTATCCAGTAGTCACTCCAGTCATACGCTTCAGAACGAGGGTTAGAACTCTGGTCTTTCAACTCCTTTCCAATGTTCCTTTCAAAGTCCTATGATAACTCCTGCCCAGTCTTTCTCCAAAGACGTTCTTCAGAAAACCTGCAGCAGTAGATGTGAACGTAATCTGAAAGTACACTACAAGTGATGCCAGCTGCAAAAGTCACCTTCACCAACAAGTTGAAAAGCAAAAAATAACCTGACTCAGTGTTTCCAGACTGAGTAAATTTTAAACAAGCTGGAATACCAACTGAATTTGCTACCAGATATCTTTAAAACCAAAGAAAAGCAACCAAAATTATGTATCTCTCTATTTGTTATTAAGCATTGTAGTTTCGACTGGCTGACACGACACAATCAGCCATTTCAAATGGCTTAATTTATAAACTATAAAAATAAAATATCCAAGGAATGGCTGAATTGGGTGAATTGAAACAGAACCAAAATGGTCTTAAGTAATTTCCCTTTTGAGAAAGAAAATTATACTAAATGAATGAATTGATAAACATTTAAAAATCTGTCTTCAGTTTCTTTTTTGAAAAGGCTTAGTTCTTCCGAAGAAGAAACACATGGTTTGTTTTATTATCTCTGCTGCTGCATGTTTCTTACACTGACTATCAATATCAATCAAAATGTGCTCACTGTCAAGGTTTTTATAAGTCAACTGAATTGCTATTCAGAGAGGAAAGGGATTTGTTCCTAATGCATCTACCCCACAGGCAGCTCCTACCCTACACAGGAAATAACAAATCCAAGTCCCCTTTTGGACAGGTTTTATTTTTTAAGCACAATAGATCTGAACACTTGCAATCCATACCTATAATATTAGTTTATAAATTCCTTATTAAAATAATATAAACTATACTTGAAAGAATTTGTTAGGAAATCTTTTAAAAAGAGAAAGAAGTAAAATGGCATCTCCTACCTACTGACAACTACTACCACCTCCCAGATTCTGAATAAAATTAATTAATCACAATGTGTTCATTAATGCGCTTGGTTGTGAGCTGGTCCTGTGTTCTAACTCTGCCTCTACTACTTATCAGGCTTAGGCCTCAGTTTCTTATCTATGGAATAGGTATAAGAATTATAAAACCTATTTCACAGGGGTGTTGGAAAAATTCATGTTGTATTTTTTCTGCGTTTTTCAAGTAAAATGCGTCAACAATTCCAACAGCCCAATACAAAGCTAATGAAGGACAGGCTTCCCTAAGACACGTCACTTTGACACATATATTATTTCAAACGGAGGTCGACTGAAGCCCTTTTGAGAAACTTACCATTCCCTTAACTACCTAGAAGAATGAAAATTGAGAATACTACCCAGAATTAGGGTTTTTATCAGAAATACCTTTTTATCAGAGAAACCTATGTATATGGCAGAGCAAACAGCATCTGGATGCCATGTGAGCCCCTCCCTCTCCTTGAAGCCCCCAGGCCTCGATCCCATTTCTTAGCTCAGGACATACAGCCTTGGTTTGCCCCATTGCACATCCTAGTATATCCTCTATATGTTTGTAATTAAATTTGTCCTTTTCTCCTACTAATCTGTCAATGTTAATTTGATTACTCAACCAGCCTGAGAAGAACCTAGAGAGGTAGAGGGAAATTTCTGCCCAAATTGTTTGTCCATAGCCTCATTCTCATCATCATTTATTTCGTAAGTTAACTACCACCATATAAAAAAATTTAACTGATAAAAACAGTAAGGTTTATAGTTTCTCTTTTTCTTCAAGAAACCATAGCCTTAGGAAAGGCTGCATAATTCATTTTTTGCAATCATAATAAGTAAACATTTAAATAGGGCCGGCACTATTCTAAGTGATGGACACAGAGACATGTCTTATTATTCAGTGTTACAGATGAGCCTCGTGAGGTTCAGTAACTCCCACAGCAGGTCACTGTTGGAGAAAGGATGTGAATCAGCAGTTGGGCGCCAGTGTCCAGCTCTGACTCAACATCATGTAGGACACAATGTCACAAATCTCCACAGGACCTAAGACTAAGCAACACTACAGGCTGAAGACAGGTATGTGCCTAGAGCAGGTAAGCTCCCATGAAAGCTGGGGAAGGTCAGAATCAGGGACGGTAGTAGAACAGACACCCAGGAGAGGAGTCTGGGGCCAGACGTCAGCCATGAGTGGTAGGGCCAGGCTCAGGCAGCACTCAGAATCTGAAGTGAAGCCACCTGATGCCAACCTGAACACTGTGTGGGGAAAGACTGTAGCCCTGAGTAGGACTGGCCCACCTTCTAAAGACAGACCTCTAGGGACCCCTAACTAAAGCAGGGTGCAAGGACATGAGGACAGAAGGTGCTTCTCTGAGCAGCAAGGACTGGGCAGATTCTGATCAGCTCACCAAGGATGATAAATTAGTAAAAACCATAAATTAATGTGGTTATTGTTAAGATCCTTAAATCTTATCTCTGGATTCATCCATAGACTATGGAGAACCTTGGACAAAAGGATTCTCTTCTATCCTCTCCCTCAGGTATAGTGTACAGTAGACATTTTATCATTGCCTCTCCTCATGGAATTAGCTGCTTCTTGTGGTCTTGTGGCCTCAGTACAGATGGGCTTAAGGACATTTTTTAAGGGCTTTAAAACCTGTGCATGAAAAATGACACTAAGATATGGGATTTACCTTATCTCTGTATTTATGTATGTGTTTAAGACAAAAGATATATATAGTCCTCATTTGAAAAGATTAGTTAAAAATCTGTATTTGGAAATACATGTTATATTTTCTAAATTCATAACATAAAAATTGTAATTCCTTGTTAAAACCTTTTGGTAGCACTTTATAATTGTTTTAAATGAGCCTCATTATTGCTCTCCCCTATACCCCTCCACTCACAGTCATACACACACACACTCTTAGACATTACTGCATGTTGTGTGTAACATAAAATTATAGTGTGAAAAATTAAAGGGTTCAGAAAATTTGAATTCTAACTTCACCTTTTAATAGTCACGTGAGCTTGGTCAAATCACTTAATTTCTCTGAGGGTGAATTTTCTCTGCTATACATGGAAATACCTGCTTTGCTTAGCAATAATAGCATTATTGAGAAGATCAAATTCAATGAAATGTCCAAAAATGCTTTATTAATCATAAAAGGTCTTAAAACTAAAAGGAAATATTAATATTTCCCCTATGTAGGAATCCCATAGTATAGTTAGAACAGATAATATTCTATTAATAAAACAAACATTCTATTAAGAAATACTACTATGTTAAATGTGAGGTACAAAATAAAGTCAACTGAGCCTTAATTAACATGACAAGAATAACTCTTCTTTTTAAAATAGTGTTTCTCTTTCTTGTATGCTAAACTGACCTAGTGCAAAGCCCAAACAGTCAAACTTAGATGAGGAGCTTGAATGTAAACAACGAGGAGAAAGAAGCAACTGAGAAGAGTAAGTGCAAAGAATCCCCATAAGTCCCCAGGTCTTGATTTCTGGTTCTCACCATGCAGGAAGTCTGGGAATCATCTTATGGGGTCTCTGACTGGTCCCCAGCATGCTCTCTCACACTGCGTCACCTTCAAGGTAAGGGGTATTGAGACTCTTGAAACCTCAGAGACAGCATATACCTTCTTTCACAGACTGGGAAAATTAAGCCCAAGAATAAGATGGGTAAAGACTAGAGAAAACCATCATATCTAAGCAGATTTTTTAAATGTCTAACTTCATATCAAAACATCTTTTCCTTAAAACAAAATTTAAAACCTAGCGCATCTGCTTTAACTATTAAAATTTTGCAAGCTAATTTTTGTAAATTCTGTAAAGTCTTAGATTGCTAATAGGGATTCAACATCTACACTGATCATTTCACTAATTCATTAAAGAAAATTTGAAAGTTTCACTTATGGCAGGAATATAGGGGAACCAAATAAGATATCAGTGTAAAAAAAATAAAAACAGTACAAAACACAACAAAGCAAAAACAGACAATTATAAATCAGAGACATAGTGCAGGGGAGAAGGGAGAGGGATCGGAGGGAGGGAGGGAGGGAGGGAGGGAGGGAGGGAGGGAGGAGCAGAGGGGACTGAGGTGATGGTGCATGGGTGCATTGGTGAGGGAAACTCTATGGGGACTACACCTGAAGGGGTGGGGAGAAGCAAATATTGTTTAAAAATGAACAATGATGTAAAAAAAAATTTAAAAATTAATATAAAAAAGAAAAAGAAAAGAAAAAAAACATTAAAAAATTGATAACTACTGAAAGATGAAATCAGTTTCACTAAAAGAAAAAGGAATCACAGTAGATATGATCATAGAAATTAGTACCTTTGATTGCTTGACCTCTTTCTTTAGATCTTCAGAAACCAAAGCAAAAGCTAGAAAAAAGGAAACATTTTTACATTAAAATTAGCAATTAAGATTCATTCTCAAATTCAACAGTTCTGCTTAAAATGAGGGGGAAAAGGATACTTTAACAAGACAGATTTTGCTCATTTTTAAGCAGCTGCATTGCTGCAAACTGCAAACAGCACTGCTGACGGCCTTCATCTCCAGACCTAAAATTATTCATCAGTGCGAAGTCAACACGCTTAGGTGACCAAGCTAGAAAAATACTACCTCAAAGAGTACATCTGCGTACATCGTTTGTATCTTCAGAAATAAAGCACAGAAAAACATGTGTACAACTTCTTAAAGTGCTTTCTTAAGCACAAGAGAATTCCTGAGAATCCAGAGGAAAGTCGTACACATTCCCACTCTGACAGTGCTTGCCGGAGTCTGGCTGGTAACAGCTAAATTTGGAGCAAGCTTTGTCTCGAGAGTTGCAGGGTTAGCAGTGTGGTGCAGACACTGCTATGGACAGGTAAGAAGAGGTACCAGAACCTACTACAGCAATGGGACCAGGAGAGTGCAGGGAGTCAAAACCATTTCCCATGCAGGATGATTTAATGTTCTGAGTCAGAGTTCGTAAATACATAAATAGCTCCCTAGAGATACAGCTAAGTTCTACATTTTAAAAAGTAGCGTAACAGTAACACTGAAAAATAGACAAAATGATAAATTAAACAGCCAGGAAGGTTAACCAGACAAAAAAATAATACCTTTAATTTTACAGTATGTTTTTCCTGAGGAGCTAAGAGGAGAGTATCTCATAGTTTACTTTCTTTAATTAGCATTTCCCAGGAGTGAATGGGCAATGCCAGACAGCAGAAAAGTATTCAAAGGGTTAGGCAGTTCCATGGACCAACAGCATAAGGTGCATCAGTGGTAGGAATCCCTGGGTAAGAGGAGACCCTTCCCAGAGGCAGGCGACAACCTCACCCACTGGGCACCTCTGGTGCCACCCCACCCCCAGACAGCCTCAGCCTCAGAGTCTCTCTCCATTAACATTTGCTCAAAGGAAAAAACTCTAAAGCACACACACCCGAAGAAGCAAATGACTAACATAGTTTAATCATTTCCATTTCCAGGATGACATTTCAAAAGGCTGGGTGAAATTGAAATGTAAGTCAGATGAACCTCTATGCATGGAATTTAGATAACAGCAGTCATATGAGGCCTCCTGAGACCACACTTACCATAAGAAATAGTAAATCTCCCACTCCTTTCTATCCATACCTCTCTCACCCTGCATTATTCTTCTCCAGAGCACTTGCCATCACTGACAGACTATGTGTTGATTTATTGCTTGTTTTATGGATTAGGTAAGCTCTATGAGGGCAGGAAATGAGTTTTTATATACTGTTTGCCCTGGAACCTACCATCTAGATAACACACAGAAGAAACTCATTAAATATTCACCAAGTGAATGAACCTAAGAACGAATGAACGTCTTCATGATGCCTGTGAGGGAAACCATCATTTAAGGGTTGTCTACTCCTTACAGCAGGCAGAGCAACCCTGGGCTGAAGTTTAGTGAATTCCCCTATCCCCCTATTTTACTTAGAAATCAGACCTACTTTCTCACTTTTTATACACAAACACAAATCATTCATTAAGTTCTAAGAAAAAAAAAAGGAGAGCTTTAACCTCCAAACAGTATTTAAATTGTACTTAATTTTTTGGTTTCATTTTATTTCACCCTCAGTTAGTAGCAGGCTTGAACTCTTCAAAAAGACATCTGAAATGAAATTATTCATAAACATACAAAGGTTGTAACACATTAACATCACCCAGCACCACAGAACACAGTGACAATCTGCAGAATATAAAACTTGTGGTCAATCAAATAGATAAATGTGATGCAAAAATTTATCTTCCTGACCCCATCAATTCCTAATACCAAAGGTGGAGAGCCAAGGCTCTCTAATCAAGAAAAAATAATATTCTCAATTAAACATGTTCAATGACTCAACATGTAGTATCAACCAGTGTTCAGCCTTACCTTACTTTTTTGCAAGGTCAAATGGCTATGTGAAAAAGAACAGCAGGGCCTCCCTGGTGGTGCAGGGGTTAAAGTCTCAGTGCTATCAAGCTATTACCAGCCACTGTGACAGGAGTTTGATCCCAGGCCATGGAGCTAACCCACATGGTGCAGCAGACCTCTCCTGTCTTGCCTGCTGATCCCCTCAGCAGTGTATTTCAGTGGATCTGCCTGTTCTGCTCTCCACTCTGTCTCTGGTAAATCCTCTCACCCCTTACCTCTCTGGCCTACACCACAGTTCTTGTATGCATAAAAAAATAAAATTATTTTTAAAAAAAGAAGAGCACATCACAGAGCCCCCTGGCCCTTCAGAATGTCCATTCAATACAGAAGAAAACATGTCTTTATTAGCTACTAGCTCAGATATTAATCCATCACATTTTTTCATGAATAAGCAGCTAATATTATTTGACAATGTTATTGTTTAAAGTAGTGAATTCATAGAGGAGAGATTCCCATAAATCAAGTAAATTCCAAAAATTCAACTTATCCTAATCAAGATACCCTAGCATCTTCATTCAGAAAATAAGTTTCTGAGGAAAGGTAAACTAGAGTTTAGTTCTCTCCAAGAATGCATAGATCAAGAGTCAAAATATCCCTTCAAAAAAGTCATTCTCCCCTTCATTCTGCTGTGAAATTAAAACTTCCTTTTTTTCTATGACAAAGATAAATTATACAATTCTTAAAGAAATAACAAAAGAAATGCTATCAGAGTTACTACCCATCATAAAAGGAAGCATATGACAATATAATTCCCACCAGGTGAATATAAAAAAAAAATACAGGTTGGTTTTATCTTTACATTTCCAAAATCTAAATAAAACAAATCATCAAAGGACTAAATGTGTTTGAAAGCACAGAAAATGCTATGCTACTGATAAATCCAATCTTAAAAGAATGAATTGTTTGCAGAATTCCTATCAACAACATTCTGGTTTTTATAGTTAGTGGAAATGAAGAGGAAATGATGCAAATAGAGAAGAAAAGTGAGAAAAATTAGCAAATGAGATAAGAAATTACCTCTCACTTTCAACAATCCTAACAAATGCGCACAGCAGGAGATTAATGCCCCCTGAGGGAGGGAAGGAGAGAAGAAAATATGAACTCCCCCAAACCAGAGGGAGTAACCTCTTGGGGTTCAGTGTTTGCTGTTTAGGTTTCATTCTAATTTCCAGATCCAATAGGGAAAAAATATTCTAGAAAGCTTGGCCTTAATGTACAGCTGGAGAAAAATTCCAAGGTAAATCATGCTCTTATATGCCAAACTGCTGTTTAAAAGTAATTTTCCCTTTTCTATTTTCAACATGAATTCCGGTGAATTGCTACAGGGAACTATATTTATTTATTTATTTATTTATTTATTTTTTTTGTTCTTATAGGACTCAAAATTTTAATGGCATTACAATCTACAGTCAGGAAATAGAACAAGCCCTCAACGGGGGGGGGGGGGCAAAAGTGCCAGGATCTTCTCCAACCACAATTATTTTTAATCTATGAAACAGAATTTCCTTACAAATTCAGTAGTTTTTACTGTAGTGACATTTATCATTGATGTGATTTGTTTAATATGACCTTAGTCAGAAGGGAAGTTGGGCCTGTCATTTTTCCAGAAATTGAAAAAAGTACCATCATTAAGATAAGGAAGAGAAAGATTTGTAGCCATCTTTCTGGGCCATGTAAGGTGAGAGTGCGGTCTCATGGCTGGGGAATCTGTGGATATTGCTGGAGGAATTGGAGATGCTCTCTAGTAAGCGGGTAATCCCTCTTCCCCGGACACTGCTGTTTGGGCCAGAAATTTTTACCCCAGATGGGTAGTCACCAGTGGGTGTGTTTGATCTTTGTTCCTGATTAGAAGAGCTGAAATGAGAGAATCCTGGACTCTCAACAGGGAACTATATTTAAAGTGCAAATCAGGGCAGGCAATAGAAATAAGACCTGTTTCATGATAACTCTAAATAATTCAAGCCAAATAGTGTGTTAGCACACCGTTACTGGGAGATAAATCAAGATCTTACAACTAACCTGGGAATGAGATTTATAGGTTAACCTAAGCCCTAGAGTACAAGAAAAACTAGAGAGCAATTAATTGCAATGCACTTAAGCAACACTAATCAACTATCCTTTCTCGAAATTCCTGTGCGGGATTGACAGACCCCAAGCCCATGCAGAAAAAATTATTGTACCTCCTAAGTCCTATCCAGTATTTTGTTCCTGTTCCTCAGCATGTGCTCCCAAACTTTTCCAGTAAAGCTGCCAAAGAAGCCAAATTTATTACAAAAAAAAAAACAAAACAAAAACTAAGATGCTCAATAAACCCACCTTGGGGCATTGCCAGGATTAGTAAGGCAATGCATAAAGCTTCAGAGCAGAGCTCAGCATCCAGTAGAAGTTCAGAGGATAGATGCAATGACAACTCTGCTGGTGGTGAAAATAATTACCATCCATTTGGGCAGCCTGGGTGGACCTGTGTGCACAAGCCAGGAGAGGGGAATAAAACCACCTGCCCCAAAGCTCACAGCACACACCCTGGGAGCTGGTGCCCCCCACAAGGTCAGAGTTTTATACTGACACCTCACAGGAAGAAGCTTTTGGGGCTTCACTTTCTTTCCTGTGACCTACTTACAAAAAATGTCTCACCCCGCACAGCTCCAGCCCCAGTGGTTCCCACTCCTTGGAGCTTTTCAGGATTAATTCCAGGTCCTCGGGAGGGGGCTTTAAGCTCCAGGATGCACAGACCACAGCCAATTTCTTGGTTCCAATTACCTATTTTGAAGAAACCTGGGTCTAGCAACTGGGAGGGGAAGAAGGGAGGTTGGGGAGAGGTGCCTTTCTGTGCTCCTTCTCAGGCCCTCAGACAAATCCACTTTCCCTGATGTTATGGACCAGCTAAACAGCAGCTCCATCCACCACAGGGCCCCACAACACAACCCCAGGAGTGAGGGCCTGTCACCACACACTGCACAACAGAAACGGTCCAAGCAGTGGCCAAGGCGCAATGGCTTGGCCTCCCTACAGTTCCTAGAACAGGGGCTGGCACAAGATAAGTGTGCTGGCTGTTAGCAACTAGCATCATTATCATTATTAATTTATATTCTCATTTGTTGGGCAGAAAATCTAAGAGTGGCTGTGTGTAGATTATGTGTCACACACAACACAAAGAGCCAGGTTAGATGGAGGAGCAGCTCCCTGAGGAGCTCCTGACTAACGCCAGATACAAGCCATCAGTCAGCCAGTGCACAGCTGCTCAGGGCAGTAAAGAGAGTGCAGTTAGTGCAGGCGCTTATTGTCTCTAAGGTTTCTGGACACTATGACTTTAAGTAAACCCCCTTTTAAGGAAAGGATCTTGTCAATGAACATTGTTTTCTTCAACAATGTTTTGTCCGTTAGCCTTACAACAAATGCAACTAATCACCATTGTTATCGGAGGAGCTACTAACATTCTGAGGTATGAGAGTAGACTGTGTCTTACCTGGCTCTGGAAACTCCTGGCCTTGTAGTGGGAGAGGGCACCTCACCCAGACAGGGGAGCAGAGGGAGGGGCAGGCTGACAGGGAGGGGAGTGCTTGGAACAAGCTCAAGTCAGGATTGAGGAGGTAAATTCCAGGCAGCAGGGACTTAGAGTACAAAGACAAGGAGGCCCAGAAATAGACGCGTGCCCGCAGTTCTGCATACAAAGCCCACATAGGAGGAGCAGGGTGCCTGCAAAAAGGAGAGTGACTGGGGCTAAAGCTGAGGCTGGTCATGCCAGGGGCTGTATTTTGAAAGGGGTTAGTTGTGGGAAGCCCGGTTTTATTCTGAGTGCCTGAAAAGATTTGGTGGGCTTTGAAGAAGAGGAGTGCCATGTTGCAATGTGTGTCTTAAGCAGGTTAGCTGTATCGTGGGGTGATCTGTGGGAGGACAAAAGGGATATAACATACCAGCTGGAAGGCTGAAGGCACCGGACAATGAGAGATGAGGCAGTCCCTGGGCACAGTGGGAAATGAGCAAGAAGTGTCAGGGCATTTACACAGCAGAACCCACCAGCAGCATGGATGAAGGAGGGATAGACCATGGAGTTGATGAGCAAAAGAGATGAGTGAGGTGATTCTGTATCAATTCCAGGCTTCGGGTGGTGTAGACTAGGGTCCATTCATCAGCTAGAGAAAAAGGAGAGTGAACAGATGTAGCGGCAGGAAGGTATGGAGTAGGATCTCTATGAACCGAGCAGACAGGTAAAGGAGAGTCCGAGAGCCCTCGGTGGCTTTTTCAGGCTTTTGTTGCGTTTACCAGGTACATGGCAGGCAGGGGTGCTGGGGGGCCTAGCCCCCCGTGAATCTTCACTCCTTCTGGGGTCTCCAGCGTGCTCTCGTAGTCTCGTTCTCTCTCCTCTGCTTCTTTCATTCTCTGCTCTCTTCTCTTCCTGTGATGCCGCCCTTATAAGCCCAGACTCTCAGCCCAGGTGTGCTCACCTATCCATGCCCACACCCTGTTCCAGGTGCCCACCATCAGGCATGCATTCAGGACCGCAGGGATCCATCATCTATCCTGATGGCAGGAGGACAGAAAAGCCTGACAATCATTTACCCTACAGCAGATGAGTGGGAAACTCAATCCAGTGTTATAAGACATTCAACGGGAAACAACCAACAGCAGCAGGAACCTGAGCGTGGCAGTCAGCACAGAGGGAGCGAGAAAGGCACCAACCCAGTGTCTCCACAGGACAATGGAACTAAATTGGCTGACTGAAACAGTGTGGGGTGTTAACAATGGGACACAGGAACCCCAATATTACAGGGACAAAACTCAAAGGAGACAAAAAGGAATGACTAGGCAGCGAGAGAGAAAAGCAAAGGAAGAAGCAGTTCTTTAAGCAGATTTTAATGCGTGCTCTCCACAGAGCTTCGGGCACAGCGGAGGATGCTGCAGTACCTGGGCTGTGGGCCTGCTTGGCTCCGAGGCGCTGCACAGCTACGGACAGAGTCTACACTCACACCACATCGGTTCAAATCCAGGCTCTCCCACTTAGAAGTGAAGCAACCTGGGCCAGCAACTCAGCCCTACTGAGCCTTGGCTCCCTTCCCTAAAGGGGAACTAGAGAATGAAAGCCAGCCAGTGCAAGCACAGTGCAGCATTGCACCAGGCTTTCCCCGCCGCCCCCCCCACACACACACACAGAAAGAGGCATAGTTTTGCCCAGGTGTCAGATGCCAGCACAATTCTGCTAGCCTGGCAAGTGAAGAGCTGGGCAATATTCAGGGCAAGGAACCCTGTGCCCCCATTCCATGGGCTCTACAACCTTTACAAAGTGATTCAGCCACTTGAGAGAAGTAACAAGGGAAGGATTGTGGCCCTCCCCCTCCCCAATATGGCAGTGAGCAGATCTGACAGTCCTCTTCTAAGTCTACTACTCACCCAAACTTCATCTTGCTCCCCTGATACACATCTCCTGATGTATCACAATAGTCAATGGGAAAATGGTGTGTAGAACACAAATTTTTCTTCACTTGGCAACAAAGTCTGCCAGGACCAATATGTTCTATGTGCCAGACCGTAATATATATACAGGAAGGACAATAAATGGGGGAAATAGGAAATAACTGTATATTTTAGGAAGAAAAAGATCATTTGCTTTGACTCATCTCACTTAAATGATATGAAAACCCATATGTCACTCGGGATATGAAAATAAAATTCCAACTCAAATAGGCTTTCAGGAGAGAGTCAAAAAACCACTCTCATAAGCATGTTTCATAGGCTGAGTCAGAGGTTGGGGTCAGAAGAATCCCTGCTTCCACAACCCCCAAGAACATACCAGAGCACACGAGAGCCGCTATTCCAGAACAACACAAGGAAATCTGTATTTCCCACCACTTTGAATTGCAATCCCACTACCAGACAGTGAGCTGTCAGGCTCGGTTTATAAAGCACAATTTATGCTTAACTTTTGGGCATCTATTTTCACAATACAAGAAGTGAGTTTTAAAAGCACCCCCATCAGTATCACCAAAGTCATGGTAGCTACAGGCTGAATTGGTCTAACCTCTTCAAGAACTTACTTGTTTATTGTCCAAAAACCTTTGATCTAGGGCCTCCCCCGGTGGCGCAGGGGTTGAGCACTGGGCTGCGAAGGTGCCCGCAGCCTCTGCAGCGCTGGTTCGATCAAGGCTGCCAGGCAAAGGTCTCACATGGTGCGCAGACCTCTCCTGCCGCCCGCTGCTCCCCTCAGCAGTGTACTTCGTCAGTCTGCCTGTTCTGCTCCCCGCTCTGTCTCTGGTGAATTCTCTCACCCTCCCATGCTTCTGACTGTACCCAGTGCTTGTATAAATAAATAAATAAATCTTTAAAAAAAAAAAAATACCTTTGCTCTAACAACCACTGCTCTAGTTTTTTAAACTTGTGTGCCACACAACAGTCTTTCCAGTGGCATTTGAAAATCTACCAAATGATGCTGAAACCAGAGAAAGAAATCTTAGTTTAAACTCAGTTCTGAGGTTTCTGGTTCCTTTCCCCAATAGATAAAACACCTGACTGCTGGATAGTAGACCTCTGCTCCCTCCAAAACACCTCCTCATTTCATTGTAAAGGTAAAGCAACCATCTTTACATTCTACAGATGAGCATGAACACTGTCCAGTTTATAGCTGCTACATCTATGGTGGCCCAGCCAGGGTTCAAGCACTGCTTACATGTGTAACTCACCTCAGGTCTTTAAAAATGAAGATTCACAGGCCTCATCACAGAGCGTTTAAATCAGGAAAATCTGGAGCTGGAACCCAGGAATATGTATTTTAATCAAGGGGACTCGGACACGGTGTTGGTTCTTGTGTGTGCTAAAGACTAACATAAATTGATGGTCAGCTAGACAGGCAGTGGCGGGACTTCACGGGGCTATTTTTGCAGCAAGCGTTGGCCATTTACATTCCTTTACTTCATTCATCTCCTACTTGAAGAACAAGCTCCCATGTATCCACCCTCAAGAATCTGGAGAAAATAAATTCAACATAATGTATAAAGAGCCTTGAGCTTCTTATGGGGACCAATGATGTAAACTGAAACATATCATCTTCTCAGATCATAAAATATTCCTTTAGGAGTGAAAATAAGTCATATCCCTAGGAGAAAATGGGATTGCTATACTTGAAATACATTCAAATCTTACTTGATACTTTTACTCATTTATTTTTGTCTAAAACTGCAGTTTTATATCACGCAGATAAAGACTTTTTTCTTTCCAACCTCTACCAAATCTTTGGTCTGCATGCATTTTTTAAGTAAAATCTTAAATGGATTTATTTTGTCAATCAAAGTTCTTTCAGGGAGAAAAAAGACACAAATTGCCCCCACATCTCTCTCCAGTGGACCTCTCTTTTGAGCTCCAAACCCAGATTTAACTGCCTACCTGACAAAAGTATCTGAGCATCTCACATGCATCCCAAACTCAACTTACACAAACTGAACTAGTATTTCACCTCCCCAAAATATGGAAAGTAAATTTTATTTTATTTACTTTTTAAAGATTTATTTATTTATGCATACAAGAAGTGGGGTACAGTACAGAGGTGTTGGGGGTGGTGGTGAGAAGATTCACCAGAGACAGAACACGGAACAGAACAGGCAGACTGAAATACACTGCTGAAGGGAGCAGCAGGCAAGACAGGAGAGGTCTGCTGGGCCATGTGGGAACTCCCTGGCTGGCTGGGGATTGAACCCATGCAGCACAGGCTGCGGATAGATTCACAGCACTGTACTTAACCCCTTGAGCCACCACGGAGGCCTTGGAAAATAATTTTTTTTTTAAGATTTATTTATTTATACAAAAGCTGGGGTACAGGTCAGATGCGCAGGAGGGTAAGAGAATTCACCAGAGAGAGCGGGGAGCAAAACAGGCAGATGAACCGAAATACACTGCTGAGGGGAGCAGCAGGCGAGACAGGAGAGGTCTGCCGCACCATGTGGGCTTCTCCCTGGCCGGCTGGGTATCGAACCCATGCTGCGGAGGCTGTGGACAGCTTCACAGCGCTGCTTTCAACCCACTGTGCCACTGGGGCAGCCCGAAAGTAAATTTTAGAAAAATGTCTGGGGTACTTACTGCGAAGAACAGCATATTTTAAAGTGGTTTAAATGATGAATTTTATGGTTGTTATATTTACCTACATTTACAAATAAAATTTTAATCTGGTTCCCTTCCATTAGTGCCTATATCAGTACACAGCATCACTATCAACCCACAGCTAAAGATGGAAACGATGACTCATCTTTGACCTCACCCTTTTCTCTCAGCCCACGATTCAATCAATCACATTGTCTTAGAGTTTCTTAATCATTTCTCACATAGTGGATTCCTCAGTGGTCCCCGACATCCACACTGGTCCCTTCCAATCCCTGTACCACAGAGTGAGCATCTTAAAACAGATGTCAAATTATGTCACTCTCCTAGGATAGCCCTTCAACACCTTCCCACTGCTCTAAGGACTGTCCAAACTCCTCACCCTTTTCTGCAAGGTTCTGTGTAAACATGGCCCCTAAAGATCTTCCCAGCATCCCTCTCCCCTCCCCACAACATCACCTTTCTTTCCCATCAGTCTCTGCAGTCCTGTCCTTCTCCACTAGGTTTCTCCTGCAGCACCAAGTTCTTTCCCTTTCCTCTTCCTCCCTTCACTTAACTGATGCCTGTTTCCCCTGTCGGATCTGAGCTCTAGTGTTCCTGCCTCTAGGAAGTTTTCAGCCCCTGCATCTGTCACTCCTGACATGTTAGAAAATTCTTCAAAGAGGTGGAATATCCTGTGCACCCCTGGTTCTAGATCCAGTAACACTCTCTGCCAAACCATGCCCTGTGACAATCTAAACATCTCTAGACTTCAACAAATGGTGGAGGGCAAAGGGAGGGTGAAGCTCACCCCCTGTTCAGAAACAGTGCCCCAGAGCAGGCTAAAGCCAGCTACCTTTCTGCAACACATTCTCAGAGCACCCTGCACAGCACTGAGCACAGAGCTGCAGCTCAAGTCCAGTGCAATTTGCATTTAATTCACCAGCCCCTGGAGATGGCAAGATCTACCAGGGTCAACACAGACCAGATCCCCAAGGCAATACTGCCAATATACAGAGTAGGTACTCAAGAATTTTTTGAATTAATGAAAGAAACTTTAAATACCGTTTTCCTTTTAATATTATTTAAAATTGTTAACATTTTCTAGTAGTTCAAATTAGCACCTACACTGAGCTGGGTTTCTTGGGACGGCACAGAGAATACAGCTTTGAAATACAGAATTAAAGGAGACGCTCAATCAATAATAAGTCTGATGAACTCCTGACACTGCAACTTTTCCTTTACATCGGGAAAGATGAATTAACACTCCGTGTATTGTTCTTAAGGAAGAATCTGCACTGCCAAAGATGGGTTACACATAAGGCTACAAGGAGGCAAAACACAACATTTGCAAATTCCCCATAAATAATTCTTTATACCTAGAAATTGCTCTATGTTTCCAGTGAAAAGCTAAGAACCCATGCGTTGGTGCTCTAAATGAGGGCAGTAGTTAAGGGGTGCTCAGTACCAGGCCAATGTTTGTCTTAGAGGACTTTAAATAAGGCCAGGTCACATCCTACCCACTCTCACTCCCTCTGAAGCAGATGCTCCCCCACACCTGAAATTCCCCCCAGAAAGCTTGACTATTGGCTAAATCCATTACCTGGATGACAAAGAATCCATCCAGAGGGTTAAAACCTGTGTCACATGCAGTTTGCAGCAACATGGAGCTGGAAGAGATCATGCTCAGCGAAATAAGTCAGAAAGAAAAAGAAAAATACCGGATGGTCTCACTCATAGCAGGAATTTAGAAAACCTAAATAAGGGACCAGGAAAAAGACTAATTAATACAAAGTAAAAATCAAAATCAACAAACAACTATAAACCAAAGACACATTATGGGGGGGGAGGGGCACGGGGAGAGGACCGATTAGGGTCAAAATAAGGGGGGGTGCAATTGTATGGGGAATATAACCAAAATGAAAATGCATACATTGTACAAAAACGAAAAATGATGTAAGAATTATATAAAATATTTAAAAATAAATAAATAAATAAAACCTGTGTCAATTAATATCTGAGTACTGCTTAAAAACTAAAGGGTTTAATAATTAAAAAAAAGAAAAAAAGCACAAAACAACCCGGAGTCAGGTCAGTGAAAGGTATCTGAGTAAGACCTGCTCAGAATGGAAAATCATTCCTAATTTTGGCAGGTGCAAAGAAAAGCAATTTTGACTCAGAGTGGAGACAGGGATCAGAAAGATAAAAGTTAATACCCATTATCTTACCACAAATTCAAATAAGCCTCTTCATAGATCAATCAATTAGGATTAGGTTTGGCTGCATATAACAGAAAACCCAAACAACTGAGGCTCAAAGAAGAAAGAGGCTTATTATTTTTAATCTCATGTAACACAGGAGCTGAAACAGAGGACTCAGGGTTAGCAGAGGCCTCCACATTCACGTGACACCCAGGTGGTGCTATCCTTTCTGCTCTACCACCCTGAGACAGGAGTAGCTTGGGGTCTGGGAAATCCCTGCTACCAGTGTTTTTGACCTACTGTTTCTACCAATAACCTTTTCTGCAATATATGTGTCTTTGAGGCATCTTTACAGCTTATGTAGTCCCATTGCGATTAGAAGAAGGAAGGTACAGGACCCCCTACCCAAAACAGTGAGAGCTGAATTATGAAGCATGCGTAGAGTAAACCATAGTAGCCAAAGACTCAACACTAAATCCCTGCCTTTTGGTGGGATTTGGTCTCCATTTTCTGTTTTTTTGTTTTTGTGTTTTTTTTTTTTAAGATTTAGTTATTTATTTATACAAGCACTTGATATAGTCGGAAGCGCAGGAGGGTGAGAGAATTCACCAGAGCCAGAGCGGGGAACAGAACAGGCAGACCAAGGAAATGCACTGCTGAGGGGAGCAGCAGGCGCGGCAGGAGAGGTCTGTCGTGCCATATGGGACCCTCGCCGGCCAGCCGGGATCGAACCTGGCACTGCAGAGGCTGCGGACAGCTTCACAGTGCAGTGCTCAACAACCTGCGCCACCAGGGGAGGCCCCCCTCGTTGCATTCTTGAGCAAGATTCTCAAGGAGGCACTGGATGGAGAACCTCATTCAGGGTCTGCATCCTAACCAGGATGGTCACATTTAATAAACTTTACTAGGAGATCCACAAAAATCTCTATAGATAGTTCCCTGGCTACCTCTACTTGCAAATACCTCTGAGAAACGTCTTCCTGCTAGAGCAGCCTCACAGCCTTCATTTATCCACTCTTCTTATCATCTGTATTACTAGTCAGCTCAGACTGCCATAACAGAAACCATATACCAGGGAGCGTAAGCAACAGAAATTCACTTCTCATACTTCTGGGGGCTGGAATTCTGAGATCAAGGTATTAGCAAGGTAGGTTTCTGTTGAGGCCTCTGACTTTGGCTGGCAAAGGGACATCTCCCTATGTCTTCACATAGCCTTTTCTCTGATTGCATGCATTCCTTAAAGATCACCAGTCTTATTGGATTAGGATTCCACCCTTATGACCTCATTAAACCTTAATTACCTCCTAAGGCCCCTCTTCAAATATAGTCACATTAAGCAGTGAGGCTTCAGTATGTGAATTTAAGGGTAGACAATTCAGTCTACAACACTCTAGATGATGCAAGAGTTTTGTCTGTTCAGTAAAAGAAGGGAATACATGGTATGGTGGAGGGAAACAGCATTCTCTGCTACATCATAATCAGTATATTAAAACTGGAAGAGACAGCAAAGTTCTACCATTTTATCTAGTCTATGCCTCCCATTTTATACACAAAAACTGAAGCTCAAAGCCACGAAAAGCCACACAGTGAGTGACCTGAGACTTGAATAAATTTTGATTCTAGAACTGGTGCCAGAATTTAAAATTGAAATTACAGTGAATTGTGTACATATAATCGTATGGGTTTTAAATAAATTTTCTGTATTGACTTTTTTCCTAAAAACATAAATGAATATGCTATAGTTTGTGGGAAACCTGACTACATGCAGTCAGGCCAGTCTCAGAGAATATGTATTTTTAAACTATCGGAATTGTTCACATGTCTCAGAGCGCCTATCATAATTTTCTCTTTCAGCACGATTCCAAGAACCTTCATTCCAAAATATATAAAGAGTGGGCACCACATCCTTTTTGCTCCCCCCCCTCCCCACAAGACAGCAAATGAGAGCTCAATAAAACACACTCATGGTTTAGCTCAGTACTCCAAGAATACAGCTTCCTCTCTGTACCAACCCATGAAAGTCAGTTCACAAAGCCAAATGTCTCACAGGGACCTTTTAATAGGTTTTATGTCTTATTTATTATGCTTATCTGACAACTTCACAATCTAATAGATCTCTCTAAAGACGTAATGACATTTTAGTTCATTCTGAACGTCCTTTAAGGTATTATCAAGTATGGACAGTGCAGCTATTCCCTTAAGTGCAATAAAAAATAGATACACGTGTGTATTTCAGCCCTTACACTGAATATATTATATACAAATATTACATCCCTTGTACAGCATTATAAAGTGCAATGGTATAAATAGAATGCCAATTTCAGCTACCACCCACCCTATTTGGTTACTAGCAAAACTTCCAGGCAGCAAGCCAACTGATGCAGCCAGGAATCACCTAGTCAATTTCCCTTCCCTGCAGCCGCCCCAGCTCCCAGGACTGCCCCCCAGCAATGCCCTCTTTCTTCTACTAAAGCAGATAACCGCCAAGTCCAGACGCTTCTCACCAGCAATTACAGCCTTCTCTGTCCAAGATCCCCGAACATTTTAAATCACATTGTTGCTTACTTAATCATGCGTGTGAACAATTAATTACCAATTAATCTCACTCGATTTTTCCACTGAGCACCTTTCGAAATATCAGGGGCACAGAAATAAGGTCCGTATAAAGGGAATTTAAATTTTTAAAACGGGGGAGGCGTAAAGGCTCCAGTAGACTACTAAGACAGCAATGTGAAAATGTCGCTGTCTTTTCCTAAATTGCACCATTCTGCCATTTCAAAAAATCTGAAATCATGGGCTCTTAAACTGGAAATAAAAAATCTGAATTAGAAGATAATAACCCAAAGAACAGTGAAAAGGTAATAATTGCTCGCCGAGGCTTTCAAACTTGAACAAATCCCATCATGAAAGTCGATCATACTCAAAAAAAAAAAAAAAAAAACTTTTAGCACATCACTGTATGAGAAAGGGAAGAAATTGCTCTTGCGAGAGGAAATAAAGGGAAAAGGGGAAGTATTATGGCGGTAGATCCAACAACCACCGTTCACAGAAGTGCTCTCTGATTTTCCTCCATAAAGACCCAAGATCTGGAAAAAGGTCCTCCCCACCGCCGGCTCCCCACGCCACGACCGCGCACCCCGAAAAGCCCCAGCGGGCACCCCCGTCCGATTCCGCAGAAGGGGCTCGTGCCAACTTGGGTCACGCCTAGCCCGCAAGACCCGGCGGGGAGCCCCACAGGGGCGGGCGGGGGGGGCGCCGGGGCCGGGCCGTGCGCCCGGGGCAGGCTCGGCTCCCGCGGGCGCGCGGGGCGCGCGGGGCGGCAGGACGCGGGCGGAAGGCAGGGGGGCGGGACCGCGGCCGCGCTTCCCTCCTCTCAAAGTTTCTCGCAGTTGCACATCGGCGCGGCGCTTCCTGTGGGGGTGGGCGCCTCAGCCTCGCCGCGCCGCCGCCGCCCCGGCCGAAGCGGGCGGGAAGGTGCCGGCCGGCCTGGGGCGGCGGCGCGCGCGCGGGACCCGGCGAGTCCCACGGAGCCCGGCGCCGCGAGCCGGAGGTCCCGGGGAGCCGGGCCCGTCGGGGGCGCCGCGAGAGGGCGCTGTCGCCGGCGCGGCGGGCGCGGGACAGCGGGGCGCGGGCGCCCGCGGGGCAGGGCTGAGCCGCCCGGCGCCTCCCTTTGCGCGCGAACTCGGGACGCGGGCGGCAGCGCCCGGGAAGCCAGCGCCTCTCCCGTGCGCGCCGGGCCGCCCGCTACTTACCCAGGGAGCAGGTGAGCAGCGGGAGCAGTGCTGAGAGCGCCAGGCGGCGGCGGCGGGGGCCGGGCGCCCGCATCCCGGCGGCGGGGACTGCCTGGGCGCGGGGACCGGGACGCGCGGGGAGCGGATCTGCGCCGCTGTCGCCGGTGCCGCCGCGGCTGACCCTTCTCCGCGGCTCCCCTCCTCCCTCTTCGGGCTCCGCCGCGCCGCCTTCGGTCGCGCCCTCTGGCGGCCAACAGCGGGAGCGGCCCTGGGCGCGCTTGCATTGCAGCCTGGCTCGCGGCTGCAGCCGGGGTTCCGCGGGCTGGGGAGCTTGGAGGTGGCCGCTCCTCCTGCAGGACCGCGCCCCTCTTGCGGGCGTCTGACCTCTGCTCCCTCGGGCCACGAGTCTCCACTGCTCCTTTTCCTTCCGCTCCGTTACCTCGGCCTCATCCTCCACCTTCATGCTCTCCCACCTTTTGGGTCACCTCTTATTTCCTACGTCCCCGCCCCAGTTATAGGTCAGTACTTACCCCCAAGGTGAAAGCAAGGGTGGGGTGGGGGAGAGCAGACAAAGGGAGGGGAAATCACTTTTCTCTTGTTAATGTACCATCTGCTACCCCCCCCAGTCAATAATTCAACTCTTAATATTGTTGGCAGCAGTAGTCCACTTTGATGAAGGTGTTTTTAATCAACTAATTTACTTAATTTCCCCTTTGTTAATGGGATTTGGCCAATAGCTTAGGCCTGGAATTTGGCTTCTAATAGACGTTTGTGAAAAGGTAATTTTGTATAAATGTGGTTTTAAGTGTTCACCGTAATGGAAGAGGGTGTAGTTTTATTTTAAAAGTCTGATAAAAATTGATTAAATTGGATACAGAGAAGAGGAGTGACTTGCAGAAACTTCATGTTGGAGAGTCCCTCTTGTGCCACCGAAATGTCCAGAGGAGTCCTCCCCTACCAAGAAAGGTGGTGTCCCTGGCAGGGGACTGGCCTCCTAGTGACATGTGGACTGAGGTGGAAAGCAATTCTAAATGAATTGCTTAAGAACCTCCCCCCACTTTAACGGTTCTGCATTGTACCTTCCCCAGTCCTTCATTAATTTCTGCTAAGCACAGAGTGGAGGGGGCCAAGTGCTCATTATTTACCGGAGTTCAGAGCAGGGCCTCCTAAAGGTCCGGACGTGCTTCACCTGCATTTTGTCGTGTTTTGTGTGCATGCTCTGTGCCAGGACTGTGCTGAAAGCACCCTACTGTATGTACTAGTATCTGCCACATAGTCATGCAGCATTCACCCCCTATAAGCATTAAATGAAGACCAGTTTTGGCCCGTAGGAAAACAAGATATGAGGGAGCTGGAGAAGCAGGTGCTGAATAAATGTTTGTTGAACCTTATAAATGTGAATGCTGTTTGACTGTTTAGTCTAGAATGTATTAGGACATTATCGTCGTTTGTCTGTTCACCAGCTGCTGCAAGTTGTTTAAAAAGGAAGTCTGGAGAGAACAGGTTTTCTCTCTCCACTTGAAACCACGTAAAACTGGGAACTAAATATTTTGTGAGTTATCCATTTTGTGTCAGTGCAGATCATGCCATCTTGTTCCAAGGTTTGTGGCCACACCTCAAAACAGTTTTTATGGGAGGAAAAAGAAATAGGAGAATACTTCCATTTCATTTTTAGTGGAGTTTTTCAAATTTATGGTTGGCTGCGTTGATCCCTTTTATCCTTCTAAAACATACCTGCCTGGTTGAGAGTTCTAAAGGGTTTCAAATTTCCAAGGCTGTTTAGCTTTCTTCCAAGAAAATATTACTCACATATAGTAGATATTAAACATTAAACCAAAGTGTGCCGAAATAGACACAGAAGTCTAATAATTTAGCAGCTTGCTTGCCAAGCATGTACTTTCAGTCCCTGTTCTGTGTTTGATAACAAGCATCTCTAGGTGCTTAATCAAATTTTTCATCCAAATTCACCATGGTAGAGCATTACTGTGTGCTGAAACAAGGTGTGGGAAATAGAGCCCTAAAGACAACAGAAAGCACGCTCCGTTTAAGTAATAAACTTGCCCTGCAGTCTGTCCACAGTAGACACAGATAAATGGCGCTTTACAAAGTTCCATAACTCACATTTAAAAAGGATTACCTTTCATTTACTCTAGTCACATGATAAATGGACTTTCAGGGAGCTCGTTCTCCCAATCCCAAATGGAGTGTTTTTGGGGGCGAAATGCATTCATGAGGACACAGCAGGTACGTGTACAAGACCCTGCTTATTTCAGTGCCTCTTTGCCACCTGAAACACCCACTGTAAGGGGGACCACTTTAAAGAGAAAAAAATAAGTCTCAAATTCAAAGATTGTGATAAGAAAAAAGAACAGGCTATAGTTCTATTTATATGGAATTCATTCACTTTAGTTCCAAACCACTCCATGATGGCCTCTGGAAGTATGCCAGGGGGTGGGAGAATCAAGAGGTCACCTCATGGGGCGGGGGTGGGGGGGGTGACTGATGCAACTGATGCAAGATTTTTTTTCAGTACTAAAGGAGAACATAAAGGCATAAATTCTAAACCATAGATAGCCAAATAATCTAATAAACAAGTATCAAGCAGATGGTTTCTGATCTTATAATACCCATACATTGGGCCAAAAGGCTGAAATACATTCATTCACTCAACTGATAATGAATGCCTTCTAGCTGACGTGCCCTTTGCTAGGCCCTGGAGCAGATGCAAAGATGCATAAAACATGGGACTGGGCCCAGGAACTCATAGTCCAATTAGGGAGACAAAAATGTTCATAAGAAATTCTATGTGACACACTATGGGGGAAGCAGGGAAAGGAGGGATTGGGGTCAAAATAAGGGGGGTACAATTGTATGGGGAATATAAAAATAAAAAAATTTAAAAAATAATTCCATGTGACAAATGCTATAACACAGGTTTATAGCACTTTGGATTATAAGAGGGGGAAAGGCAATTTATCAAGGACCACGGCAATCAGTCAGAAAGACAGAATTGACTTTTGTTCAGGATCCTAAAGGAGATAAAGCAACAATTCCTGGGCTTTGGAAAAGAGGAAAGGCCCCTCAGGCAGCAAGTGCATTTGCAAGGTAGCCGAACCCAAAGGAGCATAGTGAGTCAGGAGACTGGCACAGGCTGCCATCACATATCTGACAAGGGGCTAATTTCCGAAATTTACAAAGTACTAATACAATCCAACAACAACAAAAAGAACCCAGTGAAAAAGTGGGCAAAAGTTGTAAATAGATACTGTTCTAAACAGACATTCTGATACAGACTTATGAAAAGATGTTCTTGTAAGAGAAATGTAAATCAAAACCACAATGAGATATCACCTCACCCCTATGACAATGGCATATGAGAATGGCCCATATCAATAAGAATGGAAATAACAAATGTTGAAAAAGAAACTCATCCACTGTTGGTGGGAATGCAAGTGGTGCAACCTCTAATGGAAGTGTGTGGAGATTTCTTAAGAAAATAAAAATGGACATAGAGCTTCCATATGATCCAGCAATTCCACTCCTAGGTATTTACCCAAAGGACACAGAAACATCAATTCCAAAGAACACCTCCACCCCTATGGTTATAGCAGCACTATTTACAATAGCTAAGCTTTGGAAACAACCCAAATGCCCAAGAAGATGTGGTACATTTACACCATGGAATATTACTCAGCATTCAAAAAAGATAAATACATGCAATTTGCAGCACCATGGATGGAGCTGGAAGGGATCATGCTCAGCAAAATAAGCCAGAAAGAAAAAAAAAATACCGGATGGTCTCACTCATAGCAGGAATCTAGAAAACTTAAATAAGGGACCAGGAAAAAGAATAACTATAAGAAAGAAAATATCAAAATCAACAAACAACTATGAACCAGAGACACCGTATGGGGGGGTGGGGGGCAGGGAAAGGAGGGATTGGGGTCAAAATAAGGGGGTTGTAATTGTATGGGGAATATAAAAATAAAATTTAAATTAAAAAATATATATATAAAAAGAAAAAAATGGAAATGCCATATGATCCTGTCAAACCTATATTAAGTATCCTAAAAATATGAAAACTAATACAAAAAAGATTTATATACGCCTATGTTCATAGCTGCACTTTCCACAATTCCCAAATTATGAAACCCACCTATGTACCCTCCAATAGACAAATGGATAAAGAAACTGAAACATATGCTCGATGGAATACTACACAGCTGTTAAAAAGATGAAAAAGTTGCTTTGGGGGCAAATGCATGGAACTCAAGTTGATTAAATGAAATGTCAGAAAGGGAAAGATATTGGATGGTTTCACTCACCTGTGAAATATAAATAACAAAGGAAAACAGCATAAAATAAAGCAGTGATAAATCTTGGACTTTGTGAAAATATTTAATGGGCATGTCGGGAGGCATATAGAGTATTGGCACAGTGGTTTGGTGAAGGGCAAATACAATGTGTGCACCTTTGGAGGAACAAAATAGCCTCAGAATTAAAACTCAGAAAAAGGAGCCAGGGGCTTAATACCCAGCTCCGTTCTCTCTCTCTTTCCAGACTTGGAAGAGCCTCCTGTTTCTATAGCAACAGAGGTCAAGGAACCAGATTCCAATTCTCCATTCTCTAGGGGCCCTCTCATTAGGTTTCAGGAGGGTCATTCTCTTCACATACAGACAAGTGACCTTATAAATTATTAGTAGCCTTGGAGATTATTTTCCAAGCCTATAAACAGGCCCAGGGGGTGACAGTAGATCAGACAGTCTAAAACTGAGTCTTTCAGACATAATGGTATGGGATCATCAGACCCACTATTTAACCACCTACACCCCCAGAATCGGTATATACCTGGTAATAGGAAAGCGACTGTCTCTTCATCTGTTGCCTGATGTCTCTTCACCTCTTCACCTTAACTTTTAGGGAAGAGAGAAAATCTTTATCCTCAATGGGAGAAGAGTGAGACAAGAAGAAGAAATGGCAAAAACCTTTGCTCAGAGTAGATCCAATGGCCACACCCTCCACCAATATTAAGTGCCCAGGAAGGATACTTGGATGACATAAATACAGTGATCTCTCCAACAACCTGAAGATGTTTGTCTTACTGAACTTCCACAGCTCTTCAAAGATTAGAGGTGAAACCCTCCTGTCAGTCCAGGCTTTCACCAAGATCTGTACCCAAAGAGGCTTAACCAAAGGATCCTTACAGACTAGCATCTGTGAACCAAAATACAGCAGACGCTGTCATCTTGGCAGGCATCCAGGGCAAGCCCAGAAATCCTAAGCCATTGCCATTTTTCTGCCCTTTTGAAGACAGGGTGGTATAAAGATTTCTCTACAAAGTGAACTATCCACCAGAAATTTCTGATCAGAAATAGATGATCCACTTGGGTGTTTCATTCTCCTTTCTGGAATCATATGTCTTCATGTTGTCAGTGAAGATGAGGAATGGCTCCTGAAATGACAGCATATCAACAGGAGCAACAAAGGCTCTATAGAATACAGCAAGTGCCCTAAAGTGCATCTGAACAAATGTGACAGAAGACAGGGAGAAGGACCCCCACATACCTGGGGACTAGAGAAAGGCTCACACACCTGGGTGATTGAACTGGGGATTGTAGGAGCCATAATAAAAAGTTCTAGCCTCCCATAAAAGGTTCAGATGGGCTTTTTCCAATGTATCCCATTGGCATGTGAAGCTGAGGTCCTATGTACCTGGGAGAATTACCATAATCTTAAAAAATAAAGACTACCACCACCACACCTCCTCAAAGTGCTGCCTGTGCCTTCAATACCTGTCTCCAGACTCTTGTCTAGCCACCTGTGCTCATCATGGATCACAGCTGTTCCTGTGCCATTGGTGGATCCTGCTCTTGCACTGGCTCCTGCAAATGCAAAGAGGGCAAATGCACCTCCTGCAAAAAGAGCTGCTGCTCCTGCTGCTCCCAGGGCTGTGCCAAGTGCACCCAGGGTTATATCTGCAAAGGGGCATCAGGCAAGTGCAGCTGCTGTGCCTGATCTTAGAGAGCCTGCTCCAGATGTAAATAGAGCCATTTGTCCAAACCTGCATTTCTAGTCAAATGATCTGACCCCTTTGCTACATTCCTTTTTCTATGAAATATGTGAAAGACAATAAATGTTGTTCACCTTAAAAAAAAATTAATTAAGACTATCTAAGGTCTACCTGGTGGTGCAGGGGTTAAAGTCTCAGCAGCTCGAGTTTGATCCATGGCCAGGGAGCTAACCCACATGGCACAGCAGACCTCTCCTGTCTCACCCACTGCTCCCCTCAGCAGTGTATTTCAGTCAGGCTGCCTGTTCTGCTCCCAACTCTGTCCCTGGTGAATTCTCTCACCCCCTCACACCTCTGGTCTACACTCCAGTTCTTGTATGCGTAAATCTTAAAAAAAAAATTAGGCTACCCAGATTTAGAGTCATCTCCAGAAATAACTTTTTACCCAAGAAATCTATCTTAAGGCAAGGCAAACATACAGAGGTTTTGTCATGTGAAGACATTCTGTTCTCATTTTGTCAGTCCCCCTCCTCTTGCTTTGATGCCCAACATCCATCCCGTTCCTTAGCTCAGAATATAAACCCTCACTCTGTCCCATTTACTTTGGAATTTTCAGCCATGTAAATTCTCTCTACATGTAAATATGTAGATAGTTAAATTTGGTCTCTGGGCCTCCCTGGTGGTGCAGGGATTAAACTCAGCGCTGTCAAGCTATCGCCAGCCACTGCAGCACGAGTTTGTTTTTGTTTGTTTGTTTGTTTTCGTTTTTTCTTTTTTTTTTAAATAAATTTTATTTTTATATTCCCCATACAATTGCAACCCCCTTATTTTGACCCCAATCCCTCCCCTCCCTGAAAAATACCGGATGGGCTCACTCATAGCAGGAATCTAGAAAACTTAAATAAGGGACCAGGAAAATGAATAACTATAAGAAAGTGAAAATCAAAATCAACAAACAACTATGAACCAGAAACACTCTACGAGTTTGATCCCTGGCCAGAGAGCTGACCCACATGGCACAGCAGACCTCTCCTGTCTTGTTCGCTGCCCCCTTCAGCAGTATATTTCTGTATGTCTGCCTGTTCTGCTCCCATTCCATCGCTGGTGAATCTTCTCACACACGCCCCCAATCCCCGCACCTCTGGCCTGCACCCCGGTTCTTGTATGCATAAATAAATAAATCTTTTAAATAAATAAATTTGGTCTCTTTCTCTTACTAATCTGCCTAATGTTCATTTGTTTGCTCATCCAGCTCAAGAACAACCCAGAGTGGGAGGGGAATGCAAACCCCTGTAGAGTTAAGGACCCCATGGGCTGTTAACAGATAGAGAAGGGAAGGACACTTGAGCACAGGGAACAGGTGAGTTCTGGAAGCCGGGGCCTATGAGTTCAGAGTCTGGTGAAGACTTCAGTTTGGCCAACACATGAATATAGGGAGGAAGCTGGTTCCAAGGCCACTTCATTTGAATGCCATGCTAAGGACACTGACCGGCCATTGAGTGTAACCGGAGAGCAGTGGGGAGATGGGAAAGACGTTTCAGCAGGTGACAAATGACAGAATTCACCACCACAAGACTAGCTCTCATGGCCTATCTGGTGTCCTAATCTGTATCTCCTCTCAGCCCAGTACACAACAAATGTCTAGTTCATGTGTGTCACACGCTGACTGAATGAGCAATACTGGGAGAAAATTAATTCAATGGTAATGTTTTGAATTGATTAGAGAGGGAAAATGAGAATGAAAAAGTGAGAAAAGTAGAAGAAAAAAGGCAAACTAACATGCACTGAACACATGCTACAGCTGGAAACCCTGCCAGACTTTCAAATGTATCATTTCAGTTGACCCTCACAAAACATACTTAAAAGGACTATTTTTGTTCCCACTTTACAGATCAGCAAGCTGAGTCACAGGCAGGTCAAATACTAACTGCCTTGAAGGGCACTTTTCACAAGGTCGTCCTCTTGTAACTGTGGTGGTAGCATGAAGAGAAGGATGGCTGTGGAAGCGTGACAGAGGTCAGATCCACAGTACTTGGCAGTGAGTCATCCTTGGCTGGATCAAAAGAGGCCACCTCAGAAGAGACAGATGAGCAATGAACTAAAATGGAGAACTGCCAGAGAAATGAGATTGTGGAGAAAAATAAATGATCATTATCATTACTTCTATTGCGGCTGACAGAGCTCTATTTCCATGTTATCAATATATTAGTAGTAACATTTAATAGAAATGTATCTATCAGGCACTACACTAAGTAGTTTCCATGCATTATTTAATGTAAAAAATATTTAACTCTCAGAAGCACTTCATACATGTTTTAAAAAGGTTAAGTCATTTTTCTAGGGACAGTGATTCTCACTGTGTGGCCCACAGTCCTCTTAAACAAACCCCCAGGGTGTCCAGGTTCAGAAGAGCAAAACTATAATGATATAAAACATTTGCTTTTTTCCCTCTGTGTTGCCTCAGCACCAATCAAGACTGTGGCAACCAGCTACCTGCAATGGGGAGAAAAAACAAGTTCACTTAAAAGGATCCTAGATGAAACACCAAAAATTACTATTAACTTACACCCTTGAATATGCATCTGTTTAATATTTTCTGTGGCAAACTGAGGTATAGCATAGAAGTACTTCTGCTGTCTATAAACATATGCCCTAAGAAAGAGCACTGTGATTGCTTATGTCCCAAGCTGAACCAAATGCTTTTTTTCACAGAACAATTTTTATAGTTGATAGAAAGACTGACAAAGCATAGTCTTTAGCCTTGGGGACTGAGCAAACATCTTCACAAAAATAAAGGTGAGGGTGTCCCTTTAAAGAAAACAACTAATGTTATTTGTTGCCAGCATAAAATTCAAGCTTTCTCAAGAAATTTGAATTTTTGAAAAGTTGTGTCTGCCACCATGAACTTAACACCTTCCCAACCCTTAAGGACTATTTGATGAGATGAGGGGTGGTATTAACATGTAATTTACTGATATGGTCAACCTTTGGAAGGTTCACTTATTTCCACGAAATAATTATTTTCCAAATGACCTATGATAATGTTAAAAACTCATGGACAGGCTAAGGAAAAGTACCATTCAAAGTAAAAGATAGACCTATGGTTTTTATGTAATGCAGAATAAATATTCACTGACATGGTTTCAGATTCCACATTGCAACTAACTCCCAATTGTCTTGAATTTTGGTCTAATAACAAAGAATGCCCACTATTATTTGAAAAAGTTATAAAAATCCCTCCATTTTACACAGAAACATCAATTCCAAAGAACACCTGCACCCCTATGTTTATAGCAGCACTATTTACAATAGCTATGCTTTGGAAACAGCCCAAATGCCCAAAAATAGATGACTGGATCAAGAAGATGTGGTCCATATATACCATGGAATATTACTCAGCATTCAAAAAAGATAAACACATGCAATTTGCAGCAACATGGATGGCGCTGGAAGGGATCATGCTCAGCGAAATAAGCCAAAAAGAAAAAGAAAAATACCGGATGGTCTCACTCATAGCAGGAATCTAGAAAACTTAAATAAGGTACCAGGAAAATGAATAGCTATAAGAAAGTGAAAATCAAAATCAACAAAAAACTATGAACCAGAGACACTTTTTGGGGGGTGGGGGGCAGGAGGGGAGGGATTGGGGTCAGAATGGGGGGGTTGCAATTGTATGGGGAATATAAAAATAAAATTTATTATTTAAAAAAAATAAAATTAAAAAAAAACAAAGTAAAAGATAGACCTATGGTTTTTATGTAATGCAGAATAAATATTCACTGACATGGTTTCAGATTCCACATTGCAACTAACTCCCAATTGTCTTGAATTTTGGTCTAGTAACAAAGAATGCCCACTATTATTTGAAAAAAAGTTATAAAAATCCCTCCATTTTTCAGTGGTGTATTTGTATGATACTTGCTGCACCTCCTACTGGCTGTATTTTCTTCATTCTTTCATCCAAAACAATATATCCCAACAGACAAAATGAGGACACAAATAGGAGAATCACACATCTTAAACCAGATACTAGAGAATTTACCAAAATATAAAATAATGACACTTGTGTCACTAAATTTTTTTTCTTTTGGGAAATACAGTTATGTCTCATATAAAGTAGAGTATATAGCATGCGATGGGTTAAGTATTATTAATATAGTTAAATTTTTCAGTCTTATCTAATACAGCAAATATCCATAGGTATAACCCACATAAACCAAACTTCTTTGGGATGATCGAGAAACTTTAAGAGTATAATGTGGTCCTGAACCCAAAACAATTGAAAACTGCCAGCTCAGAACACATAACTGGTAAATTGTTGGAGCCAGGGCAACTCCATCAATATCACTCCAAAACCCTTTCTCTTACCCAGAATTACTCTGATTTTAAGTAGGTTATATTTGAGGTGCAAATTTCCACATAGAATCCCACTCAGCTCTGTCACCTAATTAGACCCTTAATCGTTAGGGATTTAAAATAAGAAGCATGGGTTACATGGATGAAGTTAGAGGTGACAACTGACGTTTCAGTGGCTTAAAATGACAAAGGCATCTTGGGATATGCCAAGTCAGCTGCTGCCCATGACTTCAGTCCTGCCATTGTCCATTTTAAGGACCTCCAGGCAGGCTGCCACCTCAACTCAAGTTCTCTTACACAGATATTTCTGCAGGAGAGGGGCAGTCTGGATAGCTGGACACTGATATCAAGTGCTTCCAGCAAAGGGATCCAGTGGACTCTGCTTGGGTTTCACTGCAAGATGAGGAAGGGCAGTCATCGATAGCATAGAAAAGAGGGTGAAGATGCTGGTGAGACCAGCTGCCAGCCATCCATTCTTCCTTTGTGCCTCCATCCTAAAAACACCCCATTCTCTGCTCTGAAGAGATGCTGTGCTGGAGGCTGAGGACAGGTACAATGGTGAGACTTAGCCCCTGCCCTTTAGAAACTCACAAAATACTTGGAAAGAAAAATAAAAAACGGGACTCCCTGATGGTGCAGCAGTTGAGCGCTGGGCTTGAAGCTGCCCACAGCCTCTGCAGCACCGGTTCGATCCCCCACCACCAGGTGAGGGTCCCACATGGCGCACAGACCTCTCCTGCATTGCCCACTGCTCCCCTCAGCAGTGTACTTCGGTCCTTCTGCCTGCTCTGCTCCCCTCTCTGGCTCTGGTGAATTCTCTCACCCTCCCGTGCTTCTGACTGTACCCAGTGCTTGTATAAACAAATAAATAAATAAATAAATAAATCTTTAAAAAGAAAAATAGAAAACGACAAATATGTCACCTTTGTACAGCTCTTTTTGTTGCTGTTTACCAAGTTATCACACACATAACTGCTGAACCAGACAGTTCAGGGGAACGAAACAGTTTTGAGTATCTCATGACTTGGGGTTTCCTTCTTTCTTCTCTTTTACTTCCCTCCAAAAGTATATGTCAGTGCACACATCAGGGAAACACTGAAACAGGATTTGCCAACTCTTGGGAGCCAAAAAACATGACAGTTTAATTTAAGCAAGATAATGTCCACATCTGCTTGACTTGAAGCTAGTAATATGCTATTTCTAAAAACCATATTTTCATTTGACATTATTATACCACCCAAATCTTGAGTGTTGGGAGGCAGAAAATGCTGCCTTGGATAATTAAGGATGGCTTCAGGGAGAAAATGGGATTTGAACAGAAGTCATGAAATGAGGGAAGGCCCCAAAGTAGTAGAAATGAAAAAGCGAGGAAGGATAAAGACAGGCATAAAGACAGTGAAGTAAGAGATTTGCTGGAGTGTGAAGAGACGAATGTGGCTACAGTTAATCATAACAGAAAATGTATTGCTAGCACACAATGATGACATCAGGGAAAGAGGACAAACGCAGTCTGGAGGGGACAGCAGCAAGCCCAGAGAGGCAAAGGCCGTGAGGGGACTCAGGTCACTGGGAGGAGACGGTGCAGGTGACCAGGCCCCTGGGAAAGGAAGTCATGGTCCTGAGGACTAATTATTAACTTAACCAGTGAAAGAAATGTTGGCTTTAGAGATTCAGACATCATATATTCATGTCCCCAGGCAGCTGGGACGGCGCCACCTTCCTGGCACATGGATATATGTGCCAAGTTGAAAGCTCTCCAAATGCCATCATTTAAGGGTTTCTATGGAGATTTCATTACACAGACATGATTGTATAAATAATTGGCCATAGGTGATTGACTAAATCTGTAGTCTTTGGCTTCAAACTGTCCTCCCCAGGGTTGGGAGGGGCTAGTGGGATGCAGGTATTGAAAATTCCAAGCTTCTGACCAAGTCATAGAATGTCTGGCAACCAGTTCTATCCCTAAAAGCTATCTAAAGGCCCACCAAGAATCAGCCCATTGGAACAAAAGGAACTTCTAGCATTCTTACCACTCAGGAAGTGCCAAGGATTTTAAGAGCTGTGTGCCAGAAATTGAAGAAAAAGACCAAAATATTATGAACTTGTCCACAGGTATAGGCCTTGTTTAAGAGCCAAGGGGGAGAAAAGAAGCTAGTGACAAGGCAATCTCAGAGGTAGAAAGAGAACCCTACTAAGTGGTGTCATGAAAATAAGATGGGCATTACAGAAGGAGGCAGAAAGTGGGCATTTAGCTTTTCTTTTGATTGTCCAGCATCTGAACCGCTTTGCTATGTTTGGGAATTTCTCATCAGATTAGACAATTTGATCACTTCCCCACCTCCCTTGCACCTAGGAAGCAGGGACATAAGCTAGACTCTGCAATCAGACACTCATGCCCCTGGCTCTAAATAAATAAGAAGCTGGAAGTGTTGAGGGCACACTGCAGGGGGATGGTGGTAGCAGCAACAGGTACATCCAGTCTAAGGAGCAACATGCTTGGCCAGGAAGAGTCAACGAATCAATCTCAGTCATATTCATGGATTTATTCTTGACTCCCTGGCTTTCAAGCCTGGTACCCTGCCCTTTACCCACATCTACCCTCCAACCCTCCTGCATTATCTGAACTACAAGTACCCCTCTGATCTATTTCTGTTGCTTATAACTGAGACCCAAGGTTAGCACAAAAAATGTTACCAATAATGCCAGGCAATGTAGACTGTTTAAGAGGACATTTGATTTCATGATTTGTTTGTGATTTTAGACAGATATCTAGGGAATAAGATGTTATTAGGAATGGAAAAGAGAACAAGTACAAAAATAATACTTATCTAACCACGTGTCTTCGAAAGACATTGTGTTTACCAATATGAATTTGATTACAGACTGCTGGAGAACTCAATACTGTTCGATTGTTAAAAACTTAAGGCTTCTCTTGCTCAGGGCTAAGTGAGGCAGGAGAGTTTCTGATTCACATTCCTTCTTCCTCCAACAGAGAGAGACCTACTCTAAACATCATAACTAGGAAGAGAACCCCCAGATTGGTCCAATGGGCAGTGAAAAATCTAATGATCCTAAAACTCAGGCAGTTTAATCACTTTCCCACCTTCCTTGCAGCCAGGAAGCAGGGGCATAGGCTAAACTCTGCAATCACACACTCATGCCCTTGGCTCTTCTCTTTCCTCTCCTCTCTCCTTTATGTGGGGTATAACATAGGTTCTAGAACCTGACACACTCAAGTCTTCACACTCTTATCTCTACCTTTCCACCATGACTTCATCTCTCTCCTCATTCATCCCTCCATGGATGTGGGAGTCTCTGCCCCGCCCCTCCGCCATGTTTTCTAGAAGCACCCCATTCTCCCACACGTGTGAGAAAACACTGCTGCATTTTCCTTCTGACTGACATGGTGCCCCTGCTTTTCTGTATGGCAAAACCAAAGGCTTCCTGCAAGATTCAGATGAAATATTGCTTATTCAGGAAGTTGTGCTGAGTCCTCCACACCTCAGATAAAATGATTCCTATTTCCATTCTCTTTAGGCCTGTTCTCTAAATCATTGATTATATAACATCTTACCTACATCTATTTATAAAGTATGTGTGCATCATGGTGCAATTATGTATATCTTGAAGCTCACAAAAATAGAAAAAAATTAAAGTATGAGAAAAAAATTACTATAAAGGCAATTTCTGATTTTTTCACCTTCACCCCCAGCCCCAGGTGCACATTCTTTGCATATATACTTCCATCATGCTCAAAGCATCGATGACATTCTACTATGATTCTGTTTCAATAGCCTGTTTAATTTGCCTAATTTGTGCTTATAAATATCTGTTGACTCAGATTCCATTTTATTAGAAATGGCTTTTTGTAAATAGTTCTAAGTTCCCATAATTTCTCAGTAATAACAGATTGTTGAAATTGGTTTATTGACTGACTTATCTGAGTGACTGTGGTTTAAAAGTCTAAGTGAATTGCTTTCTTTTATTGAAACTGTCCCATATGTGCTCAGTTTGGTTTTCTTTTCTGTCAGTCTTAGATTTATGCCTTAGGGCACAAGTGAATGACAAAACAATTCTAGATCTGGGTTTGTTTTTTAAATGAAGTATCTTTACCATCTCAGCTAGGAATGGATCATTAATTTGCAATTGTGAAACTCTCCTCAAACAAGCCAAAAGCTCAGTTATTCACACAAATCTTGAATGGGAGGAAAAAAACCATTAGGAACATACTTTAAAGTCACAATTCTCATGTCTGAAAATTTTATTCAGTTTGGGCGTTCAAGGCTCAGTGCATTTCCTTATGAAAATTATCTGACTATGAAATATTTGTAGAAAAGTGAAGCTTTAAAAAATACTGTTATGTTGTGGTTCTCTACAATTTCACTTTAGTTGTTTAAATTATACTGCTGATGATTGAGTTACATAAGCAACATATTAATATGCTAATAGTTAGGCTTGTGTGTTCTGTGATGACAACCCGCATGCCCTTGCTCACCTACCAGACAGGGAGGTAGCTCAGTGAGTACATGTCAACTCTATATGATGCTCTATGGCTCCATTTCCCAGCATTCCTCTAAATAATCACCCAAATATTTAAAAAAAAAAAAAAAAAAAAAAAAAAAGCTAAGGCCTCCCCAGTGGCACAGCAATTGAGCACAGGGCTGCGAAGCTGCCCGCAGTCTCCACAGCGCCAGTTTGATCCCCGGCCGCTGGCGAGGGTCCTACATGGTGCAAAAACCTCTCCTGCCGCCCGCTGCTCCCCTCAGCAGTGTATTTCGTCGGTCTGCCTGTTCTGTTCCCGGCTCTGGTGAATTCTCTCACCCTCTTGCACTTCTGACTGTACCTAGTGCTTGTATAAATAAATAAATAAATCTTTAAAAAGAAAAAAGCTAATTTGAAATAGTGAAGAGTCTATAAAGAGTCTTGACTGAACACATATTCTTTATTTTATTCTCTTTACTTCTCCCACAAGACATTAAATTTCTGCTAAGAGCTATTTGGAAACAATAATATGGGTGAGCTCTTTGAAGCACTGCTTTTGTTTGGGAAATCCTACTGATAAGGAAATTAATAATAGATTGTATACTCTAAAAGAAGGTGTTCAGGATTTCAGTTAGTGTTAGGGGTAATAGACCACTCATTCATCTTTCCTTCTGCAGAATTATTCCTAAATGTCCTACACCCAAGGAACAATAGCTCTAAATACAGCTTTAGCTATAACCCCCACAGCTGAGTTGAGCTGTGGTTGAGTTGAATGGGTGTGGCTGAGACCACATTCTTGTGGTTGAGTATGGATGAGGCCAGGAGTCCTAGAGAAGTCCCCTGCCTTCTACCTTTTCCAGTCCTAAGATGGCTGGGTCTGTAGATCAGAGCAAGTCTATTTTCCCAGGCAATGAGCAAGGATGGGCGTACTCTTTCAGGAGCAAGGCCCTGTGGAGGTAGAATCTTTTTTTTGCCCAATAAGATTTTTTTCTTTCTTTTTATTTATTTATGCTTGCAAGAACTGGGGTGTAGGCCAGAGGTGCGGGAGGTGAGAGGATTCACCAGAGACAGAGTGGGGAGCAGAGCAGGCAGATTTACTAAAATATACTGCTGAAGGGAGCAGCAGGCAACACAGGAGAGGTCTGCTGCGCCATGTGAGTTGTGTCCTGGGCCGGAGATCAAATTCATGCTGCAGTGGCTGGGATAGCTTGATTGCACTCCAGGGAGGCCCTGGAGGTAGAATCTTAAAAAGGAAGTGCCTCTTGTCATTCTTTTCCCGAGGGCACACCATATGTGAGAGTGCTAATAAGGATGTTCAAGGTCAACATAATAATTTGGGAATTAAGAGAAGTGGAACTCTCAACTTTCCTGTGTGGTAGACTGTGTTGCGGAAGGAATATAAAGCTAAGCCTGAGTAAAAAGTCTACTTTTGGGTTCTTCTCTTCCAATATGGTCATCATCTATCAAACATGGAATTTTTCCCATTAGGGTTCTTCTTTTCACTGCATGGAGTAGCAAACAGTGAGCAATCAAGCAATTTCTACCCTAGGCTTAAAGAAGATGCTATTTCTCCGGTGGCTCTCCCTTTGCCTTTATCCTTTGTCTCATCTTTCCTCACCATCTTCTCTCATCTACAGCGTTAAAAGCATCTAAACAGACCCTATTTCTGCCCTGTTCCTTGTGGAGCAAACCTATGCTATGCTATACAGTATAGTAACACAAGGCACATACTTGAAATAGGACTATTCTGAAGTCAGATTTGCTTTAAGAGTACCCAAGATTGGGCCTCCCTAGTGGTGCAGCGGTTGAGTGCTGGCTTGCGAAGCTGCCCGCAGCCTCTGCAGCGCCAGTTCGATCCCCCACCACCAGGTGAGGGTCCCACATGGTGCGCAGACCTCTCCTGCCACCCGCTGCTCCCCTCAGCAGTGTACTTCATCAGTCTGCCTGCTCTGCTCTTTGCTCTGACTCTGGTGAATTCTCTTGCCCTCCCAAGCTTCTGACTGTACACAGTGCTTGTATAAATAAATAAATCTAAAAAATTTAAAAAGAGTACCCAAGATTTCAATAATCTGATATTAAAAAATATATAAATGGGGCCTAGAGGTTAAGTCAGCACTACCACAGTTAAGACCCACTGCAACAACCTGAGTTCGATCCCTGGCCAGGGAGCTAACCCACATACAGAACAGCAGACCTCTCCTGTTTTGTCTGCTGTTCCCCTTAACAATATATTTTGATCAATCACCTGTTCTGCTTCCCACTCTGTCTCTGGTGAATTCTCTCACATCCCCCCATCTCTGGCCTACACCCCAGTTCTTCTATGCAAAAATAAATAAAATCTTTACGATAAAAAAAAAAACTATCTCAATAATTTTTGTATGACTTACATATTTTAATAATTTAGATACACCAGGTTAAATCAAATATTTTAGAATATTTAATCTTCTTACTACAAAAACCTTTAAATTACATATACAATTGGTATTTGTGACTCACATTATATTTCTATTGGATCATCTGCTCTAGATTTGAGGCAGTGAATAGACTAATCCTTTGAGAATTGTGGCTATCTTATCGCTCCTCGATTCAAAACTTTCCAAAAGCTTTACATTTCAGTCAGAGGCAAATGAAAGATATCATTGTGCAAAATTCTTAAGTGCAGTTGTGAGTGATCAGACAGAACCAGGTCTTTAAATTGCTGCTCAGAAAGCCACCTCTGAACCAAGGGAATGAGTGTCTTTTCACCAAGGAGTTTACTCAAGGTGGCCACCGAGAGAGTTGGTGGAATTGGCACCCTAAAAGCTGTCTACCCCAATGGCAGGTATGCTGTCATTATTTAAGGGACAGGAAAATAAGCAGGTGCAGGATGTGAAGGGAGTGGGCTGGGCTTCTCATTTCCGGTCTGAGGAGGTGCCAGGCAGTCTAGGCATTATGAGTCACATTGTTTGGCTTTCTTGGCAGGGAGTGTGTGCTGGGGTCCATCATCCAGCAGCAATAAAGAGATGCTTGTTTTTGATGTTACTATCAACCTTACAGAAAGAAGCTCAGAGACTTTTTTTTAGGGACGTCACAATTTTCCAAGTTTCCAGGGATGTAGTTGGAGAGAAATGCATTCATTGGATGTTAAAGGTTAATCACATAGTGTGGGGGGGAAGACAGTAAAAGGGTGGTAAGAGTTTAATTCTGTTTAGTCCTAATTTTTAGCCTAGGGGAATTTTTGTTACAAAATGGAAACGTCCAGTTACACAGTTAATCCTCAGTGTCTTCTAGTCAGTCTCCTTCTCTGTCCCAACTGACTTTGAGCACCTAACGGCTGAAGATCCCAGTGGCTAGAAGTCCTTCTTCGAATTCCGCCAACCATCTGAGAGCAGACTCCAGACCATCCCTGCTGTGCCCCTTCTCCAGGAAAGGGGTAGGGTTTGCTACATATGAGCTCAGACAGGAATACTGTCCCCTTATCCCTGCAACCTCATCCCATTTCATTCCCACAAATTACTCAGCACCAGCTAGAAAGTAACCTGTGCCTCTAACAGAACAAAAATTCTGTTCCATTCTTTGGGACTTAACTGTAATGGATTTTGTGGCTGAGGCTGTGCTTGAAGAGCAGGAATAAGTTATTTTAAAAATTTCTTTGTTCTGTTTCTCACAGTCTGCACCCATACCCACTACCTCCACCCCTGCCATACTCACCATACCCACTACCTCCACCCCAGCCTGCCACAGGCAATGCCTCTTGCCCCGCCACCATGTGCTCCCCCTTTACATTCCCTCCCCTTATGATTAAGCAAGGTCTTTGGTATTTAATCCTTGCTGTACCACTTACCTGTTGTTTCCAGGAAATTACTTAACCCAGCTGAACTTTACTCTCATTTGTAAAACGAAGGTAAAATAGAAGACATATCTCAGAGAGAACTTGGGAGGTTATCCAGAAAGCATGTTTGCCCGCCCTCACTCTCCTCTTCCCAGCTATAAGAATATGTCACCTTGAGCTGCAAGTCTGACTTTGTGCCCATGCAAGAAGGGCCCTAGTTATAAGGAAAGTAACATGGAACAGAGCTCAGCTGAGAGATGGATAAAGACAGAGCAAACACTGATGAACCCACTTGAACCCCTGGATGTAGCTAAGCCTAAATCAGATACACCCCAGAACTGACAAGTATGTGAATCAATAAATGCTCTTTTATGTTGGTTCATTGACTTTTTGCTGCCTACAACAGCAAAAGCCCAAACTAAATACTGCTTTTCTCTGTCCTGGCTCTAAACTTGGGCAGTTTTGTATAAGATTTTCATGAGTCTCTGGCTCCCCTGGGTGGCAAAGAGAATAAATTCACCTTTCTAGGATTCCTACTCCCTGCATAAATATTCTCACTTCTAAATTTATTTACAGTTTGATACCTCTAGTCTCAGATACACTGATCTTTATTCTTATCTCACAAATATTTGGACAGAGATTTCTTTTTCATTGTCCTCCTGTCTTCCTAGCTGTAGTGGTGCTGTGTCTGCAATGAACCAGTGGTAACCCCCATGGGTCCTGTTTGGGGTGACCACTGGGGTTCACTATGCCAGTGGCATAGTGAATGGCTCGAGTCAAGGATGTTATACTTTCTTTTTTTAAAATTTATTTTTCTTTAAATTCAGTTTTAAACATTCTGTTAAGAATATTTTTTAAAGTAAATGCAAGCAAAAATAAGACTTTTTAAAAACGATCTGAAGGGAATTACAATTCAGAAATACCACCTGGTGAGGCTATGCAAGTATTCCAATGGGGGAAAATACAAAGCTTATATAGGCAGAATTGCTTCCTGTAAGTAAACTAATACAACTCTTTAAAAGGGGAAAGAAAAAAAAATGGGCAAAGTGTGCTAGTGTGGTCAAAGATTGTCCCTGTTGTGCTTCATCCTCACCTCAGCTCAGGTGCCATCCGCCCCCTGCAGTGGGGCTGGGCTTGGGGGTCTCAGTTCTGTCTCTAATAGTGTTTTATGCACAGCATTGCCATCACAATGATGACATCGGATAATTATCTGTTTAAAGGTTGTGTTCCCAACTAGATGGATGAGCATAAGATATGGTTTTTATTTCTTTTTCCTTTAAGCCCAGTTCCTAGCACAGTGATTGGGCCAAGGATTATTGAATGAATTAAGAATTAGAAGGACAAGAAAAGATAAAGGGGCTTTTGTGAAAGACCTACTGTCTAGATGCCCTATAACACTGTGGTAAGGATTTAGCAAGAGCTAAATGACCTGGAGATGTGCCCAGCACAAAGTGGACATGCGTGTTGAATAAATGATGGTAGACGTCTGTTCTGAAAATAAAAGTACTGAGGCTCAGAGAGCTTATGCTAGTTCCCAGAGTCATAAGTTACAGTGGGAGTGTTGAGGTCTGAACATAGTTTTCTCGCTGTTCCCAGATCCTGGGCTTTACCTTCAACTCCCTGTAGGCTTCAGTGTTGCCCCTTTCTACAATACATTCCTTGTCCCAGTAGGAAAGAAAACTTTTTTTTTTTTGGTAGATAAAGATCTTTGAATCAACCATAATGCTCTTTCTTAGTGGCTTTCCATGGGAGGAATTCCACAAATACTTGTTGGATGAATGAAAAGTCCTGTGGAAACTTCCAGTGCTGAACAAAGGTAACTGATGAGTCCATTAGCGCATAATACAATATCATTCCTTTGGAAAATCACTATACCAATCCACTAAGCAGAAACATAATGTATTATAAAATAACATAGAGGGCCTCCGCGATGGTGCAGCGGGTTGAGCGCATCACTGTGAAGCTATCTGCAGCCTCCGCAGCACAGGTTCGATTCCCAGCTGGCCAGGGAGATTCCCACATGGTGCAGCAGACCTCTCCTGTCGTGCCCACTGCTCCCCTCAGCAGTGTATTTTGGTCCATCTGCCTATTCTGCTCCCCGCTCTGTCTCTGGTGAATCCTCTTACCCTCCCGCGCATCTGGCCTATCCCCCAGCTCTTGTATAAAAATAAATAAATTAAAAAAAATTGAGGGAAGGATTTTATGAATAATGTAATATAAATAAAGATAATAAAGTTAATCATTCTAGGACAATGACAAATTTAAAATCTGTGGTATTCAGAAACTTCCACAGCAGAGAGGAAGCATTTAGTCCTCCCAGCTAAATTTGATTTTCTGATTTAGAATTATGTGCAAAGGTGTTAACACAGTGCTAGGTAACAATTTTAGCCTATGGACTGTTTATTATCTAAGCAGTCAGATAAGGAGAGCAGCGCATGTGAAGGGTGAGGGTAAGTAAACAGTTTCACGTTGCCTTACCAGAGGAAAGAAGCTAATTGGAGCTGTCTTAGCTGACCAGGAAATGAAGCAATGAAAGTAAAACAACCATTAATTATGCTCCCTTTTTGTAGTACTTTGTTATATTATTAATTAATTGGTCCCCACAATACTATGATGCAGTGGAATTTTCCATCCTCATTGTACAGTAAGATTTCAGAGGTTAAGTAATTTGTCCAAGAGAGATGACAGATGCCTGGATTTACACCGAGGTTTACAAATTCCAGACTGAGTCTAATGCATTGTCTTATAACTCTCACAGGAATGCTGAATCCACTGCCCGGTTGCCAGGCCCTTTACCCTGCAGAGGTTCAAAGAGCTGGTTCCCTTTTAGTTTTCTGAGGGCAGGGATGTGAGCTGATCATCATCATATTCCCAGTACAAAGTGAAGACCTTCTGCGGACTGAGAATGCTCATCCATCAGGTGAAGCCAAGGGCTACTCTGCTTTAGCAAATTTCAGAGTTAACAAGTGAGAAACAATCTTTCAAACTGAAGGGTAATAGGTATTTTTGTGTAATCTGTAAGGATATATTTAAAAGCACAATGGTTTGGCCATTTTAGTTTTACTTTATCATCATTATTTTTCTGGAGACCCACTGCTATGAAGAAAGTCAACACGGTTTTGGAAACCCTTCTTGGAAATAGCCCAAGACTCCTCCTTGTTGTGTTAATGCACAAACAAGGGCTACACTTGCACCCCCAAATTTGCATGCTCTAATCGGATCCTGTCATCTACGAACACAAAGGTAAAGACTCTTAGTGTGGTATATTTTTAATATAGTGTGTAGAAAGAGGAGAAGAAAAGGAAATTTCTAATCATCCTAGTACTTCCAAAGAACAAGAAAAGTCCTTTTCTTTCATCTCTGTCCCCAAAGGTAATAAACCTAGAACACACTTCCTCCAGAGAAGGTGTCTTCATCATTAAATGAACAAGCAAGGCCTGTGCAAGACCAAAGGTAAAAAGCAACCTGTAGTGGTTTGTTCCGAGAAAGGGGCACTTTTTTCACTGCCTTCCAGGTGATGATGAAAAACAGGAACAGGACTCCCTTTTGCTGCTTAAACCTCTCTGTCTTTGGAAGGCCTAAGAGAGCTCAGATAGAAACAGGACATGCAGATGTTGATCAAGGTGTTTGGCAGAGGTAAGTCAGGGATTTGCTTTCTGGAACATTTAGAGACAACCACTAAGCAGTAAGGGAGTTGGAGATAGGTACAGAAATGCAGGGGTAAGGAGCTAAGAGAGATTTCCCTGTTTGTCTTAGGTTAAGACTATTTCCTTGAGACAAGAGATAATTTATATTGTGAAAAAATAAAGAGTTGACAAATAGTGAACTGTGCAGAAGGGCTTTGTTGGCATAAAATAATGTGCAACAACACATCAGTGGCGTGTACTTTTTTAAAGTGAAAAATAACAATTTCTAAACTCTCTCAGAAAATACAGACTTAACATTTGACAATGTAAAGTATTTGGTTTCAGGATCATTAGTCAGCAATATTGACTTTCCAATAGTAGCTATCTTTTCCCGTCTCTAGGAGCTTAGGGTGAAACAGCCTCTCCGATGCTTTACTGTTTCCTCCTAGCATGCCTTAAGCCTGGTGCAGAAAGCATTTCGAAGGTGTGTGCAATTAATTTGGAATGGCTCATCATTCAAAATTGGCAAGAAATTCTTTTTTTTTCTGTTTGTTTCAGGGAATGAAGAAAAGCAACTTTTTTTAATTTATAGTTTTATTTATTTATTTATTTTAAAAGATTTATTTATTTATACAAGAACTGGGGTACAGGGCAGAGGTGTGGGAGGGTGAGAGAATTCACCAGAGACAGAGCAGGGAGAAGAACAAGCAGACAGACTGAAGACACTGCTGAGGGGAGCAGCGGGCGAGGCAGGAGAAGTCTGCCAAGCCATGTGGGAATCTCCCTGGCCGCCGGGAATTGAACCCGAGCTGCAGAGGCGCTGCAGAGGCACTGCAGAGGCGCTGCAGAGGCTGCGGACAGCTTCACAGCATGGCACTCAACCCACTGCGCCACCAGGGAGGCCCCAAGAAAAGCAACTTTAATTTGCATGACAGTTCTCCTCTCTCTCTTTTTCCCACATTATTCTAGTTGTCCATTATTTTAGTTGTCCACCACTAGACACTGACCCTTTGTGACTATACCCATCCACACAAAGCCAGCTCTCTTGCTCTCTTGAAATGTCTAAGAAGTTTCATTTTACTTGGCATAAATAAGAACAGTCTAACTTGCCAAACAAAAACAAATCCTGAAAATATTAGTGATTCTACACTGCTGTAGTAGATTCAGTAGAGAATTGAATACACCCTTGTTTCCAAAAACTTAAGTGCCACCCAGTGATGCCATCCATGAGAATGTAACATCTCTGGCACTCACACACATTCAGGTTTCAGAATCTATCTGACTCGAAAGAGAATACCATCACTTTGGTGGTAGTTTTCCCACTAAAATGAAGGTGCTTCCTTTCAGCAGGGCAAATCCAAATAGTCTGTACTGAAATGACTCATCTTTATGTACAAGGATTTTGAATTCACCCCCATGAGAGTTCAGAATAGAGAAGACCCAGGATCCTAACTCTCCCTCTTTCCTCTTCCTTTCTCACCTGTGCTGAAGAAACAAAGAACTGAAAGGAAAAAGAAATTTACTTCTGGCATATAAATTTCTCTTTCAGGGTGAAAAAGCAGAATATTGTGTACATTTCTTTCTTTTCTCTACTATAATAGAATAGCTAAGGTAACCACAAATGTAAGAATGATGTAATTTTCAGTAACTGTGCAGGTATTCCAATGAATTGTTTATAAGAAAGTTAAGGCCAAAAAAGTGATGAGTTAAGTATATAGTTCTGAAGGAAGTAATCACAAAAATACTTCTTTACAGAAAAAATTAACTCATTGGAATGGACAGGGCACATGTGCACAGTAGCAAGCATGTTCTGTAAGTAAGTGGAAGATACACTGTCCTTTTCCCCTCTGGATCCAGCACAGACTAGAGCTGCCTGACTCACTCATTGCGATTCTGTTCTCCTCATTTCTTAGGCTCTGTGCTTCAGAAATCAAATATTATTTTATTTACCTCAATAGCAGTTCCTTTTTGTGCCAATTAAACTTCAATAAAATCTTGCTATTACAGCAGTAGTTCTCAATCAGGGACAATTTGTTTTTTCTGCTACTGGCACCTAGTGGTAAAAGCCAGGGTGCTGCTAAACAACCCACAAAGCACAGCACAATCTGGACATCAGCCTTAATAATGTCAATAGTACCAAGATTGAGAAACCCTGCTATTAGAGGAAAGTAAATAAATATCTATTTTTCCAACGAATTTCTGATATTTTATCAATCATTCGTCAAATACTGAGTGTAAGGCATGGTGAAGAAGAGAAACAAGGTCACTGCCTTCCAGGTCATACAATTTAATGAGGAAAATGTATATAAAAAAGACAATTGCAGATTGTGGTATATGCTATAAATGAAATAAATGATAATAGAGAGTAACTGGAAGGTACCTTAGTTATGGTCAAGAAAGACCTATCTTCCTGAGGAAATTAGGATGTTTGGGGCAATAAATAACAAAAACTCCCAATTCAACAGTTAGAAAATACATGGTTGACATAACTTAAATCCGGAGGTAGGGTGGGTCTCAGATCTGGTGTAAACCCAGCTCTCGCACTTCTATCTATTTAATTCCAAATGCCAACTTCTTTCAGGATGGTAGTATATTCAATGTAATCATTCTTGGTCTCATAACCTCCCAGAGGCCAGAAGAAGAAGAAGGTTGAGAGAGAGGGAAGGCAACACAGATGGTGAGGGGCAAAGAGATAACACATCCCAGCATTCTGAGCCACGGTCCTGAGAGTCAGCTGATTGGCTTTGTTAGGCCTTGAGTCAACACTGAACCAATGACTGACCAAAGGAAATGGAATGTGCTGATTGGCTCAAGGCAAATAGTGGCTGTCCTTGGTGCCAAGTCTGGCCCCAGCCTCTCCTTTTAATAACTGAACAAACATTGGCTATTCCTTTGGGAAGAATGATGTGCTTAATGAGTGGACATTCATAAATTTCCTCTGCAGGAGATGAGATTTAAATAGCCTTGAAAGATGAGAAGTTGCTGGCCAGGCCAAGAGACTAAGGAAGAATTTTCTAGGCAGAAAGGAACAAGCACAAAAGCCTTGAGGTAGGGAGGGAGGGAGTGGTGCCCCAGGTGGAAGGGGGTTCCAGTGGCAGATATGAACACTGATACTTTAAGTTAACCACATTTGTTATATAACATGATCCTTTTTAGGTTTGAAGACCCTTTGTTTCTCTCAGAATTTTTCTGTGCATTCCTATTTTTAGGTGGTCATTTTTTTCTAATATATCTTAAAATCAGTACAAAATAGATTTTCTTGGAACCAATTAACTTTTAAAAAAGATGACAACATTTTTTATTGAGATATAATTGACATAAAACATCATTTTAAGGGTACAATATAAAGATTTGATATTTTCATACAGAGTGAGTCAAGTAACTTTTAATTAATAAATTTCAAGTTAATATCTGAGAAGAAAAAAATCCTTTAGAGGGTAAATATTTAAAGAGGCTCAAATGGGCAAGATTTCCAGTATTAAAGCATTCTGATATGCTGGCATTATAGAGGAGCATATGCAAATGCATCTTGATTTACTGCGATTTTTATTCTACTTCTGTAACCTCCAGCACTCAGTGGCACTGTGCTGAATACCAAGACCACAAAAATATTGACTCACACCATCAGTTGAAGCTCGTAAGCAATTTTATGTTTATCCTATTTACAGAGCCTCTCTTTTGCCCATCTCTTCCTTCCTTTTAAGGATGCCTGTCACAGTTACAGATACCTACTGCACTTATCTCTTTAAATGGCATTTTCGTGTGGGCTTTTCATCTTTTATTTTTGCATTTTGGTTTCACCGTTGTTCTTTTGGAGCGGTCTCTGCTTACAATTTTGAGGACTCTATTGTTCTCTAAGATAAACATGGGAGAAAACCTAGTATCTGCAAAAATAGCTGCTAACAAACTTAGGATATTTACCTTAATTATGTTTACCTTTGGATCCACAATTAAAGAATAATGATTTGTTGGGATTATTATTTTTTTTAATTTTTTTAAAGATTTATTTATTTATGCATACAAGAACAGGGGTACAGGCCAGAGATGTCGGGGGTGAGAGGATTCAACAGAGATCAAGTGGGAAACAGAACAGGCGGATCAACCGAGATACACTGCTGAGGGGAGCAGTGGGCGTGTCAGGAGGGGTCTGCGGCACCATGTGGGTCTCTCCCTGGTTGGGGATTAAACTCGTGCTGCAGTGGCTACGGACAGCTTCCTAGATTGGTTTTTTTTTTCCCTTTCATTTTTTTTATTTTATATATTTTTATATCACTTTTCATTTTTGCACAGTGTATGCATTTTCATCTTGGTTATAGTCCCCATAAAATTCCCACCCCCCCTTGTTTTGATCCCACTCCCTCCTCCCCCCTCCCCCCGTAGTGTGTTCTGGTTTGTAGTTGCTTGTTGCTTGTTGATTTTCACTTTATTATAATGAATCTTTTTCCTGGTCCCTTATTTAGGTTTTCTAAATTCCTGCTTTGAGTGAGACTATCTGGTATTTCTCTTTTTCTTTCTGGCTTATTTTGCTGAGCATGATCCTTTCCAGCGCCATCCATGTTGCTGCAAACTGCTTGTGTTTATCTTTTTTGATTGCTGAGTAATATTCCATGGTGTATATGCACCACATCTTCTTGATCCAGTCATCTATTTTTGGGCATTTGCGTTGTTTCCATAGCTTAGCTATTGTAAATAGTGCCGCTATAAACATATGGGTGCAGGTGCCCTTTTGAATTAATGTTTCTGTGTCCTTTGGGGAAATAACCTAGGAGTGGAATTGCTAGATCATATGGAAGCTCCATCTTTAGCAGGTTGATGAATCTCCACACAGCTTTCCATAGTGGTTGGACCAGTTTGCACTTCCACCAGCAGTGCAGGAGAGTTCCTTTTTTCCACATCCTCACCAACATTTGTTGTTGCTAGTTTTTTTAATATGTGCCATTCTCACTGGTGTGAGATGGTATCTCATTGTAGTTTTGATTTGCATTTCCCTGATTACCAGTGATGTTGAACATTTTTTCATATGGCTGTTGGCCATTTACATTTCATCTTTGGAGAAGTTTCTTTTCAGCTCTTCTGTCCATTTTTTGACTAGATTATTTACTTTGTTTTTGTTGAGTCTCATCAGCTCTTAGTATATTTTTGTGATCAGTCCTTTATCATTAGTGTTGTGTGCAAAAATTTTCTCCCAATCGGTAGGGTGTCTCTTTGTTTTGGTTACTGTCTCTTTTGCTGTACAGAAGCTATTTAATTTGATGTAATCTGCTGGGATTATTTTTATCTGACATTAGTTTCATTGTAAAATTTCTGACACTGATAGAAATAGTGTGTATTGGGCCTCCCCAGTGGCGCAGTGATTGAACACTGGGTTGCAAAGCTGCCCGCAGCCTCTGCAGTGCCGGTTCAATCCCCGGCCACCGGGCGAGGGTCCCACATGGCGCACAGACCGCCCCCTGCTCCCCTTAGCAGTGTATTTTGTCAGTCTGCCTGCTCTGTTCTCCGCTCTGGCTCTGGTGAATTCTCTCACCCTCCTGTGCTTCTGACTGTACCCAGTGCTTGTATAAATAAATAAATAAAATCTTTGGGGGAAAAAAAAAAAAGAAATAGTGTGTATTAAAATGTAGTAAATCAAAGTAAGGTAGTAAATGTAATAAAGTAATTTAATGACTATTTTAATTAGATAATCTCCAGAATGAGAAAATAAATATGGCATTATCTAATTGAAAATGGATTGGTAGTTCATACAGTCCCCCATTCACCTGTTCACAGTAAGTCGACTGATTACATAAAAGGGGCCTACAAAATGTACAACTCATCCACAGCATTATAAGTAGTGAAACAACTTCTGGTACTCACTTTTCTTGAATAACATCACTATTACAATTACTGTAATTTACTGTATACTACCATTGTAGATGTTTTGTTGATAGCTAATCCTTCCAAACTCCCAGCAATATAGGTATCATCTCTATTTTACAGATGAGGAAACGCTACCAGAGAATTTGAAGATCAAACAGATAGCACATAAAGACAAATGTTTAATGCTTTTGATATTTGCAATCATTACATACATGGAACACACAGGAAGGTTTAGTAATTACAAGGTCTCACAGCAGGCAAATTACTAAGTTGTATTATATTACCAGGATCAGAAGCGCTGGTGCTCTTACAAGCTTTACTATAAAATATATTAGTATTGCTCCAAGATTTGAACCTAATCTAAAGGTGTTTGGCTCCAAAGAGCAAAAAATCGTTCTTTTCTTGTTTCTTGTGCAGTAGCTTCCTCATACAAAATGTGCAAAGTAGACCCACCAAAAAAAAAAAAATCTAAGTTCTCTTTTTGTTAAAAAAATGCTATGATTCCTTGCATTTTTTTTTTGATTCAATGCATTTTAATATAAGGTCTTGAGATGCAAAAAGGTGGGGGTGGGAGGAAAAAACTTCTGTGATGCAAAAATAATTATAGCTATCAAATATTTTCAAGTTTAAGAACACAGTAATGTTTAGGTGGTTACTCTTACTGTTCTCATTTTAAAAGCAAATTAATTAAAGCATTTAAAGTTAAGTAGTTGTTCTCACTCATAGCAAGAATCTAGAAAACCCAAATAAGGGACCAGGAAAAAGAATAGCTATAAGAAAGAAAAAACCAAAATCAACAAACTATGAACCAGAGACACACTATTGGTGGGGGGGAGGCTGGGGAAAGTAGGGATTGGGATCAAAATAAGGGGGTTGCAATTGTATGGGGAATATAAAAATAAAATTAAAAAAATTTAAAGTTAAGTAGTTACTGGAAGTGCCAGGTCAAACATAGAAAAGCACATACAATTTATATGTCACTTAAGCCTGAGCTTATAACCTTGTCCCAGATTTAACCTCTTAAGAATTGCCATACTCTTCATGAGTTATATTTCTGTAACTTTAGATCACCACGCCTACTCTTTAAATATTTCTCTGTGGCTCAGAGAATGAAAAAGGAGAAACCAGACAAACCTAAAGCCACAGAAGGGCATAAAAGACTTAAGAATAACAGCAGAACAGTTCCGTCTTTTTCTTTTCATGCTGTATCTTTACTGTAAATAAGTTGATAAAGACATTGCTTTTCGGGTAACAAAACGAAAACTGTTTCCGATGAAAGCAGCAGCAAAATTTATAATTAGTAATTTACAAAATTATAAATTTAGTAATTTACGGCAAGGGTGGCAGGGCAGAATAAGGTCTGCTCAAGTCAGGAAAGTTAAAAATAAGCGATACCTCAGAGAGCCTGTCAAATGACGCCACATCTAAAAATCTCTCTCCCTCAAATCCAAAATAAACAAAAAACCTAGGGCAATTTATTCCACAAACGAATATCGTACGAATGCAAGAACATTAAGCACAAGCCATATATTAGCGATTTACACGGAAATTCTTTCTTCTAATGCATAATGTATTACTTGTGGGGTAATCTAGACAATAACAGCAGGGAATACAAAACAAACATGCAAACGAAATGACGCCACTGCTGGGCAGCGCGCGCAAACACGCGCCAGGAGGCGGCCTCCCTCTGGAGTCCCCCAAGACAAAGCCGGGACCCGGCACGCACTGCGGCCGGGACTACACACCCCAGCATGCAAAGCGCACACCACCTCGCCCGAGACTACGGTTCCCGACATGCTCTCTTGACAGCTGTTCGGCCTCAGCGTCCCGTGGTCTCGGGTCTCTGAAAAGTGGGGTCTGTGTTCGCCTGCTCAGGCGTTTTTGCAGAGTCTAAGGGTGGACACCATCGCCCACCCTTACATTATAAATACCGCGATTTTCCGATCTCTTCCTCATCGCCTGTCTTTTTAGGACAACAAACAGCCTGTTCTAGGGCGGGCGGGGGAGGGGGGCGGGTCAACTTGCCTGCTTAGCCAATAGCGCTGGAGCGACTTTGCCGCCACCATGGCAACGCCAGCCGTCCCCAGAGGGCCAGCCACCCATTGGGTAGAATCTTTCGAGAAAGCTCGAGAAGAAGGAAGCGGAAGTGGCACGTGGAGGGGCCGGTGGCGGCGCCGGTGAGTAAATGCCGCAGATTCTGGAAAGTTCTCATCAGTGCGATACATAAGGCTGCGGAAGTGGGACCTCCCCTTTTGGGTCGCTAGTTCAGCGGCGCGCGGGGAGCGAGCGGCTCTAGATCCGGGCAGCGACCCGCGCTGCGGCTCCCGCGGAGACCGAGCGCCCGCGCGCCGCGCTCTCCAGGGGTTATTCCTCCACGAGCCAGCCCCGGTCCCGGGAAGCCGGAGGCGCCGGAGAGGCCGACCGCCCTCGCGCGGGTCCGAGTGACAGAGCGGCGGTCGGAGCCCGCGGCAGCCGCGCGGGGCTGAGGCAGGCGGCGGCGGCGGAGCGGGCGGGCGGCCGGAGGACGCAGACCCAGAGCCGAGGCGGAGGCGCACCGCGGGCCGGCCATGTCTGTGGTGGGGCTGGACGTGGGCTCGCAGAGCTGCTACATCGCCGTGGCCCGGGCCGGGGGCATCGAGACCATCGCCAACGAGTTCAGCGATCGGTGCACTCCGTAAGTGGGCGCCTGAGCGGGTGCCGGGAGGAGGTTTTGGGGCGACGAGGCAAACTCGGCGGGGCGCGTGGGGGCCCCCCGGGCTGGCTGCGGAGCGCGGGGGAGAATGGGGGGCGGTGTGGAGAGCGGCGCGCTCTTTCTTGGGGTCTGCGCACCCCATGTCCGGCTGAACGGACTCTCGCTCAAGAGTAAGGGAGGGGGCTTGCCGCCGAGGCCCGGGAAGGGGGTGTTTCCGAAATTCATGGGGTGAAGGGGAGTCCGAGAATGGAGTCTGACAGGGTCGTCACTGCGGGCGGGCTTCCTACGGGGGACCCAGCTGCGACCGAGCTCGCGACTTTGCCCCCCCTTTTCTTGGCAAGCTTCTGCCAGTTCTTGCTGCGGCCGCCCCCGTTTCTCTACCCGGCTCCTCCGAGCAGGCTGACCGCCCCCAGCTCTGCTCCCTTCCTGCGAGCGTGTCTTTGCGCATCGCGGAGCCCGAGCCGTTGAGCTTTTTCTTCCGCTTTGTGAAATCTCGAAAGGAGCTAGAAGCTTCCAGAGCCTGTGCGCTGCCGCTGGCCCAGGGAGCTGGCCGACTGTTGTTAGCGACCGTAGAATCACTCCTTTGATTGATGAATCCACCTCTTCTTACCTCACTCTCTTGATTGATCTTCTTGGAGGCTTTTAGGGCTCCGGGATCAATTCTGAAAAATTAAACATCCTTTTTAAAGCTCATTTTGTGAGATCCCCTTCTAGAGGAATCGTGAACCGTGTTTTTATTTCTTCATTAATTCTGGACAGTTTAAATAAAGGAGAGAGAATAAAAATTGCATACTTCTGTACTAGAACTCTAGAGAATGGATGTTGTCATCCCACAAAGGTTATATTCTAAGCACCATGGGGTAGGCAAAGGGTAGCATTTTTAAAAGCATCATTGGGCGGGGGCGCTTTTTTTCAGAGGAAGATATTCGCAAACGTGTTTTCCAAGTGTGTTGATAAAACTGCTGCTTACTTGCTCGAGAAATTAACGTAGGTAGAAATATATTTTTAAATGCCTTAACCTAAGATAAAACGTTGAGCCCAAAGGTAAAATGACTGGGCTTACAGCTATTTGAATGCAAATGGACATTTGTGAAAGTGAATGGAAAATCAGATGATAAGCAAACATTTGACAGTATTAGTAGCTCTGGTAAGACTGTTTTTCTCTGCACATCCCGTACAGCTACCTTTTCACAAATCTAAGGGTGGTTCTTTAATTGTGCAAAGAATGGGCACTGTGATTGGAATATACAGAAGTAAAAAATGTATCTCAGACATTCATGCGGAGGGACAGTTTACATCTTTGTTGTCTTTGATCCAATAAAGAAAAGCTGTTCAAAGGAGAGTAGGGGAAAATATGTATGTAGCCATAGTGACTAAAGACAACAGGTAATAGTTCTGAATATGTAACTGTGGGCAGTATTGGCGTTGCCTTTAATATTTTTGAAAAAATAGATGTGTGATTCAATTGCGTTCACTGCTATTAATTTCTGTTTAGTATAATTTTTTTCCCTTGGAAATAAATTCACTTTGCAAGTGTATAGTTACTCTTAGTTTAGAGTAATACTGTTTTTGAAATGTACCTTAGGGTCTACCCTTTGAACACTTCTTTGACTTTTAAAACGCTATTTAGCACCTACTTAGATAATGTGGGTCTGTGACATTCCTTTTATAGCAAATTTATACTGGTATACAGTGTTCTCAATAGTCCCATTTTGTTCATCTCATTTACCATTACACCTGCTTACTTTGTAATGTAAAGCCTATTTCACTCATCTGATCTCTACAAGACTTCTTTTCCATTTCCATTGTTGAGAACAAAGTCTCATAGTCACAAGTCATTTTTCATTTTTCCAAAGCTGTTTCAATTTAACCGATTATTCCTTTCACTCAGTTTTATCTTTGGTTCTCCTGTGGAACTTGTGCTGTATCATTTTTACTTGACTTCAAGTAGCATTTTCCATCTAGTAACCTCTTTTGTGTTTTTAAACTCCAGAAGCATAACTTAGGTCCATTTGGTTTGGGGTTTATATAAAAATTTTTAATCCTGGAGAGGTAGATGGTAGTCAGGACAGCAAGAGGTATAACGATGACATGTAGATTATACAGTTGGTCACTGAGAAGTAGAGTTATACTGTGTTTTTTGTTAATCAATTGTCTAGGGGCAAGTTAATAATGCCCTTTTAACTATTCCAAGTCTCTTTATGATTACTGTCTACTTCTATTAATTGGGGACCTGGAGAATTGAACTACTCTCCTTTGAACAGTTTTTATTTATTGGATCAAAGACAACAAACTGTGGTATTGAAAAATGCCTCTGAGCTGACTTTGGAGGAGAAGGGAAGCATAGGACTGCCACATAGATGAATTCACAGTGTATCTTAACTAAATCTCCTTTGAATGTCTCCCTAAACTTCAGATTCCAAAATTCTATTATATTTATGTCCCTTCTCCTCCCACACCACACTAGGAATTTGTATTAGAATTTTCCTCTTGTGGTTGAAAATGTCCACATTTTTGCATTTTAACATTTTGAAATGTGGGTTGTATTTCTTCTAGATCAGTCATATCATTTGGATCAAAGAACAGAACAATTGGAGTTGCAGCAAAAAATCAGGTATGTTCTTTAAGAGAATTCTGATCACTTTTTAGGGGTGGATTTAAAGAGAAAAATCTCAAATACATGCAAGAGTATGAAATATCTAAGCCTGTCTGTTTTTGAATTTTCAGAATGTAATGTAAATATTCACCAGTATGAACCCTTAGGTGGTTATTTTTTTTTCCTTCTGTTCCTCTTTTTTATTGAATACCTACTCAAAACTTTCTAATTTGCAAGCCATAATTTATAGTAACTTGGCTTGCTCCTTTCTAATTTATCAAGTTTTAATATCTGTGATGTCTTATATGGTAGTCTTTGGCTATTGTGGCTATATAGGACTTGAAATATGCCTAGTCTGAATCAAATGTGAAATATAAAATACACTTGAAGTTTTGAAGACTTCAAAAAAAAGTAAAGTATCTCATCAAGTTTTTATTTTAAGTACATGTTTAAATGATAGTATTTTAGATAATGTTAGATTAAATAAGTTATTAAATCTAATTTCATATGTCTCTTATTATTTAACGTGACTAGAAAATTTAGATGTGTGACTACTATTATAACTCTTTTGAATCTTGGGGTTGAGGAGAAAAAATAAAGTAAAAAATAGGAAATCCCTCTTGAGCCTTAAGAGAGTGAAAATTGTTTTAAATACAGAAAATAGTGTTGCTTAAAAAAGAAGCAAAGCTGTAAACCCTGGACTATGCTGTATTATGACTAGTTGGAAGACATACAAAAGAGAAAAAAAAAAAACAAATGAGAGATGAGAAATAGATATGCATATACAAAGGGAGACTCTAGTGAATAACAGTCTCCCTAAATGGTCATTTAGAATACTGATATGCCAGACATAAGATTCTCTTGCATTTCTGTGGTTCTGTGAGAATTAGGCAAGGTTCATACCAGACCTCTAGATTACTAAAATATCATCTCAGTTTTAAAATCACCAGGAATTTTAGGATATGAACATGCTTAAATTCCAATTGTTTGAAAACTAGCATTGATAAGGCTTATTCTTCCTTTTAAAAGAAGTAGATTAGAGAAAAAAGAAAATAGTAAACTTTTGATATTTCCTAGCTATTAATGGTAGTTTTGTTTTTTCATCTTTTAATTATGAGCTCTGTATTAAATACTGTGATGACAGTATTGCCTCCTATTCTGTTTTCTCTCACTGTCTACCTTCTGGCATTTCAATAGAAAAGGAGTAAGAGATAAAGTCCATTCATTGTTGGGGAAATTGGGGGGAAAGTTACTTAGAGCCCTTATTTTATAGTTTGAGGTGCACAGGTGACTTCCGATAAAACTGTTGTAAGTATTAATAGTGTTGAAATTAGAAAAAAATTTAAATCTTTAATTTCTTTTGCAGCAAATTACTCATGCAAACAATACAGTATCTAACTTTAAGAGATTTCATGGCCGAGCATTCAATGACCCTTTCATTCAAAAGGAGAAGGAAAACTTAAGTTATGATTTGGTTCCAATGAAAAATGGTGGAGTTGGAATAAAGGTAATAAAATTAAGCAACCTTAGATTCCATTAACAGGTGTTAATTCATCTGTAGAGAAAAGTACTTCTTAAACATTTAACTTATATTTCTTAGTTGGACAAGATTTCTTTTTTTCTTATCTCATTCTAACTTAAGCTGTGTGTTTAAATTATCTGAAAATTTTCAAATGGTATGTACTGCTGTGTCTTAATTGGTATTTCTTGTAACTTGTTGACATTTATAAAATTTAGATTTACTTGGTGTTTACAGTAGACGTTTAAATTTTGTTGTCATATCAAGCAAAACTCTTTTCCAATATAGTCCAGTTGTAGTTGTTTGCAGAAAATAGTGTACTACAACCAGAAATCTTATTTTAAACTAGCAGAGGCATTCCTGTCTTGTGATTTACACAAAGTAATATTTACCCACATGATTCATCTCTTTATTGCAGTGGAAATTTACTACCTTCTAATAATGTTTTGACTAGTACTTTGATCAGAGGACAGATCTGCCCTAGTTTTCTTTTCATCTCTAGTGAAAAGTTCTTTCTTCCTAATTTTCTTTGCTTTCCCCTTTTCCTCCTTCCTTGTCTGCATTTATGACAGGTTTTCTAGAAGTGAATATGTAATAAAAATTTAAGTTAATATTAGCATGTAGGTTTCAGTACTACACTGTTTAAAACATTTTCTTCTCTTAATATAGGTAATGTACATGGATGAAGAACATCTATTTAGTGTGGAACAGATAACAGCCATGCTGTTGACAAAGTTAAAGGAAACTGCTGAAAACAACCTCAAGAAACCAGTAACAGATTGTGTTATTTCAGTAAGTAGAATTTAGCAAGGCAAAGTGTTTTATTTTAATTTTCTGCCTTTATGTTGCTCTTCAGTATCAAATGTTGGGAGCGCTGTTCTATTACTAGAGATCAAAATTCTACTGGACTGTATTAACATAGTGTTCAGGAGCATTTTGGAGTAAGCTTGATTGTTATTTTTAGCCAGAAGTTGCAAAGATTCTTGACTGGCTGTACAAATTAAAACTTCTATAGAAAAAATACACTGTGTGGTCAGACGGGAAAGGGGAGCAATCATCAGTGTACCATCAGACAACTTATATACAATACTGTTGCTTTTCCAAATTCCACCATTAATTGAGAGCCAATGCATTTTAAGTTTTAAAAGGTAACTTACCAATAGTGACAAGATCTAGAGTTTTAGTGCCAGCAAGCTCAATACCTTCAATGGACAATTGCTAGGTTATCAAAGAGTATTTGAAACAAACAAAAATAATCATTTCTTTAGACACCAAAAAGGTGGGTATAAATTCTGCTTTTCCAGATGTCTAGTATTACTTCTTGATCAGCTGTGGTTATGCTCTGCACCAGGATGGTCTACAGTGGATTTACCTGTCTACATGACATGTAATGGACTTATCTGCATTATAGCCTAGTAAAGTGGCCTTCCCAGACTAGCTGGAAAGAAATTATGATAGAGTATCCTAGCATATCAAAGAATAGAGAAAAAAGGGCTAAAATTTATCTTTTATTGCCTTTATGAGGCAGAAGGTGTTTTACCAAAGGAATATCAAACTGTTGCTTAGAAGTAATACTAAATTCTGATAAAATTAAAGAATTAGGTTTTAAGTCAGTGATACTTTTTTTTTTTTTTTTTTTGGCCACAAGGCTTTTTGTTTCTTTAAATAACCTACTATGGAAAATTGAGGAAAGGTGTACTTATTTGGAAGGGGAGCAGAGATCCACATTTGTTTTTGTCTCTGTCTCTAAAGCATCTATAAATGCTTTGGAATAAAAGGTAAAAACCCACCATACTAAGTTTTCTCTTAGGTACTTTCTAGTCAAGTGAGTCTATGAATATATTATTAGATGTTCTTCTAGAAGAGTGTCCTAGTTATGATGTTGTTCTAGAAAGTGATCAAAAGAATTGATATAGTCAGAAGTACAAGTCAATATCTTGAGAAACTTCACCCCTTGAACTGTTACTGCTCTTTATTTTAGGATAATCAATAGGTTTTGCTCCCCATTTTGTTTTTTGTGACCTTACTAAGTTCACTGCATTAGAGCTTTCCCCCATCATCTGTTTTAATGCTTGACCTCAACAAGTAGCAAAACTAAAGGGCAGTGACATAAACCAGAATTAGCTCTGGGTTTTTTGTTTTTTTTTTTTTAAATTGAGCTGTAATTGACATATATTCTTTTCAGATAAATAGTGATTTGATACTTGTATATATTATGAAATGATCACCATAGTAAGTCTAATTACACATTATCCTTTTTTTCTTGTGATGAGAACTTTTAAGATTTACTCTAGCAACTTTCAAATTATGCTATACTAACTGTAGTCACCACACTCTACCTGATGTCTAACTTTTGACCCTTTTCACCCATTTTCCATACCCACCCTGTTTCCCTGCCTCTTATGTATGAGCTGGGTTTTGTTTAAGATTTTGTTTGTTGTGGGCCTCCCCTGGTGGCGCAGCGGTTGAGCACTGGGCTGCGAAGCTGCCCGCAGCCTCTGCAGCGCCAGTTCGATCCCCGGCCGCTGGCAAGGGTCCCACATGGTGCTCAGACCTCTCCTGCTGAGCCCGCTGCTCCCCTCAGCAGTATATTTCGTCGGTCTGCCTGTTCTGTTCCCCGCTCTGGCTTTGGTAAATTCTCTCACCCTCCCTAGCTTCTGACTGTATCCAGTGCTTGTATAAATAAATAAATAAATCTTTTAAAAAAAAAAAAAATTTGTTTGTTGAAATAATATGGCACTTGCCTTTTTTTTTTTTTTAAGATTTATTTATTTATTTATACAAACACTGGGTACAGTCAGAAGTGCAGGAGGGTGAGAGAATTCACCAGAGCCAGAGCGAGGAGTAGAACAGGCAGACTGATGAAATACACTGCTGAGGGGAGCAGCGGGCTCTGCAGGAGAGGTCTGCGTGCCAGCTGGCTGGGGATCGAACCGGAGCTGCAGAGGCTGAGGGCAGCTTCGCAGCCCAGCGCTCAACCGCTGTGCCACCGGGGAGGCCCTCCTTTGCCTTTCTTTGACTGACTTAAGTATATGCCCCAAAGGTCCATCCATGTGGTCATAAATGACAGGATTTTCTTCTTTTTTATTGGTAAATAATATTCGCTTGTGTATTGTGTGTGTGCACACTCCATTTTCTTGATCCATTCGTCTGATGGCCAATTGGATTAGTTGTTAATAAATTTTGAAGGAACTGCAATGTAGTATGTTTTCCATAGTTGCATTAATTTACATTCTCACCTGCAGTGTACATTCTCCTTATTCTATATCTCGCAAATATTTGTTATATATTACCTTTTTTGATAATAACCACTCTAGTATGTGTGAGATGGTTTCTCATTGTGGTTTTGATGTGCATTTTCCTAATGATTAGTTCTGTTGTGTAAACCGTATTTGAGTTCCTGTAGTTCCTGTAGTCTATTGTAGTTTAATTATATTTAACCTTAAATATTAACTTAACATTATAACTTCCAGATGTCAGTAGAAATTTTAAGACTAGATTGGGAATGGTGTTTTGCCCACTTAAATTTAAAGCTTTCTCTTTACATGTTATGAATTCTCCCGATTAATTTCATTTCAGGTTAAAACTTGCTTAAAAATGAAGATACTTTGATATTATGATTTTTAGGGCAATCTTTTCAAAAGAAGTTACTGTTTCTGAGAGTTTAGGAACTAAGTCTGGAGTTCTGTTTTTGTTTTGTGACTTGATAGACACTTATTTTAGTTGGAGTATATTTATTACAAGAGGTTTTGAAGTATTTTGTGTTCTTGATGAGTCAAAAGTCTTTCTTTTTTTGTTTGTAGGTCCCCTCTTTCTTCACAGATGCTGAGAGGCGATCTGTATTAGATGCTGCACAAATTGTTGGTCTAAACTGCTTAAGGCTTATGAATGACATGACAGCTGGTAAGAAAAAAGCTATTTTTGTGTAGAAGTAAATATATTATCTGAACTGCAGTTAAGACACACCAGGCATTATTACCAAGTACTTTTTCATGTTAATGTAGAAATTTAATCTAGATTTGGAATTAAAATTTCCAACTTTTCATTGCTTATGTTTATGGGGAATTGGAATTTTGTGAGGTTTATAAATTTTTTTTCTTTTGAAAATTCTTTTATACATATATTTTAATCCTTCGAATCAGGTATATTGGGCTTAATTTTATTTTTATAGTTAGAAACAAGCCTTAGAAAAACATGATTTTGGATTTTACGACTACCTCGATTACAAGTATAGAATAGGTAAATATTTTTTTTTCCCTTCATGTATTTCTCACCTGTATGTAGTTAGGAGTTGATTATTCATATTATATAAAATATTGGATTAAACTGTATGATTTTGTCATGAATAATAGCAATCTTTTGTTAACAAGACTTCTTCAGTATGTTCTCAATATATTTGTTATAAACTTAGAAGTATTGGTAAAGGGATATTTTAAGTACACATGCATAGAAATATGGTAGATACAAAATTCAGAAAATGCTAACAGATAAGATAGATCAGTTATTTGCCTTAGATCTAAAAAAATATAAGGAATGCAGTTGCTGTAGTTGTATATTAAATTCTTAATTTTTCTGGATAAGCAGTCTCTTAACAGGTTATGGTTAAAATGTAAGTATTGTGTGATGAGTCTCATATTATTTGTGGTTGACTGCATGTGTTTACATTTTGTTATAGTTATACCATGTGTGTTTCTCCATCACATCTCTATACATTTAAAAGTGATAGAGCATTGTTCCAAAATCAGAAAGGGAAAAATCGATGCCAAAGGAATAGTAAGTCAGATATAAAAGGAATGCATATACCTTTAATTGCTTGAAGTATAGTCAAGCAATTAAATTGTGTAATTATATTAATAATAAAATAATTCCTAAGAATATGTGAATATGTGAACCAAAGCATTGAGACACACTTTTTTTTTTTAGTTGCTTTGAATTATGGAATTTATAAGCAGGACCTCCCAAGCCTTGATGAGAAACCTCGGATAGTGGTTTTTGTTGATATGGGCCACTCAGCTTTTCAAGTGTCTGCCTGTGCTTTTAACAAGACAAAATTGAAGGTAAAGTCATCTATTGGAACTAAGTGACCAAAATAAATATGTTATATTTGTCATGACTTGGAGCTACTGAACTTCTTCACTATTCCTCCCTTGGTAATGTAGAGTTTTGGGAAAATAATATTTTCAAGGAATTATTCCTAAGGTTGATTCCATAAAGGTGATGTAATTGTCTTAGCATACTCATTAAATATTCTTGCTTAGGAAGACAAGCTTTTTAAGATCTTTTGTGTAACCGTTAAAATTTTAAGGTTGTCTTCTGTGTAACCGTTAAAAGTCAACAACTACCAAAGAGACTTAGTATTTGGATTTTGTAGTTACATTTCTCCTAATGATTTGAGTTTTACATTGTTGTAATTTTAAATAGAGGAATTGTGCTTATTAGTGTTTTGCCTAATATTAGTCAATTGCTTACTTAATATCAGTCCATTAGTTAATTGAGTAGCAATATTTAAGATTCTAGTTACAGTGTAAAAAATAACCAGATTTACTGTTCTAACTAAATTTAGGTACTGGGAACAGCTTTTGATCCTTTCTTAGGAGGAAAAAACTTTGATGAAAAGTTGGTGGAACATTTTTGTGCAGAATTTAAAACGAAGTACAAGTTGGATGCAAAATCAAAAATTCGAGCCCTGCTTCGTCTGTATCAAGAGTGTGAAAAATTGAAGAAGCTAATGAGCTCTAACAGCACGGAGATACCACTGAATATTGAGTGCTTTATGAATGACAAAGATGTTTCTGGAAAGATGAACAGGTATGTCTTGAATTCTTCAGGCTTGCTGAAACTGTAGCCCAGGTGTCAGGTCTAGTTATGGTGTTGAGCCATGGCCCAGTTTCAAGATTGTGTGCTGCATGCTGGGAAGTCTGGTAAAGTCTGTTAGAACTAGTCACTTTTGTGAGAGTGCTTTTTAAAATGCTTTCTTTTCGAAGTGTTCTCATGACCAAGTATTTTCAGTGTCCTTCCCTATTTAATATTTCTGGGCCAGTATTGAATAATATTTTCACAAAATGTTTCACAGGAGTGTTATTTTGAAGTGAATGAAAATATTCAAATAGTGAGAATTGGACCACATAACACTTATTAGGTATAAAATGACAGTCCTAATAAAAAGTGATTTCTTCCAGTAATTCTAGTAGAACTGATTTTCTCCCTGTCTCCCCTGCTCCTGTTTTGTATATTTTTAAAAAAGTTACAAATTATGGTACAGTTAAATTCAGCCCAGGTGGAATCCAGGGTATCTGAAAAAGAAATTCACTAGGTTGATAAGACTTATTATTTAAAGATAATGGGATAGGCTATTGGCCTTAAGATAACTTCTAAAGATTTATAAAGTGTTCTTGTTTTGCCAAGGGCACAATTTGAAGAACTCTGTGCTGAACTCCTGCAAAAGATAGAAATCCCACTTCGTTCACTGATGGAACAAACTAAGCTCTCAGTAGAAGATGTGAGTGCTGTTGAAATAGTTGGAGGCACTACACGAATTCCAGCAGTTAAAGAAAAAATTGCCAAATTCTTTGGAAAGGATATTAGCACCACACTCAATGCAGATGAAGCAGTAGCCAGAGGGTGTGCACTACAGGTACTGCTTTCTCATTCTCATTCATTAAACTGTTTCTACTTTATTTGTTCATGGTGGGGACATATAATAGACATTTCTCCACCCCCCCATTAAGATAACATAAGGGTGTTATTTTTTTAGGTAAATCTATGATACCATAGGGGGATCAAAGATTTTCAAATCTGAAAGATCCAGGAAACGTAAAGGAACTGGGCTAGTGTTTCTCAAACTGTAGATAAAAAATAGGAATGATTCTGTGGGGATCACAAAACACAGCTGTATAGAGACAAATAGCTTCGTGGTGGTGATTGTTGTTACTAGACATCTAGGAGGCAATTAGAATTTGGTGTACTAAGCAGTTGATTTGGGGGGAAGTTTGTAGGCTTAACAGTATTAGTTAGGGCCTCCCCTGGTGGCGCAGGTGGTTGAGCACAGTGCCGTGAAGCTGTCCACAGCCTCTGCGGCGCCGGTTCTATCCCGGCCGGCGAGCGTCCCACATGGCGCGGTAGACCTCTCCTGACTCACCCGCTGCTCCCCTCAGCAGTGTATTTCGTCAGTCTGCCTGTTCTGTTCCCCGCTCTGTCTCTGGTGAATCCTCTCATCCTCCCGCATATCGGCCTGTACCCCAGCTCTTATATAAATAAATAAATCTTTAAAAAAAAAAAAAAACAGTATTAGTTAGCAGATGGTTTTAGAATATAGCTGCTTTTCCCCTCCACATTTTAATTTATCAAATAAGAAGGCAGCTCAGAGGCATGAAGTTTGGTGAAGTGAAAGCACCACTAGAAGTTACTGACTTAAAAAATTATTAGTTTATATTTAGGACATTAATAGTCAAAAAAGTCTAATTAGTTGTTTTTTTTTTTAAATTTTTTTTTTTTTTTTGGTGAGACCCTTGCCGGTGGCTGGGGAACAAACCGGCGCTGCAGAGGCTGTGGGCAGCCTTGCAGCCCAGCGCTCAACCGCTGCGCCACCAGGGGAGGCCCAAAAAAGTCTAATTAGTTTTAACTGAAGTTTCAAGTTAACATGTTCGAATTTTGGTCTATGTAGGTATTTACTTTTTTTTTTTTTTAAGATTTATTTATTTATATAGCATACAAGAACTGGGGTACAGACCAGAAGTATGGGGGGGTGAGAGGATTCACCAGAGACAGAGTGGGGAGCAGAACAGGCAGACTGACTGAAATACACTGCTGAGGGGAGCAGTGGGTGAGTCAGGAGAGGTCTGCTGCGCCATGTGGGTAGCTCCCTGGCCAGGGATCGAACTCATGCTGCAGTGGCTGCGGATAGCTTCATGGGTTGTGTCTTAACCCCTTGCGTCACCAGAGAGGCCCCTATTTACCCTTTAAAACTAAAAAAAAAAGGGAAGAGTGTATAGTTGCTGATCATTACTGATAATTCGTTGTCTTATCATGATCTGGCATTACTTATGGGGTTTTTGTTTTTACTTTTTTTTTTTTTTTAAAGCTTTATGCATACAAGAGCTAGGGCATAGGCCAGCGGGGGGTGTGTGTGTGTGGGGGTGGGGGGTGGTGGTGGTGAGAGGATTCACCAGAGACAGAGTGGAGAGAAGAACAGGCATATCTACTGAAATACACTGCTGAGGGGAGCAGTGGGTGAGACAGGAGAGGTCTGCTCTGCTATGTGGGTTAGCTTCCTGGCCGGGGATGGAACTCTTGCTTCAGTGGCTTCTGATAGCCTCGTAGTGCTGAGACTTAACCTCTTATGCCACCAGGGAGGCCCTGTTTTTACTTTTCCCATAGTAAGGGAGTTTGCCTCCTTAACTAACTCTTTATTTCACTCAAATGTTGGAAGTTCATAGTTTTTTTAGAGGTAGAGCTTATATTGACCTCTTTTGAGGAATCCTATGTTAATCAGGTAAGTTTAGTGTCATCTGTTTGCTATGCTAATCTGAGATTGATAAACTGTTTTGCGGACATCTGTTTAGTCATTTTCATGTGACTAGTCTAAATCCATCTGTCTGTTGGATATTGTGTACCCCAAATTTGAATTTACCACTGCTTCATTCATAAAATTAGTCAAAGATGAACATTTCAGGTTTTACCCTTTTTCAGTTTCTTAGACATTTGAAAAGCCTTGCGGGCAGAGCTGTTTGTGGATATGTACATACATTTGAAAGTGATACATCTTATAATTGAAATTGTTATCAACAGGACATTTCTGGAAAGACCAATTTTTTTTTTAAAGATTTTACTTATTTATGCATACAAGAATTTGGGTATAGGCAAGAGGTGTGAGGGGGCAGAGGTTTAACCAGATATAGAATGGGGAGCAGAACAGGCAGATGTACTGAAATACATTGCTGAGGGGAGTAGTGGGTAAGACAGGAGAGTTCTGCTGTGCTATATGGATTAGCTACCTGGCTGGGAATCAAACTCATGCTGCAGTGGCTGGCCATAGCTTTATAGCTCTGATACTAACCCCTGCACCACCAGGGAGGCCCAAGACCAGTGTTTTTTCCTAACCCTCTGTGAAACTTGCTTTAATGATGGCTCCTAAAATTCATTGTATTGCTTGTTTTTGTATCTAGTTATTTGCGTAGTATATGGGTAATGCCACAGATGACATACTGTAAGCAATTTTGCATTTGTATTAAAAGATCAGTGAAATTATCCTTGTACTCATCTGTCTTTTTTTTTTCCTTCCTTTTTTTTTTTAAATAGTGTGCAATCCTTTCCCCAGCATTTAAAGTTAGAGAATTTTCTGTCACAGACGCAGTTCCTTTTCCAATATCTTTGGTCTGGAATCATGATTCAGAAGATACTGAAGGGTATGTATCAGAAAATAACTTTCAGCTATTTAGTTTAATATAAAGAAGAAAAAGTAACAAATGACATTTATAGTAGTGTTTGATTAACCCAAGTGGAATCTTTCAACTAAACCTGTCAAAATAGTTCTCTTATTTTTGTGTTATAAATGATGAGATAGGATTGATAAAGATTTTAAACTGTTTATAAACTGTTTATTCTATTTTTGTTGTACAGTAAGCTTAAATGCTTGAAATACTGAATGCCTTTTCCTTTTCTCTAGTGTTCATGAAGTCTTTTCTCGAAACCATGCTGCTCCTTTCTCCAAAGTTCTTACCTTCTTTAGAAGGGGGCCTTTTGAGCTAGAAGCTTTCTATTCTGATCCTCAAGGAGTTCCCTATCCAGAAGCAAAAATAGGTAAGCAATTCCAAGTATTTGCTCTTAAAAACTCAATGTAAAAATTTAGCAATTTTCCTCAGCAGTGTTGATTCAAACAAAATTCCATGTAAAGATATTTTAGATTTAGAATGGTAACGATGGAGAAATCTTTTATTTTTGAGTAAACTGGCCTTTAGAGTTGAAATGATCTGCTTACTCTGTTACTTCCAAGTATATGTATTAGGAACACATCGCTATTTTTCCTATTCTCATGTAGGTTATACTTTAAGGATTACCATTTACTTAATTTTCCTCCAGCTGAAATGCTGTAAACTTCCAATTTAAATGGAATTTAAAACTTGGCTCAAAAGCCGTTGAAACAACTTCATAAATTGTAGTGCCTGCAAGGCACTGAGCAGGTTCTCTATGATCTGGGCAGACGGGTAAAGGAGAGTCCTGGAGCACTCGGTGACTTTTCAGGCCTTTATTCAACTTTTACATCGTTTGTAGTACAGCAACCAAGTACATGGCAGGCAGGAGGGCTGGGGGGCCAGGAGGCTGGCAGGCCTTCCAGCCCCTGGCGAGTCTTCACTATTTCTGGATTCTCTGCTTTCTCCTTTTGCCGCTGCTTTCTTGGCATTCCTGTGACGCCACCCTTATAAGCTCAGCCTCTCAGCCCAGGTGCAACACCCCCACGCACACCCACACCCTACTCCAGGTGCTGCTACCAGGCACGCGTAGAAGCCCACAGGTGTCTATCATTAGCACCAATGGCGGGAGGGTGGAAAATCCTGACAGTTTTCATTTACCCTACATAAATAAACCTTTATAGTGTAATATTTTTTAAAGTTCATCTTTAAATAATGTACCCACATTATTCTTTGAGAGACTGACACTGCCCATCTAATTTGACCGGTTGAACTATGGAAGTCTGTGAGAGAGCTGTAGGCAATCTATTCTGTGCCCATGTATGTTTTCCAGACTATGGGTAAAACTTGCCAGTATTGCTAGATTTTTAAATAAATCACTCTTGCCCCAACATCCACACCTGTTTATAATGAAATCATGTGAAAAAGTCTAACTAGATCAATTTTTTCTTGCCAATGACTAGGAAGGCCCTGACCCAGAGAGGTTTTTTGTTTTTGTTTTTGTTTTTTAACATTCTAAATTTATTAGCAGGAAAGTAGTTTAAAAAATCTTGAATGTGGACTAAAATTTGTACAGGTAGGATTCTATGCATTGTTTCCCCATTGTGCAGAGAATAAAACCCAAGCTGTAGAGCAAGCATGGCATCAAATTTGTCAAGTTATCATCAAAACTGAAAAGCTTGCATATATTTAAGTTTGACTCTCTGGCGAGTCTTTTTGGATACCCCAGAATAAATTTTGGATTTTAAAATGGGTCTTAAAGTAATAATTGCCTGAACTAATGATTTTACAACTAATTAAAGTCTGTTCCAACATCTCTCACTAACCTGGCATTTAAATCTGTCATTGTCTATGGATTTGTGTAGATGGCACCTTAAATATAATACTAGTAAATATGGTACAGTGCTTTGTACATAATAGGTTCAGAGTACATATTTTTGGTTTAGTGACCTCTGAATAACAATACTATTGGTGGAGATAACTAAGACTAAGCATCAGGTTCCATAATTAGGATTACTAACTTAATCCACATAAGCATGGATAGGTTAAGTAATCTGCAGCAAGTCACATGGCCAGGATTCAAGCCCAGATAGTCCGGATCAGAGACTGTACTCTTAAGTACCACTCAGTGATGCTCTGAAACTACACTATAATAACTTCAGACTTTGATACAGGATTTGATTTACCTCTCCTATCTAAAAAGAGAAAATTGTTTTCATTATTGTTATAAAAATAGTATTCCTTGAAAGATCCTGTAGGATTAAAATGTGGCTAGTGCTTGATATCATCTGCCTTATATAATACTTGGTAACAGATTTTTATGTCTGGTTTATGTTCACCCATTTGGAGAAACGGTAGGAAGAGATGGAAATTGATTACACACATAGTATCTTACACACAGTGTTTGTGTCATAATTGTTAAATGAAAATGGCCACAAGAGTGCCTTTGCCTTTGAAGGTTTTTATAACATATTAAGACTAATCATAAGTATTTTAAGTATATTATATATACTTAAAAGTATTTCAGGGCCTACCCGGTGGCGCAGTGGTTGAGCACTGGGTTGCAAAGCTGCCCGCAGCCTTTTGAACAACGGTTCAATCCCTGGCAACCAGCGAGGGTCCCACATGGTGCGCAGACCTCTCCTGGTGCCCGCTGCTCCCCTCAGCAGTGTACTTCGGTCCTTCTGCCTGCTCTGCTCTCCCCTCCGGCTCTGGTGAATTCTCTCACCCTCCCGCACTTCTGACTGTACCCAGTGCTTGTATAAATAAAAAAACCCAAAAAACAAACAAAAAGTATTTTAAGAGGTTGTGTTTGTAGTATATATTTGGGACTTAAATCTAATTCAGTTGGTAGAGAAAATGGGGAGATTTTGGAATAGCAATGCTTTCAAGTGTTATTTCTTAGCATTTGTATTTTCTTTCTGTTTCCTTTGCAGAGATTTAGATTCAATTCTAAAATTTTTCATTTCTTTTTTTCTAGGTCGTTTCATAGTTCAGAATGTTTCTGCGCAGAAAGATGGAGAAAAATCGAAAGTGAAAGTGAAAGTGCGAGTCAATACCCATGGCATTTTCACCATCTCTACAGCATCTATGGTGGAGAAAGTGCCAACTGAAGAGAATGAAGTGTCTTCTGTTGAAGCAGATATGGAATGTCAGACTGAGATACCACCAGAAAACCTAGACACTGATGTAAGTTTGTGTTTAAGCCTTTGAGTTTGGATATATAGTTGACTTAATTCTTAACTATAGAAGGGTAGGCAACGTTTAACATACTTTTCTTCATTTTGATTAGAATTTTGGGTGATGATAGCAATTGCTAGAAAATGGCAATAGGTAGCCTGGGATCTGGTGAATTGTGACTGAATTCTATAGAGCTTAATTTGAACTGGTGTATGATAACTTGCTTAGAGTAGATAAACTTTGAATTGTCTTTTAAATAATAGATGGCATAATGAGAATTCAAATGGTGATTGATTTTTTTTTTTTAATGAAATGGAAAAAAAGACTTATAAAAACTATTTGGTGAGGTATATGCCAAATATTAAAGCTAATTTTTCTCCTCAATTGTATGACAAAATTGGCTTTGGTATGCTTGCTTTTATTTATGGTTTGCCTATACTATGGAAGGAAGGAAAAGAAAGATCTATGTAGAGAGAGTTATTACTGTTCATGTTTTTTGGAGATGAGTGCTAGTTGTACATGATCAACAGAAGGATTTTAAGAAGCTTTAAAAATATGTCAGCTATTACAGTTTATTTTTGGGTAATAATCAGAAATAGCATAAATGAAGAGGCAGGTGGTATAGTGTTTTAGTTAAGATGTGGAAAGTATGGTATCCTGTGATCCGAGAGCTCTATTTTCAATTATCATTCTTTGGATATTTAAAAACCATTAATATCTGAGCTTCAGTTTTGTTCTTAGCTCTTAAATATCAATATGAGTTTGTCATCTATGTATATTATTCTAATCCCTAGTGTATCAATTTCTAATTATCTATGGAGATATGTAGATATCTATACATACACACACACACACACACACACACACACACACACACACACTCACACACCAGGAATGTCTTGCTGCTTAATACTTTAGTATCTGCTGTAGGATCTTGACAGGTCTGAAAGAAAACTTTAAGAGACTTCAGGGTAGGGCCTCCCTGGTGGTGCAGGGGTTAAAGATAGCGTTATCAAGCTATCGCCTGTCTCTGTAGCATTAGTTTGATCCCCGGCCAGGAGAAACCCACATAGCGCAGCAGACCTCTCCTGTCTCTCCCGCTGCTCCCCTCAGCAGTGTATTTCAGTTGATCCGCCTGTTCTGCTCTCTACTATCTCTACTGAATCCTCTCACTCCCTCCCCTCTGGTCTACACACCAGCTCTTGTATGCATAAATAAATAAATCTTTAAAAAAAGAGAGAGAGAGAGAGAGAGAGAGACTTCAGGGTAGACAGAAAGTAGTGAATTTGAATGATGCAGGCTTCTCCAAAGATGGAAAAAGATAATAGTAAGCACTGACTAACTGGGGATTGAGCTTTACTAATGTGTAGCATATATTCTTCATCCTGAGATCTTTTGAAATACAAGCACCTGCATCACTCATAAAGTAAGAACAGAGGATAAAGGATCTTACATATCTCATAAGCTGAAATGATGAGCCCCCAAATAACTGATAGTTGGCTATTTCATGTACCTGTTCAATTCATTGAAATGGTGATATGTCAAGATACATGATGGCTCCTGGTGAGATTAGTTTTGGAAGTTTGCTTTGGGGAAACAATGGTGTAAACTTATTTCTTGTGCTTCTGAGAGTTAATTTCTATACAAAGCTAAGTGAAGATTTCTTAAAGGAGACTTCTTGATTGTCATCACATCAATCAAAATGCATATTGTGTTTTTAAACGATATTAACTGCTGTCATTCAAAGACTTTCTTACAGGTTTAACATTTCTAAGAAGTTAAAAAAACTATTTTGTGTTCAATTTGCTTTTATCCAGTATCTTTCCCCCCACTTAACTGAGACTTCAGGAATTGCGTGTACTGTCTTTGGTGCCCGATAACCTTTTAAATTTATACAAGTACACCTGCTTTCTACATCCTTTGTGCCTGGGCTTTCATTTCAGAAAAATATCCAGCAAGAGAACAGTGAAGCTGGAACACAGCCCCAGGTACAAACTGATGGTCAACAAACCTCACAGTCTCCCCCTTCACCTGAACTTACCTCAGAAGAAAACAAAATCCCAGATGCTGACAAAGTGAGTGACTCTTCTAGTTCATTCCATTAGACAATGTTGCAACATGTAATCATTAATGATATTAAATCTGCAGTTTCAAGAGCAAGCACCAAGTTATTTATTCTGTGTAGATTTTTTTCTGTCAATTTTCTATGCTTTTCAACAAAAAATCAATTAGAATTATTTAAGCTCAAGGGAATTGAGTATCCTGTTTTAGACCTGAAAGCTTCTCTTGATTAACTGCTTCTCCAAGCAACCAGAGACGAATGCATAGCATTTGTCTTCTCTAGTATAAAGAGGTATCTGCTAATACCAGGGTCACCAATGGAGACATCCCAGTGCTGTGTAATTCCTTTTCCCTTGAGATTAGTCTGATGATAAATACATGGGCTATAGGAGTCTAGTAAACTCTTCTCCCTCAAATCTCCTATCAAATTTAAATAAATTTATCAACGTGATCTGGCATAATTAGGGCAATAGTATGTATTAGAAGCTAAATTAAATAGATTTATTGTTTCTAAAAAAATGACAGCTTCTAATCAAACCTTTAAAATTCATGGTCAGGTGAATATTGGGAAGTTTCCATTGTTACTCTAGATCATTGAATGCTTTGCAGAACTTCATTCTCTGTGCAAGGTGCATGTAATTTATTAACCTTTTGGTAGTGGTTTGGTTTTCTCTCGCATTCGGAGGATGGAATTCTTTTCCCTCAGCCAAATTGCAGAGTTGTTCATTGGGGTCAAAATACATTTTATACTTGGTCTAAGTTTCTGGTTTTTATCTCCCATGTTCTGATTGATCTGTGGCAGTTCTAATATAAGCTCATTTTGATTCCTGAAATCCTCTTTTTCTTCTGTTCAAGAGTTATATAATAATAGTGAAAGAGCATTGCTTTCTTTGTAATAGGAACTCCTTAATTTCAGTATTACTCCCCTTCTCTTAGTCTTGAGCATAAATTAACTTGTGCTTGTAATTTCAATTTCTGTCTAGAACATGATGTTGTTTAGCATTTCATGATTCTATTTGTAGAAGGAACCATTAATGTCAAGCCCTTTGGAACATTACCACACAAATCCCTTCGGAGAGTTCTTCATCCATACTATATCAAATGCTCTTGTGATACATAGGCATTACCAATAGTTGTTTAATGTTGTACTGCCAGGTAGTCTTATCCTCACTATCATACACAGACTGTCATCCATTTGTTTTCCAAATATCTGTTGCACTCCTCTGTGTTTTACATGGTGTGGGTGTCATGTGACTCATTTTTCTTTGCTGTGGTTTGTGTCCCAGAGTATGCCCTGTATAACAGAGGGTTCTCATGTGCGCTAGAAGGAAAAAAACCTAGGAACTTCTGAAGGCTGATTGAATAGGTCATTGCCAGTGAAAACAGTTTATTGCATGTCATAGACATGTAATTTGTGAGGAACACTAAATAAGAGTCTGGGAAATATGTGTTCCAGTCCCATCCATGTGTAATTTTAGGCTAGTTATTGAATCCCTTTCAAGTGCCGATATCTTCTGTAAAGTGTCTAGAATTTTAATAGCACCCCCAAGTTATCTAGTGGAATACTTATACTTCATAGACTCATCTTCCTGTTTTACCAACCCTGTCATTCAGGGTCTATGTATACTATGGTTATATTAAATCTCTTTCCTGTCATTTGTGCTAGTACGAACCTATAGGAATGGGAATACATAGAAAAGACTTGGAAAATTAGAGGCCATAGGAGATACTTACTTCTTTAGCCCTGTATTTTACATATTTTGAGAAACATACAAGAAAGTAGTATTTGCTGCGTTGTTTTGTTTGCTATTTTAAAACTCTTTTCTTTTTTCTTATGTAGCTAATTATATCATTAGGAGAAATGATATAACTCAAAGGCAGATAGTTGGAGTAAGGATTTCTCTGTGTGTGTGTGTGTGTGTGTATGTGCGTGCGTATGTGTGTGTGCGTGTACTCAAAATGCAGTGGGAAATTTTTAAAAATACTCATCAGTGCAGTGCTAATGCAATCAAAGAAGGGGGCTGTAGGGACTTACATATATTTATATATATTTATATATATATAACTAATTTACAGTTAATCTTAGTGTATTTAGCATAGGTCAAAGTCTAAGGTTACTGTTACATTCTAGATTATAATTTGATGATATGGTAATGGTATTTTTGATGCATTGGAGTTAGAAACACTGGTAAAAGGGATGAGAAAGTAAAGTCCTGTGAAGAAAAGCTTTAGAAGAAAAGATGAAATTTAAGTATAGTATGAAAAGAGAAAAATATGCCCTGGTGGATTCTTGACGGAAATTGTGGCATGTTCAAGTGTAATTGCAGCCCTGATTTAAAATGAGCTTGTGAGAATTAGATGATCTTCTGGAGTTTTTCAACTTTAGGGTTGTAATTTTGTGTAAGTCATCCCTAAGTATAATAGGGAAATGTTTTTATTTTTCAAGGATTATTTAAAAATTTCTCCCAATTTTTCTTTACTCTCCTCCCCAAGGCAAATGAAAAGAAAGTTGACCAGCCTCCAGAAGCTAAAAAACCCAAAATAAAGGTGGTGAATGTTGAACTGCCTATTGAAGCCAACTTGGTCTGGCAGTTAGGGAAAGACCTTCTTAACATGTATATTGAAACAGAGGTAAGTATTTGGATTATATATCTTTATTTTGGAATATGTTGTTTGGTCCTTTGCCTGTATTTTTAATAGATAAATAATAATTCCTCTGGGCCTCCCCGGTGGCGCAGCGGTTGAGCACTGGGTTGCGAAGCTGCCCGCAGCCTCTGTGGCGCTGGTTCGATCCCCGGCTGCTCCCCGGCCACTGGAGGAGGGTCCCACATGGCGCGCAGACCTCTCCTGCCGCCCGCTGCTCCCCTCAGCAGTGTACTTCAGTCCTTCTGCCTGCTCTGCTCCCCGCTCTGGCTCTGGTGAATTCTCTCACCCTCCCGCGCTTCTGACTGTACCCAGTGCATGTATAAACAAAACAAACAAATAAATAAATAAATAAATAAAGCATGCCTCTATTAAAAAAAAAAAAAAAATAATAATAATTCCTCTGTATCCCAAAATTTAGACAAGTTTTCAGCATAAGATGAAGCAAAAATTATTCAGTATTTTCTGTTCAGCAAGTTTTATTGATATTTTTGCATCTTTGTTAAAGAGATCTATGCCATAAATAATTTCTGCTCAATATATGATTGCCCAAGTTCTTGTGAAGAGATTGGATGCAGAATATCCTACTGCAGTGCACAATGCATTTGGTATCTCAGGCCACACCAAATACTCTGTTAAAATATATTGTACTTTTTTGCAGTCTAGATTATTTGCATCAGTTGAGATTCATTTTTCCTTTACTCAGCTGGGAACATTATATTTAGATGCTTATTTAGCAATAAATTATACTTCATTTATTTATATTTGATAAGTAGTGGATTTATATACCATAAGTAGCTTTATCTGTGATATAGGATGGCAGAGTAGTATGATCATTACACAGTGACCAATATTAATCCTAGTATGAGACAGCTACGTATACATACACATATATATATACACACATATATATAGCTACATAAAACAACAAAAGTATCTAAAAGATTGATTTTTTTCCCCCTTAGTATTAAATCTAAAATGTGAAAGGTAAATAATTGTTAATATTAAAAAAATGCAACCTAATCTGTCTATAGAAAATGAGGAACTTTGCAGGGTTGTTGAAAGAGTTTATGATGCATAAATTAGAATTAATAACGCTTTATATTAGCATGTTTTTGGTATAATCATTGGTATAATCTTGTTAACACCAGAGTCTAAATAGATAAAATATAGGTACAAATAACGGAAGACTGAATTAACCTTTTCTGTTTCCTCACAGGGTAAGATGATAATGCAGGATAAATTGGAAAAGGAAAGAAATGATGCCAAAAATGCAGTGGAGGAATATGTGTATGAGTTCAGGGACAAGCTATGTGGACCATATGAAAAATTTATATGTGAACAGGTATGTTTAGAACTTTTGTATTCAGATAATCTCATGTAAAGTGTTAAATATCAATTCGATATTTAAACTTCTACTAGATTATATAACTTGAACTTTTTTCACAGTGTGAAAAAGAAGTATAAACAAATTAATGGAGAGGGGATCAGTAGTGGTGTGCAGTTTTATTCTATTCTTGCTTATCCTAATAACATTAATTTTTTAGCATTCAGTTTATGACACCAGTTATGGGAGCAAGAAAGATAAGAGAAAATCCTTATTTCAAGAACTCAGACTTAACTCTGGTCCCGTGGTTGAGCTCCATCATGTTATCCCATAAGACTTGCTCATCCAGTTGTTGCAAAGTTTTTCAGATACCATTTTTCTCTTTAGACCTTTTCTAAGCTCTCAAGTCATTGTGGCTTTCTAAGTTACAGAAGTGCAGCTGTGAAAGATGGGACTTGTGGGGAAAATGACTAGATAGAAATATAGAATGACTTAAGGATTGATTCTGAAATTAACTGAATTTAGACCTAAGATCCTTGGACTTGTAGGTTGAGTTCTTGACTCTGCCCTAACATTTTCTGGGGCCTCTTTTGAGATTGGGATTCTGAAGTAGAGATGATCTAAACAAGGCTAAGGTAGAAATTATATGAATTGGTTAAGAATTATTTTTTCATTTGTTCATGGATTGAAATTGTCAACTATTTAGTTTCCCTTTCAGTATTTGATAATGTTGAAAGTCAATAAAAAGTTCCTAATCAAGATCTGATTGTTTCAGGGAATGGGAAAGAAATTGTTCTTCCATAACCACATTTCAGTGTATAGATTCTCAAAATTGGAGTTATAGGGCAAAAAGAGCAGTTTAGCAGAAATTCTCAAATGTCCCTATTACAAGTTAGAGAAGCCAAAGAGTAACTTGACTCCCTTTAGTAAAATATTGTTTGTAGCTAATAGTAGAACATTTATTACTTCTTGATATTTTTCAGTGGAGAGAATCCAGCTAATCAGAGAGCCTTCCTAGAAATAAGATTAACCACTTAGTGTGTAACACTTAAAAGGAAAACTGTTTTGTTCTGAAACTTTTAAAGTAAGACTGCCACTAATACTGATTTTCAAATTTTGTGTATAGGATCATCAAAATTTTTTGAGACTGCTCACGGACACTGAAAATTGGCTCTATGAAGAAGGAGAGGACCAAGCAAAGCAGGCCTATCTTGACAAGTTGGAAGAGTTGATGGTAGGTCCTTCTCTTTCCATAGAAAGTAGTATTTGTTGTTTTAGACTATAGACTATTGTAATAAACTAGTGTTGTTATAATTTTATTTTATTTTGTTTTAGAAAATTGGCACTCCAGTTGAAACTCGGTTTCAGGAAGCTGAGGAACGGCCAAAAATGTTTGAAGAACTAGGACAGAGGCTGCAGCACTATAACAAGATAGCAACTGACTTTGGAAATAAGGTCAGTCTTTTTTCTACATATTGAGGAAGTTACCATGGATTTTAATAAACGAATATTTCAGTTGATAAACTTTCATTGTGAACAAACATTCTTAAATGAGAAATTTTGTTTTTGGTATTTAAGACCAGATAAAGATAGGAGCTTTATGGAAAATTGGGTCCAATTAGATGTTACTGTTTAATACCTAATTTTATAATAAAGTCCTGCTTTATCCATTCAGGATGAGAAATATAACCATATTGATGAGTCTGAAATGAAAAAGGTTGAGAAGTCTGTTAAAGAAGTCATGGAGTGGATGAATAATGTCATGAATGCTCAGGCTAAAAAGAGTCTTGATCAGGATCCAGTTGTATGTGCTCAGGAAATAAAAGCAAAAATAAAGGTGAGTGATACTGACTAATATCTATTGCCACAGTTTCTTAGGGACACAGGTTGCAGTCATTTGAACACTCAGCATAGCCATTTTTCCTGTAAATTCCGTAAAAGCTCATCTGGACTGAGACCAGATTTCTTGGTTCATTGTTGATATCACTGAATATATAAGACTATTTTCTGTTTAATTTTTATTTCCTCATTAATTCAGGCAGCTCAACAAATGCATTTGTTGAGCCTCAACCATGTGCCAACTATTGTTCTAGGGGTTAAGCTTTCAGTGTATGAAGCAAGTCCCTGTCCCTTTATAACTCACTTCCTAGTGAGAAGAAGACTTGACAATAAACACGTAATGGAAATATATCAAGTGGTGTTAAGTGCAATGGGTAAAATAGTCAAAAAGGGCTGGAAAATTCTGTTCAAAGAAAGGACTCAAGTTAGTATTTTATCAGGAAGGGCCTTGCTGACTGGGTGAGGCTTGAAAGGAAGGTGGGAAGAAAACCTAAGAAAACTGCTTTCTGTTTGAAAGAATACTTCAACATAGTGAAGTACCTTTGAAGACAGTGGGGTATAAGCTTGAATTCCAGCTCTTTTCTCACTAGTATTTCTGTTCTTGAGGTAAGTCACATAACTTCCGAACCATTTCCCTCTTCCATGGTGTGGGGATCATGATTGGTACCTTTTAATGTTGTGAGGATTAAATGAGGTAATATGTAAATGTTTGGCATATCAATTCCTGACACATCATAAAATATTCACTTTTCTTTGTTAAGCTATTAGCTGTAGTTTTGGGCAAGTGTACTAAGAAAATGGAAGTCTTGGACGTTTTCTGCTATAGATAGATATATATTATCTATCTATAGCAGTTTGTGGAAAAATAATTGGCTTAGGTATATAAGAAAACATTTGAAATGAACTGGATGAATCTGATTACTAGTTTTGTTTTCTTAGGAGTTGAGTAACGCTTGTGAGCCTGTTGTAACACAACCCAAACCAAAAATTGAATCGCCCAAACTGGAAAGAACTCCAAATGGCCCAAATACTGATAAGAAGGAAGAAGATATAGAAGGCAAAAATAATTTCGGTGCTGAACCTCCACATCAGAATGGTGAATGTTACCCTAATGAGAAGAGTTCCATTAATATGGACTTGGACTAGATGACATCAAATGGGGTTAGTTAGTCCTTCAATTAATAAAATATTTTTGCCATAGTATGTGATTCTACATAACATACTGAAACTATTTATATTTTCTTTTTTAAGGATGTTTAGAAAACTTGTGTATTATATGGCAAAAGAAAAAGCTTAAATCTGTAGTCTTTATTATCCTAAAAGGGAAAATTGCCTTGGTAACTTTCAGATTCCTGTGGAATTGTGAATTCATACTAAGCTTCTGTGCAGTATTACCATTTGCTTCACTGGGGATGAAATTGACTTTTGTCTTTTGGAAAACATAAACAAACTGTACTGCTTGTTCAAGAGGGCTGTGATTAAAATCTTTAAGCATTTGTTCCTGCCAAGGTAGTTTTCTTGCATTTTGCTCTCTGTGTTTCAGCATGTGTGTGGGTGTGGGTGTTTATAAACAAGACTAAGTCTGATTTCATAAGGGCTTTCTAAAATTAATTCTGTCTAATAGAATATGACTTTTTGCTTTGATATTACTAAAAATCTGATGAGTAAAGCAAAGCTAGTGAAATGTGTTAGCAGCATGCAGAACAAAATCTTTAAAAATATATCTGGTTACACAGTATATTGTCATGTGAAGGTATAAAATGGGAGAAATGTTGATTCTCTTTGTAACTGATATTGTGAAACCTTTTATGAGCTTTAAAATAAAGTTCATCTTATGGTGTCATTTCTAAATGGCTTTGTTATTGACTTAAAAATGAAATTGGGGAGAGTAGTATGAATCATTGTAGGAGAAATAGTTTTGTGTGCAAATCCAATTTTTCTGCTGCTTGTATGTTATCTCTTTTAATAAAAAAAGATTTATTCATTTATGTATACAAGAAGTGGGGGATAGGCCAGAGGTGTGGGGAGGTGAAAAGATTCACCAGAGACAGAGTGGGGAGCAGAACAAGCAGATCTACTGAAATACACATAGGAGAGATCTGCTGTGGGTTAGCTACCTGGCCAGGGATTGAACTAATACACAGTGGCTGCTGAGAGCTTGATAGGTCTGAGACTCAACCCCTGTGCCACTAGGGAGGCCCTATGTTAATCTCTTTTGTAAATGAAAATGATTTTACCCTGACAGAAAAGTAGCATATATTTATTACGTTAAATATTTTTTTAAAGTATAAGGTGGAATATAATTTTTAATCTATCACACAGAGAAAATAATTGTTGCCTGTCCTTCAAGCCTTTTCCTCTTTATGGCAGTTACCTGTCAGTATATGAGTTAACGGTGTTGTGTAGGCAATGTTTTTAAAACTAAATAGTAGGGAATTTAAATAAGATCAAGGTGTTATAAATTCACTACTATACTGACTTACATTGTAAAGGCAGGCAAAATATCTTAAACAATACTGGTATTTGTGGATTTAGGTGTTTCTCAAATTTTGCTATTATGAATAATACAGCTGTGAATCTAGGCTATTTGGTTTTTTTTTTTTTTTCCCCCTAAGGACAAATTGGATGCTTTGGTTGTGGGGCTGGGAGAAGACATTTACTCTCACATAGAAGTCTCCTGGGCATTTAGGTGCAACTTTGTTATACTCCTTAACTGAGGCCCAATTTTTCCTCACTAGGGGAGGAAAATCTTTTAACAGCTGCCAGTCTATTGCATTAGCTGCTGTTCAGTTACTGTGCACCGGTACTTCCTATTGAGTAACTAGTTTAACCCTCAGCATGATCCTTGGGTGAAAATAATTTTTTTAATTTATTTAAGGTCACATAGGAAGTATCAGAATTGCTTAAAGTAAACCCAGGGAACTCAACCCAAATTTTAAAGCCCACATTCTAGCTATTGTACATTAAGTAACTTGTCTTCATTTGCATGTCTGGTGTGTACTTCATTTAAAATTTACCTATTTGAATTTCATGAACAATTTACTCATTTATAATATTTGTGGATTTTATGTAAAATGTTCTTATTAAGGCTCAACTACTTGTCGCATATGAAACATTTTCTCACTTTCTGTCTTACATCTTTGTGTTACTTAATCTCTTAGGGATTTAAATGGTTTTTCATAACATTCTCTTAATGTACACCAATGTAGACTCAGTGGGGGTATACATTTACCCACTGAGATGTGAAGATAGATTAGTGTTCTGCTAACAAATGGGAAGCTTGGTTTTTTTTTTAAGAAAACATTTTTCAACATATAATGGGAAAGCGTTTTTTTTGTTTTTACCTCGAGAACCTGATGATCATGGGAAATATCAGTCCAGCCTCAATCAGCTACTTTTGTTTAAAAGTCAGAAATTTTCTGTAGCATCATTTTTTTGTAAAGATGAAGCAACATTTTTATAAATGTTTCATTTGACTATGGTTTACAAACTTCAGAATTGTGTTTTTGAGTGTAGGAAAACTAGTGCTATGTTGGCTATTGTAATGTGTCAATATCACTGGTTCACATATTGGTGATATGTACCTAGTAATCTAGTATCTGTAGGCTGTGAACCTGTTTGGATAAATGCTGTTTAACAAAGGATTGAATTTTATATTACTTACATTGTTATTTTGTGTCAATATTTCCAAAAATATATAGTTGTCTTAGTAAGTGATAACGAACAGAATTGAATCTTGAGCCTAGTTTGTCGTGAGCGTTCTGTCTGCATGCAATGATTAACTTACTTTCTTGGGTAAAATCTCTACTCCTTAGTTTTTATTGCCTTGGATTCTTTATCAGAAACATGTGATATGCCTCTCCACAAAATAACTATGGAGAGTTATTTTCTGAAAAGCCATGATAGAACTTCAGCTCCTGTGATCTATAGCTAGCCTTAGGTATTTCCTAAAAGACAACCAGTCAAAACTAGTTATTTGTGAGTCTGTATGTGCATATGATTTGTAAATAATATAAGCATGTGTGAAAACCAGCTTTTCTACTCATTAGTGGTTTATTTTCTCAGTTGTAGGATGGCATGGGCCCTTTAAAAATTCTTACCCTGCTTAAGAACAGGGGGCAGGATGGTATAGTGGACCTTTTAGGGTAGGCAAAGACTTGGTCTTACAATCCAAAGGTCTGCTTTGTGTTGTTTACCCCAGGTGTGATGGTTTCTTGGCACCCAAATTTCCTGAATCTATATAACCTTGGCTGAATCTGTCTCTGATGCTGTGGATTCCTCCAGCTAAGGCAAGGTTTCTCAACCTCAGCACTACTGACAAAATGATCATTGAGATTCACTATTCTACAAAACCACTGAACTACAAAGTTCTATGCAGATTCCACTAGTGTAATATAGAGTAAAAAGGAACAGAAAAAAACAAGCAAAACAAACTAGAACTATGACTAAAATTGTGACTACCAGAGAGAGACAGTGGAGGGGGTGGGCGGGGAAGGGTGGGGAAGGCACCAAATGTAAGGCAACATGATAGATTGTGGTGGAGGGTTATGGGGGCTTTGGTGGTGGTTGGGATGTGGTAACATCCATCTAACAAAATGTGAACCCATTCCCCATCATACAGTGTTGTCAACCAATGTTAGCACTTACTGTGTGCCTTCCAAAAGTGCCCCAGACTCTTGCTAGGTGCTGTTCCTCAGGCTCCAAAATAATCTCAGGAAGGTATTGTTCCCATTTCACAGGTGGGAAATGGAATGTAAGACATAGTCTAAGTGAAAAGGCGAATCAGAATTTCTGTGTGACTCCAAAGCCAGTGTTCTCACTAGGGTGGTAGAATGATACACGTTAGCGTACATTTATTTGGGGGTTAAAGCTCAATATGTCAAAATACACTTTCATCATCTTGAAAATTCTATTGGAGGACTCAAATCTCCCCTCTAAAATTATCCATAAAATTCAGCCATGTTAAGATGAGCTCTTTTTTTCACCATCTATATCGTTTTTAAATTCATGCTTATGTGAAACACCAAAACTTTACCAGATATTTAATCCCATGTTTTCAAAACTGGTGAGACCAGTATTTTTAAAAAACAACAACAACAATAAAACAATAAAACTCAGTGTATCAGAAGGAATCAAGATGATGAATATTGTTGGTTGATGCTGCTGTTAGACAATTGTAATTGTTCCTCTGTAAAACAAAAATCAAGCTTGCCTATTCATTGAACATTGGACTAGAAACTGATTTTGCCACACAGGCTACGTAGTAGAATTTCTCAGGGGGCTTCAAGAAAAATGGACCAGTCCTCAGAGATTCTGGTTTAATTGGTCTGGGCATCAGGATTTGAAAATCCTCTCAGATAAAGCTAATGTACAAATGCAAGAACCACTGAAATACTGACTACATGTGAAGTGTCCTATGTGATAAACTTCAACAATTTAGTCCCAACAATTTGTTGTTTTCAGATCCTGATACGATAAAAAGTGATAATGCTCATCCATTTATGTTTTCTTCTACTTAGCCTCATCTTTATTTTTTAATTAATGAAGTACCATTGTTAATATTTTGGAAATACAAGATTTCTCCCCTTAGGTGTGGTCATCATAGCTTTCCCACCACCAAGCACCCATAGTCCTCCCTCATAGTCCATTGTGCTCACTCCCTTCAAAACCCTTGTCTTCTAATATTTCAACATGTGTTTTTTTTCCTCAGATTTTTCTTCCCCAAACCCTCATCTTCTCCTAATATAGTGGTTCAACATGCGTATTTTCTCAGATTTTTTTGTCTCTGGGGACTGTCTTCTCAGATACTGGTCCAAAAAGGGTCATTTTTCCTCAGATTTTTCTTTCCAAAACCCTTGTCTTCTCCTAATGTAGTGCTTTAACATCTGTATTTTCTCTCTCCCTTTCCCTTTCCCCTTCCCTTGGATGTCTCAGGCCCTAGTTTTCAAGGATTTCTTTCATAGTTTGTCTTTGACTCTTTTTGGATTCTCTGTATTCCACATGCAGGTAATACCATCTGGTAATTATCTTTCTCCTTGTGGCTTATTTCACTGAGCATAATCCCTTCGAGCTCCATCCATGTTGCTGCAAATGGCACAAGTTTATCTTTTTTGATATCTGAGTAGTATTTCATTGTGTGTGTGTGTGTGTGTGTGTGTGTACATCACATCCTGATCTACTCATCTTTTTTAGGGCATTTAGGTTGTTTTCATATCTTGGCTATTGTAAATAGTGCTGCTGCAAGCATGGGAGCACAGGTTTCTTTTTCAGTTAGTGTTTTTGTGTTCTTTGGGTAGATACCTAGGCGTGGAATTGCTGGATTGTGTGACAGGTCCATTCTTAGTCTTCTGAGGAACCTTCACACGGCTTTCCCCTAGGTGCTGGATCTGTCTACCTTCCCACCAACAGTGAAGAGGTTCCTTCCCACATCCTTGTAAGCACTTGTTTCTGGCCCTTCCGATATGGGCCATTCTTACTGTATAAGGTGGACTCTTGTTTTGATTTGGATTTTCCTGATAATAAGTGATAATGAACATTTTTTCATGTGCTTATGGTCATCTACATGTCTTCTTTGTAAAGTGCCTATTTAGCTCTTCTGCCTATTTTTTTGATTGGATTGTTTTCTTTTTGTTAAGTTATATGAGCTCTTTGTTGATATCAGTTCCTTGTCAGATGTATGCAAATCTTTTCTCCCATTCTGTGGGGTGTCTCTTCATTTTGGTTACTATCTCTTTCGCTGTACAGAATCTTCTCAGTTGGATATAGTCCCAGTTTTCCTTGCTGCTAAGGTCAAATCTGCAAAGATATTTCTAGAGTTTATGTCATGAGGTGTTTTCCCTATGCCTTTTCTCATTGGCTATATCTAACTTCCTTATACCTAAGGGGGTTGATACTGTAAATGGACTGCTAAGCCTTTCCGTAGTCCATGTACATTATTCGCTTGTGTATTTATCATGTAAGGCTTGTGCCATAATGAGAGTGAGCCCCTCAGATGGTGGTGTGAGTTAAATGCTTTGGTGCTTTTAAGTGGTCCTTTCCTGCATCCTCTCACCTCAGCATCCTCTCCTCAGACTCGCTTTGTACCAGAGGTTTCCTACAAATGAACTCCCTTTATGTGCTCCTTTTATTACTTAAAGTACCGAGATTAGTAAGCAACCCCCTCTAGTACTTGCTCCAGCTGAGCTGGGGGTAATACTGAGTAGTCAATTAGGTGCTTACATGGTTTTTAAATCAAACATATGTGGCTGCACATTCTAGTTCTACTTTTTACAATTGGCATGACCTTGGCCTTGATCTCCCCAAGTTGGTTTCTTCTGTAATATCGGTTTCTGCCTCCACAAAGGGGTTGTGAGGATTCCAGGAATTTGTACACATGAAGTGTTTGTTGATTTTGAAGAAGAGCAGGCTGCCAATGCAGGCTTACCATTCTGGTGACAGGAGCCCTCCTCACTCTTCCAACTCCTCTTGTTAGCTTTTTTCTCCAATAGCAACATCTATACTGTTTTCTACTTACCTTTGCCCTCTATATACACAAACACTGATTTTTTTTGTTTCCTTCCTTTTATGTTTTCTGTGAAAACTGTGGTTTTTAAAATAGACACAGGCAGTCTGAGCATGTCTTTCTTCCTGCTCACTGAACCAGCCAGTCACTGTGGAAACTCAGAGTCTGTTCATTATTGCTGGGTGCCCGAGGGCACCTCTTTTCTAAACACTTCTAGGTTTGGAAATGTTCTGAAAGCCAAATGGTGCCAAAAACATCTCAGGAGAATCACTTTATAGTCCTAAATCAGTGGACAATACTCCCTCAGCCCCAAAGATGTGGTGAATGTAGGATTTGTGAAGTGTTCTGTTTACTAATATAAAAAATACCTATGTAGAAGACTGTAATAATAGTCCTTCCCCTTCATATAATAAACACAAGAGTGGCATTCTATTTTTTTTTTTAATGAACCAGTCTTTGTTTAGAAAATTTGAAAGAATGAGCACTTTAGGAGGGCCTCCCCGGTGGCGCAGCGGTTGAGCGCTGGGTTGCGAACTGCCCGCAGCCTCTACAGTGCTGGTTCAATTCCCGGCTGCTCCTCGGCCATCGGAGGAGGGTCCCACATGGCACGCAGACCTCTCCTGCCGCCCGCTGCTCCCCTCAGCAGTGTACTTCGGTCCCTCTGCCTGCTCTGCTCCCCGCTCTGGCTCTGGTGAATTCTCTCACCCTCCCACGCTTCTGACTGTACCCAGTGCTTGTATAAATAAATAAATATTTATTAAAAAAAAAAAGAATGAGCGCTTTAGCTAGTCACTGCAATGCTCACCCTTCATCTTCACCACCTACCTTCTCACCACCTACCTCTCAAACCAGTCTTTTATAACACCCAGAACATCTCTTAAAACTGTAGTAGTATTATCAGGGCCAATTGGCCCCAAAATGTCCTTCACAGCTATTTATTAGGTTCAGGATATGATTGAGGATTATCCACTTCATTTGGTTATCATAATCAGTTTAACAACTTTTAATGCTAGGAGTTTTAGATGAGATTTTTTGACATTTTACAGCTATACTATCTGCACATAATTTCCCTAAAGGGCAGCTTTAGTAGAGAAATTAGAAAATGGTTCTTTATTAAGTACTCATCAGGCAGTGCTTGTATCCCTTATATCAGAAGACATCGTTAAATATGGCTCACAAGCCCAAAGGTTTATATAGATTTTATAGAATATGTGTGTTTACATCTTTATAGAAGTTATTGGGGTGACATAGTGATTAGTGTCATATATATTTCTTCATTAGTAAATAACACATGTCTAAAAGTAACCAGCTTAACAGCCACAAGAATAGAATAGCAGGTCTTTACAATTGCAGTTTTCATGGAACAGAGTTGTATGTCCTGCTTGACTGATTGATACATGTTCCACGTACAGCGATGTATTACTATTATGCTCACCTGAGTGTTTATCTATCTGAAATGCCTGTCCATAGGTTTTAGCCGTGGGACCTCAGGGGCAGGCATCACCTTCACATATTTATCAGGTCTCTCAGCTGTTTCAAGGAAGACAATTACAGAAAGAATATTTGCATTTAATTAAAAAAAAAAAAGACACATTGACTAGGTTCTCTTACATTGACTGCCTAAGAGTCGAGCTGTAAGAAGCAACGACCTCTTGTCTTCCTCTCCGCCATCTGCTCTGCAGCTATGAAGCAGCAACCATGTGTGAGTGCATCCCTCTCCATGTTGCAGGCTGGTATCCAGATCAGTAATGCCTGTTGGGAACTCTACTGCCTGGAGCATGGCATCCAGCCTGATGGCCTGATGCTCAGTGACAAGACCATTAGGGTAGGAGATGACTCCTCTAACACTTTCTTCCATGAGTCGGGCTCTGGCAAGCATGTGCCCAGGGTAGTGTTTGTAGCTCTGTAACCCATAGTCATTTATGAAAGTTCTCACTGGCACCTACTGCCAGTTCTTCTACCCCAAGCAGCTTGTCACAAGCAAGATGCTGCCTATAGCTATGCCCAAGGGCACTACACCATTGACAAGGAGCTCATTAGCCTTATCTTGGACTGAATTCGGGAATTGGCTGACCAGTGCACAGGTCTTCAGGGCTTTTTGGTTTTCTATGCCTTTGGTGGGAGAACCGTTCAGAGCTCACACCTCTGCTGATGGACCACCTCCCTGTTGATTATGGCAAGAAGTCCAAGCTGGTATGCTCAATTTACATCCCCCCACCCAAGATTTCCACATTTACATCACCTCACCCAAGATATGTAGTTGAGGCCTACAAATCCATCCACACAACCCACATCTCCCTTGAGAACTCTGATTGTGCCTTCATGGTGGACAATGAGGCCCTCCATGACATCTTCATAGGAACCTCAATGATGAGTGCCCAACCTATACTAACTTAACAGCCCTACTAGCCAGATTGTGTACTCCGTCATTGCTTCCCTCAGATTTGATGAAGCCCTTAATGTTGATCTGACAGAGTTCTAGACCCGCTTGGTGCCCTATCCCCACATCCACTTCCCTCTGGCCACAAATGCCCTTATTTCTGCTGAGAAGGCCTACCATGAATAGCTTTCTGTTGCAGAGATCACCGGTATGTGCTCTGAGCCAGCCAGATGGTTAAATGTGACCCTTAACATGGTAAATATATGAATTGCTGTCTGTTGTACTGTGGTGGTGTGGTTCCCAAAGATGTCAATGCTGCCACTGCCACCATCAAGAACAAGCATACCATCCAGTCTGTGGATTGGTGCCCTATTGGTTTTGAAGTTGGCATTGATTACCAGCTTCCCATTGTGGATCTGTTGGAGACCTGACCAAGTGAGCTGAATGCATGCTGAGCACCACTACAACCACTGCTGAAGCCTGGGCCCACCTGGACCACACATTTAACTTGCTGTATGCCAAACCTACCTTTGTTCACTGGTATGTGGGCTAAACCATGGAGGAAGGAGGACTTTCTGAGGCCTGTGAGGGCACAACTTACCTTGTGGAGGATTATGAGATTCTTTTGAAGGCGATTCTGTTGAAGGAGAGAGTGAGGGAAAAGGAAAGGAACACCAAATTTACTGTCACAAAAGTGCTGCTTTTGCAGCTTTTTTTTTTTTAAGATTTATTTATTTTTTATACAAGAACCAGGGTACAGGCCAGATGTGCGGGAGGGTGAGAGGATTCACCAGAGACAGAGTGGGGAGCAGAACAGGCAGACTGATGAAATACACTGCTGAGGGAGCAGCGGATGAGACAGGAGAGGTCTGCTTGCCATGTGGGTTGCTCCGAGGCCGGCGGGGGATCGAACCGGCACTGCAGAGGCTGCAACAAGCTTCACAGTGCGGCGCTCAACTGCCTGCGCCACCAGAGAGGCCCTTTTACAGCTCTTTTAAATATGGAAATGTTGTGGTCTGATCAATTGATTTGTATGTAGCAGCATTTACACTCATAAATTATTGACCTATGTTTAAAACATGAATGGGCCTCCTCTGGTGGCGCAGTGGGTTAAGCGCTGTACTGTGAAGCTGTCTGCAGCCTCAGCAGCACCAGTTAGATCCCCGCAGGCCAGCGAGGGTCCCACATAGCGTGGCAGACCTCTCCTGCCTTGCCCGATGCTCCCCTCAGCAGTGTATTTCATCAGTCTGCCTGTTCTGTTCCCCTCTCTGTCTCTGGTGAATATTCTCACCCTCCTGTGCATCTGGCCTGTACCCCAGTTCTTGTATATATAAATAAATAAATCTTTAAAAACAAAACAAAACATGAAGCTTTGTTATAAAGTTTCCTTTCTGTAATAAGTTTGAGTAAAGTATTCCCTGTCTTAAAAAACAAACACAAGAAAACATTGATTAGCCAGTCTGTGGATGTGGCCTTGTGTTCTGGGCCTCTCCTCTGTTCCTGCAAGTGTCTTCTCTCCCCTTGCAAACTAGTGTCCTGGGCAGGATGGGAAGTCCCCCAGTGGACCTTGCAGATATACACCTCCCTCTTTCAAGGAGTTAGGAAAACTTGTGAAGGGTGCCCAGAAGTATGTGTTGTAAGAACACGGCCACTTCAAGCCAGGGATGGGGAGGAGGGAGGACATGTCTCAGAACAGGGGTCTCCTAGCATGGAAACATACACACCCAGTATAGAGTGTACTGGCATGTATTTTCCCTAGTTCTCCCTGCCATCTCAGAAAATATGCATTATCCCAACTTGCCATGCAGGAAACTGGCTTGAAAGTGATTCTCGATGCTTGGTCTGCAGGTTTAGAAGCCCAAGTGTCACAAGTAATCCCTGAAGTTGCACAAACTTAGGGTGAGCTGAAATGCTGAGGAACCCCTCCCAAGTAGGGGAGCAGGGAGTGCTCATTCCTATCTTGTCACTGGGAATCATCACAAATAACAAAAAATTCACAAGTCTCCTTCCCTGATCAAAACTCCTTGGCCTTCACCATTTGCCCCAGAAAGCTTGCCAATTGCTGAGACCTCAGTGTTCTGGTGTCTGTCACTTCACCTCCTCCCTGCCCTGGGGGGTGGGCCCTAGAAGAACAGATGATACAAAAGGAGAGGGACTGTTAGGGCTTCATGACGGTGATGCCCAGGTCTCTGAAGTTGGTGTTGCCGTGAAAAGTGACACCATTCCTTAAAGTGGAACCCAGGAGAGGGGAAGTAAGGCATAGTTGGGTTTACCTTGGTACTTGAGTCTGAGACATGGGGCAGGAAGCCTGTGAAGGAGATTCCAGCTGACATGCAGAATGTCAATTAGAGTAGAGCCAATGGCCCTCACTCTTGATGTGGATAAGCGACTGCTCTGAGTTTGGTGGCAGAGGTTGAGGGGAGGGGGGCACTCCTTTCCCACTCAATTTTCAGCCTTACCTACCTACTCATGTAGGACAGAGGCTGTTTGATTCATTTTTTAAATGACTCAAGAACCTAGCATAGCACTTTGTCTAGATGCTCACTAAGTATTTGTTAAGTGACTAATAGAGGTTCAAAATGGAAGCCCTCAGAAGGTGATGTTTAAGGAACAGAGAAGGAAGGATCTCAGATGAAACATAAGGGCTAGACAGAGTGTTGGAAGGAAAAGTGGCAAGGGGTGTGGGTCACAGAAGCCAAGGGAAAGGTGAAGGAGCAAGGGATAAAAGAGCCTGTGTGGCTTCCTAGTCTTCCCTGCTGTCCTACTGGGGTCCCCTAATTCTTGCCCCATTGCTCTGCATGTTTCCCCCTTAGACCTTCCTGAAGAAGTCAGTAACTGCTGATAACTGACTAAAGTTTTAGCCAATAATGCATTTCAAACTTAATCCCTCACAGAAACTGTAAAATTTTGTGACATCAAAGCCTCTTTGGAACAATAGGGATGAAAATAGAAGTCTATATGGAGGCGATCCTGGCTTTCGTTTGCCTCATGGTGGTGGAGAAAAGGCGTGTGTGCATCTGGGGGCTGCGCTGGCAGGTGGGAGCAGGCCTTTTGTCAGGGTTTCTCAGGCTGTTGCAACCAACTGTGGACAGAAACTCACCTGGATCATGTTCCTAGTGCAACAAATCATTTCCTGCTTAAGCTAATAAATGCGTGCTTTCTTTTAAGATGAGAAATTGGAGTGTGATAACCATTTTTAAGGATACTTGTGATGGGGTTGATCTGAAAAATGCAGAGTAATCCCCTCATTTTGTGATCCTGACCTTAATCATATCTGCAAAGACTCACTTCCCAATAAGATCACATTCACAAAATCCAGGGATTAGACCTTGCTATCTTTGGCCATTATTCTGTCCGCTACGATGTTCCACAGTGGATGAAAAGAAATAATGCTGACGTCTTCAGATTTTTCTGTTGTTTTTCACTAGAGAAAAATCTCCATAATAAAATGTGTTTGCTTTGTTGTCATCTAGGAAAATGAAACCAGTAATTAATTTTTGGAGACTTTATTAATAACTGATGATATGAAGATGCACATAGATGACATCGTTCTTCACAAGGGTCGCTGAGACAAGAGGTAGAAGTGAAGGAGGCTGGAAATGCTTTTCAGGATGGGAGATAAGGGACATTGATGTGTCACACCAGCCAAGTTATTTCAGACTAGCCTGGGCTTCAAAATACATTTTTGAGGCTCTTGAAACTGAGGACAAGGGAGGGTTGGGTCTAGCTTTGACCTGATCAGGAAGGGCAGGGGTGTTATGAGGGATGGAGGGTAATGGATGGCCTTGGGAGTCAGGGTTTAAGTAGAACAAAGTGGCCTCTGGGATCTAGAAGAATGATCCTGTCCCTGTCTTAAATCTCAGTGGGCTCCAACAAGCTTCTAGGAGCTGTGACTAGCCGTTCCTGAGCAAGGTCCCTCCTTTATGGGCCCCTAACCTTCTATTAAGGTATCCTTAAAAAAAGCAAATGAATTGTGCTCTGAGGCTTTGCCAAGCAGTGCTACTTGGGGTTGTCCCAGGCAGGAAGAGGGAAGACAGCCCATTCATCTAGTACCAGATTAGGGACCCTGAGCAGACTCCAGTACTCATGGAGGGTCACTCACAGTGTCTGCAGACTTAGCAGTCCCCTGATATAAGATTTGAGAATCAAGAGGAAAGACCCATTTAGGCTCTGAGTCTATTAAATATCCCAGCTCAGTTTGGGGGAGCACTGTATCTGAAGAACTGCCAGGCATCTCAGCTAACAATAAAATGGCATTGCTTCTGCATTCCATTTTTCCTTGTATGTGTCTTACCAGTAGAAAGGGCTGTTGGCAGGGCAGATTCAGACTCTCCTGAGCCAGGTATCAGCATGCCAAATCTCATCAAGACCTATTTTCCCTCCAACTTCCCACCACATTCTCTCTGCTTGGTGGTTGATCATGCCTTGTGCTGTCCTTTTTGTAAAAAGCAAAAGAAGACAAACATCCAGAGACATCAGTCCCAGACTTGGTCTTGCCACCTTCTTGCTTATAAACTTCAACAAGTAACCTTTTTGCTATAGACTGAATATTGGTCTTTCTCTCCCTCCCCCCATTAGTGTATCGAAGTCTTAACTCCAATGTAGTGGCAGTAGGATGTGGGGCCTTTGGAAAATCATCAGGTTTAGATGAGGGCATGGCTGGAATACCTGTGATGGATTTGATGCCCTTATAGAAGAGGAGGAGATACCAGGGTTTCCTTTCTTAACGATGTGAGAAAATGGTCAGAAGGTAGCTGTGCAGAAGTCAGGAAGAAAGCCCTTACCAAGAACAGCCAGTATCTTGATCTTCGGCTTCTAGACTCCAGGACCAGGAGAAATAAATGTCTGTTGTGAAGCTACCTGGTCAGTGGTATTTTATTATAACACTTGAGTTAAGACACTCTCTGTATCTCATCAGGAGTCATCAGATTGCCAAGCAGCTTCTGGGTTTCCCAGAGGTGAGCCTTGGGACAAGGAGACCCTCCTGGATTCCATTTTCCTCACCTGCAAATTTTGGGAAATAGTGTCTGTCTCACAGGATTCTTGGGTGAGTTGAAAGAGGTGTGGAAGTACTTTCAAATGTCCAAGCAGAAGTTGACAATTATAAAAGACTGATATATAAGAGGCTGCGTAGAGCACGCTTTAATAAGCTGGGTCACAGTTCAAACAGCATTTCTCAAAGTGTATTCCTTAAAGCACTCATCCCATACTATGAACCTTGAAAAAGGGCCTGTCTGGTCAAAGTTTGGGCAACTTTTCCTTTCCTGGGGATTTACCGGGCACTTGGGAATTTTAAGTGCTTTAGAGAAGTACTGAGGTAACAAATCCATTTAACTGTCATCAATCCAGTATGTCCCAAATTTATTTCTTCAGGGTCCAAAGGCAATAGTTGGACTTTCCTAGCCCCTGTTTTGATGTACCTGAGGGCAGATGGGAAAGCAGGATTCGGCCTGCAGAGATGGGGGGAGGGAGAAGAAAGCAGAATAGAGGAGCAGGGTCAGGAAAAAGTCAGGTGTCTTTCACGGCTTCGCCCTATTTTTTCCCATCAAGGCTGCACCAATTGGAAGGTGCACCTGGAGGTATCTGGAACCCTGCTTGGCATGATTTATGAGATGGTTTTGTTTTGAACACCGCTGACTTTATATAATGGTATTATTTCCTCAAGGGATTAGTTAATGGAGGGAAGACAGCCCTCAGCAAAACAGTGGTAGTGCAGAGCTCTCAATTTAAAATAGTAGTGAGTAGGCAGGCTGGGACCCTGAGGATTAAAATCTAAATGTTATGGTCCAAGAATCAAGGATTAAAAAAATGAACACTTTATTAAAATGGAGCGAATCCAGTGTTTGAAGGTTTATAAAAGGCAGGATGAGAAAGGGGTCTGAGCAAGTTATGTTGATTGTGTAGAAGGCTCAAACATTCAGAAATAGGGGGAAACTATTAGGGCAGCCAATTGCAGTGCCCCCCTTTTTAATAATTAAGGAAATTACTGCTTGGGGGATAAAGTAATAATAAACTCTGACCTATCAGTAAGTTGGTGACAGAGCAGGGACAGGGTCCTGTCTGTACCACTAGAGACTCACTCAGTAGGAAGGAAAAACTCAGGATTCAAACCCAGGTCTGGAAGTCAGGATCGAAGGATGGAAGAAAGGATAGAAAGCAGAAAGTCAGGATTTCAGACATAGTTTGATATGCGGAGGCAATGAAAATCAGCGGTCTACTTGTGGGAGACACTCAGAGGACTGTCAAGTGCAGCTTTTTTTTAATCTTCAGGGACTGCAAGGCCTTCACATCCCTGTGGCTCTGTGGGTACAGCCACTCTTAAAGGAACCATCTCTAGTGCTCAGTTGGTTGGGTCGAGCTAATCACTGACCCGTGATACATCAGCAAGAACCTTTGCTATGGATTTGAGATTTGGAACCCAGGAGAACTTAAAGTCAGTTTCTCTGTATAGCTAAAGTTTCAAATTAAACCTCGAGACTGTTGTGTGTTTCCTGCATCAGGGAGAGAACTGGTCTCGGTAAGAGAGAACAAAGCACTGCAGGAACAAGAGTCAGAGGAAAATCTTTGAAGTTCAGGTCCCTTATATGTGAAATATTAAAAAAAAACAAAAAACTCAAAACATCCCAAGTTCATTGAAAAAGATCAGATTTGTGGTTACCAAAGATGAGGAAATTGGTTGAAAGTAGTCAATTGGTATAAACTGCCAGTTCTAAGATAAATGAAGATAAGATAAATACTGGGATATAATGTACAATGTGACAGATAACCCTGCTAAGAGGTATGTTTTGAAAGTGGCTAAGAGATTAAACCCTAAACATTATTATCAAAAGGAAAAAACTTTTTTGTTTGAGGTGTATGCTAGCAAAATGTATTGTGGTGGTCATCTTATACTATATGGAGATATAGAGACAATTATATCTCAATAAAACAGAAGAAGGTTTCTGGTCATAGGTTTTTCCCATGGTTCTATGAGCTAGTAAATTTCCATTTTGGCTAAGCTCTTTTATCTTGATTTCTTCAAGTAACAAAGAGTCCTCGCTGATATGAGGTTCTCCATAAGCACCAGCTAAAGGTCCTGAGGTCCGGGTTCCCAGCTGGTTGGGGTAAAAAAAAAAATCTCAGGGAACAATCAGGCAACTTAACCAGAAAGCAGAGCAGCACCTGCTTGGAGGGAGCTGCTGGAAACAGACCTGGGAGGACGGTCAGGCCTGGTGGGGCTGGTGGAGGGAGGGCTCAGGGAAGCACCCAGTGGAGCCAGCATTCTTGCTGGCTAGGTGCTCTGTCAAGAGGAAATGAGGTCTCTGAGACTTAGAGGGATGGGATTGGGGGAGTCTGAGAAGCAGAAGGGATGTCAGGGGTAGACCAGCCCCTAATATTTGGGGGGTCTGATCCAGGAATAAAAATGAAGGCTCAGTCTTTAAATGCTGATTACCAGTTAAACTGCTAAATACAGTATTTGCTATATGGTGCAACGCAACCAACCCACACCAGGCAGGTTCTTTACCAGTTCTAGCAGCCATGTTGTCTTCATGCTCGCCACTGTTCGTCACCGTACTCCGTCGCGCTCCGCCACTCTCCACCGCACTCCTCCATCCTCTGCACCGCACCACCACACTGCATTCTGCTGCGCCACCCTTATAAGCCCAGTTTCTCAGCCCAGGTGTACCCACCTATGCAGGCCACACCCTACCCAGGTGTCCGCCATCAGGCATGCATTCAAGGCCACAAGGATCTATCATTAGTCCTAATGGTGGGAGGGGCAGAAAAGCCTGATACTTTACTTAACCTACATATGGTAAGTGTTCTGTCCTAACCTTGGCCACTTCATAGGTACCAGAAAACCAGTTTGGATGTAGTGTTCTAGTCCTCATAGTTACAAGGTGAATGTGGTGATGTGGGGAGATCCCAGCTCCTACTCCCAGTCCTTAGCTTGGCCTCCTTCCCCTGATGCCCCTACCTTGTTCCTGTACCACGAGGGGTCTTAATATTCACATGCATGGGTATTCCCAGTCAGCACATCCATCATCTCTCTGCACCCCAACAAATGCTCACCAGCATCCTGGACTGGAATGCTGTGGTCCCTCCTTGGATGGATGCATCTGGGAGAACCCTGCATGGGCTCTCGATGGTAACTTGGGGCCACCTGGGCATGGGATTTTCAGGTAGAACCTGCAGCATAGTCTAGAAGAGGGTGCAGCCTTTGGGTGGACACTTCTGGGTCCTGCAGATCTTTTGCCCTGTGGTGAAGAGCATAGCCAGGGCAACACCCAGCTTACTGGGGTGTAGGAGGGGTGCTGGTCATGGACTGACAAAAGAGTGGGTGGGCAGGTCCTGGAAAGTGCTGGAATGGGGGTATCGAGAAACTTCCTGGCTTTGGAACCATGGACTCTCCGCACCTCAAGTTGATCATTTGCAAAATGATGGTTTAGAACTAGAGACTTATAGCCTAAGGAATGGGGTCAAAATAAGACTTGAGTTTTGAATTTTTTTTGTTATGTCACTTTGGGCAAAATATATCCACTTTCTCATTTGTAAAGTGGGGTGTATCCTCCCTAAGACTCCGAGAGGATTAGATGAAGTCTGTGAAGGGATTAGCACGGTAGACTCTGTGACAGGCAGCTGCAGCTATTCTTTCTCTACTACAGTTAGGGTCTCTGAGGTGGCTGCTCTAGGCGTCTGCTTGGAAGGAGAACATGACTGGCCTTTTGCTTTTATTCTCTGAACTTATTTCCTTTTACTCGGAGAATCAGCATTGTTGCAAGTTAGGAGTGTGGGCTCTGGATTTTCATGTGCTGTTTACCTAACTACTCACCATGGGCAAGTCACTTAAATTCCAGACTCTCAGTTTCCTAGCTGGTGAAATGGGATAATAACAGCATCCATCCACGGAGTTATTAGGAAAAAATGAGTTAACATGTCTAAGCTACTAATCCAGGCTTGCCTGGAACAAAGGAAACTTACAAAAATCATGAGCTAGGCCCTTCCTGGTGGCACAGGGGTTTAAGTCTCAGAGCTATCAAGCTATTGCCAGCCACTGAGGCGTGAGTTCGATCCCTGGCCGAGGAGCTGACCCACGTGGCACAGCAGACCACTCCTGTCTCGCCCGCTGCTCCCCTTAGCAGTGTATTTCAGTGGATCTGCCTATTCTGGTCCCCACTCTGTCTCTGGTGAATTCTTTCATCCCATACCCCCACACCTCTGGCCTACACCCCAGTTCTTGTATGCATAAGGAAAATAAAAATAAATCTTTAAAAAAAATCATGAGCTATTTTTTCTGCCCACAATTCCCCTCTCTCCTGTCAGCCTCAGCCCACCTAGGGACAGGTGATAGTTTTTGTTTTGGGGGAGCTGCTTCAGGAGCCATTGGTTGCAGCTCATCAGTTCCCTGATGGTCTTCACTCAATGAAGTCGTGTTTTCCAAGGAATAAAACCCTCGAATCCGATTTGTTTGCTTAAATCCCAGCTCTAATTGCTTTGGAAGTAGCCCACGGAGCTGAAATCATTCCCTGCTTTGTTCTGCTTTGCCCCTGATGGGCAAAGCTTAATCTCTGTCAGACCTCTTGATTAACTGGGGAAGAAGAATTTGCCAAGAAGAGAAAATAGCAGCCTGGTCTCTCTAGAAATCAAACAAGAGAACTGCTATATGATCAGTTCTCCCTCTGGGGAGTTTCACTTCCTTCTTTTTCCTGTGTAAGAAAATTTAAATTAAACAAATCTGAGCCAATAGTAGACAAATCCGGCTTCTCTCCAAGGGCAGACACGCAGGCGACCTCGTGGCAGCGGAGGGTCTGGTAAATGCTGGGCCACCCTGGCTCTGGTGTTCTCTGTGAAGGCTTGTTCTGCTCCAATAGCAGCCTGGCGGAAAAGAACCAAATTAGTGTGCAGATTCCCAGGGACCTCCTGGCTCCCTGCTGCCACCTTTTAAATGTAAGCCTCCAAGTGGAGCATGTTCTCCCTTAGCAAAAGCATCTGTTTTTCTATATGTCTATCTATCGTCTGTCTGTGAGTCTGTGTGTCTGTCTCTATTCACCCAGCCCTTCTATTTGATTGTCTATCACCAACTCTTTCTCTCTTCTGTTCATTTCATCTACTCATCCTTCAAATTCCTTCTCTTCATAGTTCATTTCTCTTGCTAACTCTGCTGCCACACCCAAGTACCCACAGATGTCCTCTTTTTCTCTTGCCTAGCGGTCTTGTCTCATTCTCTTCCTCCGTCTCCACACCCTCCCCTCTCTCTTTTTACTTTTTAATTGTGGTAAGAATCACATAACATAAAATTTACCATTGGGCCTGCACTTCGGGAGGATGCTTGATTCTGCAATCCTCTACATGTTGCCAATAATGCCTAAGGAATGTTTGGAGTATGTTAAAGCTCTGCTCTTTCTTTCTGTGCACATACAAATGCCCTTCTCCAAGGCAGGAGTTTTTCCCCTCGGAGTAGCCGACAGAGCAGTGGGACCAAGACTTTGCCTTCCCACTGACCAGTGGTTTGACTGTGCAAATCACTTGTCCTCCCTAACATTGGTTTTGGTTTCCTCATCTGTAAGTGGAGATAACAAATAGTACATCTCCAGGAAGGCGGTAAGGACTAAATAAAGTAAATTATTATTTCCCTACCTAAATGTCAGAGCTAGCCCCAGTTGGAAGAGCCTCAACATTTTTTTTTAAGATTTATTTATTTTAGCGTACAAGAACCGGGGTACAGGCCAGAGGTGTGGGGGGTAGGAAGATTCACCAGAGACAGAGCAGGGAACAGAACAGGCAGACTGACTGAAATACACTGCTGAAGGGAGCAGTGCGCAAGACAGGAGAGGTCTGCTGCACCATGTGGGTAGCTCCCTGGCCAGGGATTGAACTTGAGCTGCAGTGGCTGCCGATAGCTTCATAGGTTGCGTCTTAACCCCTTGTGCCACCAAGGAGGCCCGATCCTCAACATTTCTTGACCTTGAATAAAGTGTCAGTAGGGCTTCACTGAAATAAAGTAGGTGAGATATTCTGCAAAATTAACATGAGTGACCAACAACAGGGTCATTGCCTGCCTCCTTTTCTCATGTCCTCTCCTTGTCCTCTGTCCTAGAGCCAAGCTGTCCAGGGAAAGCATCAGTTTGATTTCTGAGGAATCCTTGTTGGTCAAAGGACCACACTGGTAGACGCTCTCTTAACTGAACTGATGGACTGACCGTCAACACCAGCCAGTGCCCACAGGCCTGTCAACATTAGCATCTGCTAAGTGGCGCTTCTGCTGCCATGAGTAAAGGGGTTGGTTAGAATTATGTTTGTTCCCAAGCACATTTGTGTCAGTTGTACATTTTATTGTGATTATAAATTTACTTAAACAAAATGAAAAATGATTGAATCAGTGTGAAAAACCTTGTGAAAACTAAGATGAATACTTTGAAAAGACTAGGTGAAGGCTGATACTGATTTTAAGTGAAGTAGCTATTAAAGCCTGTGCTTTGTAGATACCTTTATGTTCTTGTTTTTAAAGAAAGTGGAAACTAAAATTCACAGAGAATGCATTTATGGCAGGCTTTTCCTGTCTCTTGAGGAAAAGTCTTGACTTGGTATGGAAAGATTAAGGAGTAAAAATACATTTTACTGTTGCAAATCAAAATAAGACATTTATAGAATATATGTATCATTTTTAATGATTCCTTGACTTAAAAAATACATATTTTAAAATTTGTTGGATGCGAGGGTTCCTGTGGTTTAGCCTCTTATTCGGGACCCTCTAAGCATTTGCCCTCCATCCTCTTTCTTTCACTGCTCACATGTGTCACTCATTTAGTCATTCAACAAAGAGTCACAGAGAATCACACCTCCCCGGTGGTGGTTTAGCGCTGAACTGCAAAGCTGCGAAGTTGCCCGCAGCCTCTGCAGCACCAGTTCGATCTCCGGCCACCCCGGCGAGGGTCCCACAGGGCGTGCAGTCCTCTTCTGCAGCGCCTGCTGCTCTCCTCAGCAGTGTATTTCGTCAGTCTAGTCTGTTCTGCAACCCTCTCTGGCTCTGGTGAATTCTCTCACCCTCCTGCGCTTCTGACTGTACCCAGTGCTTGTATAAATAAATAAATCTTAAAAAAAAAAAAAAAAAAAAAAGAGTCACAGAGAATCAAAACCAGCTCTGAGTTCAGAGCCAGCTTCCGACACTGCCTGCCCTGGGACTGGACCAGAGCCAGCGAGCAAGCATCTTACTGTGACCCCTCCTGAGACGTGTGAGCAGTTGCTTTCTGTCATTCAGAAGCCTTTTATCTCCTCACACCTCACAGCAGGTTCAGTGCCATGAGCTGAACTGTGTCCCCTCACAAATTCACATGTGGGCGCTCTACCCACCCGCATGATGGTATTTGTAGATGGAGCCTTTGCGGGGTTATTAGGGTTGATGAGCTCACAAGTCTGGGGCCTTTTGGATAGGGTTAGTGGTTTTATGAGAAGAGGAAGAGAGAGATTGCTCTCTCTGCGCTGCGTGAGGACACAGTGAGAAAACAGCTGTGTATGAATCAGTTCGAAGGCCCTCACCTGGAACTGAATTGACTACACGAGCTGGAACTGAATAAGGAATTGAAGATCCCATCTTGATTTTGGACTCCCACCCTCCAGAACTGTGAGAAAAAGATGTCGGTTGCTTAAGCCCCCAGACTCTAATATTTTGTTACCACAGCCTGAGCAGGCTAATGCTGTGAGGAGGAGGCAACTAAACCACAGCAGGCCCTATGAAGCCTTTAGAGAATGTGCCTCCTATGCTGTGGCTGCTAAGACAACGGTGAAGATGCTGATGGTGTCAACCCCCAGGTGTCTGTGACAGAGGACCCCCCTCCCTGTCCAGTCACTGTTACTATCTCATTAGAATCTGGGTCCTCTGGGGGACCTCCAGCTGTGCAAATGAAAAGTTTAAATGATTCACCCCAGGCCACCCTGTTTTCAGAGATAGCCTGTTGACCCAATGACTGTCATTTTCTAACAAGCCAACTACTTTCCTCAATCAAACTTCGGATTCAAGGGCCTCCCTGATGGTGCAAAGTGTTAAGCCTTAGCACTATGAGGCTGTCCACAGCCACTGCAGTACTGCATGAGTTTGATTCCTGGCCGGCCACCCGCCAGGGAGCTGACCTACATGGAACAGCAGACCTCTCCTGTCTCTCCCACTGCTACCCTCAGCAGCGTATTTTGGTCGATTCGCCCGTTCTGCTCCTCACTCTGTCTCTGGTGAATCCTCTCACCCTGCCCCCACGCCTCTGGCCTGTACCCCGGTTCTTGTATGTATAAATAAATAAATCTTAAAAAAAAAAAAAACAACTTTGGATTCATGGCTCTCAGCCCTTTCATGGAGTGATACTGTGATGGCTGGTGTTTCTGCTTATAATGCCCTCTAGTTTTGACAGTATCTGAAGCATTTTATTATTTGACCTATGGGGACAGGATGCTGGTTGTCTATCTCACCTTCCTGTTTAGTTACAGAGCTCACAGCTTCCCTTGCAGTTAGTTTTGGTTGCTGTAGCTGCTAAGATAACGGTGAAGACTCTGATGCTGTCAACCCCAATTAGATGTGAGAAGTGTGCAGAGCCTCTTGGGAAAGTTGTAAAGGGGCTTATCTGTCTGAAAGATGCATGCCCCTTGGCCCTGGATCCCTAGTCTCCTGTTTCTTTGCACTGCCTGGAGTGTGGATGGAAGCTGAGGGCTCCCAGCAACTGTCTGTGCCAGAGGTGGCCACGAAGACAGAATCTAGAGCTAAGATAGTGGGACAGAAGTATGAGAAGGGGCCTGGGTGCTTAGTGATAAGAGAGTTGCTGTACCAAAAACTAACTGGGAAGGATGAGGGGAGATGGTGTATCACTTGGGTTGCCCCCGTAGTCTAGATATAAATTCCACAATGAGAAGAGTGGCAGGTGACTCAGATGGGGTTGTTTCTTAGGCCTCCTGATGATTGGGACCCAGGAAGGCTGGTGTTGGGCCTGGGGAGCAAACTTCCTCACAGAATGGAGGGGGGTATTCATTAATTTGTCTTACTTCTCTATAGAACCTAGTGCAGGGAATTGGGGGCCACATGGCTTTTGTGGTACCTTAGGTATTCCCAGCATTGGAAACCCAAGGGCCTGTTTCCCCATCTTATACTCTCAGGAGGTCAGAGTGGCTGCACAGAAATAGCAGGTAGCCTGTCTCAAGTGGATCTGTGGCCAAAGTGTCAGCCCCAGCAACATTTCTGAGGAACCTCAGAGGGTGACCCTTGACCACATGTGGTCACCAGACAGCCTCGGTAGTGTCCTGAGTCCTGCAGGCAGGACGTAAGGCTGGTGAGATTTGAGTTGTAAGCTGATTACACCTGCAGGCAGGAGGGACTTAGGCAAGTGACTTCTGCAGATGATAGGGTGACCTGAAAAGCCTCAGCAAGGAAAGGCTGCCTCATTCCAGAAGGATCCTTGATTCACCTTCAGTGTTTGTTTTAGGCTGATCTGCCCCCGCAAAGTGCATACCGTTGATGCATGTCTGCTTTCACTTCAACTTCAAGGGTGGAGTCTCCTGGGGAGTTAAAGGTCGTTTCAGGCTGGAAGAAAAAGGAGAAGTTATGGGAAGAAGATCCCAGGACCTGGCGACAGGGAACAAGGGTAACTTGTCAGTTATATGCACTTGCTATGTTAGAACAAGATCCAGGCTGTCTGGATCCATTTGCTATCAAGAGCATCTCCCCTGAGCTTGAGGTTCAAATTACCAAACTCATGTGGTACTTTCCAGGTGAATGATTTTCTGCATCCAGTCAATTTATTTTAGTTGTGGTTAGCTCTGATATGCTGGCATCCTGGAGGCATCACTACCGACATCCAGAATCCAACCCACACATTCAATGTCGCAAAACAGACATTCAGAGAAAATATAACATGTTTAGGGTTGGAACAACACTTAATGATCAGCTATACCCATCCCTCATTTTGTAGATCATTGGCAGTGATTACTGGAGGTCACACAACTAACTAATGGTAAGCTTGAGAGGACGAGCCAGGGACTCCTAGCTCAGAACAGTGCTGCAAACACTTCATTCTGTGATTTCACAGTTTGGATTCTCATTGGCGGGCCTATAACTATGCCATGTAAAGGCTCGGGTGCTTTCCTTTTCTTTCTTTGTAAATTTCTTGGTAAGAATTTACAGATTGTTTCTGGGGAACAGATAATCAAATTGGACAGAAAAATAAACACAGAAACTCCTAATAAATAGTTTCCTTACAAAAGATCAAGGTCACTCATGAGTCTATTGCTTCACTCTCTTTCACCCTGGGACAGCAAACCTCATAAAAGTTTTATATTTTGATTTTGTTAAATCCCAGGTCTGCCCCTATTCTTCCTCACTCTCCCCTTCTCCTCAGGTCTCTCCTTCTCCTTCTCCCCCTCCCCTTTCCCCTCTCTTCTCTCCTCTTCCCATATCACCCTCCCTTAGCTCCCTCCTCCCAACGGTTGAGCTTGCAGTCAGATTTCTCTGTCTGGTGTAGCATAAGGCAGCCAGGCTTTTGTGCACTCAGCACTTCCTCCCATTTGCTCCTTTTCTTTCTCCCTTCCCACCGCGCACCCCCCCCCCCCATGCTTTTGTTTTCCAAATTCTGGGCTTATCAAAATTAATGAACTCATTTATTTTCTCTCTATCAAATGCACACTGAAATTACTGTGTTTCTAAATAGGCAATCTCGCTGTGTAGCTACATTCTGAGTCTCCTGAGAGCTACGGGCACCTCTTCATAACCTTGTGGAAAGTGAGGGAACTCTGACAAGACAGAAGGTTTTCTTGATCTATGCTTGCTTGCTTCCTTTGTTGCCTATCTTGAACATGTTTGGGGCTTTGCACAGAAGTCAGTGATGAGGTTGTATGTGTGATCAGCATTCTAGGAGGCTGCCAAGGAAAAAGCTAAGACACATTATTTTGCTGGCAGAGCAGGTATTCTGCTTCAAGTTGTAACATAACCAGTGAGCAATAGCTCATGAAATGACCTTCTTTCTTTTCAATTTATTAAAGGGCAAGCATTTCTTGGAAATCCATATATTTTACTGAGTTCTAAATCAAAGCTGCATCTATCAGGGCCCTCTCCAAATCTCTTGCTCTGACTTTGACTTCCCAAGACTTGGGCACTAACCAATCATGTCTTCTTTTCAGTCCTTGAAAGGAAGTTCAGCCTTTAAATTTCCCAATGGTAAGTGTGTGATGTGGGTTGAATTTTCAGTGTCATTCTCTTTCAGATGTGACAGCTGGGTCAAATATGGTGCTGAGTATCCTTATGTCTCAAGGTCATGGACAGAAGCCTTTTTGTTGGTCAAAAGAAGGACAAGGTCAAGTGACACTGGGAGATGAACTCCAACACCCCACAAAGGGACTGAGAAGCCCCCCTGGCCTCTGCAGAAGCATAGTGCTGGGACATATTTTTATTCCTCATTTACTTAGTTCTCTATGCCAGGCCTCAACTCTCTAGGCTGTGATTTTGTATTCCTTGCTGATCTGCCTGGAAACTACAAAGTCAGCACAGGTGAAATGGACCTGCCAGGACCAACCTTAGCACTGGCCTTTTCTTCCGTCATGTCATCTCCCTCCTCCTTTCTTGTGTGCTTGGCCGGAACACCTCCTGCGAGCACTGGGTGAGCAGGCATGCTCTGGGGATCTGTCAGAATTTCACATGGCACTCTAGGGTGACTCCAGGAGTCAGGAGTGAAAATGTCCCAGGGGCTACTCTGCCCAAAGGTCCCTGAAAAAAAAAAAAGAGATAAATTAACAATTAAAAGCATAGAATGTCATCTAATGAAAGCAAAGCATATTGCTAAGAATACTAGGCGTCCTTAATCTTCCTTAGGTCAATGTGAAATCAAATTCAGTTCTGCTTCTGTAGTTTCAGAAGAAACAATTCCAAGGTAACATGTCATGGACAATCAAGCCTAGAATGCCTTCTACAAAATATGTCAGAGAACTGAACTTGAACCACATGGTTCTACAAAATAGATGGGTATGTAAGCTACTCAATAATATGTTAGGAACTTACAGGTTAAATTCAAACTAGTCTTAAGAAGCATATAAGAAGCATCAGTTAGAGAGACAAGGTAACCTGCTGAAACAGGTAGAGTCTCCCTGAACAGTAAGTTGGGCTAATCTCATTAGTATAACCCACTCGGGCTAGGCATTTCCCTACTATTCAGCATCCCCAGACTTGAATTATTCCTAACAAGACAGGATGCTACAATAACACATTTCATTAGCAAACTCACTGCTTTCAGAGCAGTTAAGTCCTCTGAGTTTGAATGCCCCCAATTTTGTGAAAGTAAGCTGACTCTAAGGTTCAAACTCCTGTGTTGAAGCCCTAACCTCCAGTGTGATTATATTTGGAAATAATATACTTTACAGATGTGATTAAATATATTATGAGTTCATAAGGGTAAGATGTGATTCAACAGTATCAATATTCTTATAAGAAGAGATACCAGAACATTCTCTGTTACATGATTTATAACAATAACAAGAAGGCGCCCATCTGCAAGGCAGAAAGTGTCCTCACTGGAGCCTGACCACATTGCACCCTCATCTCCATAACTGCTCCATGTTAGGAATAAAGCTCTGTCGTTTGGGTGGTCAAGCATGAGCTGACTAAGACACTGTATCTCAGAGAATTCATGACTCAGTGGAGCCCTGAATGGGGACAAGGTGGTGGCCAGTGCACATTCCATACCTATATACTCCCCGTCCCGGCTCCACAGGCGCACGGTGTGGTCGAGGGAAGCTGACAACAGAACCCTTTCTTCTATCAGCTCCAAGCTAATGAGATAAAAAGTTTGGAGACATGTTTCCAGGCTTGTTGCAAGGGACATTGAATCAATATGTCAATATTCCATTAATTAAAGTTGGATTATAGAAACCAAATGAATCACATGAATTACTCTGGTACCATTATCTCCCTGCCTCCTATCACAGTACACCTCTTCCAAGTCCCCCAATTCCAGTCCCAATATATCAAGCAAGACATATTGGAAACTACCTAAAAGTGGGAGATGAAAAGATTGAAACCAACCATGTAGTTCAAGTTCAGGTCTCTGCTCTCCCCCCGGGCCCCCAACATGCCTCCCTTCAACTCTAGTGAAAACAGTTTTAAACTTACTAAGATTCTAAGCATACACAAAAAGCCATTCAAGGCAAACATCATTCATTTACAAGAAAAATGAAGACTCTAATATCTTCTTCTATCCGTGTAGGCATTATACATTCTGTTTTCATCAATAACAGAACCATGATTCTGCCTTCTTCTAGACTGATATAGAGGGCTTCTGAGAGGATTGATTTGATCAAAGTTGCGGAAATTATTCTGACTCTTTTACAAATTTCTTGTGCTCTAAAATGGATGGTACTCACGATGTCACCATGTTGACATGAGCCCGCCAGAACATCACATCTAAATGAAAGGAAAGAATACACCTGAGTTGGTGGGAGAGTTGGCCTCCACCTTGCCCCTGGTGCTGTAGAGTAGTTCCTATGGGGCCAGGTCAGTACCTATGAGGTACCAGTGTGCAAATCACTGGTTTTGCTGCATCAATTTGATAAGAGTTCCTTGAGCACCTACTATGTGTAAGATCCTTTATCAAATTCAAACATGGAACTGATGGAACGTTCTTATGTTATGATTTCCTTCAGTATTTAGTTTGATAAACACAAAGGAGTTGGCAATTAATCAAAAATGACTTTTAAAATAGCCTGGTAAAATATAATAGACTGCAGTCCCAGTTCCTAGAACAAAAACTAAATGCAAAGCAGATCACTCTTATTTCAAAATTCAGATTTCTCCTACTTTAGCATTTAAATTTTTCCTGTGGTGGAAGAGGAAAAGTTGACTAAAGGGAAGTATGTGAATATTTAACTTTATAGAAATGTATTTGGAAGAATATTATACAGTCATTTAAATATGCTAAATAGAAAGATGCTTCTATAGAAAGTTGTCTAAGAGACACAAAAAAATCCAAGTTTCAAAAATATATTCTGTGTATGTGTCTTTGGCTATGTATATACATGTGAGCATATAATCTATATATATGTATTTTACATGATTGTGTCTATATGCATTTTCTAGAAGGAAATTAAAATTCATTAATAGTGTTACTAGGATGTAGAAATGGCAGGTTAGGTGGTAGAGGAGGTCAGAGAAACAGCTACTGCTTCTCATTTTCTATTCTCTCAGTGATTTTTTTCTAAACATGAGTAATTTTACAATTGCATAAAAGGGATTTTACAATTTGTAAAATTTGCAATTTTACAATTGCAAAAAGGTTTAAAATTTTAAACCTATTTTTGTTATTTCCAAAGCAATATATTTTCAGAAAAAAACATAAAAGACATTTTCAAAAAGATGGAAATCAAATGCATCTATAATCTCATCTACAACGAGAGCATTGGTAAATGCTAAAGCTTTGGGGTAGATCTTTCTAGTCTTCGACCTACCATATACTTCTTTAACAAAGATGAACTAATACTGTGACATTGTTTTACAATCTACATTTTTCATTTAATTTTATAATGTGTATTTTTTCTATGTATACATTTAAAAGTATAGCACCGTTATTTGATGACAGTGCTATTTCAAAGTCTTATGCTATCATAAATTTAATTAATTCCCTTTGAGTAGACATTTAGACTGTCTCTATTTTCCTCTCTTATGAACCATGTTTTGATTCACAATCTATTTATAACTAAATCTTTGTTCACATTTCTTATTATTTCTTTTGGTCAAATCCTGAGTAATAGAATTGCTGGTTCATAATTTAGATACATATTGTGACCTTGTCCTTCAGGTAGTGTTCCCCAATTTATCCTCTCCAAGAGGGTAATGTGTTCGTTTTCCTGATTCTTGCCAACACTGAACACTTTCATGAAATTATATTTCTCTAAATCCATTCTTAAAGTATTTGAAGAAATTCCATCCTTATTTGCACAATTTAATTTTACCAACCAGAATATTAAAGTGAAAATGAAGATGTGTTTATCTTAGTGTTTAACATGAAGTGTCCATTGCCTACTTTTGGGGGCATGCAGCTCAGGTCCCTGAAGGCCATACTCCTTGATGTCATAGACGCGCACAAATCCTTCTTGGTCAGCCACGTAAGCGAGTGCGTCTCCTGCTGTCACTGCCATGCTGCTGACTCGGGCCTTGTTATTGGACTGCAAGACATGTGCACAGAACCCATCTCTCTCTCTCTCTCTCTCTCTCTCTCTCTCTCTCTCTCTCTCTCTCTCTCTCTCTCTCTCACACACACACACACACACACACACACACAAAATCCATCACAAACAAAGACACAGATATCGACCCATACATCACACACACAAGTTTCATGTCACCCAGAGTTAACCTATCAGACAATGGTAAGTGAAATGCTGGTACCCATTTATATTAGAAACTAGACACTGGGCCTGTGTTAAATCTTCCAGCAAGAGAAGTACTATTTAAATAAATAAAGGCAAGGGCTGAGAACCAGGCAGAGTTGCTATGTTACATAGTCAGGCTAGTGTCAGAAGCATGCAAGTTATTTCCAATCATCTGTCCAACTTACAGGAGTGAAGTTTGCAATGGGACAGGCACTGCCGAACAGCCTCCAGAAGGTGACAGAACCTGTGAGGAGTGAAGATGAAGAATTGGCCCTGGTGCTTGTGCTCTGCCCAGGGTAGCTGAGCTCCTGGGTGTCTCTGGGCTCTGAGAGGTAGTTCAGCCTCACAAAAGCAGAAGATGTCTTATTCCCTTGGCTTATTTTAATCAGTTAGAATTATCAGTGTGTATTGGAGAAGGGGATTCTCTGGGTGGCTCCCCTTTGGTGGTTTTGGATTAAATGCTTCAATAGCCTCTGCCTTTGCTAATCAGGGCAGTCTTCCTGACAGAAGAGGGCTCCATTTTGGGTTATGGTGGGAAGGTATGGATGTTTGTGCTATGGCACTGTGTGTATGTGTGTGTGTGTGTGTGTGTATGAACATTTATTTTAAACACACTGTTGGTCTTGTTAGTCAAATAAATAAAATATTTAGGTAAATAAAATCATATTTTTACATCTTTTGAAATAAATAAATATGTGGTACTGGTTGTGGCCTGTGGGTACTAGTCCCTGGGTATTTGGTTGTTTTGTGTCTCCTCACTCCTGACTTCCTTTCCTCCCCTCTAAAATGAGGCCACATAGATAATGGCCATGCTCCTGGTTGCTCCCATTGCAGGACTTGCTGGCCTCCCTTTAGCTCTTCTGACAGGTCGCATGTGGCTGTTCGTGGCTGTCACCCTCGCAGCTCGTGCCTGATGTTTACTTATACCTGAATAAATGATGTCCTCACCTGCAAAAGGCCCAGGGCCCAGCTAGCCCTGTGGGTACACTTGACTGGGGAGACTTGATTCTGAGGAAGTGAGAGCTGGTCCTCCTTCCCCAAGCAATTCCCCTCCATAGCTGGCAGGGTTGAGATTGAAGCAGGCTGGGGTTAGTCAGCCTGGACTCCAAGGGGAGAGTGAAGCAGAGGGCATACGGAGTGCTAAAGAACCCTTCCTTGCCAAATTCAGGCCTGGGATGGCAGAGGCTTAGAAAGGAGCAGCACAGTCCCTGCGGCCTTCATTCTTACCTTGGGCCCCATTAGCCATCAGGGAAGCAGCAGCTGTTTCGAACTTGACTGCCCGAGTCTTCAGGAAGGTGAGGCAGGAAACACTTCGGTCTGGGTCTGGCAGCAAAGGAAAGTTTTTCAGTTGTGTACCCCTAGCAGCATACAGCTGTCTCGTGACATCTCCTATAGGTTGCTCCCTCTGCCTCCTCAGCCTCCCACCCCCGACTCCCTGCCTCTGTTCTTGAAACAGGAGCAGTTCACAGAGCACAGGCTCCTCACTGGTTAGGAATCAGCCCAGCATGGTAGCTGGGGTACAGTTAGGGGTAAAGGGGAGCAGCCTCCTGTGATCCAGGGACACCAGGATTGCCCAGGGATCCCCGGACTTTTAGAGAAAGAAGGATATTTGGGGTCTTTGCCCGTGACTCTTTGGGAACTTCCCCCAAAATTTCCCTCCCTAGGAATTCCCAGATTGAAATAGTACTAATTTACCTTATGTTACCTTTCACATAGATCAAGAAGTAAAACTGTGAAATCAAATGGTACTGGATTATTAATCCCAGGGTCAAATGAGGTTTAGAGAAATTAAAAGCTATGCTCAAGGCCATAAAGATGTTCATTCTTTCATTCACTGCTTTTTTATCAACATCTGCTAAATCTCTACTAGGGACTATGCATTTTGCCAAGTGCTGTGGAAAGAAAAGAAGGCAGAAAGCTCAATCAAACCAAAAAGAACTCTCCCCAAAGAATGAACAAGATGCTATTAACAGATGCGGGAAAGAGTTTATGGTGTGTGGAGAAGAGAACTGTCAGAGAGGACATCTTGGGATATGGCATTTGATCAGAAATTTTAAAGATAAAAGGGGTGCTGAGCAGAGGTAGACAGCAGACTCTGAATCTCACAACACAGCCGAGCAATGGAATAACTTTAAACCCACCCCCCAAGACCTTAGTCTTCCCTCCTCCTCCTGGTAGACTTTGAACACTGTCTACACAAGGGCAACATCTGTCTGTTGTGGGTTTTTTTTCTCACTTATTTCTAATCCTCTCAGTGCTCAGTAGAGAGAACTTGAATATTGTCTGTTGAATAAAAATCCTAGAAACCTACCTAGATGAAAACCTTAGAGAGAGACAGAGAACATTGCTACTTGGGCACTGGAAGTGTTTCTAGGAGCTCTCTTTATTTTACCTTCTTCAAGTCTAGGGTCTCTGGGGACATTACCCACACTGGAGGTAAAATGAGTGGTCTCATGTAAATGAGGGTCTAAATAAATAATGGGACTACTCTCCCATGTGTCACCACCATGTTATAGGGACACCAATGACTTGGGTTTTTTTTTTTTTAAAGATTATTTATGCATACAAGAACTGGGGCACAGGCCAGAGGTGTGGGGGATGAGAGGATTCACCAGAGACAGAGTGGGGAGAAGAACAGGCAGATTGACCGGAGTATACTGAGGAGGGGAGCAGTGGGCAAGTCTGGAGAGGTCCGCTGTGCCATGTAGGTTGCTCCCTGGCCCGCTGGGGATAGAACCCATGCTGCAGTGTCTGTGGATTACTTTATAGGTTGCATCCTAACCCTTGTGCCACGAGGGAGGCCCAACTTGGGTTATTAATTGATGAGCAATATTTATTTTGGCCTGTCTATGGGAGACTACTTGGGAGACTACAGCGGACATAGAAGACTCAGGTCCTGCCCTCAAGTAGATGATGATCATGACAAGGATTATATGTTTAATGGGCATCTTCTATGTGCCAGGCACTTAGCTAAGTTCTTTGTCATCTTCACCATATTAATTATCACCACACTTTTAGGTAGATAATATGCTGCCAATTTTACAAGCAATGAAACTAGTTTAGAAAAAAACATATTACTCAGGCCACACAACTAATACATGGAAGGGCTGAGATTCAAATCCAGATTTTGCATCCAAAGCCTATGCACTTGATATTGGGCTTTGTGGTTGTTATTGGGGGTGCTGAGGGTTCTCAGAGGTGGGATAGAGGGTCACCTAGATATTGGGGTGGCTCCTGCCCTCCTCCTTGGCTTCAGAGTCCTCCCTGATGCCTGGGGTACACTGCTAATGATTGGGGCTAAGTGTAACCTTACTCTCATGTTTTGGGGCTTTTGGGAATATTGAGTTGGCCAATGGGTGTAGGGGAGAAGTGAAAGGGGAAGACAAGGGCAAACTGCTTATACTTTGCCCACATTCATTCCAGGGAGGTCTGCAAAGTTCCAGTAATGAGTGTGTGTGCGCTAGCCTCCCCACTTATCCATGCATATTCTGGGAGAGAATTCAATTTCCTAGACCTCTGTTTTCTTTATCTGTGATATAGAGATAGTACATTCCATTTCATTGAGCTTTAGTGTGGATTAAATGAGATACTATGTGGGGCCTCCCCGGTGGCGCAGCGGTTGAGCGCTGGGTTGCGAAGCTGCCCGCGGCCTCTGCAGCGCCGGTTCGATCCCCGGCTGCTCCCCAGCCACCGGAGGAGGGTCCCACATGGCGCGCAGACCTCTCCTGCCGCCCGCTGCTCCCCTCAGCAGTGTACTTCGGTCCTTCTGCCTGCTCTGCTCCCCGCTCTGGCTCTGGTGAATTCTCTCACCCTCCCGCGCTTCTGACTGTACCCAGTGCATGTATAAACAAACAAACAAATAAATAAAAAACTTTAAAAAAAAAAAAAATGAGATACTATGTGGATTGAGCTGGGAAGGCTGAATGAAAACACTGAGCGTACATCCCTAGCACAAAGACACTCAACAAATGGCAGTTATTATCATTGTTGTGGCATAATTCTCTACCTCAGTTTCCTCATCTACGCAAATGGGTATCACACTTAAATAGCCAAAAGAAATGAAAGCAGGGACACAAAAATATATATTTGTACACTGATTTTCATGGCAGCATTATTAATAATAGTTTCAATGTGGAAGCAACCCAAATGTCCATCAACTCATGAGTGGAAAAAAAAACAACAATGGAATATTATTCTGTCGTAAAAAGGAAGAAAATTCTGACACTTGCTATGACATGGGTGAAACTTGAGGATATTATGCCTAGTTAATTAAGCCAGTCACAAAAGGATAAATGCAGTATGATTCCATTTATACGAGGTACTTTGCATGACCAAAATCACAAAGACAGAAAGGAGAATGGTGGTCACCTAAGCTGGGACAGGGGTGTGGGAAGTCAGTGTTTCCTGGGAATAGAGTTTCTGTTTTACCAGATGAAAAGAGTCATGGTGATGGACAGCGGTGATGGTTGCCCAGAAATGTGAATATATTTCATGCCACTAAACTGTACCTTAAAAATAACTAAAAAGTAAAGTTTAAATTATGTGTATTTTACCACAATAAAAAAAAGAAGAAGGAAAAAAATCCTTAGTCTCTCAGTGAACTCACTGATTTCCTGGAGTCTGACGTGGATGGAGCCTCTTGGTCTCTCACTTTCACTAATTCCTCCTCTCTGATGTGGGGGAAGAAGTAACAATCCCAAAATAAGGAAAAATGAAGCTCAAATGTTGAATTGTCCCAGAAAGAATCTGTTTTCAGCTTATTTGGCTTTGCTTGCACAATTACCTTTCTCTCTTAACTCCCCTTTCTACTGAGGATGACTTCAGAAGAAGCGTCTGGACCAATTTATCCAAAGATGTTCACCTCTTAACCAACCCTGTGAAATAGACAAACGTGTTCTGTTCTGACCTTCAAGAAGAACCCAAGCAGCTTTCCTAGAATGGTGGAGAACTTTCACATTTTTCCATCTCATTTAAAAAATTTTTGCAATGCGAAAAATGTGAATTATTTGTAGGTATGTCTGGCTTAGCATTTTTTGGAGGAAAAGAGGTGTCTCAAAACCAGCAGCCACATAAATTTAACTGTGAAATGCTGCTGCAAACAAGGTTTTAAATGCTGGCTGAAAGGTCAACACTGCATTCTTGGCTAGTGACTTTATTTTCATTTGAACAGCAATGAAAATAAACCTTTCAAAGGAAATGCCACCACCTTTCCCACAAAGGTTTTTAAATCTCGGGTCTCTCAGAAAGGGCTTCCTCAAATAATCTTTTTATATGTAGCAAAGGAGGAGAAGAACAAATTGGATGATAAATCTCCAGGTAAGAACTTCCTTTTAATCTGACGGTGCCCGGGGTTTCAGTTTCTAGCCCCTGCCCTCCAGAGTTTCTCAGGCCCTGAAGCTACTGCATTGCTCTCTCCTTATTGACCTGTGGCACAAGCACATCATGTCTCTGAATCTCAGCCCTGAGAGGTCTTCCCAGGGCAGCTCTAGGCCTCACATGCCCCCTGGTTCCACCAGCATTTCCTACAGGGTTGCACCCAAGGAAAGGCTTAAGATGTTTTCTGATTGAATGAGTACTAGAGTTGTTCCTTGGAAACTGGCTACTAAGTTACAAAACACCCCAAATAGGACACTGTTGTTTGGGTTTTATGGTTCTCTAAGGATTTTTTGGGGTTCATCAAGAACTTGCCAATTTTATGCAAAAATGCCCAATGCCCAGTGGCTGTCCTGTGGGGACAGGTGTGAGGCAGTGGGTCCCTTGACGGTGGGCAGATGAGTGTCTGTAGACTGTAGCATACAGGATGAGTCTGCACCCTGAAGTGGGGAGAGGAGCAATGGGTAGGAAATCTATTTGGGTTCCAGTTAGTTTTTCAATCTAGCACAGCCAGCAGTGAAACAGACAGACAAGTGGAAACCTCTGATTATCTTCCATGAACCATTTATCATGCGGCTCAGAACCTGGAGGGAGAGCCACATAGTCACCAGCCCTATGGCCTAGCACTTGGCCTGGCATAGAACAGGAGCTCAACAATAGTTTTTGAATTAGTAAGTGAATGAATGAACCCATGATCACGTGAACAGAGAGCACCTAGAAGAAATGGAACTAGAGCAAAAATATTAGGGACAGTGAGGGGAAAAACTCTCACAATACAGTATATAAATAGTAAAGATAGATCCAGGAGTCAGGACAGACTCTTATTTGACTTTCCAAACTCATTTTCCTCCTGTACCTGAAGCTCCAACCCCTCAACCTTTTCCTGGTCCTTCCGACATGCTTCTCATCTTCCAGAACTGGTGATACTTTTCCTCTCTCCCCTTACTAGATTGCCTTTCCTTACCTTGTCCTCCTCAAAAGAGCCTAGTCATCTTTTAATATCCCATGTGATGTTCAGGAGCATGGGCAAGGGGAGGACCCAGCCTGAGGCCACTAGAGTGGGCTGACTGTGGAGGTGGCATAAAGCTTGAGGTAACACAGATGAGCGACTCATCAAGAGGTGATGTCTGAGCTGGGTTAGGGCAGCCCGCTGGTAAGTGGGGTGAAACAGGAAGCCCATAGAGAGTGATATTGAAGGCAGAGGAATACAAGCAAAGCTGGAAAAGCTGAACCCAAGGGGCTCAGCATGGGAGAGAACCCTTCTGGTGGGCAGTGATGAGGAAAGGACTTCTGGGAGGTTATGGGCTGGCCTATGAGTTGGGTTTTAACGGGTTGGTGCTTGCGAATGTGGACCAAGCCAATGGAACCCTTAAAATCTCTCTGGCTTCAGGAATCTCCCTCCGACCAGTTAAACCTAAAACCAGACCAAAGCTTTACAACAGGGCAGTACAGCTGAACTGGGATTACATTAGACAACTTGCCAGGAGACTGTGCAGAGTGGCTGGAAAGCCTGCCCCTCACCTACCTTCTCTCTCCCCTGTACCATCAGAGGGACTGGGGGTATTCAGCTTGCAGTACATGTGGCCTGAGATGACATTCCAGATGATAATTTCCCCATCGTAACTGGAAGTGGCAAGAAGAAAAGGTGGACATTGAGCCACACAAAGGATGTCCTCCTGGTGCCCATGGTTCTGAGAGAGAGAGAGAGATAAAATTCCCAATCACTCACACTGGCCTCCCTTCATTTGATCCCTAAGACAGAGGATAAGTGTTTGCCCACATCAAGGATTCATATGGAAACTTATGGCCCCACCCAGAGGAGCAGGAGCATTCCTCCTTGTGGGATCTATTGGCAGGTAGCCAGAGAGGTGTTGCATTTCTTTGGGTCAGTTTATTGCCTCTGAGGGCTCAACTTCCCCAGAAAAGTGCTACCTCTAGTAGCTTCCTTTCCTCCCCATAGTGCTGAAGAGCAGGCCATTTGCAAGGAGACCCCAGCAGGGTTGAAATGTTGATAGAAATGGGACAAGAGAACCCAGACACTGGCTATGGGGATTTGTTTTCCCAGGTCTAGATTCCACATTGTGGTGTCCCTTGATTCAGTTCCTGCAGACCTCCCAGCCACCTCCCCCTGCGGCATACATGTGCTGTTAGGAATTGAAATCGTCCATTCCCTTCAAGAGAAGGATTTTTGGGTATGGACTCTGAAGAAAGACAAGAAACTATAATAGACTTTAGAGACCAGCAATGCACAGTTTGAAGAGTTCAAAGGACATTATTCTTTCAACTTTCTCACAGGTTGCAGTTTCTATAATTTCTATGTGAAGAGAATTGGCTCTGCTTGGCACTGGAAAGATGTTTTTCTCCTTTGCCCTCACATATTTCCCACAGAGTGTTCCCAGAGGACCTCTCCATGGTCATCTAGGTTGCCTCTTCTGCTTGGAAGCAACTGCGAGGTAGCATAAGAGTACCACTAAAGAGGTTAAAGACCCTCTCTTTCCCACCATCTTTTTTTTTTCCAAAGATTTATTTTTATTTTTATTTATTTATTTTATTTATTTATACAAGCACTGGGTACAGTCAGAAGCGCGGGAGGGTAAGAGAATTCACCAGAGCCAGAGCGGTGAGCAGAGCAGGCAGAAGGACCGAAGTACACTATTGAGGGGAGCAGCGGGCGGCAGGAGAGGTCTGCGCGCCATGTGGGACCCTCCTCCCGTGGCCTGGGAGCAGCTGGGTATTGAACTGGCGCTGCAGATGCTGCGGGCAGCTTCGCAACCCAGCGCTCAACCGCTGAGCCACCGGGGAGGCCCCCTCCCACCATCTTTTTTAAAAAATTAATTAAATTTATTTTCTTACATCATTGTTAATTTTTGGACAGTATTTGATTTCTCCCCTCAGGTGTGGTCCCCAGAGTTTTCTCACCACTATGGCGCCCATGATCCATCATCACAGTCTCTTGCGCAACTCTATGTTTTGACCCCTCTCCCTCCCCATCGCCTGCTGTATGACTCAGATCTAAGGTCGGCTGGCAACTTTTGTCTTTTTCCTGACGCTTTGTTTGGTTTCTCTATATTCCTCCTGTAAGTGAAACCATCTGATATTTATCTTTTTCCTTCTGACTTACTTCCCTTAGTGTAATCCCTTCTAGCTCCATCCATGTGGCCGCAAATGGCATAAGTTGAATAGATCAAGATGTGGTATATATACACAATGGAATACAACTCAGCAATGAAAAAAGATAAACTTCCCACAATCCTTTTTTTTTTAAAGATTTATTTATTTATGCATACAAAAGCAGGGGTACAGGCCAGAGATCCGGGGGAGGAGGGGTGAGAGGATTCAGCAGAGACAGAGTGGGGAGCAGAACAGGCAGATTAACTGAAATACACTGCTGAGGGGAGCAGCTGGTGAGACAGGAGAGGTCTGCTTCGCCATGTGGATTGCTCTCTGGCTGGCCGGGCATATAACTCGTGCTGCAGAGGCTGCAGATTGCTTCAGAGTGCAGTGCTTAACCCCTTGCACCACCAGGGAGGCCCAAACTTCCCACTATCTTGAGCCACCAAATCCCTTTCCCATTGTCCATTTGTGATCACTCATGTCTGGTCCCACCCCCAGCTCCCCATAGTCTCATACCACTTGCAGAGCAAGGTGTCCATGCCTTAGCATGACTTTCAAACTCTAATTTGACTTTCTAACCTTATTTCCCTCCTGTTCCTGATGCTCCAGCCCCTCAGCCTTTCCACAGTCCTGCTACCATGCGTCTCAGCTTCCAGAATTGCTCATGCTTTCTCCCTCTCCCCTCATCTAGATTGCCTTTCTTTACCTTGTCTTCTGGGAAAAATCCTAGAAATCTTTTAATGTCCCACATGATATTAGGGCAAAGTTAGTAGCTCCTACCTCTGGGCTTCTCCAGCATGTTATATATTACCATATAATCTGTCACATTGTATGATTATTATTTCCTTAGTTTATCTCCTTGACAGTTCTGTGAGATTCTGGGCAGAGAATCACATTTTATTCATGTTCCTGTCTTCTATGCTTATCCACTAAAGACAGCTCTATGAAAGTGCTTGATAAATATGTTTTGAATGAAGTGATAACTGAATGATTAAACAGTTGAAATAACTAATGCTTCCCTGACTCTGCGTGATGTTTACCATTGCGGTGGCTGTGGCTTTCCTTGGGACCTTTCTGCATCATTTTGTTCTTTCACTTAACATTAATCATCATAATCATCATCAGCTTTGGCAAGCTCCATGAAGGCAGGGGCTGTGTGATGATCATTTTGCTCATCACAGCATCTTCAGTGGGCAACACACACTTGATCTTTAATACCATAATAGGCATTTGACAAGTGCCAGCTGAATGAAAACATATACTCCATGGACAGTCACCATACACAAGCACTGGGCTAGGTCCCTAGGTACCACAGTGAAGTTTGTCTCCTAGTGACTTGTACTTTTGGACATATTTACAGGAGACATAGAGTAGGGTGTGAGCAGTGGCAGAACTTTAGGCACAAAAACTTTGTTTTAAAGTAGAGAATTGGGGGCCTCCTTGGTGGCTCAGGTGTTAAATTCTCAGGACTATCAAGCTATTGCCAGCCACTGTGGCATGAGTTTGATCCCCAGCCAGGGAGCTAACCCACATGGCACAGAAGACCTCTCCTGTCTTCCCCGCTGCTCCTCTCAGCAGTGTATTTCTGTAGATCCACCTATTCTACTCCCCACTCTGTCTCTGGTGAATCCTCTCATCCCCAGCACCTCTGGCCTACACCCCAGTTATTGTATGTATAAATAAATAAGAATAAATCTTAAAGAAAACAAATGTAGAATTGTTTTTTTGGACTAGAAAACTTTGAGGGAAGATATTCAATACTGGAAAGCTGTAGCAAGTTGGGGGCATTTTGAGTACTAATTAGAATTATAAAAAGCCCCCTGTTCTTGGATTCCCAACAAGCCACAAGGCAGCAGGAATGTCATTGCTGAGGTTTCCTGACTGTCTAAGCATGGCACAGCAGATGCATGCAGTTTCCATGCTAAGCAGAAGCAGAAGTAGATGCTTTTTTGAGGAAAGTTACACCCACCATATCCTGGGCTGTTCCTCCTGCACCGTATGACTCCCACTTGGAGTCCTGGAACGCTACAAGGATTTACTTCTGTGGCTGCACTGAGCATGGCCTGTCACTTGTCCTGGAGCTGAAGTAATTCCCTGAGTTCAGTGTTGGCTCCACTTAGACGCCAATCACGAATCGTAGCACAGCGGATACTGTGACCATCTGAGACAGGTCTCAGGATGAGCCCCTCGTGGAGGAGAACCTCACTTGTTTGAATTGCGAGACAGAGCAGTTGATTAAGACTCACCAGGTCATCCTTCCAGTGTGGCTGTGGCTTCCAGAAGTGATGAAAGTCACGTGGTGCATCCTGTATCCAAAGCCGAAGAGGAGACATTGTACAAACAGCAAAATGAGCTGCCAACACATTCACAACTTCAGAGAAAAGACGCTGGCACAGTTTATAACCCTACCCTTCACCCCACCAGTGATATAGATTTTCAAAATGTCAAAGCAAATTCCTATAGTGCCAGTGGGAATAAAAAGCAATCCGCTCCTGACGTTTGGGTGATTGCATTTCAGCAAATCATATGTCAACTGACAAGCTCTCCTCAGATGGTCTGCATAGCTTCGCCTTCATAATAAGATCCATAGCAGTTGCACGCACTAAAACAAAAGCCATCAGCCCAGGAACCTATAATACCAAAGGACATATTCAGTGCCAAGATGTCTCAGGAAGTCGTCTCTCAAATCATCCTAGGATGCAAGGCTTAGGCCGTGAAATACAGCAAACTTTCAAAGGAATGAAGAACTTACAATGTTTAAAGACCTTTGGAATCCATGACCATTCAGCACCGCAAGCCGAGGAAATAAAATGCCACAGACAGATATAAAACTTAGTTTTAGTCAGCAATTTCAACTTCCCCTCTTTTAATCCCCTTCCTTAGCTCTAAGCCATAATTTTTTTTTTCTCTTATAGAGATGCTTATGGATGGCATTGCACCTCCTCTTTCCATGCAGAGAGGAACTAGAGCATAAGGACAGGTGGAGTAGGGAGAAACAAAAGGACTGGACCATTGTTGTCCTGGGGGACCCTCCATTAGGAATGAGAACCTGTGGGATATGGCTGAAGCCCCCTAGGGAGCTTGTATGAGGGCGGGGAGAGATCACCCTGGGGGAGAGCTGGAGGTGTGTCAGGCACAGTCTGTGGTGGATTCCAGGGGTGCCCTTTTGCCTTGAGAGCTTTGCTAGTTAGCACTTTTGTCCACTGAAGAAAATTATAGGAAAGAAATGTAAATAAACATGGTAAAAAGGATTTTTAAGAACCAGAGGAAGGAGGGAGGAGAGAAAAAATAAAAGGAGGGAGGGAGGGCTAGATCCTGGCCTGGCATCATTTCTCCAAAATCACCTATTTTTAAGGGGAAAAAGGTTGAGGGAGGGGGTGCTACAGAAGAATATCAATCTAAAGCAGGGTTTTGAAATACTGTAATTTTGTACATTTCACTTACAAAATAGACGTTTATTCTTCGATCCCATCCAACAGCTATGATGCACCTAGAACAATAACAGAATATTATATTTTCACATTTAAGATTATCATCTGTTAATTTTTTCCTGGAATCAATATTGTAGTTTAATTTTGTCATGTCTGTGATAAATGAAGAAAGCAAGAAAGTAATCTCTTTTTTTTAATGAAGAACAAAATAAAATGTGATGATTAATTAAGGTCAGTTTTTAAACTGGTGCTTAAAAGACAAAAAACAGACACAGGAGGACACAGTATATTTCCCAAGATCTGCAGATGCCACACTATAGCAGTCATCTCCTTGAGGTTGCTTGATTCTGGGAGCACAGATGAATCATGGAGATCAGGGCACAAACAGAAATTGATCAAGGATTGTTTTTACCCTCTTAGAGTTCAGGAGGGAATTTATTGGATTTTTATTCCTTGTCTTGTGACTGCTAAATTTAATTACCCCAGCCTGTGATTTATGCCTTAAGAAAACATTTGTTGAAGAGATATGTGCAGAAAATTACTCCCAAATTCTGGAAAATCCCAGTTGCTTAAATTATCATTAGGGAGCCACCAGGCTTCTTGGGAATTCTTTGACACATTCTCTTCTGGAAAATTCCTTTCATTTTCTTGGTATCCTTTGCCAGGACAAGTTTTGTACTGAAAAAGTTGCCCCTCTTATATCCAAGCTGAATATAACTCACTTATTTTGGTTCACCTCCAAGTAGATACAATCACAGACTTCACTTTGCTTTTCATCTAGAAAGATAATATTGTCAAGTTGTATTAAACAATATTCTTTATTAGTATTGAATCAGCTTACATATTGACTTAACTGACCACATCTAACTGATGAGTGGGGAAAACTCTGTACTTCTTTCTAGTTTTCAGACCACAGTTAAGTGTCTTTCATGCCCTGAAGGCAGTACTGGTTTTCTGCCAGCCTCATGGCCCTGATAGGCTAATACTGCCACTGTTCAGCTTCTGACAGGACCCAACACAGTGCCTGCCACTTACTGAGGGAGTGAGTGAATAAATGAATGTGTGAAGGTCAAAGGCAGAACTAGAAGCCACCAACTCATTATTTTTAGGTTGGTTTTTTTTTTTTTTTTGTCTTTTTTTCCTTTGACTTCACCTATACTGTCCAGGAGTTGAATACATTTGCCTTTTAACTTCCTCATAGTTTTACAGGCCAGAATCTTGGAAATTTTTAACCAATAATAGATAACGAAAATAAGCATATAGAATAAGCTGTCTTGGAAAAAAATCACAGTAACACACAAAAGAGACCACATTTTAGTGTATTGATCTAGACTTTAATTTATGTGGTTTAAAATATTTAGAGAAGCTATACTCTTTTAAGAAATCACATATATACCAGCTATTGGAGGAGTAGATGCATGTGGCATACAAATATATTTGAAGGAGTAGATGCATGTGGCATACAAATATATGCTCCCACACCTCTATTCCACTTCTGTGTATTTACCTGAACAATATGAAAATACTAATTTGAAAAGATATGTGTACCTCTATGTTCATTGCAGCACTATTCACAATAGTCAAGACATGGACACAACCTAAGTGCCCATCTATAAGTGGATAAAGAAGATGTGGTATATTCACACAGTGAAATAATAAACAGCTATAAGAAATATGAGATCCTACCATTTTGCAACAGTATGAATGGACCTGAAGGGGATTATGTGAAGTGAAGTAAGTCTAAGTGAGAAAGACAAACATGCTTGGACTTCACTCACATATGGAAGACAAAAAAGCAAAGCAATGAACAAACAAAACAAAATTAGATTCTGACAACAGAATAGTGGTTACCAGAGCAGCCTTTGAGCCAGGGGATGGGGATGGGACTAAGGATGGAGAGGAGATGGGTAGGCAAAGTGGGCAAAAGGTGCACGGGGATGAACGGCACTACTTTTGCAGGTGATCATAATGTAGCATATACAGATGTGAAATGTGAAGCTGTACACCTGAAACCCCCAAAAAAGAAACAAAAACAAATAAAACAAAGCAAAACAAAACAAACACTTAGATTATGAACAAAATGGTGGCCACCAGAGATGAAGGAGCGTGTGGGTGGCCTAATCCGCTAAAGTGGGACAATTGCACAGAGGCGGATGGAGACTAGACTTGGTGGATTGTTATGCAGCCCATGCAGATGTCAAACTATGATGCTGTACACCTGAAACTTATGTCATTTTATAAACCAATGTTACTTCAGTTTTAAAAAATGCACGAAGCATAGCCAGTATCACATATATGTATGTAAAGTTGTCCCTACTAAATAGAAGTGTCGATTCATTGATGAAATGAAATGTCAGAGAAAAGTGAGGTAGGATTGTTACATGCATCCTAGACTCTATCTCGTTTAATTTCTTCTACATTTACTACAAATGCCTACTCGTGCATCATTATGCTATGGGGACCCTTAGTAGGAAGTGACTTGCCATGCTTCAGGGTATGGAGACAGTGCCCGTTGTTGTAGCTCCAGATCTTCAGACAGCCATCTCTGCCCCCAGTAACTAGCCTAGGAAACAGAGCCTCCAGTCAGGGCGGCTCGTGTGCTGGCCGCCTGGTGGGTGGAGATCATGGAGATCACATACCTTCTTCCACTGGAGTCGAAGGTCAGACAGGTGATTCCAGCATTGCCATGGGCCCCCATGAACTCAGACAGCAGTCTTCCTGTTTCAAAATCCCATACTTTCACCACCTATATCAGGAAGTTGAAAAAAGTGACCTAGAGGGAACTGGTTACCCAACTAAAGGGGGTTGCTTTTTGAAGTCTAGTGGCATAGCTATGAGAGATAAAAACTTAGGTTGAAATTCTCTGTTTCCATACATGTTGATGTACTTGAGTGTTTTAGTCTCCCTGGGCTACCATAGCAAAACACCACAGACTGGGAGGATTAAGCAACAGAACTGTATTTTCTCATGGTCTTGGGGCCAGGAGGTCCAAGGTCAAGGAGCAGGCAGGGTTTGGTTCCTTCCGAAGCCTCTGTCCTTGGTTTGCAGGTATCTTCTTCTTGTGTCCTCACATGACCTCTGTTCCGTGTGTGTGCGTGCATCCTGTGACACTTGCTGTGTTCACATTTCCTCTTCTTATAGAGATACCACTCAGATTGAATTAGGCCCTCTCTCTGGGATCATTTTAACTTAATCACCTCTCTAGAGGTTTTTTCTATAAATAAGTCATACTCTGAGGTACTGGAGTTTAGGCTCAACATATGCATTTAGGAGGAACACCCACAACACTGAGTGAAAAGATTAAAAGATTTAGGAATCTTAGGGGAAAAAAATCTCCTGACCATCTAGGCACAGAGAACATAGGTGTGCATTGAATTTTGAGCAGCAAAATTTATTCAATATCAGGACAAATCTGAATGAGAAAGATGACCTGATTTTGGGTTTTATCTTCCAGAACCTCAGCTTTAAGATTTACTTGGTCAACTAAGTCCTGCCTAGAATTACTTTCTTTTAGCCCCATCCCTTCAGCAGTCTTTGAGCCAGGTGAATGTCATCTTGCATGACTGGGTGAGGTTGAATGGCCACCCCAGGAAGGCATTCCACTGGGGTAGGCTTTCTGGAACTTGCATCTAAAATGCATAGAGAATGGGGAAGGAGAAATGCAGGAGGACAGCCTCTTCCCCAGACTACCAAATATTCCTTCTAGTCACTCTAAGGCTGTTCCATTGACATGGAGACACTTCCGGATTTCTAGACACCAAAAGACTCACTCTGTTGCTGATTTCAAATCACTGAGGTCAGATTTTCAGTTGTACCCACTTTGCTTCCTTCCCTCTTTCCTCCTACATTGTGAGAGTTCCTCATGGTGTCTGCAGCTCAGGCATAGTCATCTGTTTTCCTTATACTGTAACAGACCCTTAGCACTACTGGGGTTACTTTAGTGGTTTTTGCCATTTACAAATATCCCAAAGTTCCATAATATGCAGTGACTTGTAATAAGATCAAGGTCCAGAATTGAATTAAGTACCTGTTGGTATGGAAGAATGAGCAGGGAGGCTGTGAGTTGGGCAAATAACCCAGGATCCACACCCAAGGTAGGCATTCTCCCTCTCAACCTGCTTTTCCATCATGGGATTAAACAGACACAACTTTGTTCTTAAAAAATTCCCCCAAGAACTCCACCTGCTACTGCTGGTAAGAGAAATGCAAAGATTGAAATGAGCAATGAAAATATGTTTTAAAATAACCTATGGTTCTATTTATAGACTATATTTCGATATACAGTCTAAAGGTGTTATTTTTGCTTTCCAGGTATACTAGCATTTTGTAGAAGTCATATATATGACATTTCATGTCGTGGCAGGTGTCCTTTAAGAAATTCATTGCATCAAGTTCTTCCTTTTGGTATTCCCATCCAGTTAAACTTAATAAAATGCAACTGTATCACAAACTTTAATTTCGCTATTAAAATTTAAACTAATTTTAAAATATGTGTAGTATTAACCTCTATGGATACAAATTACATTATTTTTGTGACTAAACTTCCAGTGACACATGTCACTGTGTATGTTTTAAGTTGGAGTTCATATGAATATGGTCTGAATATTTACTTGAACTTTTATTAATTTTTCATGAGCAGTTTTCAAGCATTTCCAGAGACATTGAGTGCTGGTGGTCCTTAAAACTCTCCTAATACAATGAATGAATATAGTTGTGTAAATAAACCCAGGCTTCATGAAAACCTTGGGCCAGATCCTCTCCTCTACAAATATAGAGAGCATAATGTGGTTTAAAAGCTATGGATTATGACAGTGGGCATAATGATATTACAAAGATTACACACAGTAACAGATCTGCAAGGCGAGCAAATACCCAAATCAATACTTTAATTCAGAAAGTAATGGAGAGTTTATTACCAGCATATGCCTAACATAGTAATAGTTGTGAAAGAAATTATATCTCAATTTAACATGTACTTACACTCACTGACAGAGGAGTACAGGTCAAAAGTACTGATACTGGAGGAGGTGGACTGTGTTACCACAGAAGAAGGAACTCACATGCTAACAGAGCCATTCATTCTGCCTGAACGTGGGAGGGGATCTAGGAACATATCCCTCAGAAGCTGAGCTCTGAGTTGTGAGCAAGAAGCATTTTTACAGGTCAATAAAGGAAGAAGGAGGGCAACACAGATGCTCTCATTTCCCCTCCCCACCCCCATCTCAAGCCCTGATGAATTCTTAGGCTCATAAACTTGAAACAGTGCAGACCAAGTGAGATCACAATCTAACACTTCACTCAAGACAAAAACTACGGGTGGTTAGGTAGAGAGAGGGGTGGTGTGAGAAAGGTGGGGAAGACAAGTTGCATGGTGGACTCGAACTTCAGTTGGACCTTGAAGTGTGTGTAGGAACAAGAGGAAGCAGGAAATTTCAAGGGTAGAGATGGGAAAAGGTTGAACAGCCATGAGCAGGAATGTGCACGGTACTGAGAAGGTGAAACAGTTGGCTTCCTTGAAGTCATAGGCTGTTCTGATAAACCTGTAGGATAAATGCTCCTTTACAAGTCTGAACCCAAACTATGCAGTAACCTACTTCCTTTTAGATGAATTGAGACTGAGTGATGATAAAAAATTTTGACCAACAGACCAGGTAATCTATTTCTTTTAATGATAAAACCATGATGATGACTAATTTCTGAAATACAAATGAGGCAAAAACATAGTCAAAGACAAGCAAGTCTTACTTGCCTCAGTGAGGGAGGTGAAGTGAGTGTGAACCTCAAGAGGGTATGTTGGGACTGCGATGGCCCAGCAATCATAAATCCTAAAGACAGTGTGCTCCAGGCTCTGACAGGGAGAAGGAAGAACGCATGGCCATCCCGGGACACTAGCTTGTAATTCTGGAGCTTAGGCCAGTGATTCCGAATGTGACCAAACTAATATTAGATTTGAGAACATTGCAGCGTCATTCATGTGCTTGACATGTGCCCTCCCATGGGATGTGCATGTCTCTTTGCTCTCATTCCCTACTCAATGAGCACTTATTGTGTCACCTCCCCTGGATGCTGTCCCTCATCCAAGTTGGGGTCAGCACAGTCCTCATCAGCACCTGGGAAAGAGGAAGCGGGTGTGGACTGCTCTGTCCCCTCACACCTGGATCAGGGTTGTATTAATCATCTTACACCATACTAAAGAATCAAAATGAAATAACACCACTCTGTAGTTGCAGGGCAGGCCTCCCAAATAGCACATACCATGGGCTTCTCCATCAGCTTTCACAGAAGACATCCAAACAGCACATGGTAATTGGTTGAGTAGAATTGAAATTTGACTCTATTTCAAGAATATAGTGACCCCAGAACATTCTCTTCAGCAAGGTGAGGACAGAGAGACTGGGTCCACAGTTGGAAATATATCACTGCTAACGAGAGTTTAATAGAGCAGGATCTGAGGTACTTACAGATGCTTCTGAGCAGCTAACCACCTGCTGGAAGGCAGAGTTGTACCGGCAACACACCACGGGCTCTTTGTGGGAAACAACCAGGTGAGACTCTGGGGGACATCTAGCTCATGGAAACACAGAGAAAAAACAGAAACATGAACTGAGTGTATGCCATGGGCACCTCGAGTTCAAATAATAAGTCTGTGACCTTGGACAAGACACTTAACTGCTCAAAACCTTAATTTTCATATCTGTTTTATCGGGATAAAGATATATAATTTAAAGTGTTGTTTTGAGATTAGATGAGAAACGTGTGGCCTTGGCACAGAGCTCATACACATAACTAGTGTGCAATAAGCAGAAGTGGCTAACTATGAAGAAAACTGACAGCACATGGCAGGTGAGGTATGACTTTGTGAAACTGCAGAGTGGACTTTGTTCGTTACTAATATGCATTTCCCCCCCAGATAAACTCAGACTAGATTATTCCACTGAGAACTCTCAAGCCTGAAAGGCAGCATTCCTCCATCAGTGAGACAAGGCTAGGCCAGGCCCTGTGAGATCTGCCGTGTGCCTCCCGCAGGGCTCATTTGTGCACACAGGCCTTGGCCATGAGCCATCTGTGGGGGGTCAGCACATGAAACAGAGAGTCCTTGAATTAAGCAAACTAACCCGTTGTCACTAATCCCCCAGTCTGTTGAATGGGGATGAGGAAGAAGACATGCAATGTCTGGAGGAGCACATTGTACAAGGACACTTAATAAGCCCACTGTGGGTTCCCAGCACTGCTGCTCTGTCTTCTTTCTCTTCACCGTCCCTCTGGATGCTCAGTCCCAAGGTGAGCTGCTCACAGAGAGAAATTTGGGGATCTGAAACCTCAGACTCCGTGCATGGGCTTTTCTCAATGAGGCAGAACCCTCTTCAAGGAAGAACAGAATTTAGCTTAAAGATGACTGGATCTTCCTTCCTTCCTTCCTGCCTTCCTGCCTTCCTTCCTTCTTTCCTCCCTCCCTCCCTTCCTTCCAATTAAATTTATTTATTTATTTTCTTACATCACTGTTCATTTTGGGGCAGTATTTGATTTCTTCCCTCAGGTGTCATCCCACAGTTCTCCCACCGTTACAGCACCTGTGACCCATCACCTCAGTCCCGTGTGCCCTGTTTTGACTCCTCTCCCCATTTCCCTGCTGGATGCCTCAGATCTACGGCAAGTTTGGAAATGACTGAACTTTCCCACGATGTTCCCGAGGCTGTGGGGTGTGTAGGTGGAGTGTGGTCTGAGGGGGAGAAGGATGGCAGGGTGTGGGGAACGCATGTCAGAGAAAGTGCTGGGGTTGCAGCCAGATCCTGCTTCCTCATCACTCCTCCTCTTCCTGACTATGCCGAAAGGAAGGAGCTGAGTTTCTCTAATGCACACATGGGGAGATCACCAGGAGGCTGGGGGGAGGGGGCTTAGGCACCTTCATCAAGATCACAGAGTCCCCGAGTGACAGAGCAGGGATGTGGCAGACGTGATCTAGCACCTAAGCGCTGGCACTAGAGATGGAGACTGTTTTTGCCAGGAGGTGGAATTTCAGTCACTTTAAGAAAAAAAATCAATCAAGCAGGATGTTTGTTCTACACAGTGAGCTCATGTCGAACAAACAGCAGTTTGATTGACTGAAGTTCCTGCTTTTCAGCTGACTGCTTTGGCATCTTGAGTAAAGAGCCCTGGCCTACCAGCCTGGCTGTAACCACTACATGGCAGTTGTTTTGCCAGGTCCTCCCGATGCACAGAAACCCATGGCCTCAGTGGGCAAATTAGGAAGGGAGGGAGCAGACCCCAGCAGTAGCCACACATCTTAGTTCTAATCTGTGAAATCGGATCACTTTCCCATAAAGTTAATTCTGATTTCATCCCTGAGTCTAATAGCTGTATTTAAGATTCTTGCTATGTTTGTGTTTACACATTAAAAAAATGTTTTTTCGAGACTGTATGTTATCTTATTTGGCTCAGGAAATTGAGTTGCCTGATCATACACATAGGATTTGAAACCTGCCAACTATGATAGTCAGTCTAAAAGTTTTCCTTCATCATTTCCTCCATTCTCGTAGAGCATAGACTTGGGATTTGTAAAACTGTTGACTACCCAGGGAGAAGTTGCAGATGAGGAACATATTTATGTTAGTGCAGCTAGTGGAGGAGGATGGGGAGGCTGTGAGGGGGAAGGGGGCAGACTCCAGGTGGCGAAGTAAGAGTAGGCCGTGTTTGAACCATGAACTGGCTAGAACAAAGTCTGGACTTTTAGAACTTAGAGGGTTCTCAATCCTCAAATGCAGGTGGTGTACCCCTCAGCCCTGCCAGTTGGGCAGGGCAGAGCTTCTCTCCTTCAGAGGCTGAGAGAAGGGGTGTGACTTATTTCAAGGCCATTGGCCCCTGGGAGACAGAGCCAGGTCTCCATGCCCACAGGTGCCTTTTAGGATATCTGAAAATAGCCCTTTCTGGAGGCTCTGGTAAAGGAAGACTAACCAATGTAGTACCTGTGTGTGTGTGTGTGTGTGTGTGTGTGTGTGTGTGAGAGAGAGAGAGAGAGAGAGAGAGAGAGAGGAGAGGTCATCTTTGAACTTTTGGCAGGAGTAGCACAGAATAAGAAGCCAGTGGACAGAGGAGCCAGAAAGGAGTAGCGGTCTCAGCTCTGCTTCAGACTCCCTGTATGACCTTAGGCAATTTGTTTCTTTCCTAGGCCTCTGCTTGCTTATCTTTAAAATTCAGGGTGGGACCGGAAGACTGCTGGGTATCTGAGAGGCAGGACTTTAAGCTCTTTGATAAGCCCCTGCCTCCGCCCAGGCAGTCAGATGCAGTCACCGGAGAGAATCTTGGCTGCAAAGGGGAGGAGCTGCTCAATGACCTCTCTGTCTATGGAAAAGAAAGGCTGGTAAACACCCATTTTCCTTGCTGAGGAGGTAATGGAAATTGGCCAAACAAAGGTGTGTCAAGGTGGGCTCATTTGCAGAGGAATCAAGGAGTCTTGTGTCTGTGTCTTCAAGGAACTTGTTGCATTCTTTGAAGCTAAGGCTGTGGGTAGCCCATTAATGGACCCTTTATTAGGATGGGCCTCATCAGCCAGGCTTGCACTGCCCCTGTATGCTGTCCTGCTTTAGGGACAGACATGGGGCACAACTGTGGCAACAGGACTCCGGTGGAGCTGGTTTCTTTGGGCTCAATATGCAGCTCACAGGCATTCTCAGGCAGTCTACTATAGAGGAAGGCAAGTGGGTGGAATCGGCTCAAGGGGAAGGTTCCAGATTTTGGATAAAATAGAGAGATGCTGCTGAAGTAATTACTGGGAAATGTTAGAGAGAGCTTACCAAATACATACCATGAGTTAAGGACAGGCCACGTGGTTTGGGAGCTTGCACAGAGAACTTAACAAGGGACATTAAATCGGAGGCTGAAAGCAGTGGCGTTGGACTTGGCAGCTCTCTCTACAGAGCTGACTGCCGGGGCGGAGAGGACAACCTCATACCTCAGTCTCAGGTGCAGGAGTGCAACGGCATCCGTGGCTACACACAGGGCTCTGGAGTTGGGGAGGTAAAGGCAGGCTGCGAACTCTCCCTTAATACCGCTGGCTTTGGAAGACGCAGTAAACACACAGCTGTAGGTCTCCAGATCCCAGATCTGAGCAGGAAACGGGGGTAAAAATCAACCAGAGGTTTTGAACAGCTTACTTTTCTGTGTTTTCCAGGCTGTCAACTGTTATGGGGGTCTGGTTAGATTTGACCCAAGTTTGAATCACCAGCTCACTCCCACCCCCACTGAAAAGGGTTCTACTAGTAAAAGAGGATCCTTCTCCTTCGTTGTTTGTAAGGAAGTAGAGAGTGGGGGTTATGTTCTTTTTTTTTTAAAGATTTATTTTTTTATTTATACAAGCACTGGGTACAGTCAGAAGCACGGGAGGGTGAGAGAAACCACCAGAGCCAGAGCAGGGAACAGAACAGGCAGACTGATGAAATACACTGCTGAGGGGAGCAGCGGGCGCAGCAGGAGAGGTCTGCGCACCATGTGGGACCCTCGCCGGTGGCCGGGGATCAAACCGGTGCTGCAGAGGTTGCAGGCAGCTGGGCAGCTCCGCAGCCCAGCGCTCAACCGCTGCGCCACCAGGGAGCCCCAGGGCTCATGTTCTTAAGTCCTTCTGCTATGCTGACATTGTAAGACCTGGGACCATAAAATATATAAAAGAAAATAGGCAAAGCAGTGATGACACTGGCTTTCAGGGATGGTGGGTACTGGACTCCAAATAAATGACTAGAACAACATCAAATTAAAAGGCTTCTGCACAGTGAAAGAAAATACCATTAAAATGAAAAGAAACCCTACTGAAAAGAAGAAAACATTCACACATCATACTTCTGACAAGGTGCTGATATCCAAGATCTACAAAGAACTTGTATAATTCAACAACAAAATTAAAAACAAAATAAAAAAATGGGCAGAACTAAATAGAATCTTCTCCAAACTAAATAGGTCTTCAACTAATAGGTCTTCAAATCTCATGGATTGATTTGCTGCCTAAGTCTCAAAGGAGGGGAAAGAAGCCTTTTCTAGAACATCCTGAAAAAGTTCTAGAACATCCTCATCACTTTAATCCTAAAATTTTCCTCGGCAACTTTGGAGAGAGCAAGACCTGACACTGATTCTTCAAACTTCTCCAGAACTAAATAGAACCTTCTCCAAAAAAGACAGAGAAACGGCCAACAGGTACATGAAAACATGTTCCTTGTCTCTTGTTATAGGGAAATGCAAAGCAAAACCACAATGAAATACCACCTCATACACACCTGTGAAAGTGGTCCATAGCCAAAGACCAGAAATAGCACGAGTTGGTGAAGATAAAAGAACCCTGTACACTGTTGGTGGGAATGTAGACTGGTCCAACCCCCCAAAAGAGTGGGGAATTTTCTCAAAATATTAAAAATAGATCTACCATATGATCCGGTAATTCTATGCCTAGTAATTTCCCCGAAGAATGCAAAAACACTAATTTGAAGAGATATGTATATGTACTTCTATGTTATTGCAGCAGTAGAAACAATAGTCAAATTATAGAAACCTCAGTGCCCAATGATAGATCAATGGACTAAGAATATGTATAGATACACAATGGAATACTACTCAGCTATAAAAAATAAAGGAAGTCTTGCTATTTCTGATAACATGGATGGAACTGAAGGTGATTGTGCTAAGTGAAATAAGTCAGAAGATTTATATTCCACTTATATATGTAACATAGAGAAGCAGAACAAAGAATGAGACAAAACTAAACAAAAAATAAATCTCAGAAGCCTGGCTGTAAAATTGAGGATACCAGAGGGGAAGGGAGAGGATGGAGAGCAAAGGAGGGAGGGGGCCTAATGGACTATGGTAGAGGACCCTGCATTGTCTTGGTGGTAGGTGTGGTGTGAAACATACATCTAAACAGGTGGGATCCTCTACCTCTGAATCTTATATAGTGTTGTTATCTCAAAAACAAAGAAAAGATGTTACACGATGAACTTTAAAATGCAAAAGAAGTGTGAACCCCTAAATCACACAATGTTGTGAACCAACAATGTTATCTTAATAAAAAATAATACAATTAAAATGAAATAAAAATAATAAATACCCAACAAACATTTATAATAAGAAAAGAAATAAGAAGGGGATTTTAGAGATAGACATCACACAGGAAGAACGTCACATGAATATGACACAGATATAAGGGTGCTGCTATAAGACAAGTAAGACCAAAGAATGCCAGCCAACTGCTAAAAACTGGGAGAGAAGCATTGGGACAAATTCTCCTTCATAGCTTTCAGAAAGAACTAGTAGTGCTGATACTTGATTTCTCACTTTCAGCCTCCAGAACTGTGAGATAAGGAATTTCTATTGTTTAGGGCACAACGCTATACTTTGTTATAATAGTCCTGGCATGCTAATTCTTTTTCTTAACAACTTTTTCTTAACAACTTTTTTTTAAACCAGCTTTGGGGGGTAGACACTAACTAGTGAATTTCAGCCAGGTTAAGTGACTCACTCATGTTTAGTGACTCACTCATGTTTAGTGAGTCACTAAACTAGCTGAGATTAATCAATGTCAGGTCTTGCTCTCTCCAAAGTTGCCGAGGATAATTTAAGGATTAAAGTGATCAGGATGTTCTAGAACTTTTTCAGGATGTTCTAGAAAAGGCTTCTTTCCCCTCCTTTGAGACTTAGGTAGCAAATCAAACCATGAGATTTGAAGACCTATGTCTTAAGTCAGACTCTCATTTGTTGTATTTATCCTGTTTTCCTCTAGTTCTCCCAACCAGTGAGCAAACTCATTTTGAAAGTTCCAGCCTGCTTTGTATCTGTACTTCTAGGTCATGGCATAGAGGGGAAGCAATGCATACTGGGACATTGGCTTTGGGATGGCAGCAGTGATCAAAGTAAAATAATATTGTGGAAAATGTCATCCTGAGGGCTGCTTGCCTCAAGTGACATCACCCCTCCCTTTCTAATTTGTTTGAAGATGCTCGTTTTCCTGGACAGAAAGGTAACACACAGTTATCATCACTCACTTATACCACAAAGGGTATCCACTGAGTTGTTTATTTCTTCTCACACATGAGATAAATTAACTGAAAGAGGGTTTTGATGAGGGGGTGCACAGAGATGACCCTGGAGCCAGCTGGTGTGATGTTATAGAGGGACCCCTGCAAGGTCCATGAAAGGGAAAAGTGGGGAGAAGCTCTTCATTCTGATGCTGGCATTGACTTGGCAAGTTGGCATTAAATGCCCAAATAAAAATAGCTACAAGAGACTCAGCACCGCTGACGTGTCTATGCAGCACTCTCCTGGCTCTTGTAAGAGATATGCCGGCTGACTGAGGGTGGTAGGTGTGGGATTTGAATTTGGGCGATCTTTGTACTTCCCTCTGATTATTCTGGCTAGAGTTGGTAGTAAAACTGCAGTTGGGATGTGGTTCAGGCTCTGGGCATCTATGATCCTGGTCATTTGGAAGGAGAAAATCATTCTGCAGTAGGATTCAATGAGATCAACGGGCACCAAGGAAGAGAAAAGAGAGACACGGAGGGCACGGGAAGAAGGTGCCATCTCTGAGTCCAGGTGCTATGAGGCCTAGTGTCCCAGCATCTGCTTTCAGTAACCACTAAATCCTTCCTTTTTGGTTTAAGCTATTTCAGTTAGATTTTTGTCTTTTGAAAAAGACAAAACTGCTCAGAGGTAAGCACAGTTCATACATTTTCTATAATGAATACCACTAAACTACAAGTGAGTTTCTCCCCAGTTTTAGAAGAGTAAACCAATGTCCAAAATGATTAAGCGGCTTAGGTCAGGTTTGAGTATTTCACTTGAAGTGGCCTGTCTGTGATAGTTTCAGAGTTTAAACTCAAGTTTGTTTTTCTCCAAAAATCTTTGGTTGCCCCAAGGTCACACTTCCTTGCCCACAGTGGAAAGTGGAAAGTGGCTACCACAGGAAGGCATTTCCTAGTTTCCCTTCCACCCAGAATTATGAGTCCAGCAGTAGAACGTGAGAAAAAGTGACGTTTCTGCCTGGGATTTTTAAGAGCAAATAATCCTTCTCTATTTCCATGCTTATTGCACCTGGATGAGGAGGATTCTGAGACCCTAGGCAGCCCCCCACCTTCCATCCCCCATGGAGACAGCCTGGTTCTGGGATGGGAGAAAATGTGTCCCTCACCAGGAGCAGTGGCCTGGCTTGTGACAGTAGACAGAAATAAACACTGCTTGTTTCAACTTATGGAAAACACGGGTTTATTTGTTATAGTAGCAAGCCTTGCCTTAACCTTATACACCATGCTGTCTCACTTCCAAGAAATAACTTTCTTTGCATCCTGATTCCTGTTGACACAAAGCAGCCCTCTTGGTGGTGTGCAATATTAAATTTATAGAAAATAACCAGTAAAAACAGAAATCCACATCTGTCACTTTACTCTCCTTCAGAGAATGCCAGAAACCTGCAGACTCCTAAAACATTTGTGTGTCCTCATGATTTAGAGAAGTGAAATATTTGGGCTGAAAAATCAATTCAAAGAATGAAGACTATCTGATCAGGCATGCTAGAAATTTAGCTGTTTGGTTCCTAGTTGATTAGTTTTTATTTGATAGGAATAATGTATTCTGAAATAAATTACACACCATATTTCCAAGATAGGATTTCAATATATTTTAAACACACGTTGGGAAGTGATTCAATATGCCTGAATCATCACAGGCAAGATGCTAATCTTGTAATCATGAGTTTAGATTGGAAGAAAATGGAGAGGCACTAGGAAAATAAAATAGGATGGAAGACATGTCCACACATACAGAATTATGATTATCTGATGGCAGCAAGTTTTGGGGGAAAAAAACTCAATAAAAATATGAAGTCTCCAACTTTGTGTTTTTGAATGCTGCCTTTGGATGAATTTTATCCTCAATAAACCAAAAAATAAGTTCAGAAAGCCTATCATTTTAATCAAATTTGCTCAGAGGACCAAACTGAGTTTGGATCCTTGTTGTATCACTGACTTGAACTCACCACCTTAACTATCTTCCTCATTGCCACGGAGGACTCTTAGCTCATGCTACAGGTGCCACATTAGACCCCCACAAACAGAGAAACCCCCTACACCACCATGCCCAGGTGCACAGACTTGGAGGTTTTGCTTTCCTTTGCCCACTCTCACTCCTTTGAGATCTCATCCACTGCCTGGATTAAAATTCCATCTAAATGCTAATGCCGCCCAAATTTACATCTCCAGCCTGACATCTCCCCTCAACTTGGGATGACTCTACCAGAAACATAACTGTTGGGCTCCCGGGCTATGCTGCTCTCACCCCAAACCCTGGTATCATCCTGACTCTTCCCCCCTTCCCCTCCTAAAAGCAATTTTATTGAGATGTAATTCACATATCACAAGATTCACATTTTAAGGTGTACATGTCAGTACTTTTTAATGTATTGAGAGTTGTTCAACCATCACCACTAGCTAATTTCAATACATTTTCATTATTTCAAAAAGAAATCCTATACCCATTAGCAATCACTCCCTAGTCCCACCTCACTCCACCCAGTAGCAACTACTATTCTGCCTTTTCTGGACATTTTATTTAAATTCAGAGGCCTCTCTATCTTGTTTGGAGGTGACCACCTTCTTGCTGTGGTCCTGCAAGGTCTCCCGCTTAGTCCTGTGTCCTGATCTTCTCTTCTTATAATGACACCAGTCATATTGGATTAGTGCCCACCCAAATGACCTCATTTAACCATAATTTCTTTAAAGTCCCTATCTCCAAAGAGAGTCACATTTTAAGATACTGGGGGTCAGATACCAATATATGAATTTTAAGGTGACACAAATTCAGCCCATAACATCTATCAGTAATTTATTACTGGGTGGTCAGTGACCTGGTTTATGTAACTAACTGCACAAAGCAGTGGCAGTGATCTTTCTCCTGAGGCTCCTTTACTCCCTTGATCAATGGCTCTGAATCCCACCATGGGCCCCATGTCAGTTGCAGAAAGAAAGTGGATGAAAAGCATATGAAATGATGGAGGAAGTAAACGAGTGAGAATCTTCCCTTTTTTGTATATAAATTACTGTATGATGAAGATTACAGAGTAATGGAATTTTAGAGCTGAGCAGAACTTTAAGTATAAAAAGTAGTGTCAGATAAACCAAATAAAATGATGATATTACTTCTTCCATCAAAGCCAGAAATATTTAAAAGCCAAGCCTTACGGAGAACATTTTGAAAAGGGCCCACCTGCCCTATACATGTGGCAAAATAAGGTGAGACCTTCTAGTGGAAGGGGCTGCTGCCTCCCACGTGTCCCTATTCCACCTCCTGCTCCTCATCTCCATCCTCAACACACACTCTCACAGGGAATCTGGACAGCATGCAGGGAGGGGCTTACGTGCTGTAAGGCTTTTTCATTACTACACAAACACCAGGTATCGAAAGTTCTCTAAAAGGCCACCCTTCAGGCCTCCCCTGGTGGCGCAGTGGTTGAGCGCTGGGCTGCGAGGCTGCCTGCAGCCTCTGCAGCACCGGTTCGTGGTTCATTCCCAGGCCGCCAGCGAGGGTCCCACAAAAAAAAAAAAAAAAAAAAAAAAAGGGCCACCCTTCAGTTGCCTACATACCCTCCGTTTCCAAGGCAAACTCACAAATGTGAATACCATTTAAGCATCTGTTATTGCAGAGGCCCCCAAGCTTCAGAGAAGGAAAAAGAAAATATGAAAGGAGCACATTTTCTATCCTAAACCATCCTGGATAATGCAGCGAATTGTAAAAGGGCCGAGACCTTAACAGCGTTGTCCATGGACATGGAAAATATTTTGTTTTCCTCAGCAGATACATGGATGTAGATCACAGGAGCTGTGTGGCTTTTCAGCATACCTGTTGGTTTTCTAGAATGGAAAAAGACCAGATGAACACCAATCAGTTCTATCTGCTATTTCTAAATAAAAATGCAAGACTAAACTTGGCCTGGATCTGGCAGTTCTTTTCAGCCTGGAGGAGGGCTATGTCTCCCTCTGAAATGACACAATTATCTATCTTGTGTAATAAAAGGAAGGAAGCACATAATACCCAGTTGTAGCAACACAACTGAATATTATTTGTGAGATGAGGCCCTGGGCTTTGTTTCTGCCCTGCTGACAATATTCTCTAAAAGGCATGAATGAGGAATAGTAAAGAGTGGAGCTGGGATAGATTCCATGGCAGGGTGTTACTTTATGCAGGTTTACAGTATTCAGATCTGGGTGAGAGAATATCTTGAAACATGAGTTTATATTAAGGAGCTTTGAGAGCTCGTAGAGCCCTGAGGGTCTCAGGGCTTGGTGCGTGGTGGGAAGAGACACAGGGCTGAGGCTGAAGGACAGAACATAGTGTCTTTTATAACCCACTCACTGGAAAGAAAGTAAACTGTTCTTAATCATCACACAAATAGGAGTCTAAGGTAGCGGAAGTGGGTAGGAAATCATTTTTCTTGCTTGCTTGTTAGGCATCAGACATTATGCTGAGCGCCCTGTATAGATTATCTCATTTGCAATCTTTATTCCTGCTCTGGAGTGGGTACTCTCATTATCACCATTATAGATGAGGAAGCTGAGGCTGCAGCGCCTGCTCAGGATTGGCCAACTAGAAGGTGACAGAGTTGGAGTCAGATCCCTGTGCTTTCCTGCAACACAGTGCCTCGTAGCAACCTGCTGCTGCTATGAGCAGTGGGGGCCACCTAGGGGGCCCCTCAATCCTACATTCTCATCCCCAAATCCCCACTATCAATGAATGAGAAGACAACTTGCATTCCCACTCTCCTTCACTTTCAACATGGAAATGATTCAGGTACTCAAAACAAGCCACGCCTGTATTTGAACCTTAATTTTGCCACTACTCCCAGAATGTTAATCGACTCTTCTGAGCTTCAGTTTCTTCAGTTGTAGATGAAGCTGATGCGAGGACTCTAGATGAGGCATGTGTGGCACAGCACAAGGCAGGCGCTCAGTAAAATATCAGCTGTGTTAGTGTCAAGAAAGCATCGCTGAGCCCCTGTTCTTGGGCACCAGAGCGAAAGGTTTCGGCCTACTCCCCTCTCTCTCCAAATAAGAATTCTTTTTCTAAGGCATGAACTGTATTACACAGTGAACTGTTTTCTGCCCTGCTGCCCTAGTTCCAGGCTATCCAGAACAATCCCTGCTTTCTTGTGCCAATTCTGCTATATCTTAGGGGTGGTAGAGTCATGGATTCAGTTGGGGCTGAACAAATCCTATGGAGAGTGAAGGTAAACTTAGGGCAGCTGTGGGAGGTGAATGGACAGCATTTCGATTACCCCATCAAAGCCTTTAATTGCTCTCTGCTTCTGATCTCAGTTCATTGTGGAGGAGATAGCAATCTGATTAAAGAAAATCTTCCAAGATGCTAGTGAATGATGACTCCACACAGTCTCTTTGTCCTTGCGAGTATTATACTATAAACAAGTTGCTTACTAACTCTCCCTGCCCAGTGAATCCTGAATGGCCACCAACAGAAGTTTTCCAGGTTGTAGTGACAGATCAGTTTCAGACAATGGTACTTAAAATTATTCTGCAAAGGAATTAGTGATCCCATATCCACTTCTGTGTACATTTCACCCTAGACCTGCATCAATGGCACTGGTGGTTGGAGGGAAAAAACTTACCCAGGTAGATAAGGATTCCAGACTCTAATTATGCGATCCATGCCACCTGTCAGCAGCAAGTTCTTTCTCTTGCAGAATGAAAATGCCTTGACTCCTTTGCAGATACGAAACACGGTGTGATCACATTCTGCTCGCCTTTGGGGTAAACCAAGAGATGTTTGGCCTTTTCTTGCTTTGACATCTTTTTTAACATCCCTGATCTCTTTCATCTTTTGCTTGACATTTGTTGTTCCCATAGTGCACCCTAAAATATTCACAGAAAAATAAAACACAGGTTTCTACTATGATCATTCAGTTTTCTGACAAGAATGTTGATTTTTAAAGGTCCTAGGTTTGCTCTCAGTGATGACATGGGTTTTCTTCTTTCACTCCCAGGGGTTAAACTGTAGACAGTCCAAAGAATGAAAGTGATGTGTATCGCTAAGAAAAGCAAGACTTCCCCCCCTCCTTGCCTACATACAGGCAGGAAGGGTCACCTGGAGTGGGGAGGAGAAGAAACACGAAGAGGGCCATCTCCTTTTGAGGGCATTTTTATTAAATCTCTACCAAATGCCAGGGATTGCTGTATAGGGCCTCTCCATCCACAATCATGTTGGAGTCTCACAGAAACTCATGAGGGGGGCATGCTTCCATTTCCCGTGTAAGAAAACTTATACTTGGAGAGGTTCTGAAACTTGTCATCACAAAAATCATGGGACTTAAACCCACAACAAATGTCTGATGCCTAAGCTGGGATTTATTGAGTTGACCTGTCAAGTTTCATCAACCAACCAGCCAATTTTGTCCTACAATTATGTTGACAGGTGACAGAAGAGCTTATGAATCTACTAAATAAAGGCATCAAAGTAGCAACATCACACAGAAGCATCACACAGAAGCCATGCAGGGCCTTTTCTATAGGTATGAGACATTGGTCTCACTGGAGGATCATGAAGGAAATCCCCAGTATATTCACCTGTGCATCCCCCAGCCACCTTATCTGGCTTATGTTGGCCTCCAACCCCAGCCTTGTCCAAGGTGGCTGATGGGCCTTGGAGGAAGAAGGTAGAACATTTAATCTTCAGCCTACTCCCCTCTCTCTCCAAATAAGAATTCTCTTTCAGCGTTTCTGACTTCAGCAGTTGGTTGAAGGGTAATTGTTTTTGTTTGGGGACTGTGCCTGCTTTGACAAGTTACAAATTCAACTACTTTCCCAGAATCTGTTATTCAGAAAAGTTTATCCAAAGTGAATATGTGTTTTGTCTCTTGGAGAGTGATACTACTATGACAAAGTAGACCCTCTTGAAGTAGAACTCTGTTGATTTTTCGAGAGAAATGGAAAATCTCTATTTTCATTGGAAACTTCTAGAATTTGAAATGTTGGTAGTCTGATTCAAAACATATTTTAAACCCGTCGATGGCTACTTCAGCCACTGCTGACTCTTTAGACTTCTGCTTCAGGGCATGTCACTGTGGTGAAGGACAGGGTAGTGTCTGGGGGGGATCAGGAACACTGATATTTTTCTGCTTCTCCTGAGCTCTGCTTCTGAGTTAGGTGGCTGCTCTCCATCCTGTGAAGTCTTGTAGAGCATGTAAAGTCATTTGTGAATGAGTGGGCTATGTGATTTCCATATTATTTGTACCATAGTCTGAGTCTCACGTCACCTCTGACCAGTTTATTGGCAAGTGAGTTAAAATGACAACCCCACCCTCCATGGTCTCTGTCCACAATCATGAGGGCTTGGCTGGGTGGGTGGCTAGCTTCTCATTATATATATAGCTTCCCTTTTTCCTTTAATATGCGGCAGGAAGGTAAACAGCCTTGAACTTGTGGGTCTTTCATCTCCAGGCAGAGAGGAGGGAGGATAAGTGCTGAGTGTAGATAATTACTCAAGCAGGCAGAGTGAGCCTGTGTATCTGGGTGAACATTTGAAGTGTCAAAGCAATGCAGCAAACCCCCCTGAAACACCAGTTTGACATTTTCACCCTTCTTGTTATGAACAGAGATCTGAAACTTCTAAGCAGGTGTGTCACTTTATTTTTATTTTTGAAATAAAGGAGAGCAGCCAGTTGATTTGCATGATCTCTCGCAGTTCTTTTTCAACAGAGCCAGACAGAGATACATGTTTAAATGGTTGTCATGGAAACCAGAGAGCCTAGCTCTTTCCCAAGGTCTGAAGGCAGGATGATGAAAAGTTTAAGCAATCACCATGGAAACCTAAAATAGATTCAAGGTGAGTTCAGATTCCCAGCACACTAACTAAGAGGTAAGTTATCAGGTGCTGGGGTTCTGGAGGAGGGTGAATTCCGAGTGTCCATTGTGGATCCTAGCACCAGGACTGACTCGGAGGCCAAGCATATAGTCATGGGCTCAGCGCATCCTGTCAACAGCCAGGTAGGTGTGTTCCTTCAAAGCTTACACTTTCACTCCTCCTGTTTCAAGGCAGATCTTGGCGTTTTCCCGCCCAACCTATCCTGTATCTTCCATCAATTTCCTCAGTAGGATGAGAACCCACAGAACTGCCGTCACAAAATGGAGCCCTATTTAGGTTTGCAGAGGGAAGATACTCAGGCCCAGTCTTGGTTTCTGTAGGGCCTTCACCAAGATGTGTTCCCCTTTCATGTTCATTAATAACCAAAATAAGGCCAGAGATCCCTGCCTCTATCACCTTTCAATAAATAAATGCACCAAGGAGAACCTGCTCTGCTGTGAAGCACTCTCTGCGATTGTTGGGTCCTCCTGTTAGGGTGCTTCTTCTTGCTTGAGGTCAATCTGTTTGGAAACAGATTGAATAAATATTTATTGAGCACCTATGATGTGCCATGTGCTAGTCTAAGCACTTGGGACAAAACAGTGAACAAAATGGACACAAATCCCTACTTTCTGGAGCTTGCCTCTGATGAAGGAAGACAGATCATAAACCATCAACATAGTAGATAAATTATACAGCATATTAGAAGATGATTGGATGTGTGGATTTACATAAGGGTAGAACAAGAAGGATTGCGATTACCAGGATCAGGAGCTGGGCTGTTTCAATATGTAATAAAGTAGGCAAGGAAGGCCTCATGGAGAAGTGACATTGGAGCACAGACTTTAGGGAGGTGGGAGAATGAATCAAATAGATATTTGCATGGAGAACCTTCCAGGCAGAGGAAATAACCAATGAAAAGTCTTAAATATATTCAAGGAAGGAGGGAAGGAAGGCGGGACAAAGTGCAGGGGGGAAAGGAAGGAGGAAGGAAGGGAAGGAGGAAGCTGGAGTGATTTGTCTCTGAATTTACTTGGTCAAAGTCCAGCTTCCAGAAAGCTGTCTCCAGGCCCTGGGTCTTCCTGCCATCATCACTGAAAGCTCTTACACCCGGCATGATTTCTGAATTCCTAAAAATTCCCAAATCCAACTTTATAAAAATGCCCAAGACCCTTTCTTATGTGCACATTACTGCCTATTTAATATCACGTCACACATTAGGGGCGCTCAAACCCTGTAAACTGACATCTTCCAGGTGGACTTTGCTCTTATTTCAACTCAACAAATATGGATGGTGCTCTTGGAGTGTGGGAAGGCCTGGCGTAGCCATCCCTTCTCTCTCTCTTCCTTTCCAGCAGCCAAGTGTGAAGCTTCTAAAACTAAAGGCAAACTAAAGAGTGAAGGGCACCAGGAGTTATTAGCAGAGCGTGGGATGCTACTGCAATGCAGAAATGATCAAGGTGGGAGCCGAGCAAGGGAGTTGTAACACACACACACACACACACACACACAAAGATGGCAAATGTGAGAGGAGCGTGATCAGTACCTATTACTAGAGCCGTGGGCTCGTGGTTGGAGCTGGAAATGACGGCTTTGATAGCATCGTAGTAGTTCAACTAGAAATGAAAAAAGGAGAAAATCCTCATTAATATGAAGGTCACACACTGGGGCAAGTAAGAGTTTCTAACAATGTCTACAGATTCTGTTAACACATATTTCAAGAGGGAGAAAGGAACCACTTGTTCAGAGGAAAGCACATTTTTATAAAACCGCATTTGTGTGTGGGCAGACCCGTGGGCAGCCTTGTGGAGCGTGTGGGCTGTCTGTCGTTGATATGTGCTCCAGGCTAGCACCAGAACACGCAATTCCTGGGTGTCCTGTCTTGTAGATTGTGTTGAAGTTTCCGCTACCTATTTTAAATATCGCTGAGAAAATAAAAATGCTGCCTGCAGGGCTGTGAGGCTTTTCAGAGAAAACAGGTTATCCTTCATTGTAAGTCAGGTGTCAGCAGGATGCTACACTGAGTACCACACTGGGAGGGGTAAAAGACTGTCCTGAAACATGTAGAGCCAGCCTCTGGAACAGATGTGCCTGGTCTGGGGAACCAAAGCTCCCAGGCAGGGCCCTGATGGTGGGCCAGGGCCATCTTGGGCACTAGGAACAGGACTAGGTGAGAAGGAGGCGTTCCTCTCCTCTCAGGCCGCCCTCTTCCCCGGAGGAAGTCCTGAGGAAGTGCATGTGCATATAAATTGAATAAACCCTTAGGCATGTTGAAAGCGCAGCAGGTTCGCTACAGGGATGACACACTTGTCATTTAGAGGCCAGGCACTATGCCGGCTCAAAGAGGCTGCACAGAAGGTAACCCTTCGTGCTAATCTCATGGAGTGCCAAAAACAGAGACCCAAAGGCACAGGAAGAGGAAAGGTGAGTCTGAAGGGAAGAGAGGCTTTTGGAGTGTGAGGCGGGGGCCCAGGACTATGGGACCCAGTGGCCAAGCCACCGCAGAACTCAGCTGCCCTCTGCTGAACTGGCTGCCGGAGTTGGCTCCTGTGGCCAGTCTCCCCTTTGGCTCCATTTTTGCTCTAGTAGAGCTAATGCCTGGCTTTGTTTTCTGCCCGTTCTACCCCTCCACGCATGGGGGTCCTCCCTGGGTTACGCTAGCTCTGGGTCGTTGTTTTGGTCCTTCTACTTTCTGAGGCACAGAGGACCCAAGAGGGAGTCTGACCAGCTGGGCTGTCAGAGAGTGTCTGGGGGCTGGCAGTTCAGGGGGACGCAATGTCCATACTTCTCCAAATAGCCTGGCTCCGCTTCCCTGAGAAGTCAGGCACAAAGGGACACATAGCCTACAGGTCCATTAACATGAAATGACTAGAAAAGGCAAATCTTATGAAAGAAAGGAGATTAGTAATTGTCTGGGGTTAGAGGTAAGAATGGGGCTTAACTGTATGCTATTAAGAGGGATTTTATGGGATGATGGAAATGACCCTAAGCTGGTTTATGGAGATAGTCGCACAACAGCAAAATTTTATCAACACTAATTATGCATGTTAAATGGGTGAGTTTTATGATATGTGAATTGTAACTCAAAAAATACTGAAGAAAAACAGAACCCCTTCCAATCTCTCAAGAAAAGCATAGATTACACACGGTGATTTGTAAATGTGCTTTTTAAGTCTTTAAGTCAGATTATTATTTTCTTTTTATATCTAGTTCTCTTAGTTCATATTTTATTTCTTCTGCAGGGTTTATAGTTTATTTTCTCCTTTGTGTTGAAAAGTTTGCTAGTCTAAGTCTTTTAGGTAAATGCTATTTTTTTTGTGGGGGGGTCAATCTTTCTTCTCCCCTCATTTTCCATTTTACTTTGCAAAATAAGTTTGGTTGTTTTTCTATCTTTTCCTTTCACACAATAACATTTCTTAGCTTTCTGTGCTTGCATGTCTTTTTTTTTTTTACAGATTTTAAAATTTATTTACGCATACAAGACCTGGGGTGTAGGTTAGAGGTATGGGGGGGAGTGAGAGGATTCACCAGAGGCAGAGTGGGGAGCTGAACAGGCAGACTGACTGAAATACACTGCTGAGGGGACCAGGGGGTGAGACAGGAGAGGTCTGCTGCGCCATGTGAGTCAGTTCCCTGGCTCAGGATCCAACTCATGCAGCAGTGGCTGGCGATAACTTGATAGCGCTGAGACCCCAACCCCTGCGCCACCAGGGAGCCCATCTTGCACATATGTCTTCTTTATTAAACATCTTCTCTACTTAGTTTAGGCCAAAGATGCTTAGAAAGAGATACTCCCTAACAAATGCTCTCGTCAGCCCTGAAGGGCTCTTCCTCTCCCTCCTGCTCCTCGCACCCGCACGTCTATGCTGCATTTGCTTTCTGCCTTAAAATAAAGGACAATGGGGCCTCCCCTGGTGGTGCAGCGGTTGAGCGCTGGGCTGCGAGGCCTCTGCAGCGCTGGTTCGATTCCTGGCCACTGGCGAGGGGCCCACATGGCGCGCAGATCTCTCCTGCCGCGCCCGTGCTCCCCTCAGCAGTGTATTTCAGTCGGTCTGCCTGTTCTATTTCCCGCTCTGGCTGTGGTGAATCCTCTCACCCTCCTGCGCTTCTGACTATACCCAGTGCTTGAATAAATAAATTAAATAAAAAAAAAAGTTGTCTTAAAAAAAAATAAAGGACAATGTTTTTCTTTTTAATGCACTGGAGAAATACTTGGTTCTCAGAGCTGGTAGAAAGCTCAGGGAAATAACTCTCCTGTCTATAACCAAATCCTTGGTCCTAAGACACTTGAGTCACTGAGTGGGGCATCTCTCCTACCAAAGATTGCCTGCTCTCCAGACCCAAAGCGGACATGGGGTGGGAGCCCCCAAATCACGCACCTTGGGAATTTCTATATGATGAATTTCACTAGCTCCTAGAAACCAGCCATTTATTGTTTTTTTTTTTTTTGTAACATTCTGCTATTTCAAGTGACATTCATTTTTTTGCTTGTATTTAGGTTAATAAAGCTTTCTCAGGGTCATTAAAGAATATATATGGTCATTTATTTTGATGTACCTAGAGAGAGAGGGCAGACTGCTAAATTTCAATTTACATTTACTTAAATATTCTTCTTCTTCTTTTTTTTTTTTTTTTTTACCTGAGTAACCCAGTCTCCATGTACCTTCCAGCAGATATAATTTACATTTGGAGAGTTTGTGGCATTGTTAATGCTAATGTTTGGCATGTTCTCCACTTTGGGCAGCTTCTTCCAAGTTCTAAGGAGAAAAACGTTAAATTCTCAAAAGGATCAGAATGAGTGTCCCTCCCATTACAACCAGGAGTTTTTCTCTTCTGGTCATGAATTTCCTCCCTCCTTTACTAGCTCCTATAAATTCTTTCCATTCTCTGAGGTCATTTGCTTGATCACTCCCTTTTCTGGACTCCAGAAAATTCAAGCACATAATTGACACATTTGATGTCTGTTGCTCTCATTTTCTCATCCAGTTGTGTATAACTGGAAGGCAAGTCATCTTTTTTTTTTTTTTTAAGAGCCTGGTAGAGAGCAAGGATTCAAACAATACTGATCCCAAGGATGCCCATCCTTGTGCATAGTTAGAGTTTGTACAGCCTTTAAGAAGAAGATACTGGGCTTTTGAAATCAGCCCCACGAAGAAGTGGAACTTGCTCGTAGGGATCACACGTGAAGGCTTATGGGAAGCCCTTAGAGGTGTGATCAGTGACTTCACATGGTATCAATGCTCTTTACTGATTAAGGCACTTGAATCTGCTAAGAGACACATTGTCCTTTCCACGACTGAAGCAGGAACCAAAGCAGTTGGTGAAACAGGGGAACGATTAACTGAGGACCCATAGTTGTATACTCAACAGATATTTTCCTTTTTCCCTGTCAAAAAATCAAGGCAGGAATCTCTTGATTGCAGAGGTGTCATGTGACTCAGTTTTGGCCAATTGGATAAGGTGCTGATGCTTAACCCTTTATGCCATCCGAGAGGCCCCAATCTTCTCTTGTTTAAATTTCTCTCAAACAAAAACTTTTCTGACCCTCTTCCATTAACCTCTTCTTCATAATAACATTTGTATTAACTTTCTCTCTCCTTTTTTTTTTTAAGATTTATTTATTTATTTATACAAGCACTGGGTATAGTCAGAGGCGCGGGAGGGTGAGAGAATTCACCAGAGCCAGAGTGGGGAACAGAACAGGCAGACTGACGAAATACACTGCTGAGGGGAGCAGCAGGCACGGCAGGAGAGGTCTGTCGTGCCATGTGGGACTCTCACCGGTGGCTGAGGATCAAACCACCACTGCAGAGGCTGCGGGCAGCTTCGCAGCCCAGAGCTCAACTGCTGCGCCATCAGGGGAGGCCCTGTATTAACTTTCTCTTGACACATTTAATTTCTGGGAAGGAATTATTATGACAGAAATGGGAGAGAAGAGAAAAACTGGCCAAATTTATAGGCTTATTGAGATTAAAGAGGTGATGATGATGATTAATAATCACAAATGATTCGGAACATGCATTCATACCTTGAGATAAAACTTTAGGAAAAAACTTTAAACTCCTTGGAATTACCACTTGGAAATGTGAATATAATCTTTTATGCATGAATTAACTGTTGGGGATAAAAGCTCTAAAATAAAGACTTGATTGCAATAGAATAGTTTCTGTATTATTCAGCTATATTTTATTAATTCAGACAAAACTCATAATCTGTTTTTAAGTCTCCACCAAACACCAAGTAGATAGATTTCCTGGGGCCTTTTGAAGGCAGCTACAGGAGAGATTTAAATACTCTTTAAAAAGACTAGTTAAATCATCTGTCCTCTATCAGTTTTTCATTTACTGGTTTGGTTAGATCTGAATAACAGATGTAGTTTGAGGAGTTTGTATATATTTGTGTCATCAGCCAATTGTTCACCTTGAATTTCATCTTTCAGCTTGTCAAAAAATAATCTGACACTTATCTAAGTGCCAGTGTGACTCTCAAAGGAAGCAGAGACTGAAGGAAGCTATCAACACAACTGGGAACTCAAGTCCCCTGGATCCCCAAGAGGCTGTGGGGGCTCTGTGTGTGGTTAATGGGAGCCCTTTCCCACACTTCACAAGGGTAGGGCATCTGGAAATCCTGGCTTTGTGGTGGAGAAAAGCCTTTGCCACCTGAGACTTTTTCTCCTAGTAGATGCACTGACAAATTGGTTTCACTATGTATGCATGTGATGGGGGTGGTGGGGGGAGGTGCTGGTCTGTTATAGGGCAAAGTTCCAATAAGGTCCTTTTTCACCTAGATGCAATGGAAGGACACGTGAATTGTCTGGCTATGACTCTTTAGAGTGACAACAATTCCTGGAATTATTATTACCAGTACTCCCAGCCCCCACAACTCCCCCAAAGTTATACTTATATCGTGTTTTTGAGCAAATGAATGAATACCTCTACTCAAAGCGAAGGGAATAATACCAGGTGAATCCTGTCCTAACACTCTTTTCTCATTTTGTCTGCTCGATAACTGCAGGATGTGCATAAATACATAGAAATATTCTTTCGTTTATTGACTATACAAAGCTGAGAGTGAGAGCTAATACTTACAATGACCTTAGTCTAATGGAATAAGGATGTAAAAAAAAATCAATAAAATGAAATTTAGCAAAATAAAAGTCCTGGATTTAGGTTTGAAGCATCAATTTATAAGGAAAGGATGAGGAATGTATGGCTTGAATAACAAGGTAATATGTCAATAGGTAGAGACCCAGGGAGACAAGGTACCTGGTGTGTTCAGTCCTGAACACCTGGAACATCATCCAGAAACAAGATCGGGATGACTGAACATCTTGAAATGAAGTGAGTTGAGAAAATCAGAAATGTTTACCTGAAGTAGGTAAACATTGTCATCTTCAAATGCTTAAAAAAGGATTTTTTGGGGAACCATGTTCTGTTTTTCTTTTCCATTTTTAGAAGCTTTTAGAATCTAAGTTATATCACTGGCTTCAAGAGTCAAATAATTCTATAAATTTATGATGTGTGATCCCTTTCCCCATTTCTTTCCCCAAGGGCCTCCATATTTCCTTTTAGATAATTATTTGGAAACTATTCCATGTCTCTTAATAGCATGCTTACATCACTTCTTGATTTTTCAGTTTTGGGTATTTTGACATTCTACTTTCATTTGCTTTTGTCAAGTATGGATGTTTGGTTAGTGGTAACCATGGGGGCTTTCCTTGAATTCTTATGTTTTGAACCCTTATGAGCTGGTGTCTGCTCTCTGATATTTAGCTATACTGGTTCTACCCATTTCATCCCCTACTCCCCTTATTGTTTTTCTCTTGACTCATAGATTTTTGCTCTTGGTACTAGTGTTGTGTTGCTGTTGTCATTTTGCTATGGAGTTTGTGCTTCCATTTTTCTTTTCTTGTAGAATTCCCTTTAGTACTACTTGAAGAGCAGATCTAGTGGTGGCAAGCTCCATTAGCTTCTGTTTGTCTGAGAAAACCTTTGTTACGATTTCATACTTAATTGATAATTTTGCAGGATAGAGAATTCTCGACTGGCAGTTCTTGTCTTTCAGGATTGCCAATATTTCCTTCCACTCTTCTTGTGTAGAGAGTGTCTGGGTTGAAATCTGGGGAAATCCTAATTTGAGAGTCCTTGTAAGTTATTGTTTTTTTCCCTTTCTTCCTGCAAATTTTCTTCTCTATCTTTGATTTTTGATAGTGTGATAGTGATGTGGCTGCATGAAGGTCTTTTTTGCATTTAAGAATTTACGTATTCTCTCTGCTTGCTGGGCTTCCATATTTAATTTGTTCTGTAGTATAGGGAAGCTCCAATTTATTATTTTTTTGAACAAGGTGTCTGCTTCTATTTCTTTTCCTCCCCCTTCTGGGAGCCCAATCATTCTTAGGTTTCCTCTCCTAATTGAATCTGATATTTCATGTAGTTTCCTCATTTTTCCTTTGTCTTGATGCTTTCTCTTCTTCTAAATGTGTAATTTGTTAATTTGAATCTTCTACAGCTGAAATTCTTCTGCCATTTTATTTCTATTTAAAGCACTCTCCAAATTTGTCTGCATTTCATTCAGACTCTATTTTTGTGATCTTTATATATATTCAATCTTTTTGGTGACAAACTCTCTTTGTTCTTGGATCTCCTTCCTGAGATCTTGCACCTGGCTTCGACTTACCTTCCACTATCTCATTAAACATTTTTAATATTGTTGTTTTGAAGCCATTGTCAGGTAGTTTTTCTATATCTGTCTCCTCTGTACTTGTCCCAGGATTTCTATCCTCATTTAGCTTTTCCATCTTGTGTTGAGGTGTCCCTTGCTTCCTAGGCATGTATATCCCCTTATTTATGGCTATGTATGTGTGTGTATGTGGTTGAGACACTGGGAATTTATCTTTGTCTCTTCTTAGTTTACCTTGGTGTGAAATGGAAGAGGGAGGTCTGGGCTTTAATACTCGATCCTATTTAAGAAGTGCTGTTAGTCACCTCTACTTCTTGTTTTGTTCAGCAGTAAGTTGTATTTTGCATTTAGGTTATCTTCACTTCTCACGCCAACTCCCTGTTGTTCATTTCTTCCAGGGATCATGATCTTCCAGGGAGGCTCGGGCATCCCAGTAGGAAGGGCAATGTTTCACACTCCGGGATTAATTTGCACTTGGCTTGAAGGCGGCGCTGTGTAGTTCTAGTGGGCACATGTGTGCTGACTTAACACTTGGCGCCCACAATGGCCTTCACTGACCTGACCTTGTCTCAGCTGATCTGGAACGCATTGGTTTGCTTTCCCAGAGGTTTTGTGAGTTCATTCTAAAGCCCTTCTTGCTGCTGTTGGGCTTTTTATGGAGACTAGCTTGACTCAGCCTGGGTTTTCTTTGATCTCTTCTGGTGGGGGAGAGGGCGGGGCCTTAGATTTAGCCCATGCTAAATTTCAGGGCTCCCAATTCCCTGGGTCAGAGTCTGCAGAGTTCCCACTGCCCTGGGTTGTGTCTAAACATACTGAGGTCAGCAAAATACCTCCAGGGAATTTCTCAATGTCCTCAGTTTCCCCTATTGTGGCTTGGGTAATTGACCCCCAGCTCAGACATTCTCCCCCCTTACTTCCTCCTGTTCCTCATGTTGCCCTCGGCAACCACCAACCATAGTTCTTGAACTCGTTGGGCAAGTCCTGGGGCTGTATAGCAGGGGCAAAGTGTCTGAATTTTTCTATGAGCGTTTTACAACCATTTTTATGGGAGAGGTTGAGTCCACCCTCTCTATTCCATCATGTTGTTGGTGGAGTTTCCTATGTCATAATTTTAATTTCTAAGATTTCTTTTTTATTCCATGAATTTTCCTCTGTGAGGGCATCTTCTTATTTAATGGATTTTATCTTATCTGCCAAAGATAATGTTATTTTATTGTTATCCCTGAAAATAAGGGGTGAGTATAGTTGTTGGTGATCTCTGAGGTAGTGTTGCCAATCCCTGGGCCAGAGGTGGGGCTCTGATTTGTGAAATGGGTTGACTCTCAGCTTTCCCCAGGACTTCTCAGGGAGGTGACAGAGAGGTTGCAACTTCTGTGGGCTGGCCGTAAGTTAGGTAAATTGCCTACCTGTAATTTTCTCACCCAGAAATTTCAAATATATCATTTGCTCCTCTGATTACTTTAACTTACTCCAGGCTTAGCATAATACTCAAAACCAGATCTCTTTGAGAAAATATTCTTTGATTTTTGCTTCATTTTCCATACAGATACTATATACTTTTGTAGAAGAATGGTCTTGGTGTAGAAGTGACACATATGGGGAATGTTTGCTTCTTCTGGTTTTGTCATTAAAAGGTTAGAGTTGCTGAGAAGTTAGTCTCCAGGCATTATCAGGAAATTGCCTTCTATAGCTCCCCTAAACAACAGCAGCTAGGTAAGAAATCTGCTCCTGGCTAACACATACAGTCCACATGTTACGGTACTTCAAGTCAAGATAAGAAAAGGAGGCCTTAAAACCCAAACTGCACAATGACAACACAAAGAAAACAGATGAGCTAAGTGATGTTTGTACATTGCAAAAAGACTCCTCATTTCTGAAAGAATTCCCATCCACATTTTGCCAAACAGAAATTAGTCATTTTCAGCTAAATGATGTAACGGAACAGAGGCTGGTAGAGAGAGATGAGTTATAAGGAACATAAAGTTATAATATGGGCTTTGCTAATTGAATAATATTAACATTTCAAGAAAATAAAACACATCTGGATCAATGGGCAAATAATATGCCATTTATCAAAGTTCTTCCTGCATTCAGCTTTCCAGCACCACAGCCATCATGTGCAGTAAATGTGTACCTACGCTCAGGAGGCGTTGCCCGAACACACTCCTTCAGCCATCTCTTCAACAATGAAGAGGTTAATGTCTTTTGATTACTTTATGAGCATTTCCTAATGCTTAACTGATTTTAGCTTAAAATAAAATCCCTGAGATCTGATGAAAAAGCCAGTGTCCACCCATCCACCCCCCAATCTAATCGGGGACCCAGAAATAAGAGCTCTCGTTCTTATCCTCTAGAAGTTCCCAGTCTAGTGAGAGAGACAGACCAGGGACAGAACATTCTGGTTCAGAGCTGTAACTCCACTCATTGAAGTATGCATGGATTGCTTTGGGGTGCCTGGTATGGAGAGGAGAGAAAGACTTCCCTGAGAAGATGCCTATTAGACGGGTGCAGTGTTTAGGCAGAGGAAGTCACATAGGTGTGTGGGGCCACGGGAGAAGAGGATGCTTGTTAGGAGCCCATCTACTTCAGAACACTGGGGCTATTGGAGCTGTGAAAGTGCCAGGAAAAAGAACAGGATCCTATCCTGAAGTTTTCATAGATCACACCAAAGAGTTTAGATTTTATCGAAAAGCGAAGGGGGAGTCACTGAGGGATTTGGGCAGAATAGAGACATCACCATTGCTCATATGCTCCTCTGCCACCCGCTAGTTTGAGTCACATCATCACTAGACAGAATGTTCAACATAGAAGTAGGAACATGTCATCTGCTGCTTAAATCCCTGTGTGGTTCCACCCTACTACAAGGTTACATGGACCTGACCTCCCTTAGGTCTTTAACCTTATGCCTTGTACTCTCACCCTGCACGTATTTTGCTCCAGTCACACCAACCTGCTTGCTACTTCACCTTAGGGCACTTCCCTGACTGTTCTGTCTGCAAGGAACATGCTTCCCCCAGACATGCACGTGGTTCATTGTCTTGCTTCCTTTGAGTGAATGCCAACCTCTCAGTGAGACCTATCCTGGCCACCCTATTAAAACCACTCATGAGGGCCTTCCCAGTGGTGCAGCGGTTGAGTGCTGGGCTGCGAAGTTGCCTGTAGCCTCTGCAGCACCGGTTTGATCCCCAGCCACCGGCGAGGGTCCCACATGGCACGCAGACCTCTCCTGCCGCGCTCGCTGCTCCCCTCAGCAGTGTCTTTGCTCCCCCTGCCTTTTGCTCCCCACTCTGGCTCTGGTGAATTCTCTCACCCTCCCTCGCTTCTGACTGTACCCAGTGCTTGTATAAATAAATAAATAAATAAATAAATAAATCTTTAAAAAAAAACATTCATGAGTACACATGCACACAGAGGACTCTGGATCACCTGTATATCTACTCAATTTCCCCCTTTGTTCCACAGCATTTATCACCTTAAAAGCTGTCATATAATTTATGTTAATTGTCTTTCTCCCCACTTTAGCTCTAGCCCCATGAGGGGTGATACTTTTGCTTTGTTCAGTGACATGTCTCCTGCACATAGGACAGAGACTGGCACACAGGAGCTGCTCCACTAATGTTTGTTGAATGAGAGGGAAATTAGATTTGCATTTTCACAAAAATCACCCAAAGGAAATATGGAGACTGATGTGCAGGGATTTGATATTGGGACCAAGGAGGCCAGTTGAAAACTTATTATCACGATGACAGATTGCATGGGGAAGAGGCCATGAAGAGAAAAAAAGAGGGAGCAGGCTAAGCTATCAAGGAGATGGAATTGTTAGGACTTTATTTACCAGTTATTTAAATGTGGGAGTGAAGTAGCTAGGGTAAGTTGCAGGCATGGGCAACTGGGTTGTGCCATTCGCAGAGAGAAGGGATGCTAATTTTGGGTGGATGGTGAAGCCATAGGAACATAGAACTGTCTTTCACTTCCCTGAGGGACAATTGTGAGAGCTTATGCATAATGTCTCTGTATATTCCGGTGTGCATCCTGCTCTTGTGACTTACTTCTTTTCCCTCTATAGCTAGTCCCTATGCACACACATGCAATTTACTTCTCATTTTCACTAAGATTGACATAACTTATTACAATAATTTACTGTTTAGCCTAGCATCATCAACCTTCCTTACGGTCTTATTCGAGCTTTTAAAAACAAACAAACTCTGTATAGGCTACAACCAACTCTCTTTCCATTTCTCTGTTGTTCATTTACACTGACACCCAGAGATTAAGTCTCTGTTTCACTACACTCTCAGCCGTCTTCCGACTTTCCCCAAAATGATGTCCTGAACTAGTTTACTGCAGATAGGAGAAAATTCACTGCAATCCAATCCTTACAGAGACCACTAAAAAAATTTTTTTTATGTAGTTGGCAAGACTCTGGCTTCTCTCCAGTTCCTCAAAGCAGCAACCTCCTCTCATGATAAGCTGTCCCCACTTGCGTAGACTCACAACTTTGTTCTTCCCTTACTTCATAGCTCCCAGATGGCCGCCAGCTGGTCTGGGCTATTTCTTGCATTTGAATCCCTTTATCCATCCTCTTGATTTTCTTTTTGATCTCCATGTCTCTCTCCTCCTTCTAACAGCCACCAAGCTACACTCTTCTTTGGAAGTACCTATTTTCTAAGAGAATTAGAGGATTGGGTGGGGTATTATCTCTCTCTTTTGAAGCACTTACATTGTTAGCAAAACCAACTGCAGGGGTGTGTGGGAGAATTTGTCCCTCAGGAGGACGAGGACCTCCTGCGTGAATGGGTCAGAAAGATTTTGTTCCCGCAAAGGCTGTTGGGGAACAGTGGGCTGGTGTGTTCTGGAAGCCACGCCTCAATCTTTGAGTTGTATGCTCATTTTTCGAGAGCACAGTGGGAAGATGTGTGCCCCACCTCCCTGCCTTTCTAACGAGATGGAAGATGCACTATCTGACCTCATTTGAGTGGTTTTGGGCCCAGTCCCCCATGACCAGAGAGTGTTGCTGCATGCCCCAGTTATTTGCAATAAATGACTTTTATTGATTTTCAAGATGATAGCCAGAAGATTGCCCCAAATGCCAAATTGAAGAAGGGAAGCTAAGGTGTCTATGTGTAATGTGTGTCTTCATCTTGTTTGTTAGGCCGGTGAGTGTCTGTGCTTATGTGTGTTTGAGGGGAGTTTCTGTGAAGTCTTGGGGAGGCCTGTGTAGGTGATGAATTTCTATGTGTGAAACTGTTTGCCTGCGCAAAGCAAGGTGAACATACTTGTATGTCTGAGTTGTATTTGTTTCTGTGTGTGTACATGATCTGTGTGTGTGACTTGTGTCCATACGATTCATGTGTGTGATTGTGTGTGCACAAAATATGTATGTGACTGGTGTGTGCATAGGATCTGTGTGTCTGATTATGTGTGCAATGATCTGTGTGTGTGACTGCATGCATAGGATTTGTGTGTGCACACAGCATATCAGTATGAGGTTAATGATAGCATGTGCTGTGCTTCTGCATCTCTGTGGGTATTTGGAGGTGACTGTGGGTATGTCAGAGGTTATAATGGGGGCACTTTGTAGGGCATATCTGTGAATGTCTGTGTTGGGAGGTTGTGGGGTAAAATTAGAAGATGCATTTAGGCAAATGTTGCAAGGAAAATCTGAGCAAGACACATAGGAGGGTGTCTGTGAGCAATTGGGGGTATATCTTGAGTGCTGGTGGAGGCTTTGGTTTGTGGGTGGCAGTGGGGGTTTGTGATGTAGAGTACCTGCAGAGTGTCTTTGGGGTGACTGTGCAAGTGTCTCTGCGGAATATGCGCAGAGGTAATCTACAGGACTCCCAGGCTTGCCTCCCTCATCACCGCTCCCTTTGACCTGTTCCTTAATATGCTGTCTTGATGCAGAAGATCTGAGACCCTCGGGGAGCCAGCACCCAAATCACCACAAGGAGGCCACCCACCAAAAGAGCTCATCAAACTGCTATATGAGCAGGAAAATGTCTATTGCAAGAAACCACTGAACTTGGGGGGCTGCTTGCTGCAGCAGCTTGCCCACCCTAATACAGGCTGTTATGTTATAGCTGATCCTCTGAGCTCTTTACATAGAGTCGAAATGTTTATCCTGACTTTTCCTGTGACTAGCTGTTTCCTCTCTTTTATTCCCTGAACCAAGCAGAACGATTTGCCTCAGGAAACATTTCTTGAGTGAATGAATAAATACACCAGCCTTGGAAGTTTCTATTGCTGACGCAGCCATGATAGGGGAGTGTCAGCGCAGAGCAGGGCAATGAGTACACCAGGGGGTGGGAAAGTGCAGATAAAGAGAAAATTAGAAAAGGAGAAGAAAAAGCAAATCCAAACCTTAAGCTATGTTAAGAGCATTTTCTGGGGTTATTTTCTTATCCCAGAGCAAGAGTTACATAACAAGATTGCCTGTGCTTTAAAAAAATATTATTCCCTCCCCCTTTTGAAATTAGATTTAAACTTCAATATTTACCTTAATAGTTCACCTACAGAAGTCAAAAACAGAATGTTCACACATCCCTGCAACACAGTTAGAAAAGAAAAATAAATTCCCTGCAGAAGTAAAAAGCAGAACACATCCCATTTATTTCCCATGCACTAAAAGCCCGAGCTCTCTCAGCAGAAAAAGCAAGCAATATTTTTCCATTTATAAGGGAGTGAATAGCCTTTCAGCCATCTCTGTTTCTTCCCAAACAGATGGGCTTTCATAGTCTGCAAGCGGAGCTGCTATAACCTTGAGTGGGCCAGACTGCTAGTCCCAGGCCAGGACCCAGGTCACAGGGGAGTGCACATGGCCCCCAACTGTGCACCTAGAGGACCACGGTCATGCTAGGACATTTCTCACAGTGACCTGCACTTGGAACAACATTTGACACAGACCGAAACTCCAGCATAGCCGTAGGGCATGCCTAAAAGCAAACTCGCTGTTTCACCTGTGAAGTAAGTGCTGCCTGCTTGTTGGTGGGTGCTTTGGTAGGTTTTCTTGGAATCAGCATGGCTGAAGAATAGTTCCCTGAATAAGTGCCAGCCATTGCACTATTAACTGCACTGCACTGCATGTATTAGCTCATTAAATCTTCACAATAAGGGGGGGGGGCTCTCTGGTGGCGCAGGGGTTAAGTCTCAGCACTATCAAGCTATCACCAGCCACTGTAGCATGAATTTGATCCCTGGCCAGGGAGCTTACCCACATGGTGCAGCAGACCTCTCCTCTCTTGCCCACTGCTCCCCTTGGCAGTGTATTTCAGTGGATCCGCCTGTTCTGCTCCCCACTCTGTCTCTGGTGAATCCTCTCACCCCCACACCTCTGGCCTACACCCCAGTTATTGTATGCACAAATAAATAAAATAAACCTAAAAAAAGACATTGAAAAAATCTTCATAGTAATACAATAGCGTGGGTAATTTTATTATTGCCACTTCACAGATGAGTAGACTGAGGCAGAAAGAGGCTGAATGCTATGCCTAAGGTAGCAGAATTCCTAAGAGGCAGTGCTGCTTTTGCTGAATTTCATGTGACCTCTGAGCTGGAGGGTGGAGGGGGTGGGCATGGAATGAGCTGTGTTTTAGTTGGTTCAGTGTGTGGAGTTCAAGGTAGGTGGTGTCATTTGCTTGCTCAGTCAGGATACAAACAGAATCTCAGTGTGCTGGGGCTTTTTTTAGCCTTGGTGTGACATACACCAAAAATTATGTGTCGTGTCTCTTATGTAAGTTTTTTCCAGTGCATAGCCTATTAATGAGAATTACTTTAGCATCACTGATTCTGTCACTTTTTTAGGTCATTACAGTAGCATTTAGAAACTCATTTCATTTCAAGAAATCAGTCTCCTGTTCCTTTCCCTCTACAGCTCTTCTCCTAGTTCATGTGTCATTTTCTCACTCCACACTCGCCCCCTTAGAGACTGCAATCTGGCTTTTCTCCCTGTTCTCTACTGACATTTTTCTCACCACTGGTTTCATTTCTAATAAATCGAATGGGATTTTCTCAGTCTCTCATCTTCCTACAGTGTCTTGGATGTTCAGCTACAAATCAACTATTTCCTCTTGGACATCACTCCTCCCTTGATTTCTGCCGGCTCCTTCCTTGTATCCTTACGGTGGAGTCTCGGCCCTCTGCTTTTTTCTTCCACCTCTCTCTCCCCACCCCCCTGCACCCCCATGCTCCTTGAATCTTATAGCACGCTGTTTTTCCTAAGTTAATAGCACTCATGTCTGTATCTCCACCCTGACCCTGTGCCTGGCAGTTGCAATCTCCCACAGGGCCCTTGCACTTGAAGGACCTTGATTGTTCTCAATGTATGTAACAACAAAACTATTAGCCCACCCAGTCAGAGCACAGCTCCCCTTTCGGGTGGCTCCTTTTGTTTCCTCTTAGTGTCCTAGAGACCCATGTCTGATAAAATGAGCCTGAGGAAATGAGCGTGGTGGAGAAAGCATCTGCCCTTAGTGTTTGGCAAGGAAAACTAGTTTCCCTGCCCTTTCCTGTCCATCCCACCCAATGGTTATGTTGGCATCAGGTCTGTCTAAGTGTTGAAGGGAACACCAGCTTTGTTCTATCTCATCCATCAACACTGGGGCACCCCCACTAAATTTTCATCCATCAGTCATGAAATCATATTTGATCTTGGACACTTTCTCTCAATCTTGAGTTTCTACACTTAACTGTACTGTTCACTGATGCCAGGAAGCTCTTCTAATTAAGCTCTGTACTTTCCTGCTGAAGAAATCACTATGGTTCCCTATTACCAATTACATTAGATTAAAACCCTCTAACTTGCCTCTCAAGGTCCTCATTTAATGGGAAGCCTCTTTCATCCAATATTTCCACTCCTACACCAAAAACAGAAGCTCTTCCTTCTCTTCAACTCAGCTTCTCCCCACCCGACTCTGACTGTCATCTGAATGTCTTGCTCCCATTGGTCCCTTTATTAGATGCCCTTCCGTACCCAGAGGTTGTATTTCCCTCTGGATATAATTCATAAAGATTGCTTTGTTTGCACCAGTCCAAGATATTCTTTATTTCATTTGAATTCCTCTAGTAATTGGTCAAGGTCATTTGTCCTTTAGCATCATTTGGGTTTGCTGAGTTGTTAGAAGGTACCAATGTTGATTTCATGTTTGCTAGAAACAATTTCAAGAGATAAATGTCCATCCAGTTTTTCAAGTGAAAACCCCGAATTTCAGAAGGGAAATTTGTTCAAAATTCCATCTGGGATTTGAACTTAGGAAGTTTGATTCCAAAGTTCACAAACCTCACAGTAGAGCTTAATACTCCTGCATTTGTTGCTTTTGATCTCCCAAAGGATTTAAATGGCCAACATATTTTGTGCTATTTTGCTGCTTTTCCAATGGGCCTAGCTAAGGGCTGAGCACATGATATTTATGTCATAAATTCTCAATATTTTGGGCTCTGGTTTCCAGACTTAACAACACTGCAGTCCCAACTGATTAAGCAGTTGATGAAAACAGTAGTCACAGCAAGACTATTAGCATGATAAATAACAGATAGTAATCAGTACCAGGCCAAAGAGACTGGTGACATCCTGGCAATGAACTGTTTACCTTCAGCAGTCCCCTTATTTTCATTTCTTTTGAAAAATAAAGAAAACCAGGGTAAAAAATTTGAGAGCTCATTGCTAGTCTGAAATCATTTTGCTTCCAACTCTTATTTAAATCATCTCAGGGGCTTTGTTGACATTATCTGCTAACGATTGTAATCCTTTTTTGCAAACAGAGAGAAGCACCAACCTGTCAAACAGCACCCTCCATCCATAGAGATCTCAGGTCTGAGGTCACCTCCGGGGTGTCCAGGCCTGTTCAGGGTTTCTGGACACATTTCTAAAGGGTAATATTTACAGTGCTGGAGAGTGGGGCACTGTGGAGCTTAATGGGATTCTCAATAAAGGCAGCTTTCATTAAGACAGGGATCACATGCAAGGTGCCCTTGCTTTTGAGGAAAGGACGACCCAGCACAAGACGAATGCTCCTCGTCAGCTTGGAAATCATGTGGGTCAAGTGCCTTGTCATGCATTAACAGCCTTTTTAAGTTCCCAGGCAGATTGAGAGGAGCGGCTTAGATAAATGAAGGAAGAGGAATCATGCGATCTGTCTTGGTAGCATAAACGCTGAGACACAGCAGCTGCATTTAAACAGAGCAATTTGCTAAATGAGTGGTTGGCTACTTTCCAGATGGCCAATGTGACACGGGATTTGGATGAGTCCTTTATTCAATCATGCATCTGTCTAGACTGAGACATGAAAGGCCAGGTTATAGCCACTGCAGCAGCAGCAGCAGCTTTGAAACCATCACATAAAACATGCTCAGTATCACCAATGAGGCGGCTTGGCCAGAGATCAGCTGGAGAGGATGCGGCAACATGGCGAGCATGCAGCCTTGTGAAAGCCAGCCTCTCAGCTGAACGAGGGCCAGCTCAATGCAAGGGCTCTCTTTGTATATGTCTACCCACTGATCGTCCCCTACCTATCAGGTACACTGGGGCAGGTGATGTTGACGAGGCAGAGGTATAAGGTTAGAAAGCAGAAATATTGCCTGTGTTATACTGCTTTCTTTATGTGCACTATTAAATCATTACACATATGCTTAGTTGTGGCTTTCCTAGTTAGGTAATAAAACTCCAAAGATGGAAAAAAGAACACATTTAGCTTTTACTCATGACCCCATTCAGCTTCCACCTTCCTGCCTCTCATATGTAATTTAGTCCTGGCTTGAGCACTTGTTTAGAACTGATGTCTCAAAGATACTGAATATAGGAACCAGGGGGTAGACCAGATGACCACTCAGTATGGCACCTCAAGGTCTATGAGATGTGTTGATGGACTGATTTAAACTTGGACAGGTAAAATGGAATTCCTCAATGGACAGTTTGTTCAACTTCAACAAAATAGGCAGCTATAGGACTTCACTGGGCTATAACAGGGACCTGTAGAAGGCAGCATGGTACTGACCTATTTCTGGCAAGTTATGCCTCCACGCCTGTTTAATTTTAATTATTGCACTTAAAGTTTCCATGAGTGAGGTTTTCATTGCATTCTTCATCAGCCATTCAAGTTTTATGACCAGAACGTTCTGAACAGTTAGTAAACAAGCCTGCCCCACCTCTCTGGCCCTCCACATTGGACAGCAGCTTCATTTATTTCTGACTCAGGAGGAAAAGTTTAACCTGATGAATCACCAGCAGCACTTCCTGTGACATGCTGGGGAAAACTACAGCTTGTTTAGGAAGAACTTTGAAGCATTTTACTTTCTGCAGTTTCTGATCTACACAAGGTAGAAAATTTTTTGAGTTCTGCTCTATGTCAATACACCAAAGTTTTCTCACCAACATATTTTGCTCTTGAAACTTTTTTTTTTTAAAGATTTATTTATTTATTTATACAAGCACTGGGTACAGTCAGAAGCGCGGGAGGGTGAGAGAATTCACCAGAGCCAGAGCGGGGAGCAGGGCAGGCAGAAGGACCGAAGCACACGGCTGCGGGGAGCAGCGGGCAGCAGGAGAGGTCTGTGCGCCATGTGGGACCCTCCTCCAGTGGCCGGGGAGCAGCCGGGGATCGAACAGGCGCTGCAGAGGCTGTGGGCAGCTTCGCAACCCAGCGCTCAACCGCTGTGCCACCAGGGAGGCCCTCTTGAAACTTTTTTATCATCAGGACTAGGTCTACCTTAATATCAGTATAAAATTAAATGAACTAAATGAGTATGACTGTCATAGAGAGGGGCTAGAGCATTAGCTCCCTACCAACCTCACCCAGATACCACTCCTTCTGTGACCATGTGAGCTCAGTTTTCTTCACCTCAACCATAAAGCACAGAAACTGATTCAAGGGACTGTTTTCTCAAGTCTCCCAAAGATGGTATAAAACCAGCATGCTTCTAGATGCACAGGTGAAGAGCTGGTCCATAAACACAAGAGATGCCTGTGGGTGTGGTTGACTGAGATTTTCAAGATGAAGGTCTTTATGACAAGAGCCCAGGTTCGGAAAGGGAGTTATTGTAGTATCTAGAATATTCTAGTATGCCCAAAGGTCAGAGCAATGGTCACTGAAGTCTAAGATAGTTACAAACCTGTTCAAGTCTTTACAAAGAGGAAGCCACTGAGAAAGTGTATGAAAGTACACTTTCTCTACTTAAACCTAGAGGTACTAACCTTCTTAAGAACCAGGTTTCTCAGAATATTAAGTGCTCTTTAAAGGCATGATCCTGGGCTAGATGCAACAATCTGAAGAAGCCCAAGGATGTGTCACTCATCAAGACAGTCCTTGTGATATGACAATGACAAAAAGAACCAATTTTCCTATGCTTTTGCTGGCATATGGCAGGTGTGGCTTCCCTTATGTTGAGTGTGACTGGGTCCCTGATTCCAGGGACACATGACCATCAAGAAGTATGCCAATTGTGAAGACCTTCAAAACTGTCAAAGGATGATTAGGTGACATTAGGAGATAAGTCAGGCAGAGCCAGTGCTTTATAAATAAACTTGTTTCTCTTTCAGGCACAACTCATGGATTAGCTAGATGGCAAGATGCGTTCTTTAATGCTACAATCACTGTAAGCCTTTTTTTCTAGCCTAAAGAAAATTTGATTTTTGAAATGAACATCAAAAGAAGGCTCAAATACTGTCTGAAAATGTCGACTTTTTAACATTCAACTACAGCTCTACAAAGAGTCAGCCATGATCGACATTTTAGCTCATCACAGTGCTGTTAATTAAGAACCACAGCCACTAGCAACAAAGATGAAAGCAGCAGACCCCTGCGAACTATTCCTGAAATAAAATGTAACCCTGATTTGCTCAGAATCTAAATCAAAGATCATAGCATATGGGCTCATCCACATCCAGACCACTAGGGGGCACTGAACGATCGAGTTTCCACCAGGCTGGCTTTAAAGACAGTTGCTATATATACACCTGAAGTGTGGCAGTCCCTTTACACAAAGTGAGCATGCCACAGTGATGACAGGTGTAGGGAGCAGCCAGTTATTGCTACCAGCACAGTCTGTCAGAAGAGCGAAGTGAAAGAAATCATTTGCATTTTTACCAATGAACTTGGATTATAATGATTGGCAAAGTCACCAGGATTGGCCTTGACTCTGCCTCCCTGGCTTCAGTTGGATGGGCTGCCACAGCCTCCAGGCTGGACCCCACCCGGGAGAAGAGCGGTGTAGAGAGGCAGAGTCAGGGGCCCGGATCTGCCAGCTACCTAGGGCGGCTGACCACAGCGGCGTGGTTGCCGGAGGCAGGGGTGGGGGCGTTTCTCTTCCTTCCTACCTCTGTGCCAGCTTCGCCTGGGGGAAACCCCTGGCCTGGAAGCGATGCAGCGCAACTTCAAAGACACCTTTCGCTTCTTCGCAGTCTGTGTGCAGGGCGCCCCCTAGAGGAGGGCCGGCTTTAGGGCAAGTAGAGCGTGGCAACACTGCAGAAAATCAGGTACTGGGACTCCTGGGTTTCAATATCTGCAGCTCTCCCTCCTTCCTTCCTCCTCTACCCCTCTCCTTGACTCAGGAATCTGCTGCTTTCCTGACCTGCTGCCTTCGCCTTGTTTGAACGTATTCCTCAAAAAAGTTCTAGGATATCAAACCATTCAAGGTTAGTTGTATTTGCATCACGCGGTCTCTTCTTCCAGGGGAATTTACATTTCGACCTTATTTCTAATTATGAAACAAAATACAGAGAAATGATTCCTCCCTTCTCACCCCAATTAGCAAGACCATCTCCTGCTTACTGGGAGGCAAAGCAGACTTGCCACTTCCCCTTCCTTCGGACTATAATGCTTTCAGAGTAATTCCTTCCTTTCTCCCCCATTTCTTCACAAAGACTTGGAATTGCCCTCTCTTTGCACTTGAAAGTCTGTAAAGCATAGAGGTCAAGTGCACAGACTCAGATCCAAAAGCTTGGGTTCAATCCCCAGCTTTGCTGCCTCCTAGCAGCATATAACCTAGGGCAAACTGTATGACTGCTCTGTGCCTCAGCTTCCCCATTCTCACAAATGGCAACGATAATATCACCTGGAGGTGTTGTCTGAAGGATTGACGGTGAAGTGCTAAGTGCAGCACCAGGTGCGTGACCAGCACGCGACACCTGCTACCCCTCAGTATTTTATTGATTTGACACAACACTGCATTTCCTCTTCTGTTTTCCTCTGCATTTCATCTTAGCTTTGCAACACAGATGCTCCCACCTCTTCCCTCCCCCTCACTTCTCCCTGGAAGGGTGGCAGATGGTCTTCTGCCCCTGAATCAGTGCTGGCGGCTCTCCTTCCACCCTCCACACCTACCTGATCATCGCCGTAGAGAATCAGGCACTTGTCAGGATCTTCATAACTAAAGCAAAGAATGTGAAAAGAAAACATCTTCAGACACCAAGAACAACGAGCTCCGGAGGGAGAATCCAGCAAATGTCCTTTATGTCATGCCCATGTGCTATTTGTAGAAGTCTTGGAAATAGACACTTGTTTACTTTGCACAGATCAGAAGTGATTTCAGACTCTCTGCATTTAATCATCTACTTCTACTGTGCAGGTTCATAATTAAAATAAGAAAGTTATTTATAAAGACTGTGCCGGAGCTGAGAGGTAGCTGTTAGGAGAGGCTTTGGCGACTAGTGAGCCCTCCGTAAAGTGGACTCTAAACCATGTTGGCCAGCATGGAAGGAGTGGCAGGGATACCACAGTTGCGGCGCCCTCCTGTCACATGGGAGTTAGGGGGAGTGGCTCCCCAATTCTAGTGTATGAGATGGAGAGTGAGAACATTCCTCTTAGACAGAAGGCAGATTGCTATGGGGAAATGTAACTCTGGGTAGATGGCTGACTCCAAGGTCTGGGTGCCCAGTGGTTGGTGCCAGGAGCAGAGGGAGAAAATGTTACATGATGGAGGAAGACAGGAGCATGGGTGGAGCTGGCAGGGAGAAGAGATGAAGAAAGGGGAACAAGAGGAGGGACAGGTGAGGAAAATGGGTAACCAAGTGGCAAGCCCTTAAGCGTGTGACTTTTCCAAGCGCCTTGAAATCATCAGCAATATTTAATGACATCACTAAATGCTTGGTGTGATTGGATTTCTTGTCAAAACCAGTGAAGGGGTTGAGTGGATCGAGGAGGTGGAGGCCTTGCCGGTATCTGGAAAAGGTCAAAATGACAATTGTCTTGTTTGACATTCTGTGGCTACGTTAAATTTGAGGAGTAATTTCTAAGTTTGTATTAGATATATTTATTGTTCCTTTAATTCCAAACATGGAAGGGACCTACTAGAGATATTTCTTTCTGGTGTCAGTATCAGAAATCTGTCTGTCTCTTTGATGCCTGAATTGTTATATGAGATACTAGGAAACCACCAAAGGCTGTTATTTCTCTCTTTCTTCTGGCTTCCAGGAAGCTCAGAGAAATATGCTGTTCATTTCTAAAAACTGCTTAGGAAAGCTGTTTTATCTATTGACTTGATTGTTTTTAGATGTCCTTTGTGCCTTTATCCCCATCCATATGTGCGTATAATCTTTTATTCTATTCTATATTTATTACTATAAGTTTCCCTGAATCTTCTTTTATTAATAAAAATACAAATAAATACAGTTTTTGCTTATCCTGGAAGTTCAAACACTTTAATCATTTCCTGCACAGAATATTACTCAATTTTTTTTTGTCAAATCTGTTTATTTGTCTTTAGATTTCTGCTTTTGCAAAGTACCTTTTTTTCACCCCATTATTAAGATGTTTTATTCTATTTTTTTCCTAGTATCTTCTTTTTTCCTAGTATCTTCTTTTTTCCTAGTATCTTCTTTGGCAATATTTGGATCTTTATATGGGATTTATTTTTTGTACATATTATGATATAAGGACTTAAATATTTTTCCCTAAATAAATAACCAGCAGGTATTTATTATACTCTGCTCCTACTAATTTGAAATAATAGTTTTATCAAATACTACTTTTCATGTAGACATCGGTCTACTTTGACCTATCTGTCTCTTCTTTGCACCAGTATCTTACCTCTTGCATTTACTGAAAATTGATAGCATGCTTTGATATCTGGTAGTTCATGTCCTTCCTTGATATACTTTCCCAACATTTTCTTGGACATTTTCTCATATTTAATTTTTTCCATTGAACTTTAGTGTCAACTTGTTGAGAACCAAAACAGTCTCATAGAGATTTTGATTGGAATTCCATTGATATTTAATTTTGGGAGCAATGATAGCTTTTTACAATATTGGATTTTGCCATCCAGAAACATAGATGCTTCCCATTTATTGTACATTTGCAGAAAGGTTGTTACCCCTTCAGATGTAGCGCACACATTTCTTGTTCAACTTATTATTGGAAATATATAATTATCTACCAGTCCATTTCTCCCTCAGAGGGCAAGTGAGAAAGATAGCAGAGTCAAGTTCTCCTGACCAAGGCATCCAGTCATGCAGCCATGTCCACATGCAAAAACTGGACTTGCATTTTCTCAATAAAACACAGTTCAGCCCACATGCCATGTTGGAAATATTGGTTAAGAGTGGTTGGCCAGTTGAATAAATTACAAAACAATTGTACATGCTCCCAAGAAGATGAAGATCTGAGGGTCTCTGCTGAGCTCTCAAAAGATCTGTTTAGATCAAAAATATTTCTCTATACCTCCTCATTTTATTGAAGATGTAAAACATAAATTTTAGCTTCTGCACCCTGTCATTCTCTCCAATATTACTGTTTTAGGATTTTTGGTGCTTTTAATATCAATCATAAATAATCTGTTCAGTCTACTGTTTTTTTATTTTTTGACCTCCTACATTTCACTTGCCTTCCACCATATTTCAGCCACTCACTGCCATGGTCACATCCTTGATTTTGTTGTTAGTAATAACTGAGATCCCCTCCAGAATCTCAGTTCAAACTTTCCAGCTCTAACACTAGAACTTTCAACCTACTGATCTTAGCACAACACCACTGCCCCAAGCCTCCCTTCCATGGCTCATATTCCTTTTCACCTGCCTTAAATTCACAGTCTATTAAAACTTCTTCTGCATACACACCCTTAACTCTCTCTACTGTTGTCCTTGCTTGACAAAAGCACACACCAGGCCCAATCTGACTGTTTGCCTAGTCTAAACCTGCGTCCACATAAAATGTGGCTGGAAACAAACCACTTCACTGTGCTGAGGGCCTTGACTTCAAATTCATGACCACAAGCCACAGGTTAGTTCTTAGTGCTTCTTAGTAACTGTCCTTAACCTCCTACTCTCCAAGACCATTTCACTCTTCCTCCTTTTTCTGAAAATCTCCAATATTTTCTTATAATTCCCACTATCAGATGAAGACCTCATTTCTTACATCACTAAAAGTGTCTCTGCAGTAGGACCCATGCATACAAGCATGCTCACTGCACTGGAACCCACCCACCCACTCCCCCTTCTCTGGGGCCCCTTGATGGTCCACCCAAGCTCCTCCCAAAGGTCAGCCCTTCACTTTGCACTGGACCCCATGCCCTCTTGTCTACACGAGTTACTCCTCAGCATTTCTCCGTTTCTCTCCCACATCATCAGTACTTCAGATCATTCCCATCAGCATGCACACATGCTCTAATGCCTTCCATTGAAGAAAATAAAAAAGACTTGTCCTCATCCCTTTGCCCCTCCATCTACCACTGCTCTCTCCCTTTTCCTTTATACTAATGTCACCACACTGCTCTCTCCATCTCTGTCTTTTCACTTCTGCTTGCAAAGCATTCCCATCAAGATTTCGCTCCACCTTCCACAAAACTGCAGTGACTTCCATGCGTGCTGCTAAGGCCAGTGGAATTGCTGGGTCTTCATCTTTCTAGCAGCCACACTTGATATTGGTCACCCCAGGTACGAGTGTCCAGAACCCAGCCCTCACTCCCTCACGGGTGCACTGGTGAATATGTCTGTCAGCCTCGTGGCTTTAATTTCATCTCTAATGCCAGACTCCACATAGCACACACATACTGACCCCCTTGAATTCCTGACACCTGTTCCTGGTCCTTCTTTCTTCATATGTCATCACTTTCTAACACCCTGTCACATCATATGCTACATTCATTGTCTAATGTCTAGTGACTGCTCCACTAGGGCAGGGTCCTGCCCTTTATTCACTAATATATCCCAAGTGCTCAAATAGTATTGGTCACACAATAAGTGACACTGATCTCTGTTGCTGATGCATACCTACAACCCCCCTGGCTAGCAAACTTCTCACAAATACCAACCTGCCCCATCGCCATTGTACAAGCTTTGAACTGGTCTGGAACCTGTAGCTCACTGTTGCTTTTCCTTCAAATCCTCCACCAGTGCTTCCTAGGGAACCCTATCCTGTCCTCCTTCCCTCACATGCACTTTCTAGTTCCGCACTGCCAGGAATGTTCTCCTTAGCCCTTCCTCCCTAGCACACTGCCCAGATGACAGAGGAGTGACTGTGTAGAGGTCAAGGCATATGATGCCATAGGGCCTTAGGGCCTCTCGACATGGCTGCCCTGTGTGGCTCCTCACTCGGCATCAGATGAGTTTCCATCTGTGGGACCCTAGACTGGGGTGCTACGTTGTGGGGGTGGCGGCTGAAATGACTAATATTGTAGTGGGTGGTTGAACCGAATTCATATAATATGAAAGCGTATGTGAATTTTGGAAACTAAAGTAACTCATGTTTCTCCACCCCTGAAGTTATGGACTGAGATTCAGACTCGCTATATTATTTAAGCACTAAAATAAGGGTATCATACTGTGGTTGCAACCCTGGCTTATCTTTCGCAAATCATTGCTCCTGGATATTGGTGTATTTTTCTTACAACAAGACTGTTGAAAAAATGCAGAGTGGTCTTTAGCTAAGAGCCCTGTACTGTTGCTTTCCCTGAAAGGAGCCTCTGAGCCTGCCTCCCACTGTGAAATCCCTGACTTCTTTAAGAGGGACTCCAGTGGCATTTCTGCCAAAAAAAAAAAAAAAATCCCCAAAACACATCCATCCTGAGCATCAGAGCCCAGAAATTATGCATATTACCCTGCAGCTCTGGCAAGAGGCCAGATGCCTGGAATCTGAGGCATCGAAGCTTTTCACTGTGCCGCAGTAACAGCAATAGACATGGTGATAACCGTCTAGAAAAACTGAGCTTTTCAAAGAGGTTATTTTTGATTCATTTTTAAGATCCAAAGAGACCTGATTTAAGACCGAAAATTTCCTTCTTTCTTCAAAATTTTCTCTAGCTCATCAGTGTATTATAATCTCAGTAAAGAAAGCTAAGCTTCTCTGTCATTTGGGAGTTAGAGGTAACAGAGTTTTATTCAACTAGCTGCAGCCAATGGGCTCAGGAAAGCATTTTGGCAAGGCTACTAACCTGGGATGTTCTCATAATGCTTAGGCTGGGGCCCAGGTATAGGGCAACTCGGCGCATGCCGCTGGAAAGAGCCAGGAGCGGGGATTGGCTCCCTCAAGTGTTTGGATTGGCTCCAGATTCTGTTTCTTTGAGCTTTTCTCTACTACAAAGCACTATGATAAGTGAGTCCATTTATGACAAGTATTGGTATTCTAAGTCCCAATGATCTTACCAACTCCTTATTCTGTCTTCTCTCTGGACTCAATAGGATAAAGCATAGAACAAATGTCCTGGCCTTCCCCTTCAAAGCAGCAAGAATCATTGACTCCCAGTTACAGAAGGTAATGGGAGATTGAGATTGATGACAACTGTCCACCAGGGGCTGATCATTTTTTTTCAGGTGGCAAGAGAGAAAGACCCATCAGATAACAGATTATACTAAATGAGTCTCTAGTTATTGATGTCACATACTTCTCTATACAATAATCTTCTAGAAATAAAATGGATCATCAGTGCCACCAATTCATAACCCAGCAGGCCATTTTCACTCAATATATGCTTGACCTGACCTTGACTATTTGATTGTCCTACAGCATGGAAGGGTAGCTGGGATTCTATCACTTATGTGAGAAGGTTCATCTGGCGCACTAGGGAGATTGCTCTTACGAGAATAACCATGTCTTGAGAGAGTCAGCCAATGTCTCATCATGAACCTGAATGAAAACCAGAAAACAATTGTGATGCTGGTCACTTTTGTGCCTCAAGGAAGCTGGGACGGAGTGCAGATCAACTGATAAGCATCAGTGTCTAGAAAGGCCTTGACCACTGAAATAAGGTCCAGTTAGCACCAGGATTTGTTCAAGGTTATGAGCCAAGTACAATCTAATCTGCCTGGTGTTTGTGGGTTAAATTGTAAAGAGGAGAGAGACTGGAGGCAGTGAACCAATCAAGTAGAATATATCAGAAAACATGGGGACCTGCACTGGGGCAGTGATTACAGAAATGAAAGGAGAGAAGGAGCAATAATTGGCCCGTGATTGGAAATAGAAAGTGAGGACAAGGAAGCAACCAGAGAGAATTCCAAGGCCCCTAACTAGAATGATGAAATGGAAGCGTAGTCAAGACAGAAAACACAGGCAGCATTTTGACGTATCAAGTTTGAAAGTTGTATAAGATATCCATGTGGCAGCAAATCTTAGTGTTTAGAGGGCAGGGGACAAGAAGTGTATTTTAAATCATGACCAAAACCATAAAAGGGAAAGTTTGTATTCAGGAGAGGATGTGGCAGAAGTACAAGACCAGGGGTGGCACCCGAGGGCCTCTCAGCATGGGGGGGGGCGGGAAGAGGAAGAAGTAGAGGGAAGGAAGAACAGGCGCAGGAGCACCAGAGAGGAGAGAGGAGACACTACTGCAAAATTCAAGTACAGAGAAATGGGGTACGTCACAGAGCTAGGGGAAATGAAGACTCGAAAGTGGGAGAAGGATTTGCCTCTTAGGAGGCCACTGAGATGGGTGCAGTGGGAGAGAGTGAGCCTGGCAAGCCTGGCAGGGGTGGCAGCATGGGTACTTGGCAGAAGGCCTGGGGTAGGATACAGTGAGTCCCTCAGTATGCAGGGAAGGGGACATGTTTCTCTTTAGGCCTTTGTTCTGGCTTGTCTTCTGTGTGGGCTGCTCTCTCCCAGGTAACCCCTTGGCTCACTCCTTTGCTTCCTTGAAGTCTTAGTTTGAATGTCCCCTTTTTACTGAGGCCTGCACGAGCTGCCTTACCTAATACTGCAAACACTAACCCTCCCCTGCCCCACCGAAACACACACATACGTCCTTGGCATTACTTTTCGTTTTGTACATAGCATTTACCACCTTCTAACATATGATGTAATTTTTATATTTATAGTATTTATCACTTATTGTCCATTGTCTTCTGCTTGGATAAGCACTCCTTGGCAGAAAATCTTACTTATTTTTTAGATTTATTTATTTATGCATACAAGAGCTGGGGTGTAGGCCAAAGGTGCAGGGCCTGAGAGGATTCACAAGAGACAGAGTGGGGAGCAGAAGAGGCAGATTGGTAGAAATACACTTATGAGGGGAGCAGCGGGCAAGAGAGGAGAGGTCTGTTGCGGCATGTGTGTTAGCCAGGGATCGAACTCCTGCTGCAATGGCTACCAATAGCTTCATAGCACCCAGACCCAACCCCTTGTACCACCAGGGAGGTCCTTATTTATTTTCTACAGTGAAAGAGTTCCTTTACCCAGAACAGTGTGACCCATAGCAGTCCTTCTATGGTCTGAGGATAATACAAGACAGAGTGCTTATGCCTAGAATAGAAATATAAATAAAGTACTTGGAAACCCAGATGAGGAAGAAATTAATTTTGGTTCAGAGGATTGGAAAAACTTTTATGAAGAGTGACATGAGTGTTGGATCTTGGGGGCTGGCAGGATTTCAGGGATCAGAAGTGGATGCTGAGTGCTGAGTCAGGGGGCAGGTGGAGAGAACCATGACAGGCTCTTGGATGGAAATTGGCTCACATGTGTGAGAAGGGGCAAGGCCTAGGGGGCGGGAATAGGATGTCAAAGAGGAAGGCTTTACAGGGGTAGAGTGAGGCAGTCAGAGAACCTCAAAGTTGCCTGCTCTGGTATTTGCATGTGTCTGCCAGATTTCAGGGTTAAAGTACTTGAATGTAAGAGTCTGGAGTTTCAGAGGAAAATCTGTTCCAAAGGTGTAGCCTTGGGTACCATCAGCATACTAATAGTATTTAAAAGCAGAAGACTTCAAATACCACTTGGGAGATCACCAAATGGGAATAAGTACAGATGAGAAAAGGACCAAGCGTGGACAACAGGCATGCTCCAAGGGTCAGAGGTCAGGGAGAAGGGGAGGAATCATCCAGGAGACTGAAAAAAAGTACCAGAAAAACAGAAGGAAAATCAGGGCATCACCTGGTGGCGCAGGCGGTTGAGTGCAGTGCTGTGAAGCTGTCCACAGCCTCTGCAGCTTGGGTTTGATCCTGGCCAGCCGGCAAGATACGTACATGGCACGGCAGACCTCTCCTGTCTTGCCCGCTGCTCCCCTCAGCAGTGTATTTCAGTCAGTCTGCCTGTTCTGTTCCCTGCTCTGTCTCTGGTGAATCTTCTCACCCTCCCACACATCTGGCCTGTACCCCGGTTCTTATATGCATGAATAAATAAATCTTAAAACAATACAGAAAAACAGAAGGAAAACAGAAAGTGTGCTGTCCAGGAAGGGAAGTGAAGAAAGCACATGGAGGAATCTCTAGATCAAATGCTACTGATGGGTTATGTCAGATGAACCCAAAAGATCAACTGATGGAAGGATGTTCAATAGGGGTGTTGTTGGGAACCTTAATAATAGCTTAGTGAAGATGGGCGAGAGAGAAACCTACTTGGAGTGGTTTGATTCTTTTAAGAGGTTTGCTGCAAAGCAATAAGACATGAGCTGGCAGCAAGATATAGACAAGGTTTTTTTTTTTTATGGGGTAACCACATTTTTATAGGCTATCAGTGAAGAATGACAAATTGATGGAAAAAGAAGGGATATTTGTAGGAAGGGATATCTTTGAGTAGTTGAGAAAGGGTATGATGTGGTATCTGGTGTAGCACGATGAGGCAGCATGTGTGGTCCAAATGCTGGTCAGGATGTGAGGGGATAGAAATTGGTAGAAATTCATACCTGGATGTTTTGATTTTCTTAATAAGGCAAGAAAAAAGGTCATTGGCTGAGATGAAGATAAGGGAGGGGTTGTTATGGATTTGAGAAGAGAGGAGAAAGGGTGAAAGTAAAGCCTTGGAACAAGGAGGGAATTAATGCGCGGACTCAGGACATGTAGATGATTGCTGGGGTGTCCAGGGCCCACTGGAGCTTCATGGTCATGAATTTAGTGTTGTTGTGTATTTTTATCAGTGTAGTTGTGTGTTTTTCTCTAGCTCTGTTCACATCTCTTCTCCACTTTCTTTCCTTTCCATTCCTTACTCATCCATTGACTTCTGTAAGACCTGGTACACACAAAAAGCTAAAAAATGTTTTGTAGTTGAAACTAAGATTTCCAGAACTTGAAGGAAGTATTTAGAGGAAAGTCCGACAGGCCGGCAAAGGCAGAGGAGGAGATTCCCAAGCAGTCCAAGAAGTTAAGTAAGTGATGTTTTTGTGAATAGTCTCATTTCTTTCCCTATGCTAAACTCTCTGTTATATCCACTTCCCATCCGTCTGTCCATCCATCCATCCATCCGTCCGTCCATCCATCTGTCTGTCCATCCAACTGTTTAAAGCTCATTTCAAGAAGAAATAGTAGTCAAGAAACAAACATATATATTGTGAAAAAATAAGCCAGGATATTTAAAAAAAAGTTACAATCTCTTTACATATAACAGATCATGGATATCTCTAATTTAGGGAGAAAAACTGATCTCTATTTGGTCCCTTACTGATACGTTGTTTTAACAAACAGCTCTAAGAATTTAAATTCTCTTCCAAGAAGCCTTCTAAGGCAGGTTGATGTCATATCCCTTAGAAAAGTGGGTTGTTGGGCTTTTTGTTGTTGTTGTTGTTGTTGTTGTTAGTTTATGTTCAAAGAGGGCAATGCCTTGCCTCAGGTTGACAGACAAATGAGCAGTAGCTCAGGCTGGGATTTTAAAAAAGTTTACTCTTATGTGTTTATTTGTTTAGTCAAAAATAGCTATTGAATGTCATCTGTGATGCAAGGGCTCTGTTAGGTGGGTACATTTCACACTCATCAAAAATGTTTCTCTTGCCTTGCTGTTTTATTTTTATATCTAAAATTTTTAAGGCTGAGGTATACTTAAAATGTTGTAGGCACACCTACAGTGGTGTGAATGCAACAAAATAGAAGCTGTATTGTATGTGAAATTGTATATTAAAGGAAATGATAGAGTTAGCGCCATGCATGGCAATTAGTTTACAATGTGCTCCCACAAATGCATTCAGACACTATGATTAATGCTCCCTAGAGCATTCAGCCCCTGTAACTAGCTACCATTGTACTTACCAGAACCCAACTCTCCCAGGATATTATGATAAATACTGTGTTGATTCTAATATTGCTCTAGGTGATTAGGTCTGAGTGTTAGAGGGGATGGTGAGATGAAATGGAGATAAAATGCAAAGTTTATGCCCTGGTTGCTTAGCCAGAAGTCAATAGGGAACCAAGCCAGTAATCCTTTAGTGAGATTTTAAGGTGACAAAGTAGCATCCCTCCCTTCTCCAGCATGCCCAGTCTGAGGGGTTATAATGGATTATAATTACTGTTTCAAATTGGATTTCTACTGGGTGTGTCTAGAAACTAGATATCAGAATGTGAATGAAAGAAAGAAAACTGATGTCCATGTCAGAGGAGCAGAGGAAAAGCATTCCAAATCTCACTCCTGGTCTCTTGGAACAGCCCTCCAACACAGCACAGAATCTCAGAGACTGACATCATCATCAAGCAGTCCCGTTGGTTATGGGACCGTGCATGGCCAGTGCCACTGACTCCATCATAGATGGACCTCTCAGGGTGACATAGTTAACGTGCAGGCACCAAGTCAGTTAATATTGTTGTCATGGACCTAATATTTGTTTCCTCCCTAAAATTCATATATTAAAGCTCTAACCACCCATGTGGTGGTATTTAGAGATGGGGCCTTTGGGATGTAATTAGAATTAGATGAAGTGATGAGAATGGGACTCAGGATAGGATTAGTGTCTTTCTAAAAGACATTGCATAGCTGGCTCTCTTCATGCAGATGCACAAAAGAAGGCCTGCCTTTCACATAGGGCCTCCCTGCGTGAGGACCACAGGGAGAAGGTGGCCATCCATAAGCCATTAGGAGAGCCCTCATCAGAAAAAGAACAGGCCAGCACCTTGATCTTGGACTTCCTACCCTCCAGAACTTCAAGGAGATAAATGTTGTTGTTTAAGCCTCCTAGTTGGTGGTATTTTGCTATGGACACCCGAGAAGACTCACACATTCATGTTCAACAGCCTGTGTTCACTTAAAGGCTCAGAGTCCCATGTATTCAATCCCTGAATCTCTAGCAAAGGACCTCCCCCACCCAACACACACACACACAAACACACACACACACACACACACACTCAGCTCCAAGACCAAGGAGTGGTGAGGCAGAACAGGGTACTCATGATTTTCTGGTACCACACTGTCTCTAGAAGTTTTATTAATCTGGTTCTCTCCTCTCAGTACACCCTGGTCAGGAGTTCATCTAATCATGATAATAATGGAAACAAAGTGTTGATGGTGCCCTTTCTGCGTGCCAAACGTGCAATTGACAAGTATTTTCTCATAATATCCTCAATGAGGTGGATACTATTATAATGCACCGATTTTACAGACAAGGTAGTGGAGGCACAAAGAATTCAGACAATTTTCTAGGAATCTTACTAAGATTTGACTTCAGAGCTGTTTATTAATTTTTGACAAAAATTGAACAGCTGTTAATGCCCTATCATGCCTTGTGATAGGTGCTAACTTTATAATGGAGAACAAAACAGATGTGGTTCCTGCCCTCCCAGGCTAAAACATCAATAGACATTCACTTTTTTTTTTTGGCGTAGAACTGGGGTGTAGGCCAGAGGTGTGTGTGTGGGGGGGGGGGTTGAGAGGATTCACCAGAGACGGAGTGGGGAGCAGAATAGGCATATCTATTGAAATACACTACTGAGAGGCACAATTGGTGAGACAGGAGAGGTCTGCTGTGCCATATGTGGGTTAGCCCCCTGGCCGGGGATCAATCTCAGTCTGTAGCAGTGACAGTGCTGAGTCTTAACACCTACGCCACCAGGGAAGCCCAAAGAATTCACTTTCTAGGACCACCCCTGGTGGTGCAGCAGGTTGAGAGCAGCGCTGTGAAGCTGTCCACAGCCTCTGCAGTGAGGGCTCAATCCCAGCCAGCCAGCGAGAGTCCCACATAGTACAGCAGACCTCTCCTGTCGTACCTGCTGCTCCCCTCAGCAGCGTATTTTGGTCCATCTGCCTGTTCTGCAACCCGCTCTCTCTCTGGTGAATCTTCTCACCCTCCCGTGCCTCTGGCCTGTACCCCAGCTCTTGTATAAAAATAAATAAATCTTAAAAAAAAAATTCACTTTCTATTGTGGTACATATACACAATGGAATATTACTCAGCAATCAAAAAAGATAAACAACATGCAATTTGCAGCAACATGGATGGAGCTGGAAGGAATCATGCTCAGCGAAATAAGCCAGAAAGAAAAAGAAAATACCAGATGGTCTCACTCATAGCAGGAATCTAGAAAACCTAAATAAGGGACCAGGAAAAAGAATAACTATAAGAAAGAAAAAATCAAAATCAACAAACAGCTATGAACCAGAGACATACTATGGGGGGTGGGGGAGCGGGGAAAGGAGGGATTGGGGTCAAAATAAGGGGGTTGCAATTGTATGGGGAATATAAAAATATATTTTTTTTTAAATTCAGTTTTATACTCACAATCCATGCTAAGTGCTAAAAAGAAAATGAATGGGCTGGTGGGGATGTAGATAAGACCATTAGGAAAGGTTTGTCAGATGAGGTGAGATTTAAACTGTGATCTGAAGGGAAAAGTAGGTGGGGGTAGGCATATTTCAGACAAAGCAAACATGTGTGCAAAGGCCCTGAGGCAGGAAGTGCTGAGTGGGCCTGAGGAGTTGAAAGTGTGGTCAAGGGTAAAGTGGGAGTGGGTCTGAAGGGCTTTGCAAGCATGGATGAAAGGACAAAAACCCTTGGGGGATTACAGCAAGTTGTGGTTAGGAGAGGAAGGGATCTGGGTACATGGAACATCTCTCTGGTGGGGGTAGTGCTGGGTCTTTATCTAGGGTGGGCCATTTCATCTTCACACAGCCACTGAGGCAAGTCTCACCATCTCTTTTGGGGGATGAACCACCTGAAGTTGAGAGTGAAGACATGACTTGCCTACACCCCAGAGATCATTACAGGAGCTGAGGTCTTGGTCCACAACCCTGTCTAGCCTTCCAGGGTGCCCGAGCTATGTCAGGAGAAGCCCAGTGCCCCTGGCTGCTAGGTGCTGATGATGTCTGACTGGGAGGGCAGGGAGGTCAGAGGTCAGCATGGTGGGGCTGCATGGAATTGCAAACCTTAGCTGTGCACACACAAGTTCTCTCAGAGTTGTCTTCTTCCTTTCCCATTCAACTGTCCTTTCTTTAAAGCAGTGCTAATACAACCTATTGTCAGGAAATGGTCTGAGATGCTTCCCAGGTATAAGGCAATCAATCCCCCCCTACCCCATGACTCATAATGCTCTGTCCTTGCTGGGCAGGACCGGGGTGGGCCCCATCGGAGCAGGCGAGGGCTCCAGCGCCATCCTCACTGTCCTTTCAGAGCAGTGGTGGTGCTGCCCTCTGGAGAGGAATGGCTTAGCGGGCCCAAGAAGGTAGGTCACCCCTCTTGCAGGGGGGATACTGGGAATTGCCCGGGAGCCTATTGGTTTCTCCTTTTCTTTGTTCTATGTGAATCCCCTTAGGACAAGTTTGCTTTTCAATCACTTGCTTCTAAATCCATCATCTTTTTCTCTATACTTCTCAAATACAAAATGTTTGGTCATGAAGAAATGAATGAATGATAAATTTTAATGACATTGTTGAGCATATAAAAAGACTTCTGTCATGTAAAGAGAGGAAAGGAAAAAAGAGAAAGAAAAGGTAAAACAGAACTGGAGTCTATGTCCACCCACTTAAAAAAGAGATTTCTGACTTGGTCATTCAACAAACATTTGAGAACGTACTATGCTAGAAGGGGTGTAGGTGACAGAAAGCACCCAGAAAGACTGTGGTGGTTGGTGTCTAGTTACTCTGAACCTGCCTTCCACAGAGGACCACCATGGAGTACTGCCATAGCCAAAGACTGGGGAAGCTCCAGAGGAGATGCCTCTGGGCATGAAGGTGGTTCAGGGGAATTCATGCAGGTAACATCTCACCATGGAGAATGGTAGGCTATTCAGTAGGCGTCCTGAGCTCTGTGAAATGGTGAGAGCTACTGAACCATGTCTTATTCACATGAGTGTCTCCATTGTCAATAGCATCAGGCATATTGTAGGTGTTTGGCAAATATTGTAGGATAGATGGCTGGGGAAGGGAACAGCATGGGGAACAGTGTGACAGTGATGGTACCTGGCCCAGATGAAGTATCTGTTTGGTTAGGTTGGTACCTGGTAGGGGGGTAGGTCGTGGTGCCTGAAGGATGAAAAACAAAAGGCAGAGAGGGCTTGGATACCACCTCAATGGTGTGGTTATTACTGGGGATGGAATTGGCAACCATTAAAAAGCAGAGTAACATGGTCACCGTTGAGTTTCAGGAAAATCAATCTACAACATTTGAAACAGATTAATTCATTATTGCTTGATTCTAAAAATCATTTCCCCTCTCTGGGCTTTCCTTTCTGTGCCAGATGCTGGAAGGGCCCTCCCTTCTGGACACTACTGCAACATCTGATGAGTTTCTGACAGGCGGCTTGGAAACCCTGACAGTGACTGCTGGAACACAGCTGGACATGATTACCCAGGGGACAGAGGGGAAAGTTCGGTGCTCAGGCAAGAGGCATCACAGAGGCTTGCTGAGCCTGTGTGCTCTTACCAGTAGTCCAGTTTCAGGGGCACAGCTTCCAGGCCGCCAATCTGACAGTAAGGCTCCAAGTTAGAGACTTCATACAGCTGGATTTCACGGTTTCTGTTCAGAGATCAAGCACACTTGCAATCAGCTCACACTCCTGCATCATTTTTAGAACAGTTTTTATGTTCCACAAGACAGAGACATCTATTAGTGAAATGCCTGCCCTGCTGACACCCCACTTGCAAGCTTGAAGTCTTTCTCCCAGTTTCACCCTTGGGAGATGTCTCTTCGACTGGTTCTAAGGTAGCCATGGGCCCATCCTTTTCCAACCGGAGGCTGGCACTGTTTTCTACAACAGGGGCTCTGGATGCCAAGCAGTTGGGGTGTCAGATCCAAGCTCATCACTAGGATCCCTCATCTGTAAAATGAGGATCATAATAGTTCCTGTCTTCTAGGAGAGGCTAAGGAAGCAAAAATATGAGCTGATGTTTGTTGCTGATAATAAAGATAATTTGATCAAGGGCTCTTTCTACACACTAGGGGATTAACTCAGTGCTTTCCTAGCACCCTGTCATCTTAAACTAACCCTCCCTCCTTTCACTCCTATGTTAGCTCTGCTACCTTGGAATTGATTGAAGGAGAACCAATGTGTGGGTGTAAGAAAAACAACATTGACCTGCTTGCATGGAATACACGAGGTCCCTTCTAAATTCCAAAGACTTTACCTTTACTGTGGTGCTAAATGCGTTTTTACCCCTCTTCCTCTCCACCTGCTGTGCAGTTAAAGATTGGTTTCCTGCCTCTGGGTAGCATACACCTAGCCTCATCTTCTGATTTGTCAGCTCAGCGAGTCTCTAATAAATTACTGTTTCAGTCTCTGAACTTCTATGTATGTAAAGGACTTGATTACAGTCAATGAGTGTGCCTTTAAAAATCAAACTGGGCTGAGTTTATAAGTCCAAATTTGTTGCTTTTCAATAGCTAATACTAAGTATATTAATATATTCATATATTATCAAAATATACTAATAAATATATTTAATTATTAAGTGAACATTAAATTTAATTAACTTCAATTAAATTTAATTATAACTAGTAGCCTGGATTATCTGCGATCAGATTAACTGTTGACAAAGTGCACAAATCCTAGGGGCTTAGGGGCTGCTAGAGGTGGACCAGTGGGTGAGAGAAAACCTTAAGGTCTGGGTTTGGGGAGAGGCCAGCAAGCCCCAGTTGTGGGAGCTGTAGGACCCACTTTAACCTCTGCTCCTTCTTCCACTCACACCGCAGAGATAGGGCTAAACACACTCCACCCTGACATCACAGTTCTGTTTCAACCTTGATTTGAATGTCTCCAAATTTCCTTCCCCTAGGCCCCCTCCCCTTTGCCTTGGTGCTTACGAAGTTGGTCAAGCAGTGACCGGGATGCCACACACTCATTTTCATCATATCACCATCGATCAAAGTCTTCAGGGTCTTCCTTCCAAAACTGAGACCCATTCTTTGAGGCTCTTTACCAGCTATTATAATATTTTTACTGTGATTTTTATTTTTTGATGCAGTCAAAAGCACTTTACCCTGAATTTTGGTGGATAATAAAATAGGAATATTATTTTGAATCTGAAAGTATGCTAAAAAAATAACAAAACTCATCTTTTTTTTTTTTTTTTTTTAATCTGGCCCATAACTTCACTCTGGGAGTCCAAAGGAGGGCTTTCCTCTGTATTTGGGGCAATGACAACATCATTGCAATAGACCAATCGAAGCAATGACTTTGTCCGGTAACTGACTGATGAGGTCTTTTTTCAAAAAGGGTTCTAAATTTTACCTGCAGACCACAAACATGCATGTGTCTGTGTAAACTCACACATGAAATGAATTTCTTGACCTGACTGTCCACTTCCAAGTGGAAGGGCCGCAGGCACTCACCCAGTCCCGATGATGAGTTTGTTGTACTGTGGCATGCTGATGACATCTGTCACCCACCGTGGCTTTCGACTGATGGCCTTGTCCTAAGGGTTGAAAGGTGCAACTGAACAAGAATATGCCTTTTAAACAGCAAGACAATTTCAGTTGTGTCAAGTCATTCTTGTCCACAATATGCAGGCTTAACTGTAGAGAGTTTTCTTTAGGTGGTTTTCTTTTTCAAGTATAAAGAAGCTGCTTTCAGATTTGAAGAGCCTCTTTTTGAGGACCTAATTCAGCAGCCTTGGGGGATAGGGGTTCAGAGAGTTGTAACATCTATTGTAGATGATAAGTTTTCTGAGGGCAGAAATGATCTCTGTCTTCCTAGGGCCCAATAGATAGCTTGGTTATGTCATTTGTTGAGTGAGATAACAAAAGAATGATATTAAATATAGAATAGAATATATTCTGAAATGGATCAGGCACTGTTTTATATCCTATCATAAGTGCCCTTTTAGCCTTCTGAATTTCTGACTCTGTGATTTCATAAGTTCTCTGAAGAAAAACCCTAGTATATCTTCCTAAACTGAAATAACTAGTAACAGTGGGGGAAATGGAAAATTCTCTTTCATTTGTCGTTCATTAAAACATATGATAAATTGCATGATGGAATCACGTGTAGTTCATCATTCCATCTGATTTTAGAAGCAGAATGAAGCACTATCTAATACTGCACATAGAGATCATATTTTATTTGCATTCCATAAACTAGCAAAATCCAACATGAATATATTACATTCAAGGACACAATTTCTGTAATCATGCCACTTGAGAAGCAGTTTAAAATAGCAAATAAAATCAAACTGGAGCACTCAGCATCCTTATCAAATGAAAATCACATACAAAAACCCTCTTTCTTCTTTTCAACTTCAGCTGCAGGGACCAGAAATAAATCGCTCCATCTTCTCTGATCATGATTAAGGTATCGTCAGGCATAGAGAGAATGCGCAGCACGGGACCCCCATATGACAGCCTCTGCAGCACAGCAGGCAGCTGGAAGGAAACCTCTTTCTGTCGGGCCAAGGCATCAGCTTGCTTGGAATACTCTAGCTGCAGATATGTGCAGAAGCCATCCTGGAGAATAAAGCAATAGTCATTAAGAATCTACTGTCTTTCAAAAATTCCCTTTACCCTCTGGCACAGATAAGTCCTTTCTTGGACATAACATACTCTTCAGTGTGAATTCATCATTTGGTATGAACTTAGTTATCAAAAACTGGACCTGGAAATCTGTCACCCAGCTGTGGTCCCCCTCCCAGTCTTTCTGAAAAGATGATGATGATGATGACGATGATGATGATGATGATGATGGTGATGACTGAGAGCATACCATGTTCCACACGATGTGCATATATATGGGGCAGAGCTCCATGGTCAGAGAGAAGGGGTGGAGGTGCTACAGGGCCTCGGAGCATCTCCATTTTCTGTCCACTTCCTGCAATGACCCTCTTCAGCAAAGTGTCCCCTTCTTTTTCATGGAATCCTGACTGTTCTTTTTTAAATCAAATGGCAATGAAACAGTATATTTGATTCGGTTGGGGAATTGGTCCAAGGTCTGCTCAGTCTGTCATTTTAGAACTTAATTCATCCTAGAACAATAGGAGGACACTGACAGACACAATGGCAGACAATGTTAAAAGCAGATGCCTTGGCTCATTATTATACAGCCCAAATTAGGTCATAATAACAAGAGTGATAATAATCCTATTTATTCAGAATTTATTCTGTGACAATCCCTGTTCCAAACGCCTTACTGTGCTCACTGATCTGATTACAGGCAGGTGTTGCTTGTGCACCACATTTCTTACCTGCTGGTGTTTCACTTTTGCTTTTGGGTAAGGTGTGAATGTACCCTTCATTCCCCAGTTTTGGATACCTTGCTTGGAATTTGCCTTGGAACTTGCCTTACTACTGAAATCTCTAGATAGACTATTCTAAGTTTAACCTAATATTACAAGAATTTGAAATTTGTAACTGTGCATATCCCCTTGGTTCGGTTTCTAGTTGACAAAGATATTGACAGTACAGGATACTTCAGAAAGCAACAGGCTTGGAACCAAACATTTTATGCATTTCTTCACTAACTTCAGATTTGAATCTCAATCATAACCCAACTTACCCACTGAATTCTGCCCACTGCTTCATAGTCAATTTTCATGAAAAGTTCTTCTATTTGTTTAATACTCTAGGGAGGAAAAAACAAACCTTTTTTACAGACTTCACAAGAGTAAACTCTTCACTAGATATTTGGGCAGGGGGATCCAGAAGGAGGGGGAAATCTTTATTTTTCTAATTTATAAATTTCATAATAAAAACTCACTACTCACAGGCCTCTAGAATATTTGTTCTGAAACATTTATAGGGCTATTAATCTGAACTGGGTGCATGGCCACCAAAACTCTTGCTCAGTGAGTGCCTTGGCCTCTAGAACTTCTATTTTTGAAATGAAGCCCTAATTAGCAGACAGGGCTATACATGTGTAGAGGCAGGAATGGACACGGTGCAGGTTTTCTAATCCAGCAGACTGGGTAAAGGAGGAGTCAGAGTCCTCAGTGGTTTTTTGCAGGTCTTTTATTGGGATTACCAGGTACATGGCTGGCAGGCCTCCCAGCCCCCAGCAAGTCTTCACTCTATCTGGGCTCTCCGGTCTTTTTTGCTTCTCTCTCGGCTACTGCTACTTCTTTCTCGGCTTCTCTTTCGGGTTCTGTTCGTTCTTGGCTTCCGCTGGCATCCCCGTGACGCCGCCCTTAAAAGCCCAGTCTCAGCCCAGGTGAATCCCATCTACCTATGCCCACACCCTACTCCAGGTGCCCGCCGTCAGGCATGCATTCAGGACAAGGATCCATCATCTATCCTGATGGCGGGAGGGCAGAAAAGCCTGACATTTTTCCTTACCCTACAATGTGTCTCAGGGTTTATGTTCCCAGGAGGTCCCAATGCACCTTGATCAGTTCCAGCCAGAAGACTGGGCTGTGTTTAGGGGCCCCACTTTGAGATAAACATCAAAGCAGGTTTTGTGGACAATGAATGGGATAGGAAGGTACGCCCTTGGGTGTAGCCCAAGACAAAAAGACATGCAAGTACTGAAAATGACTTTCAAGTATCAGAAGGATCTCTTCTGTGTGGCTTTTGCAGGTGGACTAAGACGGACCTAATGATCCTTGCCTCGTGGTAGTCCTGGCCTGCATAATCCCCTTCTCACTAGTAGCTTTCTTGTAACCAGTCTAACAGTTCAACACAGAGGGCACAGCATGTCTACGATTCCATAACTTGTCTTGCTAGCAGCCTCTTTTTCTTGCTGGCTTTGACGAAGCTGTCTTGTTGTGCACTGCCCTGGGGAGAGGCCCACGAGGTGAGAAACTGAGGGCAGCCTCGGGCCAACAACCAGCAAGGACCTGAATCTGACAACAACCACGTGTGCTTTCAAGAGGCTCTCACTCTCAGGTGAGATCTTAGCCATACCCATTACCTTGATGAAGCTTCACAAGAAACCATGAAACAGAGAATGGGCTAAGCCATGGCTGGATTCTCAATTCACAAAACCTGAGAGAGAATAAATGTGTATTGTTTTAAACTACTAAGTTTGCAGTAATTTCTTATGGTGCAGTGGATAACTAATATAATGGCTCAAAAGAACAGAAATTGGGCTAATGGTTGGAATGTCAAGTAAGATCAATTTCAGCTCATAAAGGGAAAAAATTTCTAAGGTTCAGAACTCTCCAACCATGAAATAGGCTTCCCAGTAAGATATTGAGTTCCCTTTAACTGAAGGTATTCAAGCATATGTTGGCTCGTGGTTTAGCAGAGAAGAGAATGTGAACACAGAAGGGGCTGTATATCAGTGACCTCTAGGCTCCTTTCAAACCCCAAGATTCTGTCATGTCAGATATATATATGTAGAAGGCAACTTCAACAGAGATATCAGGTTATATGTTTATTTTGGGGAGTGAGATGTTGAATTTCCTCTCATAAGTCCCAGGAGCATTTGTCTTTTTGCAGTAATGACAGGAATGATGTCTCAGGACACCATGTTCTCCCATTGGTGAGTTGGTAGCCTGTGCCAGTGTAGGGGTTGCAGGGAAAGACCTTGCCTATGGAACTAAGTGCAGCCCCAATTTCCTTTCAATTATTTTCAAAAGGAGAAATTCACACTCTGGAGTCTGGGGTGTGACTCCCAGGTAAAACTCTGCTTTGACGAATAGACAGCACCATATCGAGGACCAGGCATGGAACAGGAGATAGAGAAATTTAGGAGGAGATGCTTACTGCCTGGGCTTAGGATGCTCCCACAAAACATCCCTGTCACCACCAAGCAGAGGCTGGGAGAGCTGTGGGTATGGCTAAGCACTTAGGGACTCTGGCCAGAATGCCATCAAATAAGAGCCATGAGGGGCAGGACATGACCATGACGTGGGTTCCCAGGGTTTCACTGCCCTGTGACTCTGCCCAGAGTCGCCCAGTTCCCCCATCCAGTTCAGAGCTGAGGAGGAACGTGTGTTTCTGTGTGAAACAACCCCTGTCCCAGGCACTTCCTTCTCTGTTATGATGTGGGATACTGAGGCATATTGGACCAATTCCTCCGTGCATGGAAGAGGCAGATTGAGAACCAATAGTATGTCGATTCCTGTGACAGATGGTGAGAATTCAGAGCTGAAAGATACATTACTCACCCTCACAGCACTCACTGTCTAGAGGGGTCACAGGCAAGAAAACCAGCAAAGGAATGCAAAATGGTAAATTCTGTGCTGCACATAATTGCAGACCAGTATCAGGTTAGACGGAGGAACATTTAACTGATTCTAGGAAAGTTTTTAGGATGGACTCTATTGAGTTTATGATGGCTGCATTGTCTTAAAGTCCATTACTCATTCAGTCATGGTGATTGGGCACCTATATATGTCAGAAAAGGAATTAAATTCTAGATTTATAAGGAAAAATCTGAATCAGAGAGAGGGTCATTACTCAGACAAAATGTGGGAGGAGAGCTTGTTAGGCATAGGGAATAGCAGGTACAAGGATGTGGACAGCACTTGCTTTGCTCCCCAAGGAAAACCCAGGGCATGGTGAGCCTGGGGACTGAGACTCCCAATCTTCTACATGCCACTTATGTCTGAAATACCCTCTACATCGTGCTCTTTCTAAATGTTAATCTTTATCCCCCTATCCCCGTTTTGGCATTGAATTTCAACTAAGTCATCATTTCCTAGAAAGAACAAAGGAGATAATTCCTGTTCTTAGTAGGCACTGGAATATGAAATCCTGGAATAATGGAAAGGACATGGAGGTGTTGCTTCTCTTAATCATTCTTCTTATCAGTAGAACACCCAACTTTTAATTGGATATACACTTCCTAGAATAAAGACTATCTTTACCTGTCTCCTTTACAACTAGAACATGGCACATGATTAATTTCTGATTAAAAAGTTGAGAATTTCATGAATAGCTTCTGGTAATTGTTTTCTTAAAGGGACTGGTAAATCTTTTCTTGCCACTTCTCCATTCCTGCTGGCTAGAATAAGGACATGAAAGAAGGACATGAAAAGAAATCTAGATGGAAAAATAGAAGGATGGTCCTGATGATTTCATGAAACCACTTGTCCCCCTGACTTTTTATATGAGAGAGAAAAAACTACTCTCTTCAATTTTATTGGTTTAGGGTTTATGTCATTGCTCAGGTGAACCTAATCCTAACTGATACATTGAGCCTTAGTACCAGATCAGAGTTTGAATTCAAAATCCATTCTTTAGTATCTGCAAGGCTTCGGGCAAGTTATTTAGATTCTCTAGATCCCTGTGTTTTCAACTACCAAAGAGGAATAAGAACACCTTCTGAACAGGGCTATTCTGATAGTCTGGAGAGTGATGAAATAAATTATATAAAGACCCTAAGACAGTATGGGCTCACAGTCAAAAATCAATAGCTGTTTGATAAGTAAGTACAGAAAGAAACGATTTCATGGTTCCTTGGTGATAGATTGGATAAACTTGAGCTTAGTCAAAATGGCTCCAAATAATCCGAAGTCAGACAGACTGTCTGACTTCGGATTATTTGACACACACCCTGACACACGCCGTCCTGGATCTGTGCACTAGGCCTCACGCTGGCTCTTGCTTCTGTGCTGCTCCAAGTGCTGCTCCCTCTGCCTGGGAAGCTGCACCTCTCTCTCCTTCCTTTTATGTAGCAGTGCCTTTATCCCTTAAGACTCAGCCCATGGTTCTCTTCTGAGGGAGGCCTCCCTAACAACCTGGTCTGGTTAAATGCTCCCATAGCACCCAAGCTTCATTCTAGGGCAGCTCTTATTTCCCTGAGGGCAGAGACCACTTTTGACTGACTTTAGGTGCCAAAAGGATTTGTGTTAAAACAGATCCTCAGTAATGTTGCCCCAGTAAATATTGAATGAATGAGTAAATGAGTGAATGAGAAAATAAGGGAAGGAGTAGATGGCTAGGCAAGGAGGCAACCTAAAAAAAGATAGGTAATTGGTCTCCTCTGGTTCAAAAGGTTGGGGTTAGTGAAAAAACACCTAATACTTTACCCATTTAAAACACTCCTCTTTAGAACTCCAAAAATTAAAATAAAAAATGATAAAACATCACTCCCACAACACTAGGTAATCAGCCTGAACAGTCAACAGCATTCATTAAGATTTCATGTTCTGGGCCAATAACTGGGCTAACCAAGATGGCAGAGAGGATGCTGTAAATATTTAATTCCAGCATATCGAGGTGGGAGAAGTGCTCAAACTCTTTGGAAACAACAGATATTATAGAGAAAATTGGTGCTCTAATAAGAGTTCTTTTCTCAAGAAAAATCTCTAAATATCTTGTTGGTCTAGTGTGCTAAGTAATTTAAAAATAGTTTCACATATGAACTGCTCAGGAAATCAGATGGGCCTTAGCAGAAGTCAAAGTGGAGAGTGGAGAGCGATCCTACAGATAGAGAATCAAGCCTAATTGGTTCCTATGGTTAAAGTTATAACTGTGGTTTCAATGATCCGACATTTATAAAACCCATTTACTTTATTCTGTGACCTCATACTTCGCTTCATTATGCCTTTGAAAGTTCCCATATCCAGCAGCTGTCTTCCTTTCTTTTCATACTCCTAGGAGGGAAAAAGAATAATTAGCTATGAACACAGTTGCGCTTTGTTTAGTCTAGGAGCAAGAGTCCAAAGAATTGAATGTCTAATTAGACTTACCTAAACTCTGTCAACTGCTAACATATTACCCCTTTTGTTCATTTCTCTGATGCATTCACAATTTGTTTTTCATTTCATTAAGAAATGACAATTAAAGAGAATTTATTCTTCATTGTTATTTTATAGGAATTAAAAGTTAAGTTCAAGCTTCAGGGATAAGATCATTGAATATTATTTTGCTATAATTTAAGTTATAATCACAAAACTTTTTACTGAAAAAAAAAACAACCATCAAAAAAGAAAATCAAATGAATATTTAGAAAGATCCCTTGGTCAGTTCCTACCTGAAAGAGTGCATTTACGTTTTGTAGTTCTTCGAGGGTCACTTGATGTTCGATCTCATCAAAACAAAAGAAAATAAATTAAAAACATGTAATGCTAACAGTAATGCTTATAAAGCTCATAAAATGCAATTTCTGGAAACCTATAATTTATCTCCCAATGAAATAGCTAAGCCTCCAGGTAGCACTCAAGATATTCCAACCCTCATTTTCCCGAGTATCTACTCCAACTGATTCTTTTTTTTTAATTTTATTTATTTTTTACATAATTTTTCATTTTTGCACAATGTATCCATTTTCATCTTGGTTATATTCCCCATACAATTCCGACCCCCCTTATTTTGACCCTAATCCCTCCTCCCCTTCCCCTCACCCCGCAGTGTGTCTCTGGTTTATAGTTGCTTGTTGATTTAGATTTTTACTTTGTTATAGTTAGTCTTTTTCCTGGTCCCTTATTTAGGTTTTCTAAATTCCTGCTATGAATGAGACCAACCGGTATTTTTCTTTTTCTTTCTGGCTTATTTCGCTGAGCATGCTCCAACTGATTCTTGAGCCTCAAATTCTGGGGTAGGGTGGGTTCTACTAGGCTGGAAGAAAGGAAGAGGTGGAGAGGCAGTGGGAGGAGAGGTGAGGCAAGGCATTGACTTGGGAGAGAAAGATCAGCAGCAGAAAAAGGAGATTGAAAGCACTTTGTCACATCTTATTCCAAAGACTTATCCCTGTCAGGGATCCTATGCATTAGAACTGCCTTCTGCCAAATCCTGTGTCTGCCCTCACTTCCTCCCCTCTCAAATCAGGCTGAACCTGGAAAAGACAAGAGGGGAACTAATCATGATTTCTTTTTCTGGGGTAAGTTTTTTAAACAGGCCAGAGGCTGTTGGTATTAGGGAAACTTTTATCTCTTTTTCATCTGTCCTTAGCTCAATAAACAGCACCAAAGGACTCCTCCCCTCCTGTCCAAACTGACAGCTATTATTTTAACAATTTGGCTTCTATAAGTGAAAATCCCTGACTATCTCACTTAGAACGAATGAGTAAACTTTCACCAGTAATTAAAGCCAGCCAAGCTAAGCTTGCAAGATCTTGCATTACCTCAGGAGGCCTAAGGAAGATAACAAAGGAGGACATGGGCTATTTTCCCAATAGGGTCATCCTCTGAAATCTTTTTACCTGTCTCCAAGGTGATAGCCTTTACATTAGATGCAGACTGACGCTGAAGAGATCAGGAGAGCCACCATTTTGTAAAATTGAAGCACCTTTCAAATTCTGACTTGAGTGATCCCATAATGACTTTTTTTTATTTTCTTTCATCAAGGATCAAATTTAGAAACCTACCTCTAGAGTGGAAAAGCACAGGGCCTGGCAGTTCTATTGAAAATTTCCCTGTAGGATTCTTCTGGCAAGATTTGAACCCAGGAAGTAATATTTAAAAAGCTGACTAGGGGAAAGTTCTCATCATGTGAAGGATGATTCCTTCATACAGGGGACATTTACCTCAACTGACAAAAGACACTACCACAGAGAAAATTCAAAATTGCCCTGGACCAAACCTTCCTAGTACCTTCCCCACCAAAAAAAAACAGATGAGGTTTTACCAGACTCATACTAGGTTCACAAACAACACCTGTGAGGAAAAAATGTACTTGAACCTGAGGCCTAACAAAAAGATTGTATCTACAAGCCTGTACCCTAGTTTTTTAAGGATTTGGATATTATTTTCCTTAATATTGGAAAATTATGGGGGATTTTAATAAATATTCACTTATTATGGGGAACTGTCCCCATAATAAAGACATACTCTTGTTTCAATTTTTCACATTGTATTTTTCCTCGCCAGTGGCCGGGGAACAAACCGGCGAACTGGCGCTGCAGAGGCTGTGGGCAGCCTAGCAGCCCAGTGCTCAACTGCTGCGCCACCAGGGGAGGCCCTTTTCTGAGCCTTTTAAAATTCTAAATGTGCAACATAAATATGAATGTGTAAGTTATACAAGATATTTATGGTCCTAAACTAACAAATTGACTAGATTTGAACAAAGCAATCAAAAACAATTGCATATACGTTATCCTTATAATAAAATTCTATCTTTCTGCCTCCCTCACATTTTATCTTAGCTTCAAAATTTCCCAAAATTTTATACTGCGATAATTATTTGCCCAATAACTACCTTATTATGTAAAATTGGCCTTTCACCTACCCCTACCTCCATTACTGAAAAAGAATTAACTACAAAAAAAATTGCCCTGCCTCCCAGGAGGGGGCTCCCCAATGCAGAAAGAGATAAACTCATCTCTTCTCAATCAATTTTTTAGAAAGATTGCTGAAAATGGAGTAAAAACCATCATTAATAATAGTAATGAAGGGCATGAAATCTAAAGCCAGTGTGATTATATAATTCATAAAGGGCTTTGTAGTCATTTTCATTTAAGCATAAAATGCTACCCAAAAAGCCTCATTTTCTCCCTAGCTTCTCTCCAGACCCATCTTTCTATCTTTAACAATACCCTAGCCCACCAACCTCCTAGTTATGCTCCCGACATGCCCACAACCTTTGCTATTTTCTAAGGTTTGTCTTAGCTGTTCTGTACATTCTCATCTAGCTTTGACTCCTGGTTACAAATATACCTGTTTGCTTCCTTTTTTCCAATTGCTACAAAAATAAGGACTGAAATGAAAGGTAACTACAGAAGATTTTTCAGGTTTTCAGTACAAAACTATGTTAACTAAATTTCCATTGCACTTAAGAAATCAGTTCTTAAATCTCACAGACCTCATCAAATTTTCATATGTCATAATGGAAAGTGAAAATCCAATGATCATTAGCCAAGTCTTTTGAAAAGGCAGCAATATAAATTCGTTTTTGAGAAACACAGCTACAAAACGAAGTCATTATTGTGCTTTTCCTTGAAAATATAAATCAGGCCTTCACATAATTGCATGTTTTTAAGGCAAATTTGGAACACAAAGCAGAGAAAACATATGTCCCTTCTGGGTACTCCTGTGCTTGGCAGGGCTTGAAAATTCTTAACTGCCATCGACAGCAAGTCACATTGTATCACTAAAATGCTTGAATGACTTGTTTTCCTACAAATAAAAACAGAGAGAAAAGCCTGACTCTTTTTATTTCCAAACTATCATAGCTATAGCGACAACCATAAATAATTCAGTCCACAATTGTGGAGTCAATTTTTAAGGATATTATCCACTGCCCAGCAATGCATTTTGCTTTATTCAAATGCAATTTCCTAGAAAACCACCTGGATAATTCTAATATCCAATATTAGAGGGGATTCATGGAGCTACGATTCTGCTTGTCCTTACACTGCAGTCTTCCCAGAGCAAGCAGTTTTTATGATTAGAGTGGTTTTCCCATAAGGGTTCATTTGCCTGCTGGTTGCTCATTTGCATTGCAAATGAGCTCTCCTATTGTTACAAGCCACCTCTTTGCTGCTTCTCACTGTGAGAGTCTCCTCTGTCGGGATGGTTTAGGGGTAATTTCACATCTACAACAAGGGAATTGACTAATTAATCGAATAAAGTATCCTTTTGAAATCTGTTCTAGAGTGGTTGTCTCTATAGGTTCAGAAAATAGACAGATACAATGCTGTAGTCTTAAGATTCTAAAGGAGACAGTAACTCCAGAAGGCTTAGGATGGAAATTTAGGAGATCCCCTGGCAGGTTGTCCTGATGAAGGGGTAAAGGGAGGGGCTACAGGAATTCTCCAATGAAACTACATGGTTAAAGCTCTTGTGTGGAAAAGATCATTGCATAATCAAGGAAAGAAGAGTAAAAAAAAAGAAGAAAAGGCCTGTGTGATTCTTCCAGGAAATTTCAAACCTGTAAGCTAAGGATTTAAGAAAAATTGTCTTTTTAGCCATGTTAGTAACAGGAAGATGAAAAAAAAAATGGATTCAATTTAAAAATAATTAATGTAGCCTTAGGCAGTCCTGTCACTAACACCTAACCTTTAGTGAGCTTATTAGAGTCAGCTGCTGGATATGTGCCTGTAGATTTCCATTAATCTTTCCAACAATTTATTGAAGGAGATAACCCTTATGGTCATTTTACAGATCAGGAGATTGAGGCACAGAGAGACCAATTAACCTGCCCAGCTTCCCATTACTAGAAAGTGCTAGACCCAGGATCACGACAGGGGTGATCTGTGTGCCCACTTACTTCCTATGCATTTCTACTTTATGCTGCCCGACATCTGCCGGAGGTACCCAACCAGGTCCTGAGGCGAGAAAGGCAAATAAGTAGACCTTGAAAGGTTGTGGATGTCTAATGTCCACTCTCACCTGCTTCTCTTCTCCTCTAGAGAGTTTAAACATCAGAGCAGATTGTTTAAAACCAAGTTGCTGGTCCCCTAGAAGAAGCTAGAAGAAGCTCAAATTCTCCTCACTTGAAGGTATTCTTATTTTGTTATTTTTCAAATGGTTAAAAGTAATGGTGACATTTGAAAAGTCAAATCTAATCCCATGCCTCAGTGTTAAAAACTTCCTGCCATCAGGATGTTTTACAGTTTATGTAAGCTTATAAGAGGATCCAAATTTGCAAAGAGCCACCCATGTATTTCCCAGTTTGCTTCTCTAAATTAATCTAAAATAAAAACATTGCTGCTTTTATAGCTGCTTGGGTAGATTCCATGGCCTCCTAGTGGTTTAAAAAAGAGAGAGAGAGATGCTTTCCAGTCTAATCAAATAAGTATGGCCAAGCTGATGCTGCTTGTGCACACTGACGAACTATAGGGACAAGTACTATGGTCAGAAGGATTCTGAGGCAATAGCACTTTTAGGAGGGAAATGCCAAGGTGTGTTCACACTCTCTGTCATAAGCACTGGAGGGAGGAATGAGAATATAAGCCAAGTAGCTGTACCATCAGCAGGACAATGGGGACAGTGACAGACAACTAAGCAGGAAGGTACCTTAGAACCCATACAGTCATCCCCTTCCTATACAGTGGGGAAACTGAGGCCCAGAGAGATAAGTAACTTTTGCTACACAACTATTTAGCGTGAACTTTAGTTGCTTTCTGTATTGGAAATGGGACTAACTCATCCAGTTCCTAGACCATATTGATTGAAACTTCCCCCTTGAACTAAGTGTAGAGTTGAAGAGCAGGTATATGATCAGTTGTTACCAAGGCCTACCTGCAATTTTGTCTCACCTGCTCTCTCCTAACTGCTCTCCATCCCAGCCCTGCCTTACCAGGAGATGCCAGATCCCTATCTCAGGTCCTTTATCCCCTTTCTAGTTTATTACCTTACGACCTGCAACTTTTCTACCTGTTAGCCTAAAATGGGAAAAAAGACTCTTCTCATACTCTCTGGAATTCTAGATACCAGATGTTCAGAACCAGGATCAGAGAAGGGAAGGCCAATAGTCTAGGAACAGGATAAGTGAAAGCAAATCCATCCTTTGGAAATCCTTCACTTACTGTGAAGTGAGCTGTAAAAATGACCCAAGTAACTCCAAATATCTTCCCATCTTGTCTCAGGATGTGGCTGAGTGACTTGCTTATATCATGGAAAATTAGAAAACATGATCAAACAGAGGCTTAAAAAGTATTTTCACAAATGGACCCGACCTGTGCTCATGCCATCAATAGTACAACATGCCTAGGCTAGTTGGCTAATGGATGAGAGACAACAGAACAAGACAAATTGCTCCAGATCATTTCAATCAAGTTCATCTTAGATCACCTGACAGCCTGCTGGTTTCCAGATGTGTGACCAATCAGCCACATTAATAGAGCTGCTAGCTGTTTCCATTAGCACATGGGAAATCAATGCTTACTCTAAGATGAAATTTGTGGTTGCTTGTTATGCAGCATTGTTGCAGCAACAGATAACTGATACACTGTGTACTCATTCTATGTTGGTTGGCACTCTACCAAGGGCACATAGGACTGAAATATTACCCCTCCCAATGTTATATATTATAAGCCACTACTTTCAATCCTTTTTTTATATCACAACCCTCAATAAGAATCTGTTCCGTATATATGTATGTGTGTGTATTTGTGTGTGTATATGCATGCCATAAATTACATATATATGTGTGTTAAAGCACAGAATTTTGTATGTGTATATATTACACATTGCATTTATGTGCATATAATATATATATTACAAAAATTTGTGTGTGAGTATATATATATATTTATTTATGCATACAAGAGCTGGGGTACAGGCCAGAGATACTGTGGGGGTGAGAGGATTCACCAGAGACAGAGTAGGGAACAGAACAGGCAGACTGACTGAAATACACTGCTGAGGGAAGAGCAGATGAGACAGGAGAGGTCTGCTGTGCCATGTGGGTTGCTCCCTGGCTGGCTGGGGATTGAACTCGTGCTGCAGAGGCTGCAGATTGCTTCACAGTGGGGTGCTTAACCCCTTGTGCCACCAGAGAGGCCCTGTACCCCAGTTCTTGTATGCATAAATAAATAAATCTTTTTAAAAAAAGAAAAAAAAACGGTTTGAAAATCATGGTCTTGTGAAACACTACTTACCTTTAATGTATGCTTGTGATTTTTTAATTCTATTTAATTCTTTTTTTCTTTCCCTGAATTGTGCTTATTTCCCACTAAACAGATTTCATGACCCACTGTGGTCTAGGAACAGCAGTTTGAAAATCTCATGTTAGCAGGTTCTTGTCCATCTCTCTGATTGTGGTTCCCCTCTCAGTAATGGGCGCACATAGATGCTCAACAATTGTTTGCTGAAATTGAATCGAGAGCAGCTTACAGTCATAAAATTCCTGGACTTGCAATCCTAATTCCTGGTTTCCACATCTTAACCTTATCTCTCAGGATTTCAAGGATGTGACAATTACTTAATTCAAGAAGTAACTTTCCATTTAGCTCTGTTTGGGGGCTTAGAGCCCTCAGCTCCATTTCTAGTCTCAATGAAAACCGATTATTGGTCACTATTTATAGCTGTATCAAATTATACGATATTTCCAACATTGCCCAGCCTGGTGCCCTGTCCACCTGTGCTCAGTGGCAGGCCAACCTTCAGAAGCAGGGATCCCACCCTGAGTCTCTGTAATGGAGGAACAATGTGATTTTGGGAAACAGAGAGCTGATTCTACATCATTGCTTCCCTTGTGCTAAGCATGGCATCTGACACACAGTAGATGCTAGAAAGTACCAGTCCAGTTGCCCTTAAGTTACTTCATTTCTACATTTCTACTTCATTTCTACTTCTACTTTCTTATTTATATGGGAAGGAAGTTTTATCAGGTTCTTTCCAATTTTAAAAATTTCATTTTAAGTAACATAGACCAAATCTGAGTGTATGCATAGGCAGATAAACCACTTTAACCATGTCAAAAAGAGCCCACTGTATGGTGGATACTCTTCTCCCTACTGGCAGAGTCCAGCTAGAGTTTTCTCCTTCGCAATAAGGTACTCAGCCTTACTGAAGTACTTTTTCCTCTCCAAAAATAAATTTAGGCTATTACCAGTCTCTTATAACTTACTGAGAAAGGAACTTCTAAATATTTTCCTGAGATCAAGTCTTGAGTGATGAGGACCTAGGGTTGTGTGGAAACAAGGTTGGAACCTTCCAAGATGAACTAAATCTGGAGTAATGTATGATAAATGTGAACCAGCTCATAATGGGCCAAACTTGCATTTACTGTCTTTCAGACTCTTTGCTGTTAGCATAGAAATTAGTGGTGGAACAGAAAGTCATCATCTCCTATATCCCAAACCAGTATTCTACTCTATGAGCAACCCTGGGCTTTGTAGTTTCTAGTACAAATTAAAAATAGCTGCTGTACATCTGATTTCTTATAGCTAGTTCAAATATGTGCCGCTTAGACCACCCCTTTTTCTCTGAAGTGGCATCATTCCACATCCTCCAGCATAGCCTTGATTCTACACCATCCCACACAAACTTCATGCCAGAAGCTTCAGATCCTGTAACTATTTTAAGAGGGCAATGTGGAGCCACAGGACTCAGAACACCCAGCCAAACATAGCCCAGTTATTGGCAATGTGGCTGGGGTAACTGCAGTTGCTAAACTGGTTAATCCAATTATCAAAAGATCAAAGCCCAGGCTAGGTCCTGGTGTAAGATATTGATGTAGGAAAATCCAGAACTCAGCTTTTCCCATACGCAAACACTGAACAATTCCTTCTGGGGAAAAATATCTAAGAACTAGCTGAATGATTCCTACACATCAGGTAAATAAGTAAAAAGCCACATCAAGTGGATAGGAGAGACTGAGAAACAATCTTGCCTTAAATCCCACCCTTTGTTGTACTCCACAGTGCCAATATCTCCTGGGGAAGAATGTGTACATGGGTGTTTGACTGCCACCCAGTAATGTCCCCTGACCACCTAGTTCTTGTGACCAGAGGGCTTGTGCTTGTTGTACCACAGGACTGAATATATTTGCATACTTTAAAGGTAATATATGGCAACCCACAGTTAACATGAGAGTCAACAGTGAACATTTGGAAGATTTTCCTCTAAGATCAGGAACAAGACAGGGATATTCATTATCACCACTTTTATCTAGTTGTAGTAGAAGTCCTTGTCAGAGAAGTTAGGAAGGAAGGAAGGAAGGAAGGAAGGAAGGAAGGAAGGAAGGAAGGAAGGAAGGAAGGAAGGAAGGAAGGAAGGAAGGAAGGAAGGAAGGAAGGAAGGAAGGAAGGAAGGAAGGGAGGGATGGAGGGAGAGAGAGAGGAAGGGAAGAAAGGCATCCAAGTGAAATTGTTACTATTTATAGATGGCATATGTTATATTTAGAAAATGCCAAAGACTCCACCAAAAAGCTGCTAGAACTAATAAAGAATATTCAGTAAAGTTGTAGTATCCAAAATCAAAATACAAATATCTGTTGCATTTCTACTCATAGATAATGAATTTTCAATATTGATGAAATTAAGAAAACAATCCCATATATGATTGCATCAAAAATAATAAAATATTTAAGAATAAACTTAGCCAAGGAGGTAGAAGACCTGTAAATTGAATGCTTTTTAAAGACATTAATGGAAATAATTGAAGATGATATAAATAAATGGCAAGGTATTCCATGATCATGGATTGGAAGAATTAATATTGTTAAAATGTTCATATTATTCAAAGCAGTTTACAGATTCAATGCAATCCACATCAATAACTCAATGACTTTTTTTTTTTTTACAGAAAAAGAACAATGTAATCCCGGAAGACTTCAAATAGCCAAAGAAATCTTGAGAAAGAAGAAGAAGTTGGAGAAACCATACTCCCTGATTTCAAGCTGTATTATACAGTGATAACATTCAAAACAGTGTGGGATTCACATAAAATCCAAAACATAGTTCATTGGAACAGAAAAGAACACAGAAATAATAAATGCATATACAATACAGTCAATTGATTTATAGCAAAGAAGCCAAAAATAGAAGTCAGGAAATGACAGTCTCTTCAATAATTGGAGTTGAGAAAACTAGATAGCTACATGCAAAAGAATGAAATTGGACCACTGTCTTATATCATATACACAAATTAACTAAAAATAGATTAGAGACTAGACCATAAGACATGAAATCGCCCAATTCCTGGAAGAAAACATATGTAGAAGTTCCTTGATACTCTTAATGGTGATTTTGTTTGTACTTGACGTGAAAAATAAAAGCAACAAAAGCAAAAGTAAATAATGAGGACTACATGAAACTGAAAAGTTTCTATAAAACAAAAGAGACCCATCAACAAAGAGAAAAGACACCCCACTAAATGGGAGAAAACAAGAGGCTAGTATCCAAAATATATAAAGAACTCATGCAATTCAATAGCAAAACAAATATCCTCATTAAAAAATGGACAGAGGACCAGAATTGACACTTTAGATGCCAGTCGGATCCCAGTAGATCAAATCCCTGCTTTGAGGAAAGCATAGATCACTACAGCAATTGTCAACTCCTGATGAACCATTTCCAGCCCCGCTGTCCAGCATTCATTCTCTTTCTGCTCCGTGACTCCTGTTTATTTACTATTATCACTGTGCGTCTTGGTTTGTGTTTCCTCCATGTGGAGGGATTTTACTTCACACAACCTAGGGGAAACTGGTCATCCTTGAAAGCCCATCCCATATAGTCTTCTTTGTCTCCCACGTTGGAAGTAATTTCCCCCTCCCTCTCTCACCATTAAAAGCAAGTGCCTTTTGGATATATCGCTTCCTCTCCTACTGAGCTCCTGCTTCCTAAAAATTAGCCATGAGTGCAACTCATGACTTATGCCATTTCTATTATTTACTCAAATTTTCTCTTTCAATAGACATGATTTTTTAATAGACTACCTTCCTTAGTCTCACTCTAAGTAATAGTAATCATGAAATCCCGGATTTTATGTACTTGCTAGATTTCTATTGTATATTAATATAAATAGACTGCATTAAAAATTTCAAAATCTCATCAGGGTACCACCTAAAACATTTCCCTTCAGGAAAAACTGCTGGCTTTGAAGTCTTGAGGGCCTAGATTTCATTTAAGGTTGAATTGTCTTGATAACTCAGCACATAACGCTCCATAAATGCTTGCTGAATTGAAATAAAATAGAAATGGATTAATTGGAATTTATTCATAACTGTAATGATTAACAGGAATCTGGTTCATCCAAAAGAGCAATTGTGACCTTGGCAAGCAAAGAATGATACTGCAATGAAGTTGAACACAAGAAGAAAATGCTGATAGGAGCAGAAAGGAGAGGGCTGAAGAAAGGGAGAGCCACTGAAGGTTCTAGGAGATGCCCTGGGAGGTCTGTGCATGGGGGAGAGAGAGCGGTGATAGCGCAGCAAAATGCAAAATGGAACCTTCGTGGGACAAGACCATAGCACACCTAATGTGAACCCTGCCTTTCAATGGGGTCACTAGTGGACAACTAACCTCTTGACCGTGGGCCCTAGGAGATTCCAGCCCAGTCCCAAGCCTTCCTGAGAGAATGCATGGCATGGCCCACTAAGGTGTAGTCCTCTCAGCTGACACGAATTATTCTAAGTCAAATAAGTCAGAAGGCAAAAGACAAACACCGATGGTGTCACTTGTATATAAAATATAGAAAAAACAAACAATGGGTTGGATAAAGCCAAACTTAAAAACTAATCCTTAAAAACTGACGACAGAATTGAGGCAGCCAGAGGGGAAAGTGGGGGGAGAAAAAGTGGGAAGGGAGCACATTGGCAGATGATGGGGGGACCACTGGGCCTTGGAGGTAACACCACCTGAAGGGGGAGCCTAAACTTCCAAAATACAAACAACGCTATAAACCAATGTCACCTCAATAAAAAGTTACAGCAACAACAAAAAAGTTGTAGTCCCTTGCTGCCCCCTTACCTTTTCCACCCGAAGGCTCTGAGACAGGTCCACGTGGGGGGGCGGTGTTCTTCCCTGGACCAGGTCCTCCATTCCGATGGAGTGGCTGCGCATCCTCTGCCCGGTGAGGCAGGCCCTCAGGAGCCAGGCTGGGGGGGCAGCTTTTGACAGCTCCTGCTTGCTCAAAGGCCGATGTCCAGCAGGGCAAGTCTGAGCTCGCAGCATTGCTGGCTCCCCCAGGATCGCAGCTGCATTCAGGATGCTGGCCAGACCCCACGAAAGACACATCCAGTAGGGGTCTGGGTCAGGAGACTGGCTCCTACCCCACCCCCATTGCTCACCACCGCATATCTAATTCCCCTTTTTTATATATATATAAATTTTTTTTTATTTTTATATTCCCCATACAACTGCGACCCCCTTATTTTGACCCCAATCCCTCCCCTCCCCGCCCCTGAGTGTCTCTGGTTCATAGTTGTTTGTTGATTTTGATTTTTACTTTCTTATAGTTTTTCTTTTTCCTGGTCCCTTATTTAAGTTTTCTAGATTCCTGCTATGAGTGAGACCATCCGGTATTTTTCTTTTTCTTTCTGCCTTATTTCACTGAGCAAGGACACAGAAACATCAACTCCAAAGAGCACCTGCACCCCTATGTTTATAGCAGCACTATATACAATAGCTAAGCTTTGGAAACAACCCAAATGCCCAAAAATAGATGACTGGATCAAGAAGATGTGGTACAGATACACCATGGAATATTACTCAGCATGTAATCCCCTTTTGAGTGGTCTAAGGTGTCACCTTCTTGGAGGAGAAAAGGACAGGGGGGGGTATGAAAAACCTTTGGGGATATGGAGTTAGTAGCTTTGCCTTAACTGACCAAGATGGAACACAGCAAGTTGAGCCCTTTTGAAAAGAAAAGAAGAGGAGAGGAGAGGAAAAGAAGGGAAGGGAGGGGAGGGGAGAGAAGGTGAGGGAAGGGGAGGGGAAGGGAGGGGAGGGGAGGGAAAAAAAAAGTGTTTCCAGTCCAAGATTCAGTTCCAGAGACAATAATTTTTTAAACATTTTTAGTTCTGAAAGGACAAAATAAATATTAAGTAGTGAACTATTTAGACAAAAATCTATGGAAATTAAAGATTGTAATTAAAGTCTAAACAAAGTGAATCTGGCACTATATTTTTTATTGTAATGCATGGTAATTAGATATAAATGACAAGTTGTTTAAGCAATAATCCTAATTACTATTAATTTTACAACAGTATTATGGGGCTTGCTCAGGAAAATCCCCAAAGGTGCCTGAGATTGCCGGTTTTTCCATGTGTTTCCATCTTAAGGAAACAGATGTAGTATTAGATTTTAGACTTTTATTTTTAAGCACTCTACCCTTTTGTATCTGTACTCACAGCAAGTTAGAACTTGCTAGTCCCTTGCTCACATTTCTTTAGTTTAAAGATCTTACTGGATCATTTTGAAATATAGAGATCATGGAGAAACTCTTCTCTGTTTGTCAAGTAAGGCAAAAGGAGGTTGCAATATTGTTTCATCTTGTGGGCCTATAATTTGAACTTTAGAAAAAGGCACAACAAGGTAGACTAGTTATCCCATTCAAAGGCTCAGTTGTAGAGTAGAGGGCAGACTGTGGTCCTCCTACCCCCATTCTGTAGAAGAGCATTGTCGTCTCTAAGGTTGGGGGTTATGGAGTAATTCAGAGTGCCCTCTTTAGAGTGTCCTGGATGTAGCATGTAAAAATCAAGTCTACAGAGCCTGTGAAACCCCTTGAAGAGTCATTTATTCCTGGTTATTTCGCTGTAATCGAAAGAATATAGAGCTTATTCTAGAGAAAAGCCTCTCCACCCCACCCCCCACCCCCTGCTCCCATTAATGGCAGGCCCTACCCAACAAACTGTCAAACCAGACTTTTCTGGGGTAAGATAAAGGTTGGGGAGAAAGGCTGGAGGTGAGCTGAGTGGAGCAGGATTTGGATGACTAGGGTAGGGAAGGGGTGGGGATGGTTTGGGAACATGGGGGACTTAAATGCAGCTCTTTTCCAGTGAGAACACTGGAACTTTCAGGAAGGGGGAATGACAATGGATAGGATATGGAATGTTGCAGACACACAACCTGTTTTCTGGGACGGTAGAGTGTAGAGATGAAGTACATGGTTCATACATTTTAATTTTCCCAAGAGTAAAATGGTAGTAATCATAGCGCCCACCTCATAGGGTCAAAATATGAAGTAAATGCTAAAAGTATGGAAGTATTTAGAGTGGTGCAAGGCACAGGTCTTCTTATGGGGAAGACCTATTGGATCCACCTTTCCAGTTTGCCAACCAGCCTGACGCTGGTCTCTGACATGAGACCTTCAGTGTTCAAAGGGCCAGTAGCTATGGGTGAGGTTTGTCCTTCCCTGCTCTAGTTCATACAACTCTTTCACATGCCTGCCCACTCCACCTCCCAGCCTGCTTGAACCCAGGCACAAAGGGATAGTGAACAAGTCCTGTGCAAACAGGCTCTTTTAAAAGCTGAGCAGTTCAGGCAAGAAATAATCCAAACTATCAAAGGGATGCATCTGTGTGGTGACCAGATCAGAGCCAACACTAACCTCCCTGCTCCCTGGGATTCTGTCTGTGGAACGTGCTTACCAGGCTGGGAAATACTAGCCTGTTTCAGATCACGATCTGGCATGCCCTAGTTGCCCATGGCAACCCAGCTGCGCTGGAGTGTTAGCATTTGTAAATGTGTGTGGGCTTAAAATTATATTATTGATTCTGTCTGCAAGACGATAGTCTGATTTGTATATAGCTCTGAATAAATTACTCATTATCCTTTACAGCCATCAGAGTACGAGTCTCTCTCTCTTCTTCTTTTAATTTTAGAGAGATAGCAAATTGTGTCAGCAGATGTGAAATGAAATGTTTCCCATAACAACCATACTAGAGGAATCAACATCCAGAGCACCAGCCCAGGAAGCAGTCTGGGCATTACTGAGTAGATAACAAATGGAATGGATTTGGAAGGAATGGAACTTATATTGGGTGTCATGTTCCAAAGGGACCATGAGGTATATTTTGACGGATTGTAGAAGCAGAGAGTAAAGAGGGAGATACAGGCGCATCATGGGTTTGTTCTGTTCAGGTTGAGCCCAATTTCTCTCTCCTATTTCCTTTGATGTATAGTACATATTCAGGCAGATTGAAGTATCATCATAATTCATCACCCTACCTTGTATCACTGTCCCTTGCCCTGTGACTCTGTAAATCCTCTCACAGGAGATACCATGTGATGTCCTTTACTTTGGACTTTGACTAGCTACCCTAGGTGGCAGTATGCCACTTCTTAGCCTAGGTTTTAAGAGAATTCAAATGTTTCCACTTTGCCTTCTTGTATTTTTTGTTGGTGCTGTGGAGAACTTCCATTGGGTAGCTCCTGTCCCTTAAGCCATCTATATGGAGGAGAGTCACCCCCATCAAATCCATTCAGATCAACAACTTGAATAAGAGCTACACCTGTAATGCCCAGTCTAGGTGAGTCACTTCAGCCAAGCTGCTCCTTACTGTATGCAACTAAGGCTTTGTAGCTCCCTGTTACACAGCAGGAGCTGACTCATATAACCTCCATCTTTCCAACGTCATGGCAAACAGTGTCACTGATGATGGAAAAGACAAGAACAATATTCCTCAGCTCTTAATTTCAGTAGTGACTGATCACAAGCCTTACTGAGAGAAAATGCACATGATGCACTACAATTTCCATTCACATGGTGCACCATGCTAGCAGACAAGATTGGACATGTTCAGAATGTAGACTGCACCATGCCATCAAAGATAGCATTGCTTCCAGGAGCATAATAGAGATTTATGGGTCCAAGAGCAGCTCCAAGTAAATGTAATATTCCATGTTCACTAGTCCCTTAATGCTTGTAGAAGTGCTGTCAAATGATTGGCAGGATTAGGTTTGACTTGGGGAGGAAGACTGGCATTATGCCTCTCAGAAAGCATCGCTGATGTTTTTTTCAATTCATCCTAGAGAGATCCTCCTTATCAGGAAGCTGTGCATTATTACCTTCAAACTCTTTCTAACCTCATGTTTCTACCTTCCAGTCAAGAACGTGCCACATAAGCATATTCGATCAATTTTCAACTAATATCTGGTGAGCATTTACTGTGGGCTTAGCCCTCAAAACAACATGCTAGATATCATGCTGGACAAAAGAAAAGTGGTTGTGATGGGTAGTTCAGGAAGTTGAGTAGTTAGGAGATTCTGAAACATGAAGCAGAGGGAGGTGGCATTTATTTAGATGGGAACATTGGGAAGGGGCTGGTACAGGGCAAATGAAAAGTTCAATTTTGGACATTGTGGTTTTCAAGATGCCGTCAAATGAGAGGTTCGATGTCCAAATATGGAGCTCAACAAGGCTGAAGCTATCAGTTTGAAGGGTTGCCAGTATGTAGAGGCCTTTAAAACTACATGACTAGATGACTTTGCTAAGCAGAGTATATTCACAGAGAAGAAGGTCTAGGCTGAGTACTATTAATAAAATTCCAATGTTTTAAAAAGAGGTAGAGGATGAGGAATAAATAAAGCAACCACAAATAAACAGCATGGGTGATAAGAAGAAAGCCAGAGCATGCACAGTGGGAAATGCTCGAGCCCATTCATTTCTACCCAGCAGCCCTCTCCCCACCTCCCATCTGCTTTTGTGTAGGTGTTGGGGGTCCATGTCCTTCAAGAGAGGCAGGGCTTTTCCTAGTTTCAGGGGTCGAATTGTGGGGTCTAAAACAGTCATGGAAACCTGCTGTCCTTGCTGGTTTGGGATGAGTTATGAGCACATGACACAACTCAAGTCAATCAAATGTGAGCAGAAGTTCATTAAGGACTTTTGGGAAAGATTTTCACACCTTTGAAAAATGAAGAAAAAAAGAAGACCAAGTAACTGTCCTACCTGAGCTGTGACCACTTATGCCTTTCAATGATCAAATTAGCCAACTTTTGAGAACTCTCTGCCACTGAATTTATATTTTAAGATAATCAATTTCTAAATGTTTCAGAATTGTCTTTGACTTTTAGCCCAAAGCATGCTCACTGGTACCTGTAGTTTCAAGAGACAAGAAACAAGATGACTGGCCCACTGGACATGAGTGTGCCAAGGACTTGAAGGTGACACTTAGTCTATAACTTCATGGTTTCTTTTACCTTTTGGAGAAGTGTGGTAATGACCCAATTTTATAAGTGTTTTGTCAACCTTAACACTAACTTAGTATTATGGTTATAGTTTGTTTCTTTCAGTAGTCAAAAACTAAATTCTTCTTCAAAGCTAAAACTTTATTTTGTCTCAGTCATCTCAAAAGAAATGGATCACTTTTAATTATGTTAATATTTTATCAACTCATGGACCAGTAAGAAGGTTGAAAGGTTAAATTAGAAATAGTCTAGGACTTATTTTCCTGCTAATATGAAAAGGAATGATAGGGGAACATGAGGAATAAGACTAGATACCTAATCATCGGGACAATAAGAAAATTAGGTATACATTTAAATGTAAACAAAGGGCCTTCAAGTCAAAATGTTTGATGACACGTAGAACCTTAATTAACCAGATTCGAAGATAATGACTTTAGTGTCTTTATCTGCAAATGGTTAGGTATGTCTTTACAGCTCTTTGACTGGTGTTCTTTTTATTCAATTAATTCTTCTAAAAGAGCTTTAATTTTACATTAATCAAAAGCCCTCATGATATTTTCAGGATTTACTCAAATTCGAAGGTTTTTTTTTTTAAGTATAATTAAGTTATCAAGTCAGAGGTACTGATTACAGTGGTAAAATTCCATAGCAATAGCTGATTGACACACTGAGCCCAACGCAATGCTGCTGCAGCCAACGTTGACGCCAGGCCAGGGGAGTGTGGTCAGGCTCCACAGTGACTACGACAGGCTTTGCTTTACCTCCTCGTGAGGAGCAAAATCTGCTTCCTTGACAATGTAAACAATTACCTTATAATACCTATGTTTACAACAAGCAGCTCTCTGCCTATATCCTAAGCAGAATTCTAGAAAATTCTATGATATTTTAAAAAAGAAAGGGAAAAAAGACCACCTTTTCTTACCTGTTAACATGAGATGTTTCTAACCATCCCAAAGCAGAACCTGTTCTTTTTCTTCTCCAATTCATGGTATTTGATAGCAAAATTTTTCAGTACTGCTTTACCTATTACAGTTGTGCTCACTTTGTCCTCTGGAATATTTACGACTGATCAGAGAGAGGCCAGAGAAAATCTTGCAGCTTTCTTTCTGGGAGCAGCTAATGCTGGCGAGCTCTACCCAAGGTGGTGGCTTGCCTCCCACTGCGCCAAGGTTTGTAACTGGAGTACCAGGGTTGGTTCCTCCTCTCCCCTCCCCTCCCCAGCTACATTAATCTCATCACATGGGAAGGTAATTGATGCTGATGTGAATTGGGGGATGGGGTGGGGAGGAAATGCTGGGCAGTGAACAAAGAGGAAATAAGTCTGGTATTAAAGTACTTCTTTATCATCTCACCCTACCAGGGTGAAATTAATACTAATTACATTTGAGGGCTATCCACTGTCTGAAATTGAACCCTTGAATGTCAAATCCCACTGCTTCTCCATCTTCCTTATCCTAGAGAGCAACTCCGTTTTTCTTGGTTAGGGAAAGCCCCTGGGCATCATCTCTCTTCCCTCTTTCTCTCTCAAACTCACGTTAGTCTTCCAACAAAGCCCGTCATTCTACCCTGGAAGCCTCTAACATTCAGCCACTCCTCACATTTCTCCGGCAATACTTTCTAGCCGAAGTTACTCATGTCTCTCACCTGCACTTTGACAAAAGCCTCCTGATTAGTCTCTCTGGTTTAATTTTGGCCTCCCTACGATATGCTCTATGTAGAGAGTGATCTTTTAAAGACTGAAGTTAGACAATGTCAACCTTCTATTCAAAACCCCGCCATGCTTCTCATCTTACTCAAATGGCCTCAAGACTCCTATGACCTGTCTGACCTCACAGACTACTATTCTCCCCTGGCTTCTCTGGAGCCTCAGTAATTTTCTCGTAGAACATGCAGAATCTCTGTCCTTGTTCCCTCCACCTGGAAAGTCCTTCCTCCGGATACTGACAAATCACCCGGCCTCTTGCTACTGTCTGGAATGAGCTCAAGCCAATCTATAGAGACCTGCACAAACATCCCAGTAAAATAGCAGCTCATCATGCCTCTCTGTCCTTGGGCTGCTGCATTTTTCTTCATACTCCTGAATTCAACCCTGTAAAATTTATTTACATGATATATTCTATAGGATGTACACACAGGTTTCCTTTGCTATCTGAAAGTAGAGTATTCCTATGAACCCTTTATTAAATGTAAATGGTGTAAATTAAAGGCTCAGTTACCATATTTATAGATCCCCAAATTATCTACCAAATCATACCAAACAACACATAAAACCTAAATAACACTAACACATTTAACAAAAAAAAAAAAAATAGAATAAATACATAACCTGTGTAAAGCAGTTCCCAGGGGAGGAGCTTGGTAATGCCTTCTTTGAGGGTTCCCTAACTCTTTTTTTGTAAAACAAATGCTGGGCACTATTTTTGTTTTGTTTTGTTTTGTTTGCCTTTTGTCATTAAAGCAAAATTCCTCCTCTGATTTCTTAAAGTTAGTAAATGTATGTCCTTCATAAAAGGGAAATGACATCAAACTTTTGAAAAGTAAGGGATATCTGTATTTGTGTTAATATGTACATGGTTTTCCTCATATTATTACTTGAACTGCCACTAAATCAAGCATACATTTATTTGTTTATTATCAGCATTCTCCCTTCAAGAACATAAGCCTCATGGATTGGAATTTACCTCTTTTCCTGCTGCATTCCCATAGCCTAGAAGTGTGTCTAGCAGAGTTTAATGAATGAATGCACGTGTCAATCACTCCAAAATATTTCATCAGCTTAATCTTGGGGGTAACTCTCTTAAGTGTTATGATCCTCATTTACATATGAAAAAACAAATCCAGATGGGATGTGACTCACCTGAGGTTTCATAGTTGGTCTGTTTGGGGACATGCCAGCTCGACTCTCTGTCCTGAGCTTCTCTACAGTCACACCACCTGTGGTCTCTCCTGATGTTTTATACGAAGTGTGGAGATATCGAACTTTAAGTGGTATGGGTAAGATACCACCCAGTATACAACTCTGATTATCAGTTCCTGCAGATAAAGTATACTGGAGTGGACTTCTGTGTATATTTGTTTATTTTACATTTACATGAAGATGAACAATTCTATATCTCGTTATTTTGTAATCTACTTTAGTCACTTAACAAAATGTCTAGAATATGCTTTGTTATTCATGAATATAGAACTAAATGTGTGCAAGTTGTTCCATTCTGAACTTATTTAACAGCCCCTTACGGGGGTCACTGACATTTTCCTGCAGTTTTACATAGTACTTAGATTTCAAAACAAACTGGGCACATAACTTCTCCCCTTTGTGCAAATATCTCATTATCGTAAATTCACAAATGTGAACTCTGAAATATGTCATCAAACTAAGATCATGCTGGCTTAGGGCAGTCCCCAATCAAGTATAACTAATATCTTTATAAGAGGAAAATTTGGACACGAAAGGGAAGTGGCCATGTGAAGACACAAAGACACGGAGAATGCCTCATGACAAGGAGGAAGAGATTAAAGTAATGGAACTAGAAATACCTGGGACCACCAGATGCTAGAAGAAGCATGAAAGGTTAATCCTTTAGAGGCTTCAGAGGGTGAAGAGCCCTGTCAATTTCTTACCTCTAGCCTCCAGGATGGAAACAACAAATTTCTGCTTTTTTTTTTTTTTAAAGATTTATTTATTTGTTTGTTTATTTATTTATACAAGCACTGGGTACAGTCAGAAGCACGGGAGGGTGAGAGAATTCACCAGAGCCAGAGCGGGGAGCAGAGCCCAGTTTGTGGTACTTTGTTACAGCAGCCCTAGCAAAGAGTGCTTCCCCTACGGTGCAAGACAACATTGTTTCACTGCTGCCAAAATGGCAAACCTTTGCCTATTTCTCTACTAAGGTGATTGTTAATTTTTTATTGAATTAAAAAAATTGTTTAAATATACTATTTTATTACATATACTACTCATATTTTTTCAGTTGTCTTATTTTCATGGTAGGAGTTCTTTGGGATGGGTGTTTGCAGAGGTTTTAATTTTTAGGTAGACAAATTTATTTAATAAAGATTTGACTTTTACAACATGTTTAGAAAGGGATTCTTAGCCAGAGATTTAAACATTTGTAGTAGCTGGATGATTTCAATTTTATTTTTAACATTTTACATTGATTCATTCATTCATCTGCAATGTATTTTTATTAGACAGTGATGTGTAGATACATCTTTTTTTCCCCCAAAGGTTGATTTTTTAATGATATTTATTTCATTAGTCATTTTCTTCCCATAGTTTTGCATACTGGCCCCTTTACACCTACTTCTATATGTATTTGAATCTTTTTATAGAAACTCCTTTTGTTTATTTTTTTTTAACCATTCACCTACAATATGGTCTAGTATGATAAATTTGTGACATATTTAAATATTTGTAAGGAAAATTTTCTCCTAATTATTCATCTTGTGTCTAGCATCTGTATCAAAAATTTCCTAGCTATTTTTGATTTTTGTTTTTACAAATAAACCTTAGAGACTTTTTTGTTAAATTACACGCATGCATAGGGCCTACCCTGGTGGTGCAGTGGTTGAATGCTGGGCTGCAAAGCTGCCCAGCTGCCCGCAGCCTCTGCAGCGCCGGTTCGATCCCTAGCCGCTGGCGAGGGTCCCACATGGCGCGCAGACCTCTCCTGCCGCCCGCTGCTCCCCTCAGCAGTGTATTTCGTAGGTCTGCCTGTTCTGCTCTCCGCTCTGACTCTGGTGAATTCTCTCACCCACCTGCGCTTCTGACTGTACCCAGTGCTTGTATGGAGAAATAAATAAATCTTTTAAAAAAAAATTACACTCATGCATATACACACACTCATACAATACTGTTAGAAATTCTATTGCTATTAAATTTATAGGTCAATTTAGGAAAAAGTGGCATTTTGACAATATTGAATCTTCTACATAAGACTGCAATGCTTCTTCATTTACTCAAGATTTACTTTATCTCCCTTAGTGAATTTTATGCCTTCTCCAAATGAGTCCCATATATTTCTATTAAATGTTAGACAAGGTATTTTATGGGAGTTTATAGCTACTATAAAAATAAGAAAGACTAAACTAATAAAGTGAAACTAAAAAACTAATATTACTAATAATGATTACTTAATAATTGATGACTGATTAATTACATATAGCAATTAAATATAAATGTTAACCAGTAAGATTTTTAACACTATGATTTCTTATTGAGATATAATTAATATTCCATAAAATTTACCCTTTTGAAATTTTTTTCAGTTTTTCCAGTTTTATGGAGATAATTTTTTTGATAACTTTTCCAATTTTATGGAGATATATTTGATAAATAACAATGAATACATTTAAGGTATAGAATATAATGGTTTAATATATGTATATATTACAAAATGATTACCACAGTAAATTTAATTAACATCCATCACCTCACATAGTTATTTTTTTCTTGTGATAATGTTTAAGATCTACTCTCCTAGTAACATTTATATATATACAAGATAGTGATTTAATACAGTCACTGTGCTACAAGTGACATCCCAGAACTGGTTTATCTTATAATTGGAACTCTAACTGGTTTATCTTATAACTGGAAGTCTGTACTTTTGCCCATTTCACCCACCTCCCACTCCTCACCTCTGACAATCCTATTTCTAGGAGTTGTGCTTTTTTAGATTCTCTATATGAGTACGGTCACAACATTTATTTTTCTGTCATTTATTTCACATAGTACCATGCCCTCAAGACCATCATGCTGTCACAAAGGGCAGAATTTACTTAATTTTTATGGCTGAATGCTATCCCATTATCATATCTATGTCTGTATCTGTATCTATATTTATAACCTTATCTACCTATATCTATATAGCACTATATATCATTATATCTCAATTCCTTTGCAATTCATCTGTTGCTGACTATTTAGGCTGGTTATTATAAATTATGCTGCAATTAACATGAGAGTGCAGACATCACAGTTTCTCTCTCTCTCTATTTTTGCTGTTGAGTTGTCCTTCAATTTGGCTAGGCAGAAACAGACATCACCTGGGCCCCAAACTGACAAGACACTAAGAAGCAGCTGTACCCTGGAAGCAGAGCTCACACATGGAAGTACAGAGCCACTTCACACCTAGATATGTACTGGCCTGCATGTGGACACTGTGGTGAACTGTTAAAGACAGAATGCTTCAAATTAAAATTATATTTCTGACAGCAGCTCTGCTTGGGGATCTAGAAAGCTGGAGATGGTATGATTCCCACTTTTACAAGAACACCAGAAAGTCAAACTAGTTGCAAGTTTTTAACTTTTCTTGTGCCCAGAAGATAGTTGAGGTCATAGGACAACCAATAAACCCCAAATCTGAGGATACGCAGACACCTGCAGGGAAAAATAGGACATTAACATTTCCTTACCTGGGACAGAAGTGGTGGAACATGAGACAAGAAGAATTTGGCAAGAGAAGTTAATGATTGGTGCAGACTGAATATAAGTTGGCGAAGAGAGTAGCTCCTGATGAAGCAATAGACGCAGGGCAAGTCCACATCCCCTTGTGGACTTCCCCATGGAACACAAAACCAGACCAATTGCTGATGAGGACGTGGAGCACTGTGAAGCAGACATGTTGCTTGCCAGTGGGAAGCATAGTAGTGCATTTCAAAATGTTTGCCAATTTCTTAGAAGGTTAAACATGCATATGACACAGCAACTCCAGATATTTATCCAAAAGAAATGAAACTTAAGAAACGAAATGAAGGGCCTCCCCGGTAGCGCAGCGGTTAAGCGCTGGGTTGCGAAGCTGCCCGCGGCCTCTGCGGCGCCGGTTCGATCCCCGGCTGCTCCCCGGCCACCGGAGGAGGGTCCCACATGGCGTGCAGACCTCCCCTGCCGCCTGCTGCTCCCCTCAGCAGTGTACTTTGGTCCTTCTGCCTGCTCTGCTCCCCGCTCTGGCTCTGGTGAATTTTCTCGCCCTCCCGTGCTTCTGACTGTACCCAGTGCATGTATAAATGAAACAAACAAACAAACAAATAAATAAATAAAGCATGCCTCTATTAAAAAAAAATTTAAAAAAAAGAAATGAAATGAAAATGTATGTGAATGTTTATAACAGCTTTATTGATAGTTGCTAAAAACTGGAGACAACACAGATGTTGTCCATCAGCCACCGACGAGATAAACCATACTTCCATTCTCAGCAATAAAAAGGAAAAAATTACTATAGATTACAACAAAAATTATCTCAAATTCATTTTGTTAGGTAAAAGGAGTTAGACACAGAAGGTAACATACTGTATGATTGCAGTTAAATGACATTCTAGAAAAAGTGAAACTATATGGCTGAAAATCAAGGTTGTAACTATTCTATATCATGACAGCAGTGGTGGATATGCTACCCTATGCATTTGTCAAAATCTAAAGCATAGTACACTGAAAAGGGCAAATTTTATTGTATCTAAATTAAAAAGAAATCTGGATTTTTCAGGAACCCTATACAACCGATATGTTCAATGGGCATAATTAACTAGAAAGGACTTCAGCAGCCGCTTGTAGACATGGCAACCACTTTCCAGTTCACCATAGTCCTCATCACTCCCTAACATCTCACACCTTCCCATTGTCCTCATTTAAGTCACCTGCCAAGCTCCTGCAGGCTTTTGAGTTTGAGACTCTTGCTTTTGAAAGCATAATTATAGCACGGTTTTCTCCAATAAAGATCTGGTTTCTACATTGTTCTAGCAATCTTGTCTGCCTCTTCACAATGGTGAGGTAAAGCCTCTTAGAAATCCCAAAACACCCTACACATTGCTCTATTGTAACTGTAGGGTAAGGTAAAATAATGCTTTTCTGCCCTCCCGCCATCAGGATAGATGAGGGAACCCTGTGGTCCTGAATGCATGCCTGATGGCGGGCACCTGAAGTGGGTACACCTGTGCTAAGACTGTGCTTTTTTTAAGGGTGGTGTCATGGGGACGCCAGGAGAAGCCGAAAGAGAAGCAGCCCGAAGCAGAAGCAGAGAACACCAGAGAGCCCAGATAGAGTGAGGATTTGCTGGGGGCTGGGAGGCCTGCCAGCCTCCCGGCCCCCCAGCACCCCTGCCTGCCATATGCCTGGTGAACCCCAATAAAAGACCTGCAAAAAACCACTGAGGACTCTGACTCCTCCTTTACCCGGTCTGCTGGATCAGGAAACCTACACTGTGTCCAGTCCTGCCTTTACAGTAACTCTCAGCATGCCCACTGAACTTTCTTTCTGTATTAGCTAGAAAGCAATAAATTCCCAGTGTCAGAAGTCCAGCTCATTTCAATGGTAGGAAAATGGGGAATGAAACATTTCCTGCGGGGAGGTGGAGCTGGCCTCAAAGACTGATAATCCAGTCTTGTGAAAATTTTCCGCTTTTCATGCATCTTCCTTACATATATTTTACAAATTGTTGTCATCAGTTTCAAGTGATATAATCTTTCTACTATTTTGAAAGCAAAAATAGAACAAGTTTAAACATTTATGTAACAGTTTCCTCAAGGGGTTAAAAGCAAAGAACAGATGTTTCTCGAAAGCAACAGAACATGCTGTATGTACTTTTTTGATTGAGTGTATGTGTGGAATTAAGTTTCGCAGGAGGCTAGAAAGGGAATCAAAGAGCCATCACTGGAGACCAAAAAAGAAAAAAATTTCAGAATCATTATCTATGTTGAAACACTCCTCTCTTTGAAATATAATAAGAGGTACTAGTGCTACATAATTAACTCATGTCGAGTGTGTTGACTGATCTGATCTTGACAATCTGCTCTGGGAAGGAACCATATTAAAGCAATAATTTATACCCTTTGGCATATTAAAATAAGCAGTGGCCACTGGGCTCATGAGAATCTTTGAAGTGTTCAATGTTTTAAATACCTTCACCATTTGGCAGATTTTAAAATATAAAAGAACAACAACCATACTCCTCTATGTTAAAACACAATCACTTTTGAAACACTACACATTTTTTCATCATGCTCAGAGAATATTTTTAAGAGGGAGAACTGATTTGAACCAAGTCTTTCCAGAGATGTGTCTTCTAAATAAATCCTACGTGTGTATCAGTTAGCTATTGCTGCGTTAACCTCAGTGGCTTGCAACAGAAAGTGTCTCTCACTCACAGTCTGTGGGTCACTTGGCAGGTCTACTAGGGTAGTTCATCTGGGCTTCTATAACAAAATACCATAATTGGGTCATTTATAAACAGCAAACATTTATTTCTCACAGTTCTGGAGGATGTAAATTCCATTTCCATGATCCCAGCAGATTTGGTGTTGAATGGGGCTCTTCACTTTGATGATTGTGGTTTTTCTATATCTTCACATAATAAAAGGGATAAGGGAGTTCTGTGGAGACTTTTAAAAGGGCTCCACCCTCATGACTAGTTACCCCCCATCTCCAATGCCATCACTTCAGAGATTAGACATTTGGGGGGGAACACAAATGTTCAGGCTGTAACAGTGCTCTCCTCCACATGTCCGTCCTCTAAACCCTGGGACAGTCTAGGTTTCTGTCTTCTAACAGTCCGTTGGCTAAAGAAAATCACACTGCCAAGCTCACAAATGTTGGGAAAATACAATCCATCTTTAGTAGGAGGGACTGCAAAGTTACAACACCAAGGATGTGGATACTGGGAGAGATGAAGAATCAGGAACAATCATTCAGCCAAAGAGTGTGTCCTAACACTGTATTTACACATAGAATTTCTGGCCCTAAATGGAAGTCACAGACAAGTAATCAACTTCTGTACAGAGGATCCCTTTTGTCACAGGCAATGGAGGTTATGGTGGCTTTTCTTGACTGTCCTTTTCTTTGAATACCAACACTGTCTCTAAAGAACTTATGATGGGTTTGGGATGGGAGGAGATTGTTGAATAAATGAAGCACAGGATGATTTTTTTGGTGAAACTATCGTATGATGTGGCTGGCAATGGTGGATAGGACACTATGTTTTTGTTGAACCCCGTAGAATTTTACAGCACAAAGAATGAAATGCAATGTATAGAAATTAAAACTTGTTATGTAGGATATTGGAGATCCCCTTTGGGACTCCCAGGGTAGGGAACCTCTCCTTTGGTGGTACTTGGAAAGCTGAAGATGTATCCACATATGTCTGCAGTGACTAAAAACATTAGTTCTGGACAAAGCGTTGCTACCACAGTTTGAGGAAAAGGATTAGCATAACACCAAACCATGTTTATGAGTGAGCCACAACTTGATTCAACAGAAAATTATTGAATATTCTGAGATACAGAAACTAAATGAAGAGAGTCCATGTTATCAGAAATCAGTGGAAATCAGACCACGTGTGATGTGATCCCTGCCTCCTTGTTTGTATGGTAGTTCTTCTACTCCATCTCTAGCTGACTCTTCGAAGGTCACTGCGGGGGGCGGTGCAGCATCTACCACTCCGTCTCCTGCTGTTTCTTGAACACTTGAGATATTTCCTACCTTAATGTACTTGTCTCATTATTTCCCAAGCCTGGACTGCTATTGCCTCATCTCCTCACATGACTGGTTCCTTCTCTTGAAGGACTGACTCAAATCCTTCCTCGGAGGAGTCTGCCACTATTCTCCAGCACGGCACCGTGTATATTGAGTGTAACACTTATACTTTGCGATTAAAATGTTCATTTATGATCTGTCACTCCTTCTAGAATGTAAGGACATGTGAGGACACAGAGAAACTCTATTCCTCTCTACAGGATGGCCTATGTAGAGGCAGGAATGACACAGAACAGGTTTTTTATGATTCTATGCAGACGGGGTAAGGGGAGGAGTCAGAGCCCTCAGTGACTTTTGCAGGTCTTTTATTTAGATTTACCAGGCATAAGGCAGGCAGGCAGGGGTGCTGGGGGGCCTGGAGGCTGGCAGGCCTCCCAGCCCCCAGCAAATCCTCACTCTATCTGGGCTCTCTGGCGTTCTCTCTGCTTCTCTTTTTCTCTCGGCTTCCATTCGTTCTTGGCTTCTGCTGGCATCCCCGTGATGCCACCCTTATAAACTCAGTCTCTCAGCCCAGGTGCACCCACTCCAGGTGCCCGCCATCAGGCATGCACTCAGGACCGCAGGGTTCCCTCTTCTATCCTCATGGCGGGAGGGCAGAAAAGCCGGACACTTTTTACCTTACCCTACAGCCTACCAGATACCGTATCTGCTGGTGTGTTTTCACTTTGTGTGTATTCCCATTACGTAAAACACTGTTTTAAAGATAGTGGGTGTTTGACAAATATTGAATGAAGGGGCCTCTTATTTTTTAATACTTGGTTCTAGATCCTGAATAGATCGTTCCATTCTTTGGCATGATCATTGTGGGGGTAGTCAGGAAATACCAATCTCGCACACTGAAACGAGAGTGCATGTGAAATTACTGGCTACACAGCACTCTGCCTTAGCACTCCAAGAAAGACACAGACAGCAGCCTGATGCTCGAACACTGGCCAAAAACTACAAATGGAGGACACACACCAGCTAACTGGTAGAAAATTACCCCCATCTGGAAGAAGCACAGGTGGGATATTACTGTTAAGGTACAAAATGGAAGCAGAATGTAGGACAGGTCCCAAAAGAGATGCAAAGAAAATCTAGTGCTCAGGCTGCCTTTCCAAGCGAGTCTTACTGGCAGTTGTCCTTCAGGGCAGGGGGAAGAGAAGAGGTGCCTCCTCTCCCCACAAGGACTTCCTCAAAAGAAGAAAGGGCAGTGAATGTGGCAAAGAAGACTTACTACAAATCTCTGAAAAATGTGTAGCTTCCCGGTCCCCTTACAGTCAACCAAACTGAGCATTATTGAGAGGGTGCTGGGATATATGTGAAGCCACATATTCTTCAGAGATTTGGAGTAGATACAAGACCTCATTCACCTGAAACCTGGTGCCAGGATAAAGCAGGAGGTGCAGGGCTATAGGGAAAGTCTCTCTCTGCTGGAGTTCATAGTCAAGACCTCAGACTTCAGACTCTTTGATGGCCCCAGGTGGGCAGATGTGGGAAAATTCCTTCCAAAAGGAGTCACACCTGGTTTACTTGTTGCTTATGGTTCTTAAGAGGAACTGCCCAGGCATGTTAGCTATATAACATACACAACACCTGGAGGGGTTTGCAATAGCGGGATATACTTTTCCTAGACTGTGCAGTTGAGAGAGAGTTGCCATCCCCTACTTGAAGGAGACCAGGGGAAGCATGGAACACTTATCTGAACTCTGTCACTACCACCCCTTTATTGTTTATCCACGAAACCAAAAATTGACCAGCTTTCCCTTAAGGCTCATTTTCCTTGATCCAAGAGGCCCCAAAAGGAATTACAATTACAAAGAAAAATTGTCATTTAAGGGACGGCAAAGACATACTAAGTAAATGCAACGGGAAAAAGAAACTGAATTTAATAGCAATATTAATATCAATTAAAAAGACATACTAAGTAAATGCAACGGGAAAAAGAAACTGAATTTAATAGCAATATTAATATCAATTAAAATATAGTTAAAGATCAAAAGCATTAATAAATGAGGTCTAAGAGGAATAAAATGTAATTAGGGGAAAAGTTATCAATAAAGAGCTCTGTATGAACCATAAACATTAATAGGTAAACAAGATAGCAGCCATACACACACACACACACACACACACACACACACACACATATATTTTGCCCAGAAATGCAAGGAGACATTGATGAAATTATTTTTATTTGGGGATGTTTTAATATTATTTCAGAACTTGACAGCTCATATACAATGAAGGCAAAGAGGAGGTGAAGATAAAGGAGTTGAAAAATGTAATAAACTGGTTAACATTTTTCACTTTTATTCATGGAATGCACAAATTAATCATATAGTTGGCCTTAAAGAAAACTGTTAAATTTCCCAGTGCAGAGACCTTTTTTTACTTTTAAACAAAAAGTCAACAATAAAAGTTTTTAAACTTCTCAAATTATTGGAAAATTAAGAAACCTCTTCCACAATATTCCTGGTTCCAAGAGGAAATAAAAATTGAAACCACAAATTAAGTATCCAAAAGAGAATAGTTAAAGACCTTATAGCAAAACCTACTGTAAAGCTATATAGCTGTGTTGGGGTGTGGGGAAGGGAAGAATTTATAGACATACAATTTTAGTGTTTAAAAATAAAATAAAATTGCACAAACTCATGAATATCAAAACATATTTGGAACAATTGCCATCTTATTTTTCCTTGATTATTGAGAAAATGGCTCAGCAAGGCCTAACACTTCCAGTGAGTTATATCTTTTCTTCATTTTCTTTTTTTCATCTTGTCTCTCCGTCAATGTCAATGTGAGAGCGAATAAAACGATCAAGAATTTGTCTGTCTGAAAATTATGAAGAAAAACAGAATGTAAACCTCTATTTAACTATTTAAATGCTAACAGAAAAATTCTAGGAAATAGGCACAGATCTTATAATAGTTCTCTGTATTCAAAACTTGGTGAGACCAAAATAACCAGAGAATACTATGTCTAATAGCTAAAAAAGTCACAACTGGGTGATTATTGATTAAAGAGCTATCTTAACTTCAAGGATGAGCAAAACTTACTGGAAAGAACATGGATTTTGGAATGAAACAGACTTAGGTTTCAATTCTGTGCTGTCACATATTTGCAAATTATTTAACCTCTCCATCTCTTCAGTTCTTCATCTTTGAACAAAGGTAATAATAGTTACCTTTCTTGGTTGTTGGAATGGATTAGGAACACTGTGAGCACTGTACCTAGACACTACCTTGTTCATAAGAGATAATCACAATCAATAGTACCGCCTTATCCTTTTATTACTGAGTCCATAGCAAGAAGCACTGATGATAAAAGAACAATAGAGACTATTCCCTACTTTTCACTGAAGCTGGGGCTGTTTTTCTGCTCACCACCATTGGTATGGCTTGCAAACTCTGAGTGATAACTGATTAATAGGGGACTGTAGCCTGGTCTCCATTTCCTCATCTGTGAAATGGAGGAGTCTTGTCTGGTTCTGAACATCTTCCATTCTCTAACCTCAAATACGTGACTTTTTTTTTTAAAAGATTTATTTATTTATGCATACAAGAGCTGGGGTTTAGGCCAGAGGTGGGGGAGGTGAGAAGATTCACCAGAGACAGAATGAACAGGCAGATTTAGTGAAATACACTAACGAGGGGAGCAGTGGGCGAGACAGGAGAGGTCTGCTGTGCCCTGTGGGTTAGCTTCCTGGCTGGGGATCAAACTGAAGCCGCAGTGACTGCTGATAGCTTCATGGTGCTGAGACTTAACCCCTTGTGCCAGCAGGGACTTTTTTAACAGTACAAAGTAGAGCTGTAAAACTTTGCTCACCCCTAGCAATTGTCATGCTTGCAGCCAAAACCAAGAGAGACAAAGAATGCAAGTGATGACATATCATGTTCAATGTCCATACTGTAATGTTCAATGTTACAAATGCCAGCTGAGGTCTATAGATCAGGGGTGTGTGTGCGCGTGTGTGTGTGTGTTCTTGTTTTACTCTCCAAATATGCAGCCTCTATTTGCATGTATTTGTTTATATGATCTCACAATTAATTTTTTTTAAGATTTATTCATTCATGCATACAAGAACCAGGATACAGGCCAGATGCGCAGGAGGGTGAGAGAAACAGAACAGGTGGACTGACTGAAACACACTGCTGAGGGGAGCAGCAGGCGACACAGGAGAGGTCTGCCGCACCATGTGGGATTCTCTCCAGCTGGGATCGAACCGGCACTGCAGAGGCTGCAGACAGCTTCACAGTGCGGTGCTCAACCGTCTGTGCCACCAGAGGAGCCCTCTCTCACATTTAATTTTGAATCATTTCTACAACATTTGAAAATTAAGGTATATTTATCATAAAGTGAAATACACTAATATTCCATGCACAGTTCAATAGGTTGACCTGTACGTGTAGCCCACACCCTTATGATGATATAGATCATTTCCATCACCTCAGAAAGACCCATTACACCCCTTCCCAGTCAATAATGTCTACTTTAAGATAGCCACTGTTTAGATTTCTTTCATTATAGATAACTTTTGTCTCTTGTAGATATTTAAGTAAATGAAGGCATAAAAATGCATTCTTTTATGTTTCACTTCTTTCACTCAGCATGTTTTTGAGGCTCATACATTTTGTACACTACATCAGTAATTTGTTCTTTTTGATTGACTAGTAGTATTTTATGATGTGACTATACCATGCAGTTTGCTTGTTGATGGAGATTTGGGTTATGTCCAGTTTGCAACAATTAAGCATAAAATAGTTATAAATATTTGTGTACAAGTAATTTTGTGAATTTATGGGTTTTTTTTTCCTCTTGGGTCAATACCCAGAACTGGAATTTCTAGGTCATGGAGTAGGTATACATTTAACTTTATCAGATACTGCTAGGTCTGTTTCCAAAGTGATCTTACTACCTGATACTCCTATAGCAACGTATTGCTCCATATTGTCAACATTTGGTATCGTCAATCCTTTTCATTATGAGCAAAAAATGTTCCAATTTTTAAACCTTATCCCAAAAAGTTAATTTTAAGTAAGCAAAAATTTCCTTCTAATAATAAAATAAATTAAATATAACAGTTGGGCATGATTTAATAAAACAGATGAGTGTCAAATTTTTCAATTTAAACACCCATTCAAAAAGGCTATTGTTGTCATTCAAATGCTACCTGTATTCTGCAAAGGCAGATTCACTGGGATTTTGTTTAAGTTGTACCTTCTGCATAGGAGTTTTCCTGCCTCTCCTTGTCATGCTCATTCATCCTTGACTTTTAAGGGGGGGTCTCTTGGGTTCCTATCAACGCACAGGTAGACCACTTACAGGTTTCTAATATGCTCAAATACTATTTCCATTACAGAGTTTATGATACTCTAACTACACTCTGTCTCCCATATCTGACAATACATTCCTGAGACAGATTTGGTTTTTATTTATCTTTGTATCAAGATAGCACTTTAGGTATTCAGTCAATGAAACTCACTGAGAGAGGGAATAAATGCATTCTTAACAATCCTGAATCATCCCCTATAAAGAAACACCCCTTTGATAGCTATATCCATGGCAGCTTTAACTGGAAAAAGAAATGGGAAGACAAAGTTGAAAAATTCACAAAAAAACAGATTTTGTATAATAATATCCCTCTAGGGGAGGAGATAAGTAGCAGAGATAAGACTATCTGTACCGGGCCTCCCCGGTGGCACAGCGGTTGAGCGCTGGGTTGCGAAGCCACCCGCGGCCTCTGAGGCGCCAGTTCGATCCCCGGCTGCTCCCTGGCCACCAGAGGAGAGTCCCACATGGCGCGCAGACCTCTCCTGCTGCCCGCTGCTTCCCTCAGCAGTGTACTTCGGTCCTTCTGCCTGCTCTGCTCCCCGATCTGGCTCTGGTGAATTCTCTCACCCTCCCCTGCATCTGACTGTACCCAGTGCTTGTATAAACAAAAACAAACAAACAAACAAATAAATAAAACATTCCTCTATTAAAAAAAAAAAAGACTATCTGTACCAACAGAGAGCAGAAGCCCAAAGGGTAAACTTTTGGGTGGCCTGAATCACACCCAGAGATTAAAACAATTTTGAAACTACAATGGCCACTGAAGACATCTAGTTTGATTTCCTTAAGTTATAAACAGAAACTCAATAGTGACACCCAATGAATGAAAATAAAAGGCTCATCTCAGCTGCTTTTCCTTTCTTCTTCCCCGGCTCTATTTTTTTTTTTTTTTAAGATTTATTTATTTATACAAGCACTGGGTACAGTCAGAAGCACGGGAAGGTGAGAGGATTCACCAGAGCCAGAGCAGGGAACAGAACAGGCAGACCGACTAAATACACTGCTGAGGGGAGCAGCGGGCGGCAGGAGAGGTCTGCTTGCCAAGTGGGACCCTCGCCAGGCGGCCAGGGATGGAACCGGTGCTACAGAGGCTGCGGGCAGCTTCGCAGCCCAGTGCTCAACCATTGCGCCACCAGGGGAGGCCTCGGCTCTATTTTTTTGTCTACCTGCTTTTTTCTCTATCCCACCTCATCCTGCCATGTTCCCAGATCCTGACTTAGGCCATTATTCTGACCCTGGCCCTCTCTCTTCCAAACTGTACCTGTTCTGGGTGCTATACTTTCTAGAGAGGTAATCCAGTAAAGTTACTTGATCTGAGATGACAGCAATTCAGCCTCGAATATCTCCCAGTTTTCTTTCTTTCTTTTTTTTGGTAGATTCCCTTCTTTATTGATAACATTTATTTTTCTTATTACACAAATAATGTATTCACTGTAAAATGGTAGATTGATTTCCTCATGTCAATATTTTGGGTTTCTTTACTTTTTTATATTAATTTTTAAAATTTTTTTTACATCATTGTTCATTTTTAAACAATATTTGCTTCCCCCCACCCTCTCAGGTGTAGTCCCCATAGAGTTTCCTTCACCAAGGCACCCGTGCATCATCACCTCAGTGTCCTGGGCTCCTCCCTCCCTCCCTCTGATCCCTCTCCCTCCTCCTCCCCTGCAGTATGTCTCCTATTTATAATTGTCTGTTTTTACTTTGTTGTGTTTTGTACTGTCATTCTCCCAGTTTTCTTATCCTCTTGTATACTTGCTCAGTTCCACCATAAACCACCTCTGACTAAAAAATACAGGTATCAAAAATACTGGCAAATGACAAGAGGTAGGTTTGGGCTGCCAGAATTCAAAGGAAATCTCTTATTTGCTTGTCATCCATCAGCACAGCTGGTGTTGATGAGGTGGCCATTCTAAAGCCAAGCTAGGAACGAGAATTAGAACCTGTAGGAAGCCCCACATACACCTCAGCCAGCACTAAGTGACAAGACCACGGTATGGGCATTCAGGTCCCTGCCTTAAATGATGTCCTATGTGACCCAGGAAAACAGAGCTATGAAGAAACAAAAGGCTAAACTGGTCCTAAGTTCCATTGTAAGCTGACAAATTATGTTTCCTCATCTGAGTGGCCCCAAGTGGACAGAATTTTTATGTGAAGGATCAGTTTACTTTGAGAATCTTGAAGAAAGTAGATCTGAATTGAGTAGAGGCTGCCAGAATGCTTTGAGGAGTCTTCAGCTCACCCTCAGGGGACACAGCTAAGGAGTGGATGTAAATGACACACAGACAGAGGCAGAGGTGCCCAGCAGCCACCACGTTTCCACACAGACAGAGAAGTGACAGCTCCATCTGCAGTGTGAGTCCCTGGGCAGACGGGAGCATCTGCTTCTGGAACCCAGAAGTACTCACCCTCTAGGGTCAAACAGATGTGGCTCCTAAAGGTTAAAAGAGCACCTTACAAAATGCAGATGATGATTTCATATATGTGAACCAAAACTGGGAAGGAACACACAGCTTCTGCTCTGCCTCCTGGGAAGATCTGACCAGCAGACCTCAAGGAGCCTCTCAGTTTCCTTTTGACACGTCAAACTGGCCCAGAGGCATCTGCTGAGAGGAATGAAGCTCCCAGTGGAAAATATAGACTTCTGCCTCTGCTTAATGTGAGGCGAAACATCTGCTTCTTATATTTCCTTGAAACACGATATTCAAACTCTTTTAAGTGCCTTCGGGCTGTCAGTCCTCAGTCTCTGAAGGTGGAAAATACTCCCCCTTTTCCCCTCCACTACAGGGTACCCCCCTTTCAGCCTTGCCTACAGTAGGGTTTCAGTCTTGTGTGGGGCAGAAGGTCCAAAACGAAAATTTCAGAGGAGCAATTTCTGATTATGACTAGAGAGGAGGGGAAGGGCAGAAATTGGGGGCCCAAGGGGGTCAGCAGGAGACTGAGAACAGTTAGAGGATTATTGAGTAGCTGAAAGAAGTCCTGAATTTAAGTCTGACCCTGGGGAACAATGCACATCAGTAACTCCCCGTAGCCTAGAGCACTAAGTGGGGTACAAAATATGGTCTACTGTGTGCAGGAAGAAATACTGCAAACTCTATTTAGATTTGCTTTATACTCCCTCAAACTTTAACATTTTCTTTGTTTTTAAATGCACACAATACATTAGTTTAGTGGTATGGGAATTCTCTCTATATAAAATATCCATCTACATTTGGTGGGCACATGCTTCAAAATGAGGAGTGATCAGGTGCATGGTCGGTAGCTCCCTAGCATCAGGTGCTGAGGGGCAGTTGCTGGAAGAGTTTCGTTTCCAACTCATTCTCTGAGTTGGCTTTTTACTCACATGCAGTGAGGCTCAGCATTTATCCCCAAAACTCTCCCAACAGACTCTCACCACTAGACCCTGAACTGGGATGAGTCTTTGTTTTGTGACTGACATTTGCTCTCTTTGAGAATGTGATACAAGACTCTCATGTATTCTAAAAAGCCTGTCACAAAAAAGTACTAAACAGGAAATAAAGATTAAACAAAATAAAACAAAACTATGCAAAAGGACAAACACCCGCTGGAGAAATCAATTAACTGTAAGAAAAAGAGAGTCCTCCTGGAGCAATTCAACTCCAGGCAATGCAAGATCAGAAAGGAATGAAAAACGATGAATTTCCTTTTTTAAGTGGAGATAAAGTCATTGGGGCCTCCTTTAAGAAAAATATATTTTCAATGATGGTCGAGTTTTACACAAAACTATGGGATTTTTTTGAGGCAGTGTTTTGTGTGTGCGAACATTTAATTGCAATGCCTGGAAGTTGGAACAATCTTTGTGTGGTATACAGCAATGGATAATGACCTGCAGATACATTAAACAGTAACTGAAGACCTCATCTTACCTTTGCAGGAAACACTGTGAAGGTACTCTTGGACTTGAGAGGGAGGGAATGCTTTCAAAAGTGTTAAGAAATCCAGGTAGTCTTTCCCATAATCACTTTGGTATATAGTTTGTGTCTTTGTGAGCTCTTGATTCCTCATGTGGCTGTGGAGCACAGAAGGTACTAGGGAAACACAAAATAAGGAAGGGGCGGCTGTCACTGAGCAAGGAATTCCAATCCTTATTTGGTGCACATTCCAGGACAGCGCAGAGTTCAACTTGCAGCTCCATCAACATCCTTGCTGATACTGGCCGCTGAGGTGCTGCATGAAGTGCTGGAGCCCATGACTAAGACAGTGCAGAGCAGCTGGGACTCCCAAGCTGCTGCTGTCAGAAGTGGGAATGATTGGAGAGGACAGCCAGAGGTTGCATTTGATCACAGGTTTCTGAAAAGAAGTACTCCCTGAAAGGGACCCCTCTGCAGACCAGTTAGGATGTCAATATTCACCACCTGCTTAATGAACACCTTCATTGATGTTTCTTTCCTTTTCCTGCCATCTCCTGTACAGATGTGGACTGACATACTAAGGGACCAAGTGTATTAGGATGAGCACTTTGGAAGAATGATATCTATGGTCAGCACTTATTGTTCAGACTAGTAGAAGTATGAGGTGAATGCAAAGCCAAAAATTACTTATATTTATTTCTAAATTTTTGTTTAACTGTCATGGAATTATCATGAAAAAAATAATGAAGACAAGATGTGAGAGCATAATTTCTATTCCTTACCCAATCTTTATAAACTTTAAGGACACTTAAGTACCGCTTTCAGTTACAGATGTCCCCTGTAAAGGAACCACTGGCTAGATGGAGGGGCCAGGTGGATGAGGAGACTTGGAGACTTGAGGGTGTGTCCTGAGAAGTGTACTGGTAGTGTCTGGAAATGCTAAGTGGAGAAGACTTAGAAGGCATGTAATATGGTTTTCCTTGAATAATGGATTTATTTTAGTTTATTTTGTAGGGAGAAGTAGAATCAGTGGCTAGAGATTTAGTGACGAAGATTCCAGTTATTAAGGATTTTCCAACAGTATCTAAGAAGTAAGGAGCTGCGTTGGGGGACAGGTACTCCCGTAGGAGTTTAAACAGGGCTGATATCACCTCTTGGCAAGAATTTGATAGAAAGATTCACATGTGATATGAGGACCTAGACAAAGTAACTTCTAGGTTACCTTCTAACCTCAAGATCCTAAGCTTCTATTTGTGATTTTTGTCTAAAGTAATACTTGATCCTAACTCTGTGCAGGAATAAATCACGATTTCACAAAGACATCAAATTATCCTCTTAACTAGTATCCTAAAGATAGCTTAGTCATGGACTTTTATTTTTTAATTTTTTTAAAGATTTATTTATTTATTATTTATTATTTATTTATTTATACAAGCACTGGGTACAGTCAGAAGCACGGGAGGGTGAGAGAATTCACCAGCACCAGAGCGTGGAGCAGAACAGACAGACTGACAAAGTACACTGCTGAGGGGAGCAGCAGGCACACAGGAGAGATCTGCGGGCCAAGTGGGACCCTCGCCCGGCGGCCAGGGATCGAACTGGCACTGCAGAGGCAGCTTCGCAGCCCAGCGCTCAACTGCTGAGCCAACAGGGGAGGCCCCGGTCATGGACTTTTAAAACATCTGTCTAAAAAACAAGGGGAATCGGGATCATAAAAGAACATTTTAATTGAGTGGATGCCAGATCTGAAGATTCTTGTGTCACATGCATAAATCTCAGTGGATAATTGACAAGTCTTCTTTGACTATCATCGATTCTCTTCTTCTGCCTTTTATAGCAGCTGAACCTTTTACTTTAAAGGGGGAGAGTGTTCCCTAATCCCGACAACGGCCACACACATGCAGAGAATGTACTCATTTCAAGGCACAAGCAATCAGGCCTCATCTGAGACTTACTGTTCCTTGTGTTTGAGGGTAGACACCATGGTTTAGCTGCTGTGCAAAGACCACTGCCTTCTCCATGACAGTTCCAAGGGCTCCTGCCAAGGTCCAAAGCATCGGGAAATCTCATAGCAAGAGGGCAGAATCTATGAAGTTGTTTTAAAAACTACAGGCGTACTTACCTATACCCCGAGAAATATTTGGAAGGCTGGAATAGCATCCATATCTGAAAGCGAAATCCTGAAACTCAGGAATTTTAGCTGGAATTTGGTAGTTCCGTCGAAATTCGGTGTCTGCAGGTTGCGGAATTAATGTTTTCCACTCTGGAGACATCTGAGATCTTTGCTTAATCTTCTCAGCTAAGGGAAGGGTAGAAATAGAAGGCAATAATTATTCTTTATAAGTTATTTCTAAAAAGCATTATATTTTCATTCCATTTTGCTTCTGGCAATAGCATCCATTTTATCACACTAAAACCCACTCTTCTTTTACTTAGAGGTATGGCCAATGTACTTTTTGTGGATATTTCAGTCAAGAAATAATTTTCTGCTTTATCAAGTCAAGAAGTATATGCTGAAATTATTACAAGCAGTTTCTAATGAATATATTGTGTGACAGTTACATGTGTCCTTTTGTTCTGCTTGGTGTACATAGAAGACATTGTCCTCTCCAGTAGGCCTGCCCATTCCTTGGGGCTGGGGTGGGGAGCAGGCGGAGGTATGTTAAGTAGGGCTAGGGTTCCGAGAGAAAAGAAAGGACACCAGTTAAATTTGATTTTCAGATAAATAATGAGAGATAAATAAGGATTTTAGGGTAACCACATATTGTAAGTATAATTATTCATTATTTATTTACTATAAAGTGTTATTCATATTTACCTGGACATCCTTTATTTTTATCTGCTAAGACTGGCAGCCCCAGATTGGGCAGTCCATCTCATACCCATCACCTGGAAAACACTTGAAGCTTATCCTTTACTTAAAATAACCCTGCTAAGAAATAGTCACTAAATGTATAATCATTACATATCCATGGAGCAACGACTAAATATCAGGTTGCACACACACTACCAGGTCACAGAGAAAAGTGTCACAAGCCATCTCACTGAGAATGAGTTCATTCCTAATTCTTGTTAGTTGAGAGGCACATCATAAAGCACCAACTTGATTCAGGACGAAGATGTTTTAAAAAAAATGGATTTCATGAGAAATATCCACACAGCATAAATTACTGTTGATGCTAAACTCAATTATGTTCCAGATTAGTTTTTCAATGGGTCTTTTCAAAATTTCAAATGTAAATTATACAGTAAGCAATATGTGAGGTCATCTACTGGCACCCAAGAGCATTTTCACATTGACTTTTAAAAAATGGTCTCTGTCTAGACCAGCACAGGGAAGAGGGTTTCACTGCACGTTGCCTTCTAATTTATATGACTCAGGAGGAGAGAACGAGGTACTCAGTAGCTCTCAGGGTGACCTCAAAGTGCCTAAGGAGAAGGCAAGGTTATTGGGGGGAGGAGGAACTCCAGGGTTCAAAATCAGACATTGCTTAAGATATTTTGGAAAGTCATCTGTTACTATTTTTAGTAAGCAGCATCTGTAACTTGTTTTTTTATAAGTTACCAATTTTTTTTAGGAGAATAGCAAATTACCGTTGAAATACTTGATGCATATATTTACCCCTCTGCCCTAGAGCTATTCCATTCACAAATGTTTTCAGTTCCTATGTATATTCTGTGCAAGGTTAAAGATAACTAAGTTATTGACTTACATTAATACAATCTCAAACTGGTATAATTAGAAGGGTATTTACAGGATGAACAGATAAGGAATACAGTATCTTTCAAACATAACACTGGAACTTAGGTTCTCACATAGAGCTATACATCGGAATTACCTGGGATAGTTTTTCCAAAATATACCTGGTGAGCCTGTCTCAGAGATTGGAGATCTTTGGAAGAGAGATCCAGGTACTTATGTAGCAAACCAGCTTCCATATGCTTAAGAATCCCTCACTCAGAGATTTGAAAAGGTACTAGGGAAGCCCAGAGTGTAGTCAACTCTGTTAAGGGAAGGAAAGACAAGAACCGAAAAGCAGATACAGGAAAGGATATACTTTGACAATGGGTCAACACAGACTCAAAAAGTATACAGCGCGGTTATGGAACGTGGTTTAGCTGGTGGGACTGTGAAGGACTCAGGACAGGGAGGAGGAGCTGTGGGTGAAGCGGGAGAGGTAGGTTTAGAAGCAGGCTGGGAAGGTTCTGCACAGACCAAGATGGAGCAGAATAGAGGAGCAGCAACTGGAGATGAAGACCCAGAGAATATAGAAATAAGGACTTACTCTGAGTTCCTTTGAACATAAATATTATGTTATTCTTCATTGATCCTTAGTACTTAACACAGTAATAGGTCTCATTAAATATTTATGAAATTAATGCGAGACAAAAGAAAAAATTAGAAACATAATCGCTACGGATTAGCAATCTAAACCACACTCTAGCAACTGCCTGTGTGATATATACTTAAAGTATTTCTTAGTTTTTCTCAACTTATGCCTTTATTGCCTTTATAAAATTCCATGTTAATGAGTTCCTTCAGGTATTATTAAAAAGAGAACTCTTGATACAAAGGGATCTAAACCAAGGCCTGAAGTTCCCGCAGTCATATTGAAGTATTGGCAGATAAGACAACTGTGACTAAGAGTGAACCTGTCCCAGTGCCAACCACACCTCCAGGAACTGGGCCCCTGTAAGGTAAATAATTTTCAGGCTTTTCTGCCCTCCCACCATTAGGATTGCCCTGCCTGATGATGGGTACCTGCATTTTGTTACATTGTTAATTTCAGTCGTATTGTTTACTTTTGTGGGCCATGGCTGCAGTATTGATATGTTAGCCAAGAGAAGCAGAGGCAAGAGAGAGAACAGGAGACAGAAGGGGAGAAAGAGCACTTGAGAGCCCAGAGTGAAGACTTGCTGGGGGCTTGGAGGCCTGCTGGCCTCTTGGCCCCCCTGTTGCCCCTGACTGCTGTGTACCTGGTTGCCTCACTACATGTAAAATCCCAATAAAAACCTGAAAAAGCCACCGAGGTCTCCAGGAATCTCCTTTATGCATCTGGTCCAATCATAGAGATCCTGCTCCATCCCTTCCTGGCACTATAGCCCCTCAAGGGAGAACCTCTGCTCCTCAGGAGCTCAGCTCCCACTCCCTGCTGATTTCTTTTGCATTTGATAATTATGATACTGTACAAGAGTAGTTATAGTCCAAAGAGGCCCATTGGAGATGAGATACAGTGTCTGCACAAAGGTCTAATCCAAAAGGAAATCTCAGCAAGGACTATTCAAAACCACTAGGATCACTGGCACCTAATCTATAGCCAAGTGAGAACTAGTTGTGCTGTCTTTACCTGCTTGTAGTGCCAGGAAGGCACTGAGCAGGTTTTCTCTGGCCCGGCAGACGGGTAAAGGAGAGTCCTGAAGCTCTCGGTGGCTTTTCTCAGGCTTTTATATATAGTGCAGCAATCAGGTACACGGCAGGCAGGGGTGCTGTGGGGGCCAGGAGGCCAGCAGGCCTCCAAGCCCCCAGCAAGTCTTCACTCAGGGCTTCTCTCTCTCTTCGGGCTTCTTTCTCCTCTCTCCTCGCTTCTCCTGCTTCTTCTTCTCTTGGCAGCTGATATTATATATATCAATACTGAGCCATGGCCCACAGAAGTAAACAACACAGCCTACAACAATGTAAGAACTGCAGGTGCCCCATCAGGCAGGGCTATCCTAATGGCGGGAGGGCAGAAAAGCCTGAAAACCATTTACCCTACACTGCTATTCTATTTCATCAAAGCCTAGTTCTCTAAGTCTGTATGTGAAAACTAGCACCTTTTAATGCTTCTCATTCACTTCAATTCAGTAATGAGGATACAAAGATAAGACATTGTGACTGTGCTTCAGAAGCTTAAAGTATTGAAGATACAGTTACATAAAAAGATAATTACAGAATTATGGCGTCAATGTGGTAAAAGAAGTAAGAGGAAGGTCTGGGAAACATACTTGAGAGGATCAGAGAAGACTCCTGGAAGAGAAATAAGGCTTACAGTTACACTGAAATGATGAAGTAGACAAAGGTCAAAAGATGGAGGGGAGAGGTATGCCATAGGGAAAAAGAAAAGCACAAAGGGTGTGGGTGTATGTGCAGCATGGGTCTGGAGGGTGGAAAGCAATGAATCTCATAGCTTGGGAGATGGCAAGGGAGGATCTTAGAGAGGTGGACAAGGGCCAGATTACATAGGACTCTTGTTAAGGTGTTCAGCTTTTTTTTTTTTTTTTTTTTTAGGCTTTATCTATTTATTTATGCACACAAGAGCTGGGGTACAGGTCAGAGATGTGGGGGGGGTGCGAGGATTCACCAGAGACAGAGTAGGGAACAGAATAGGCAGACTGACTGCAGAGGCTGTGGATTGCTTCATAGTGCAGTGCTTAACACCTTGCACCACCAGGGAGGCCTAAGGTGTTTAGCTTTTATCTGGAAGACAATGGGAAGTCACTGAAGTGTTTGAAGGAGGCAGGTAAAGTTTGCACATCTAGAAACAGTATAGCCAGTGGATTAGAAGAAACTGGAAAAGGAGTTGGGTCCAAGGTCATCCAAGGGAGAGACCTTGGCAGCCTGAACTAAGGTAGTGGTTGTGGGGAGGGAGAGACGCAGACAGCATTAAAAAGTTTAGGAAGGAGTCTTGGGTATTTATCTGCACGTGGGGAAATAGCAATTTGCACATGTTGAAAGGTCAACTTTGATTGGGAGGTCAAGACATATTTTAAGAATGCTGACATTTCCAATGCTTTCCATGAAACTTAATGTATAGAGCTGCAAGCATGGAGGTCTTTTGATCCCATACCCAACTAGCTTCAAAAAGCATACTTTCATGTATTATTTGCATCATGCAGCAAATATTTAGAGTGCTTCCTATACACTATGCATTGCACTAAACCCTGGATGGATAAAGGCCTTTGGAAGCTTACTGTGCAGCAGAGGAAAGAACAAAACAAAGATAACAAAAGATAAGAATTGGCAAATGACTATAAAATGCAAAGTGCTAGAAGGAAATAAACGGTGGCAGCATGCTGGTCAGATCAAAGAGTAAGAAACATCTCGCAGACAAGGTGACATTTAAACAGAGTGACAAATGGAAACCACAGAAAGACCTGGGAGAACATCATTCTGGCATAGGGGATAACCTAAACACTGACCAAAGGTGAAAAAGCAGTTGACATCTTATAGGAATTAGAAAAACATCCACATGACTGAAACCTGGTGAATGAGGGAGCTAGAATGCAGAATGATGAGAAAGCAAGCAAGGACCAAGCTCACCTGGCACGACCTTATGAATTAAGACAAGGAAATGGAATTAGTGTTTTATACAAAGTTCAGTGGGATGCTAGTGAAAAGAAACAGTAGAATAATATTATCTGATTTAGATGTCTAAAAGATCAGTTAGTTGCCCTGTAGCAAAGGCAATGGAGGGGACATAAATAAAGTATGTATGATATAGCTAATGTAGGGAGGTTAGTTGACAGGGAAAAGAATAGGTCATAACTTGGAATCCCTCTGAGACTTCTACTCAGTCCCCAAATATATAAAATCAGGGATTCAGGAGAGGTTTGGGAAAGAGATACAACTGTGTTAATCCTCAGTAGAGATGCTCTGGAAAGGAATCAGGTGCTCGAAAGAATTCAAATTATTAGAGGTCAAATAGAAAAAGGATCAGAAAGAAGACATCAAAGAATAGGGAAGCCCGGGGGAGTGTGGTGTCACAGAAGCCCAAAGGTAAGTGTTTTAAAAAAGAGCAAACAGCCAACAACATTTAATGCTGCTAGAAGGTCGGGTAAGATGCAGACAGGAAAATGTCGCTGACAGTCACTGGGGCCCTTGGCATGGGCACTTTCAATGACATGATGGGGGCAGAGACCAGGTTGAAAGGGATTAAAAAGTGAAGAGGTTAATGGTGCTTCCCACGAAACCCTGTGGGAAGCACCTCCTTCCCCAAACTTCATCAGAATAATAGTTGAGATGTTAACCCATTTTTAGAAGATGGAAACCAAGTGGAGATGAAGCAATTGATTTAACAAAGTAGAGGAAACTGAAACTAACAATCTGCAGAGGGGGCTAACAAAAAAGTGAATTCATCCACACTACAGAACCCCAACAGGTTGAAATTTAGAAGTAACACCTATAGTGGAAGGCAGTTAGTGAGGTTGTGGGCTGAAACTAAAGAGTTTGGGCGAAAACATGGATACATGGTGGTTTCCTTGATCACCTCCTTAGCCTCATATGCACTCATACAACTATCCCTTCCTAACCAGGAATTCTCTGTAGAACTGAACCAGAGAAACTCTGGATTTAGGGACACAGGCACAATTAAAGGTAGGTGACTTGAGATACTGGACTAGAAAGAGAGGGATTCAGTAAGTCTGTACAACAGGAAGATCCAGTTCCCTCCCTAGTCCTGCTCTCAGAATGTCAACTGCCAAATGTGTATCTTTCACCTAAGTCAAGCACCAGCTAACAAGTTCCATCTCTATATGTGATTTCCAATCAGATTTGAGTGACACCCTGGTAGGTTTTGTGGACCTTGAGCTTCATATTTTGGGCATAACTGATGGAGGACAAGAACAGAAAGACTGGAGGGCCTCTCCGGTGGCGCAGCGGTTGAGCGCTGGGTTGCGAAGCTGCCCGCAGCCTCTGCAGCCCCGGTTTGATCCCCGGCTGCTCCCCGGCCATCCCATCGGAGGAGGATCCCGCATGGCATGCAGGCCTCTCCTGCTGCCTGCTGCTCCCCTCAGCAGTGTACTTTGGTCCTTCTGCCTGCTCTGCTCCCTGCTCTGGCTCTGGTGAATCCTCTCACCCTCCCGCAATTCTGACTGTACCCAGTGCTTGTATAAATAAATAAACAAATAAATCTTTAAAAAAAAAATTTTAAAAAAAAGAATAGAAAGACTGGAAAGGAGGTGCCCCACTACCAGAACCTGACTCACAAGGAGGTGGGGGTCGAGGGGAATAACATGACCATTTATTTACCCAGCTGTAGTGGTCGTGATCCTCAGGCACCAGTGCTTTATCACAAGGCATGAGACCCAAGCAGGATCAGATGCTACAGGGAGTAGAGCACAGACCCGAGGGTAAAGAGATGGTGATTGGGCCCATCCTGGAATCTCTGGTCCCTTCCTGGTTTTGCCTAGTTATTCCAAATCAGCAACAAACAGGCCACTCCATGGAGGAATGACCCCTCCCAAAGAGAAGAGGACTATATCAGTGCAGTCTCTGCACAGGCTCAGTGCAGCTCTCCCGCTGCCCACCTGTGCCTATGCAGGTGCTTCTTTTCACCAACTCTCTCCCTCTACAGGGCAGCAGCCTTCTGCCTGCCTGTGACCTGCACCTGTCGGGACTTCTCTCCACTGACCTCCCTCAGCAGAGGCCGCTCTCCTCAATGTCACCCGCCCGCAACCATGCAGGCTTTTTCTTAGCAAACCTGTCCCTTTCCCCTTCCCTAATAAACCTATTTTTTAAATATGACTAATGTCTCCATCTCATGGAGAAACTCGCCTGGGGAACTCACCATGTGCCGCTGAAATAGGAGCTCTGGTGAAACCTTTCCCAGAGTGAACGCAAGGACCCGCAACTCTACAAAACCCCATCATACCCACTTTAAGAACACATGGAGTATGATTCAATTTTTATTAATTTCATAGGAAATCTGCCTTTGCTCCTTTGTAAATATAAACAGAAAACAAAGTTTTTACCAGACCATTAAGACTCTCAGAGAAAATAGAGCTCATGCAAGAAACAGATGAAAACAATGAAAATAAAGTATAACAAAGATTCTAAAACATATGACGATTTTTGCATCTATAGAAGAACAGAATGCTGCTTTAAAATAATCAGAGAGAGGAAGAAAAGGGGCTCAGAAATTGAAAATATGAGAGCTAAATTTAAAAATTCAGTAGAAGAGTTAAAAAGCATTTTTTTCAAAAAGAAAATTTCTTTTAACAAAAAGAAAGATATTAGGAGAGAAAAGATAAGAAATTTAAAGGATCAATCAGACAAACAGGAATCTCAGAAGAGAACAAAGAGATGGAGAACAATAGTGAGGACTACGCTGGCAACAGTTCCCAGAATGAAGGACGTGAATTTCTAAATTGAAAGGGCCCTTGATTGTCGGACATAATGAGTGGCAAAAAATTCTCACAAATGCATACAATTGTAAACTTTCAGAATGTCAGGAATAGAGAAGATCTTAAAAACTTTTCCAGGAAATAAAATGATACTAAAGTTCAGGCATCAAAACAGCATTAGTCTTCCACATAGAAATCCTAGATACTGGGAAACATTGGAGGAATACTGTCTGAGGGAAGATTGCCATCATATCCAGCCAAACTATCAGACTAGTGTAAAGAAGAAAAAAGGACATTCCTAGAAGAATGCACTCAAGAACGTTCCTCCACACACTATTTCTTTTTCTTTTTTTTAAAAAAGATTTATTTATTTATGCATACAAGAACTGGTGTATAGGCCAGAGGTGCAGGGTACGAAAATATTCATCAGAGCCAGAGTGGGGAGCAGAACAGGCAGACTGACTGAAATACACTGCTGAGAGAAGCAGCGGGCTAGACAGGAGAGGTCTAGGAGATACCATGTGGGTATCTCCCTGGCCGGCCAGGAATCAAACCTGTGCTGCTGTGGACAGCTGTGGACAGAGGCTGTGGACAGCTTCACAGCGCTGCACTCAACCCACTGTGCCACCAAGGAGGCCCTAAGGATATATTTTTTTAATATGAAGGATCACATAAGAAGAAATAGTTCAAAGGATTAAAATTGGTTGCCAAAGGGAGCAGGACTAGGAGTGGAGAGAGGTGCTGTTATTTCATTGTACATTGTTATTTCATTGTACATTTCATTGCAGGTAACTATAGTTAAGTAGATACATGCATTCGTTTAATTAAATTAAATCAATGTTTTAAAATAGCAAATGAGCAGTTAAGAACTGGAAACAAGTATAACTCAATCCCATCATCTTTACATGGCTAATTTGTCTCATCCTTCAGGCTCATCTTTTCCTGACCTCTCCCCCCTCAGCACCTTATGTAAGTACCCACTGCACCTGCATTTCCTACAGTGTGCATCTTTTATACCGCATTCTTCTTGTTTACTGAATCACCTTCTTCCCTGTCTACACTGTGAGTTCCTTGAGGAAAGAGACTGCATCATATTGCTCATTCCATCAGTATCAAGCCCATGCAGTACAAGGATTAGGAAAACACTAAACATGCTTACCTTTTGTTCTGTCCACAAAGTCTCTCTTAGTGTGGGAAATAAACTGATTTGCTATTGCCTTCTTGACCTCTTCCATTGAAGCATCAATTTTCCAAGGGAAGTAGTTTTTGACTGATGCTGATCGACCTCGAGGTAGTGTCCAGAGAAAGCAGTCCTATGACAAACACAATTTTCAAGAAAATCCTTTTGGCTTCAAGTATTGGAATGAAGAAAGTATGTGTCTCTGTGTACATGTTCTTTTGAGTACTTTACATCGGCTACCACAGCACAGTTTTGATAGACGCAGGAGCCTGTCAACAGGTCTCATTGGATACCCAACTGTAATGCAGGTACCCAATCATTTCTTTGACTTTAACATTGGGCCCACAAAAATGTGATTGCAAAGAGCTGTGCCTGCAACCAGACATCTCTTCCAGACAAGAACACATGAATTACAGCCCTGGCCGAGGATCAGATAGTCACTTCTTCCCCTTAAGAGCCCTGTCCTTAGAGACAACAACCTCACTGCAGAAGCCTCAGCAGCATCCTGTAGGAACTGAGAGGGTGGGACCTCTCTCCTCTTCACCTCCAAAGAGACTTCATAAAACTTGAAACCTCCATTACCTCTTCCATCTTCCCTCTCTCTTGACTTTGCTTCCTACTTTCCTGATAAAACCACATGAAGAGACCCTCCATGGCCTGCCATTATGTTTCAATGGGATTGAAGGGTAGCCAAGGTGCTCCTAGAGGGCTCAGTCCCCGCCCATGGCCTTCAGTCGCTCCAGCACATCACCCCAACAATTCTTATTTTTCTTTCACAACTTCTATTTCTTTCTCTCTACTGGGTCATTGCCATCAATATCAAGCTTGCCTTCATTTTGCCAATCTTAAAGAGAAAACACTCTCTTCACACTAAACCCCTCTAATTACTCCTTCTCACCTGCCCCTTACACTGGAATTCCTCACAATAGTTACATGCACTCACTGTCACAAATCTGTCTTTTAAGTCTCTATTACTTTCAAGTTCCACCTCCATCCTTTCCTTTCCCTTCTAATTTCTCTACTGAAGAAACTAAGCCTTTTGATGTATAGAACTTTCCATAATCTGGATTTTATTGATTATATATTTACTGTGCTGTGTGCCCTGTATTTCTTGCTTGTTGGAAACTAGATCCAGAGACTGACTTAAACTTATTTGAGAACCCATTGTCAAGATGAGAGATGGTGTTTGGAAAGACTGTAGGAGGAGATATTGTAGTTATTCCTCTGGTATGACTGTGTTAGCAGCTGTTGCTACTCGATGTCTAGGTTAATTGAGTCAAAGTGTGATACTCTATCATTTCTTTTCCATTTTTTTATTAGTTAGAATATCTTTATTAAGAGACATATCCTCTCAACTATAGTTTGGTTCTCCAGTGCCATTGTTCATAAAGAAAAGACAGGAAACAGTTGATCTTTTTCCCTTATCAGTTTTAGAGATAATAATGAGCTTCCTACTTTCTCTGAAAGTGTCCCAATTTCTTAAACAGAACTCACAGATTTACACATATTTGATGTGTTTCAAAGTATCACATGTATTATCTATTGAAGTTCAAATTATCTTATCTTAGGCTAGCAGGCACCTCTTCAATTTTGACATGACTGTAGTAGTTTTTGATAAGCTTTTTTTAAAAAAAAATTTCTATTTTACAGAGTCAATGGAATGATAAAAGGCCTGTGGTTTGAAAATATATAGTACCAAGTGCGACTATTTGTATATAGCTGTTCATAGCACCATTATTCATAATAGCCAAAAGACAGAAACAACCAAAATGCCCATTGTCAGATAAACAAATTAGTGTATATGCATATAATAGAATATTACTCAATCATAAAAAGGAATGAAATACTGATGAAGAATACATTAGTCTTTATCCTAAGTGAATATTACCCTAAGTGGAAGAAGTCAGATATAATAGGTCACATTTTGTCTGATTCTACATATGAAATGCCCAGAATCTGTCATCTATAGAGATAGAAAATGGATTGGTAGTTGTCTGGCTAGAGGAGAGGGGAGTGGACAATAATTTCTTAATGGGTATGGAGTTTATTTCTGGGACAATGAAAGTGTTTTGAAATGAGATCGATGTGGTTGGACAACATTAGGAATGTACTAATTGCCAGTAAGTTGTTTATATTAAAATAGTTAATTTTTTGTGTGAATTCCACTTTAGTTATAATTTTTTGTAAATTTAGGAGATAGGGAGAAGTAGATAGACAGAAATGTGAAACAGTTGCCAAGAAATAGTCTCATAAGAATCATACTGTAGAAGATGAAGGACTTTTTGATATAGATTTAAAAAAAAAAACCTTTCATTCCTATGGGTTTTGATACAGTATTAAATTCAACAGGTATGTAGATATTATCTTACTTGAATGTAGTGAGATTTGTGGTTCTTGATTCCTCTTGAAGTCCCAGGTTTGATCAAATCTTCTTTAGAATATGATTTCCAAACATACTCATCATTGTACTGTGTCTGATTGGGAATAGGGTCGCTAAGTGAGTATGTATATCCTAATCTTCTGATACTTTTTTGACTATAAGAAAAGACAGTGGAAATTAAAGGGTTAAATACCAAATCTCAGGACTCTACACATGTCAATTGATTTTACTCATGACAGTTTTTTTTTTTATTAAATAATAAATTTTATTTTTATATTCCCCCATACAACTGCACATGCCCCATTCTGACCCCAATCCCTCCCCTCCCGGCCCCCACCCCCCAAAAAGTGTCTCTGGTTCATAGTTTTTTGTTGATTTTGATTTTCACTTTCTTATAGTTATTCATTTTCCTGGTCCCTTATTTAAGTTTTCTAGATTCCTGCTATGAGTGAGACCAGCCGGTATTTTTCTTTTTCTTTCTGGCTTATTTCGCTGAGCATGATCCCTTCCAGCGCCATCCATGTTGCTGCAAATTGCATGTGTTTATCTTTTTTGAATGCTGAGTAATATTCCATTGTATATATGTACCACATCTTCTTGATCCAGTCATCTATTTTTGGGCATTTGGGCTGTTTCCAAAGCTTAGCTATTGTAAATAGTGCTGCTATAAACATAGGGGTGCAGGTGTTCTTTGGAATTGATGTTTCTGTGTCCTTTGGGTAAATACCTAGGAGTGGAATTGCTGGATCATATGGAAGCTCTATGTTTAGTAGGTCCAGAAATCTCCACACAGCTCTCCATAGTGGTTGGACCAGTTTGCACTCCCACCAACAGTGCAGGAGAGTTCCTTTTTCTCCACAACCTCGCCAACATTTGTTGTTGCTAGTTTTTTTAATATGTGCCATTCTCACTGGTGTAAGATGGTATCTCATGGTAGTTTTGATTTGCATTTCCCTGATGACAAGTGATGTTGAACATTTTTTCATATGTCATGACAGAGGGCGATCTGGCTGCGACATCTGTCACCCCATTGATCGCCAGGGTTGATTCGGCTGATCTGGCTGGCTAGGTGGGTGTCCCCTTCCTCCCTCACCGCTCCATGTGCGTCCCTCCCGAAGCTGCGCGCTGGGTCGAAGAGGACGGCCTTCCCCGAATAGAGACGGACCGGTCTTCGGTCGAGGGTATACGAGTAGCTGCGCTCCCCTGCTAGAACCTCCAAACAAGCTCTCATGACAGTTTTTTAAAGATTGGCTAGCTTAAGACTTAATGTCAGAAATAAATTAATTCCCAGGTTCCTCCGAGAAGAAGCAATCCTATATTTTAGGACGGCTCTTAACCAAAGTATGGGAGGCCTTAAATCAAATATAAAAGAGCAGCAATTTGAAATATATTAAATTTCTAATTTTTAAGTCCTAAGTCCTCTACTCTACATACAGTACCTTCAGTGTAAATGGATTTTTTTCTACAGAAATATTCCAGTTAATAAAAGGGATAAATAAAAATATTAGCATACCACTGGTTTGCAAATTCCTAAGGTAAGGACCAGCAGTTGCTAACCATAGCTCAAAAAGAGAGACCAACAGATGTTATATGCTGTGGATGAACATTTACACCACTGTCTATTAGATATTTTTGCCAAAATACCCAACCTGAGTCAGAAATCTTTGGAATTTCAGATTACAGGAAACACACAAAAAGAGGAAAATCAAGAGCAGCGATGCTGCTTCTGCAAAGAATGTCTCAAAAAAAAAAAAAAAAAAAAGAGAGGAGGAAGGAATGCAACATGCAGACCTAATTTAGATTGTTTTGAATCAGTTGCTTGTTTTTAATTATAAGATAATTAAATAATTAAATAATTGGGGGATTTGATAGAGAATTGGCTATTTGATATTAAAGAAATGCTTTTTATTTGAGATAATAACACTGTTATATATTATTAGGATGTCCTTATTTTTTAGAGATACAGGAAAAACATGTAGAATTGAAATGATACATTGATTGCCTGGAGTTTGCTTCAACGTCATCCTTTGGGAAGGCTGCGTGGAAGTTATCCATGAAGTGCCTGCAGGTTGTCGATTATTAAAGCAGCGTGGTAACTGGATACTCATTGTATGTTGTATGTCTACAATATTTCATGTTGACTACTTTTAAAAAGAGGGCTGGATTCAGTCCTAGTTATATTTGCAAGAAACCAACATCCAGAGAGCGGGATACATCTGGGTGATGGATTATTTTACTTGTCATCCAGATGCGTAGGGTCAAGTGGGACTGTGGTCCTAAATCAATCTGTGGTAATCAAAGGCACACGAAGATTTTCCAAGAGGAACACTGCACAAGAAGCTTTAGCAGAGTCGATGTTCAGACCTCCATTTCTCAGTACACTCTTTCCCAGCTTGCATCTACCTAAGAGCAAACCTACACGTCTATCTGGGTCCCTTCTCTCCCTTCTGCAGTTCACACAGGGTTTCACTAAGTGCATTTCACTCCAGCATGCGAGCCTCCAACCTCTGGAAGAGTGCCCAATAGAGGGAAACTTTGTCAGAGTGGCTTCAGGATAGTTGCTTTGTAACCCAAGTCCCACACAAGTGCCTTGGGCTTGTCACACTAGGTCTGATGCATATTTCTGAGAGCACGAAGCCAGGCATGACAGTGAGGGGCTATGTGGGGTGTTCTGAATGTCGCTACCTCAGTAGTCCCACATTATCTTAGGTTTTGCTTGCCACTGCTTCCTTTACCCTGGTCAACCATGGTCTGAATATTATATCCAATAGGGTATTTTGGGGAGGAACACATTCACATAACTTGTTATGATATAAAATTTTATGATTGTTGTTAACTTCTTACTGTGCCTAATTTATAAATTAAACTTTATTATAGTGTGGACTAAAAGAAGAAATCTACTGTCTGTTGGAGATGTCTGTGCTCTGAAAACAATGCAGAACAGCTACAGAAGCCTGGAGGCAGTGGGAGATGTTTGCTGTGAGGAAGCCTGTGGCCAAATTAAATGCAAAAGCCCTGGGGCCAAGTCTAACACCCCTATCCCCCCTCCAGATGCAAGTGGCTACAGGAAGGAACTAGAAATGAGCAGCTGGCCACACAGTCTTCCCCTCACATCTCAGGAACACTCTAGTATTTAAAAAAAAAAAAAATCTAAGCCTTGATGCTTGCACCTTCCCCCACATGGATAATATCTGACTATAGGGTAAGAGATCATTTTACATTATACACAGCATCCTCCTTTATCATGAATGAAGAATGCAAACAGATGTCTGCTTTATCTCTGTTACGGAATTATGTGTCCTTTCTGTGCATGTAGCCCAGCTACACAAATGGTGATATAAACTGGAACCAAACCTTTGAAGAATGAGACTAGCACTCAGAGAAATCTGAAGGCTGTCTCCCTGAATTTGCTCTGAATATCCTCTTTAAAAACCTTTTTTGAATTGCTTCACAATGGTGAATATTTCAGTCAATAACAGCTATGTATGTATAAGAAAATCATAGGATATATAAGGTTTGTACCCTCCACAGTTTCAGGCATCCATTGGGGGCTTCCAAGGTATCCTCTGTCGATAAGGGGAGACTACTGTACATTGTGTGGTGATGTGACTGAGGCAATGTCTGGTTTTCCATCTAACAATTACCAAGTGTACATCCTTCTTCAGGGAGAGGCCTCTGAAGGGAGAGCAGAAAACATGGAATGGCTGAAATGACCCTTTCCCCATGTATTTAAAGCTAACCGTTTTTCAACTTTTTTAAATTAAAACATTTGTTAAGTCTCTGGGACATGTCATTTGCTGGAAAGAAAAATATCTCTGAGTCAATGAAGCAGCACAAATTGGCAACGCAGACTCTTTTAAAGCACCTGGAATCTAAGATTATCAACTTTTTAAAGATCTTGGTATAAAACTGACTGGTGATAAAAATCTTATGGTATTTTTTAGATTTTGTATTTATTATTCAATAGGTATTTAAATCTTTTTTAAATCCACCCAGATTATGAAATACTCCCATTTAGCCAGTTCTCATTTTATCTTACCTATGAAATATGTAGTCAAACATGAAAATATATGCTAGATTGTCAGAACAATTAATTTTTTAGCATATATAATATTAATTTCATTAAATGCATAGTAAATGTTTGATTTTGTGTATATAAAAATTAATGAAATTGTTTCTGATTTTTATATGTAACGATTAAATTATTTTCCAAAGTAAAGTACCAAAGTTCTACATGAGAACATTTAACTGAGGAACTTCATCTTTTAAAATTACATTCCTCACTTTACAGACAGCACACACATTTTAACTACAACGTTTCATTGCATTTTTTGTATTACTTGGATATAATTAATCTTATTAGACCTGAATCTTTTTATACTTCTTGTCTACATTTAATAATCTTTCCTAAAATATTCATTGCATAAATTATTAGTAGTTTTCATAATACTCCTTAAAACACATATTAACATTTACTTGAAATAGAAGCATAGTCATATTTTGTCACAGGAAGTAAGTTTAACTCTACTTGTTGGTTTGACAACAGAGACTAATTTTATCACTAGATAAACATGATGTAAATTGCATGAGTTAAATCTTCAACTCCAAGGTTTTGATAAATATATATATATATTTTATAGAGGCATGTTTTATTTATTTATTTGTTTGTTTGTTTGTTTGTTTTGTTTATACATGCACTGGGTACAGTCAGAAGCGCCGGAGGGTGAGAGAATTCACCAGAGCCAGAGCGGGGAGCAGAGCAGGCAGAAGGACCGAAGTACACTGCTGAGGGGAGCAGCGGGCGGCAGGAGCAGGAGAGGTCTGCGCGCCATGTGGGACCCTCCTCCAGTGGTCGGGGAGCAGCCGGGGATCGAACCGGCGCCGCAGAGGCCGCGGGCAGCTTCGCAACCCAGCGCTCAACCGCTGTGCCACCGGGGAGGCCCTGATAAAAATATATTTAAAGTACTTTATGATAAGAGCATTTTGTCAAAAATAAGATTGGACTGGAAACATTTATTGAAATTAATGTTCCTATTTTCCTAAGTCCTTTTTGGTTATATAATATCAAACAAGTTTCCACCAAGTGAAAGTGTAACAGATGTAATTTAATAGTCATTTGTAAAGATGTGCCTTTCTGAGAAGTATACTTCCCAGAAAAACATGAGATAGGGAATAACTCAATAACTGGATGACAAATCATCTAATTGTTTATTTTGAAAAAACCAAGTTGTCAGCTGATCAGTTATTGAAAATCACCTTGTAATTTTTGGCATAGAACTCAGAAAGAGTTCAAACTATTGAGTGACAATGCTACATGAAAACTCACTTCGTTCACATCTACTTATTTATGTGAGGAAGGCCTCCCAATGTTAGCATGTATAAATTGAAAAAAAAAAAGGAGCAAAAACCTGTGATGCTGAATGTGGTCTTAGTCCAAAAACAATGACATTCAAAACTGGATACATAAACAGAATTAATTGAAAACAAAACAGCCCCATTTATCTCATTAAGATGTGTTTTTAAAAATTTACTTTTTGTCTTTTATAGTTATTTACATTTGTAGTAAAATTGCTTTGGCCAGCAGTATACTAAAAATAATTGTGAGAGCTCAATACTTAGGGTCATATAACATGTTTAAAAATTAATTTCAATTAATGTACTGAAACACTTGTAAAGAAGTACAATGGAATGATCAATAAATTGCTTTTAAACATATTACCTCAGGGTAAAATTCAGCTGAGGAAGTGGTGTGGGAATAGGCATTCAAGAAGCACTAGGAATGAAATAAATTATCTATTAAAAGGTGTGTTTCTGTATTTTTTTAAAGGATCATTGTGTTCTCAATTCGATCACGTGTTTAAATTACCCATTGGTTTTATTTAAAGAAATGACTCAATAGTTTTATTTTAAAATATCAATATTTAGGGTGGAATGGGAATTTTATCTTTTGCAGCTATTTTAATTTAAAACTTTCCTATGAAGAGAAAAAATGTGAATTTATAGACCACTGACCTAGACTCAGTAAGCACCCATGTGTTTTTGGCTTTCAGCCCAAAGGTTTCTTTCTTTAGATTGTGTTTCTGTCTGGGAAGCTGGTATAATCATTACTGTCAGATGATACATCTCCTGGTTAAGGGATACAATGCAACTCAGCGGGATACACAGTAATTCGGAAATCAGAAGCCTTGCAGCCCCTGCACTTTTTTGGAAATCTGTCATATATTGTGCTGTGGGGAAAAATTAATGAAAACATTTTAAGTAAGTCTTTTGTGCTAGTCACTGCAGTGCTTTCATTCTGTGCTCGGAGCCACCACCATGGGCCTGCGTCATCATTTCCACTTCACCAGCCATAAATCTGAGCACAGGTAGCTTGTTACTTGCCTGAGGCACAGAGATGATAAGGGTTAAAGCAGAGAGCTGAGTAAGAACCCACCCTTGTCTTACTCTGCAGCCACTGTCTCCCAATACTTCATCTGACTTCTCAATAACTCGAACTTCTAAGGTGAAAAGATCCTCTTTATTGGAAACAATTCACAGAGTAAACACAGGTTAGTGAAGATTCCCCATGTTGATTTCCCATCACAACTGATCCAATGAAAGACGGCATGGCTTTCCTGGTCCCACTCTCCCTCACCCCTCCCGGAGCTTAGAGGGGCATCCACTGGATGGAGGCTCCCACGACCCTCAGTTCAGATGGAAATGGAGAAGTTACAAGCCTAGTTGCGTTAGCAAACAATGAATGGAGATGTGGGGGTAAGGAAGGAAGGGGATTGCACCTTCCTTCAGCTTCCAAGACTAGTATTGATGATGGAAGTGATAGCATTCATTCATTCAATTGTCATTGACTGCCTACTACTATGTATCAGGTAATGGGTTCAATTCATACACAGTGTTTTAGGCAGTGCAATTCTATTGACATATATGCTGAAGCTATTATAAAGCATGATGCATGCTTTATAACTTTATGAAGAATCCACATTAATTTTCCTAGTTTGGAGGTTTGGATACTGTTGGAAGGGGGATCTCTCTTTGATGCTTGGAGGAGAGCTGCACATGCCATAGGTCCTAACTGAATGCATTTTGTGTAAGCCTTCTTTGATTATTTTTTTTATTGTCTTTGGATTCTGAATAATAGAATACAGGTGAACAGATTAGAATGTGTAAATCAACCTGACTCAAATAAAGATCTACCGAATCAAGGCAGGCACTGCTCCTGTCTTGGGTGTGAATGCAGTCTTCATCGTGGTGGCATAGGAATCCCAGTTGGTATCACCTGCTAAAGCATAATAGAACAGTTTTAAATGTGGCAAACCAGCACAATTTGATCAAATGTTATTTTAATAATTACAATGATTTTGCCAGAGAAAAACATTTTGGATCAGATTTAGAGTCTAAAGGAATAAAGGGAAGCTTGTGCCTTCTATTAGGAGAGAGGGAAAGCTCAATTTAATTTCTGAGTTTCCTCCCTTAGTAAAAGCAGGTCTCTTATTTTTCTCAAGAATACATACATGCTAGTTTTCTCTAAAATTCTTGTTCAAGCAATGCATAAAAATAGAAAGCAGAAAGTTCATTTGAAATCCTATCATTGAAAAGATGCTCACTATTATTTAGTGACCAGCTTTTCATGTATCGTATTAGACATATTGAACATATGAGGTGATTTTATACAGCAGGGCTCATGTTTTACATGTCAAGGTTTATCCGGGACACCTATTCCTTGGTTCTTCCTCTCTGTATTATCACTCTCCTTTCCTCCCTACACCATGTTAACAGCTGTACCTTTTACTTTTACACCTGCTGCTATAATCACATGTAGGTTTATATATGCATATGCAAATACATTGACATATTAGGCTTCAGTTCTCACCATTTTTACAAAAATGCACTCATATTAAACAGTGCCCTTTTCTTCTACCGTGACAATAGTGTCTTTTTGGAACCCCCCCAACTCATTGGATATAGCTCTAATTCATGTTTGTATTAACTGTGTAAGATTCTGTGGTATTGGTGTTATTTAAAGTGGATGAGATCAACAGGCAAAGGAGCATAGTTAGAGGAGATGAAGTCCAAAAGTTAAGTCTGGGGTCGTATCAGAGGTTGGGGAGATGAAGGAGCCAGTAAAGGTAGTAGGCAGAGTAGTCACTGAGAGGAGAGGAACACGGATAGTATGCGGCATCCTAACAGCCACAGGAAGAAAGTGTTTACAGGGGAGGAAGGGGCTGCCTAAGGCTAATGCTCCTGGTAGGATCTAGGGGGGCAAGGACAGAGAATTTGCCATCAGGTAGATGCTAGCCACAGCTAGCATTGATCTGAGCCAACCTCCGTTGGTGACAGAGTGCCACCAAATCTCTTGGGAATATGTATTTCAAATTTAAATCAGTCATCCTTCCCTTGTTATAGCCAACAGTTACCTGTTGCTTTTTTTTTTAATGATATTTGTAGAATCTTTTTTTTTTTAAAGATTTATTTATTTATACAAGCACTGGGTACAGTCAGAAGCACAGGAGGGTGAGAGAGTTCACCAGAGCCAGAGCGGGGAGCAGAGCAGGCAGAAGGACCGAAGTACACTGCTGAGGGGAGCAGCGGGCGGCAGGAGAGGTCTGCGCGCCATGTGGGACCCTCCTCTGGTGGCCGGGGAGCAGCCAGGGATCGAACTGGCGCTGCAGAGGCTGTGGCCAGCTTCGCAACCCAGCACTCAACCGCTGCGCCACCAGGGAGGCCCTACCTGTTGCTTTTTACATTCCATTAGAATCTGGGTTTAAATGTCCCCTTTATGGCTAAACTCTGGTCTGGGGGTTGTTAGCTGACTTCTAGACACTGCAGTCAGTCACTTCATTGCTGGCATTTGCTCACACTCATGAATTCAAAAAACAATTGCTGTAAAGTATCTAAAATACCTCTTCAACTTCCACTGCCTTGCATGGAGAGGCCTGAGCAAACAGACCATACCTTTCATCTTTGCCCTTCTCCTGCTGACGTCCACATGTCCTCCCCACTCCCTGCCGCCCAGGTCTCGTTGATTAATTGAACAGGCTCCGGGAGCCCAGCCAGGCAGCTGGATCTGCTTATCTGTGAAGATTTACCAGTTGCCTTCACACTGGTTGAGTTTCTCCTACACCTAGAGACTGCCACAGCCAAGCCCCTGCATGCCCCTCTCCCTCTCTGGTTACAGACTCCTGGTCTGCCCTCTGACACCACTCTATGAGAATTATCTTGTCACACTCCTGCTTTACTGGGAATCATTTTATGCATTAAAGCATTTTATTTTAGTAGCAGAATTAAATGTTCTTTGTTAAGAGAATTTCAAGTGTGGGAGAGTAAGTGGGAGACGTAAGTGAGACAGTGCTGCTCTTAAAGGCAGGCTTCATTTAACTTGATCAAAATCGCTGCATTTCACTCTTGGAAGAATTGGGAAAAATCCTCAACACAGAGATAGCACAACACTTCTCCTTTTTCCCCAAGACATACAACATGAACCTAACTCAGATCTTACCTATATTAAATGCCCTGATCATATCATGTCCCTGACAGCACCTCCCAGTAAATCATGGGGCGAGCTACACAACTCAGTGTTCCCAGGGCTGGGGTTTTTCTCCTTTAAGAACAGACTGGAGCCTGGAGGCCTTCTGTTGCTGAGTGCCTATTCCAGAAAGCTGCAGGGCCAGGGGACATAACAGGTTGCTTCTAGGATCTGAGACCAGACTTTCTCTCCCTCTCGTTACATAAGTGCAGACCTAGAAGTGTCTTCTTGCTTCCTAATTCTAACCCACCTGCGTTAAACATAAGGACACACACTTAGTTTCTGGTCTACCTTTCTTTAATTTCGTGTTTAATAATCTTCCTTATTACACCTCTTCTTTGTCAAGTATCATTTTGCTTTTTTTTTTTTTAAAGATTTATTTATTGATTGATAGAAGCACTGGGTACAGTCAGAAGCGTGGGAGGGTGAGAGCATTCACCAGAGCCAGAGCAGGGAGCAGAACAGGCAGAAGGACCGAAGTACACTGCTGAGGGGAGCAGCGGGCGGCAGGAGAGGTCTGCGCACCATGTGGGACCCTCGACCAGCGTTCGGGTCGGGGATCGAACCGGTGCTGCAGAGGCTGCGGGCAGCCTCACAACCCAGCGCTCAACCGCTGCGCCACCGGGGAAGCCAATGTCATTTTGCTTTTTGACTTCCATTGACAAATGTTGTAAAAACGAAATAATACTAGAATGAGTTCTCTACATTTTCAGAAATAATACTAAATATCTATAATCAGAATGTTTATAGAAATCTGTTATAAAAATCTGTCTCCAATGCATTCTCTGTGTCAAGGGTTTCTTTTGCCCTTATTTTGGGTAAGTATCTCAATATCTTTGTAACTCTTTGCTACCTCTCCTGTAATTCTGTCTGCCTGGCTCTTTTTTCCATCTCCTATTTACCGCTTAAGTACAAACAAATCCTAAGCCTGTCCCAAAGAACAAACCTCATGCTAGGCAGTGGGCCACGAGGTCCTGGCCTGGCCTTAAAGAACGCACAGGCCAGTAGATGAAATCACAAATATCGCTAAGCACAGCTTATAAATATGCTGATGTCCCTTGTGCCCTGGGATCCTGGGTGATGGTGCGATCCTTTCTGCTTAGATGAGAGGGCACTTGGGGCAGGAGGAGAAACTTCAGAGTAGTAGCATCTGAACTGGGACTTAGTTCAGAAGAACTTTGACAAGGAAACATAGGAGGATGTGGAGGGAAACATTTTACAGAGGAAGTGGCATGAGGTATGAAAATCTGAGAGGGACATGACAAGGAGTCAATGGGAGTGTAGCAGGGGAGAAATGGTCCACCATAGGTCAGTGAGGCCAAGTTTGCCCTCCTATATCCTGCTGCAGAGAGGCTCTATTGCACTCACCTTGCTAACATCTCTGGAGTTGTTCACAATTATAAGTTTTATAAACATTATAAAATGTGTTTTATACAACATGTGTGTGTACATCATCTCACATATTACAAAGTGTTTCCACAGAATGTTACCTCATTTTATTCCCACAATAACATGATAAAGCAGGTATTAACAATATCTGATAACTGTAACTTCACAACATTGTTGTGAGGACTATAGATGATCAATTTAAAGCATTTGTAGTAAAACGAACGGAGTCCCCAGGAGATACATCTTTGACCTAACCCCCAGAATCTTGGGTGGTACCTTATTTGGAAAAAGGGTCTTTGCAGATGCAATCAAGGATCTTGACATGAGCAGATCATCTTGGGTTATCCGATGGGCCCTAAATGCAATTTCAATGTCTTTATAATAGAGAGGCAATGGGAGATGAGACAGAGGTGGAGAAGCATGGAAGCAGAGACTGGAGTGGTGAGGCCACAAGTCGAGAATGCCCACAGCCACCAGCAGCTGGACGAGATTCTCCTTTAGAGCCACCAGAAGGAGAGCAGCATGCCAACATTCAGAATGTGAGAGAATAAATTTCTGTTGTTTTAAGCCACCAGTTTGTGGTAATTTATGGCTGTCCTTGGAAGTAATCAGCATTTAAGATAATAGTTCAATAGCAGTTGGCTCATCAACTCATTCTATTTTTGAACCAAAGCTTGACAGTGACACATCAGTCTCACCTTGTAGTCGAGATGACACTTACAGCAACAGCTACAGAGGGAAGACCCAAGTCTAGATGTGAATATTCAAACACCCAGAGGAAGGAGAATTTTGGAGGTAGAATTAGTGAGTCCTGGTGATGAAACTGAGGTGTCAGTGAAGCTGCCCCCTTCTTGAGCATCTGGAACCCTTTTCATTGAGCTTGCAGAGTCTAGAGGACAAGAGTGAAATTTTGTGCATTTTGAATCTGAGAGCCTTCTGTGATATCCAAATGGGATTGTGTGATACAGCTGAGTGTTTTAGTCTGAAAACTGAATGTCCCATTTAGAGGTAAAGATCTGATAGTTAGCACCGTTGTGTAGACCTGAAGCTCTACGGCAGGATGTGACAGCTCATGTAGAGGATATGAACCCAAAAGAGTAAGTTGTGGACAACACCATCATTTCCAGATAAGAAGGTGGGTGGGGTGGGGGGAAGACAAGGACAGAAACAAAGACAGTGGCTAGAAATAGAAAGAGAGGAGATTCAAAAGGAATGGGGGGATGCATCTGTGGGCGGGGGTCATCCTGGGTAGGAAGTTCACCCTCTTCTGTCTCTCCACTTTGCCTTGAGATTATCTAGAAACTTGTCATTATAAGTATTTTTTGTTCTAATGAGGCATTTTTTATTTTTCGTCCTTAACTTACAAGGGGATGAATGGAATGAAAATACCCTATTTCATTCACTCTCATGGGACTACAATTCTAAGATACTTGCAACTGAACAGTTCCCATTGCTATGTAGCCACAGTGGAATCACAATTACTCAGCCAGACTGCAGGAATGAGTTATTACTGCCACAAGAAAGGCCACTGTGCTGGAATTACACAGTGAACATGCCACTTGGCATCCAGCAAGACAACTTTCCCCTCCATTGACACAAAAAGCTGGGTTAGTAAACCTGCTGCATTTGCATGCAAGATTAGTATTAAAGGCATTACATCTAAATGCAAGATCATTTTGAAGGAAAGACCAGCAAAAGCTAAAGCGAGTTGAACGCCAGTCATTGCTCCCAGCCTGGGCGCTAAAGCCACAGCCAAAAGGTCCTTTGCAGACCTTCTTGGGGGCGGCTTCCCTGTGTTAGATACTTTCTGTGCTTCCCAGATCCTGCGTGGGGGTCACAACTCCAGCTGTCTCTGTTCTCTTCTTTGCCTTTGACCTTGATCTCTGGGAACGGCACTAGTCAGTTTTTCCTGTGCCCTCCTAGTCAGATACACCGTAGGTGTGGTTTAAAAAAAAAAAAAAAAAATCACCTGAGCAGTTTAGGGAGGAGTTTGGCGAAGGGCTGGAAGTCATGAACACCCGCTCCCTGACTCCCAGCTTTTCCTTACTTTGGATTTCACCCATAAGAGGGAGGCCCACGCACTTAAACACCCACACAGCCAGTGCTCCAGCTCACTCCTTCTCTCGGGAAAAAAAAAAAACAAAAAAACCTCCCCCGCCCCCGCGGGGAGGGCTTGTCCCCAGCCTTACTTGGTGAAATTTCCTGGCAGCAACACTGAGACGTGTGTGGAGCCTCCAGCCCAGGCAATGCCATTCTTTACCCGAAGAGGCCCTGTAGAGCCCCTTGCTCCAGCTGGACCCGGTGCTGAGGCCGCGCGCTGATGCTTTGTGACGCGTCTCCATGGCGACGCGGATCAGTTCGCAGTTGTGCTGAGGCGAAGGTGTGAGCAAGAGCGTCTTCGAATCCTTAACCAGGTCAGGGGCTGCAGGGGGTGCAAAGGCAAAAAGTCGAGTTTCCAATGACATGGGTACTTAAACGTGTTTGTACAGTTTTGAAATAAACTTTCCTGTGAATTGTATTAGACATTGGGAAAAAGAGCAAAAGGGGGAGTAGTTATTGAATAGAAAATATTCAGATTTTCAACTGCAAATTTTTCACTTATGCATAACTCTCAGCTTAAGTAAATGTGGGTAAAGTTGTCTGGGATCTTGCAGTAATTAGGCAACAAGCAGGAAGACAAGATCACAAGAAATCTCGCATCAATAGAACTAGAACCAGGATTTCCAAGAAGAGTTTCACTCTAGCAAGCTGAGCATCCCTGAAGAGGGATTGGGAGCAGGCAGGAAGGTAGAAAGTGTGCTTAGAAACAGGAGTGGACAGGGATGTTTGCGATGCCTTTCTCTTCACCAGGCCACGTTCCAGGCATGGACATTCGTGTTTGGTGATTGTTGATTTAATTGTTCTTCTACTCACATATATGTCAGAGTTTTCCCAGAATGTGGAGGTTTGATATATTAAATATTTTTAAATGAAATACTATTGTCTTACATTCCGTTTAATTTTTTGACAGTATGGAATTTCTCCTTCAGGTAGGTAGCCCTCCCACAGCCAAAGCACCCACAGTCCTCACCACAGTCCATTGTGCTCTCTCCCTCTTGCCCCTCTTCCTCTCTCTCCCCTCCCAGATGCCTCAGATCTATGGTCAGTTTCCAAGGGCTGGTTTTAAAGTCTGTTTTTGTCTGACCCTTTGTGTGGAGATAATTTCATCTTTGTATTCTTTGCAACTAACCAGTAAATTGACCCATAGTAGATAGTTAGTAATACTGACTGCCTCCTGGCTGGGAAAAGCTACTACCCACTTGGGTGCCAAGAGGAGACAGTAAGTACACCTTGGAGGATACAGGTGCCATGTTTAGAAAGTAACTTCCAGCCATCTTATCTGTGAAGGGGTTATTTTATTTTATTTATATTTGTAAACAAATTTTTGGAGAGTTTTTTACTTTCTCTTTCTTTCTTTCTTTCTTTCTTTCTTTCTTTCTTTCTTTCTTTCTTTCTTTCTTTCTTTCTTTCTTTCTTTCTTTCTTTCTTTCTTTCTTTCTTTCTTTCTTTCTTTCTTTCTTTCTTTCTTTCTTTCTTTCTTTCTTTCTTTCTTTCTTTCTTTCTTTCTTTCTTTCTTTCTTTCTTTCTTTCTTTCTTTCTTTCTTTCTTTATAAAGCACTGGGTACAGTCAGAAGCGCGGGAGGATGAGAGAATTCACCAGAGCCAGAGCGGGGAGCAGAGCAGGCAGAAGGACCGAAGTACACTGCTGAGGGGAGCAGCGGGCGGCAGGAGAGGTCTGCGTGCCATGCGGGACCCTCCTCCAGTGGTCGGGGAGCAGCCGGGGATCGAACCGGCGCTGCAGAGGCCGCGGGCAGCTTCGCAACCCAGCGCTCAACCGCTGTGCCACTGGGGAGGCCCTGAGGGGTTATTTTAAAATAGAAACTTAGGTGAATAGTCATGTGCAACAAAGGGGAGTGTATCAAAGGAGACAGAGTAGGCATAAAGGTAAGAATACCAGGTTGATGTGCTTTCAATTTGTTAAAAAGGAAGAGCTAAACTAGAATTTTCTGAGGATAGATTCCTAGCCATATGATGGAATGAATATAACACATTTTAGACTCGCAGATTTTAAAGCAATGAATGGTGGAGCACATGAGAACGCATCAACTTCTGTCAACGTTATTAAAAGGAATGAGTCTAAATTAGGATTAGGTAGTGGCAGCTAAATTAAGAAAGTAACACCCAATAACAGATTACTGTCTGGAAATGGTAGAGCTAATTAGCATAGCATAATTGAAGAGAAATGTATTTTTAAAATAGAGCAGTGAGTATATAGAATTTTAAAAGTGCATTTTTATTAATATCTTCCATTTGTCTCATCTCAGACAGGCTGTGAAGTGGTGGGATACTCACTGAGTCAAAAACCAGAAGATCTCCTTGTACTTCCTATGTGGGGAATTTGGGGTAAAGTAGATTCTTCTCTGAGCCCCAGTTTCCTGATCTGTAAATTGACCTACCCTTGTCTGTAAATATGAATAATTCTAACAACAATTTATAAATTTTGAAAACACAGAAACCTAAGGTATTGCTCCTCTGTCTTATTGCTATTCTTTTTATAGACTCTCTTCTATTTCAAATGGCCTTTGATGCAGAACCATTTATTGTGTGCAGTCCAGCAGTACCCCTGCCTTTGAATGTGGGTTGCTTATGGCAACCTCCTTTAAGGATTAAGTAGATTCCCTGCCTTCCTCCAGTATCTGTGCCCTGGGCAGGGGCTGTCTGATGACACTGAGGGCAATGGATGTTATGGGAGCTAGGCAGGCTGTCCTGGAGAAGGAAATATTAGAGCCGAGCTCTTCAAGATGCCTGAGGGGTAGCCAGGTGAAGGGAGGCTCAGGAGGGATGGAGCAGCCTGTGGACTCCAGGGACCACGAGTCTCTTGGCATTGCCATTTTGTAAAGAACAGGGGTTAAGCCGAGAGGTAACTGAGGCAGAAACCCTGCAGTTCATGCTGAGAAGCTTGGACTTCACCTGAGTGCAAGGAGAATTCACTGAAGTAGGTTAAACACAAGGTGAAGGGGTTAGGTCAGAAGTTTAAGAAGTCCTGTTCTCGTATTCTAAGAGGGAGTTTGAGAAGCAAGGTTCCACTATCATCCTGCCAAAATAAGTGAATCATTCAGAAATTAAGACTAAATCACTAATGTGCCTTTTACAGAGTTTTGATCAAAAAACAATGAGAGTAGTTATATTGAATGAGTAACATATTAATTGGTTGTTTCCAATTTAAATTATCATAATAAGGTTCTTTCTCTACATGCACAGCACGTGTGCAGAGCAAATATAATATGAAGGAGTAAAGATGGGAAGGTTGTGGAGGGAGGAGTCAGCAATTTCAGAACACTCAAATTTTGATTGTGAACACTGAGTGGAGTGTCTCTGGTTTTCTGGTTTGGTTGTTATATTTGGACCAAAGATTTTCCATTGCTATATAGCATGCTGTGCTTTTATTCAAGGGTCCTCATGTCAAAAAATTATTTTCTCCTTGGTTTTAGTTGATTGATGAACTCTTAAAACATTTTCTCCATTTCTGTGATGGACTCCACCATTCAGAGTTCATTAGAAAAACAGAACCAATAGTGTGTGTGTTTGTGTGTGTGCATATGTGTGTGTGTTTCTTTGTGTGTGTAGAAAGAGAGAGAAATATTTTGAGGAATTGACTTACAATTATGGAACCTGGGGAGCCCAAAATCTCCAGGGCGTGACAACTGGCTGGAGACCAGAAGGTGACACTGCATTTCAGGTGGAAAGCTACTTTATGGGATTTACTCTTGCTTGCAGAGGTCAGTTTTTTGTTCTGTTTAGGCCTTTAGCTGATAGGAGAGGCCAACTCATGCTGTGGAGGGCAAGCTGCTGTATTCCCTATAGTTCATGTGTCCAGATGTTAATCTCATTAAAAAATACCTACATAGAAACTTCTACGATAATGTTTGGCAGAATATTTTGGGCACTGTGGTCCAACCAAGTTAACACATAAAATCAGCCATCATAGAATTGAATCTCCCTGAGGTCATTTAGTTCAAACACACCACTAAGCAGTTCAAAAATGTTTGCTATCCTTTTATTGAAAAAATCAGCAAAGAAAATTCTATAACACTCTCTATTAGAGCAGTCCAACTTAATGGGGTCAGTTATAAGCTTTGCTTCTGACTGACCACTCACCAAACTTATATTTTTCCAGATAAAGCCATAGCAGTGGATTCAAACTGTTGATTCTATAACAGCCTTGTCAAACTGTTGTAGAGCAACCCCGATACAAAACGGGGTGCCTGACTGTGGGTCCTTACCCGCGCGCTTTAAAGGACTTATCAATGCTCTACTGCAGGCACACGTGAAAGGTTAATAAAAGGTTTATTTACAAGGGAAGGGGAAATGAGGAAATGTACAGCTCTGGGAGAAAAGTGGGGGACAAAGTTTTAAATGCGTCCTACCCGATCCGCCGATCAGGAATCCCAAAATGGCGCTCTCAGAGTTGGCCGCCAGCCAGGAGCGGTGAAGCCAGGAGGCGAGGGATGAGGGATCCCGAGCCAGAGAGAGCCCAAGGCCCACGTGTCTGGTTTTTATATCCAACCTGGCTACCCAACTCCACCCTCAGGTCCCAGCCACCCTCCCCTTGGTGGTGATGGGATTTGTCTTTCCCAATGTCCTGATGGCTTTAGTCTGGAGTGGGGGTGGGGTCCACAAAGCCTGTATGGGATTAACTCAGGACATCATTTCCCCCTAACAAATCCTGTCTAAATGACACAGGGACATAAATGGCAGGAGCATCCCTGCTGCCTCGAATTCTTGTGTTTTCCTCTAAGCTATTAAGAGGTAAGCTGGCCACACCAGTCACTGAGGAGTTACCAATGCCTCATACTGTTCGTTTTCTCATATTTATTCCGGTGGTAAATATCAAGTGTGAATGCTCATTCTAAATTATATAGGCATTTATTCATTCAAGTTAATTCTTCTTCAAAGTAATGATTTATTCCAATGAAATTCTTGAAATTCTTCAGCATTTTTGAAGTGCTTCAGAAACTGCCTTTACAAACTGATACACTTTCCAATGAAATTTTTAAAATAGGTGCATAAAAAACATTTGAGCTGACAATTAAGGTAGTGGTCAAGAAGGGCCACACTATCCTTGACTGGAAATCAATCTATAACCATGAGGCAATGAAAAAAAAAAATTGTTGCATTGTGTAGATAATATTGGATTTGCATGTTTTTGGAATAAATTAACAGACCCTCAATCACTGAGAGTTTCAACAAATTGGTCACTTGGGTAAGTCAATCCTTATTTGTTCTGAAATTAAATTCTATGGCTATACTTCATTATTTCCAAAACTGTACCATAAGCATCTTAGATGTTTTCTTTTTTGAACTTCTCTCATAGCATTGCTATATTGTTCTTATTAGTTTGTACACGTCTTTTTTCTTTTTTTAAAGATTTATTTATTTATTTATACAAGCACTGGGTACAGTCAGAAGTGCGGGAGGGTGAGAGAATTCACCAGAGCCAGAGCAGGGAACAGAACAAGCAGGCTGACGATATACACTGCTAAGGCAAGTAGCGGACGTAGCAGGAGAGGTCTGCATGCCATGTGGGACCCTCACCAGCGGCCGGGTCTCCAACCAGCGCTGCAGAGTCTGCGGGCAGCTTCGCCCTCGCAGAGCTCAACCGCTGCGCCATCAGGGGAGCCCCTGTAAGCGTCTTCTTATATAAGACTGGGAACCCTTCAAAAGCAATGGCTAGGCATTTTCTATTCCAGCATCCATCTCGGTGTCTCAGTGTACTGTACACATATGGAATAAATGGGTGGATGGATGGACAGATGGATGGATAAAGGGATTTTCTATGAATCTTACAGTGTTAAAAAAAAAAAAAAAGTCTGAATAACTCCACGCTGACACCCAGATGGATGCCTCTTTCACCGAAAAATATCTATCCCTTTAGATTTTTCATCTATTTAAAAGATTTTCCAATATCACTTGTGTGATATTTGCCAATAAAATATACTTGCTCCATATTTATTTCTTTTTTTTTTCCTAAAATTATTTCAGAGGCATGATACTTCTGAAATGTATTTTTTTAAAGATTTATTTATTTATTTATACAAGCACTAGGTACAGTCAGAAGCGGGGAGGGTGAGAGAATTCACCAGAGCCAGAAACAGAACAAGCAGAGTGACGAAATACACTGGTGAGGGGAGCAGCGGGTGTGGCAGGAGAGGTCTGCACGCCACGTGGGACTCTCTCTGGTGGCCAGGGATCGAACTAGCGCTGCAGAGGCTGTGGGCAGCTTCACAGCCCAGCACTCAACCGCTGCGCCACCAGGGGAGGCCCCATATTTATTTCTTTATAGACAGCTGACAAAGCTTTGCTGAGTGAATATTGAATAAGTGAACGCATTTGGTTTAGAGTCAATTGGAAAAATAAATTTCTAATGATAAAAGACACATTTCAGATTAAAGAATCCACTGCTGAAATAAATTTTGATGGTTTTTCTCAATTCAGCTATGTTTAAAACATCTTCTTTGTCAGTTTTTGTGAATAGAACTTCTATTTCCTTTGGGAAGCATTTAATTTTTGATTCTTAAGGTTTGTTTGCACTGGTAGAAAACATATTGTTAATACTCCACTTTTCACTAAGTTGAATAACAAGTGTTTACTCTTTTCTGCTATTAAGGAACATTTCCCTTTGCTTTTCTGAAAGGTCATTATCAAATTGTGCTTCTTTCCTCCAAATAATAAAACCATTGTTCAAAAGGCTCATCTTAAGAAAGTGGCTGTGAATTCTTATGTAATTTAGTAAGTTACAAGACAAATATATGACCTGTAGACTACAAATGAAAGATCACATACACATTTGTCCACAAATTTAACCAGTTGACTGCTAAGAAAAATTTTAATTGCACAAACATGATACATAACATTTCAAATAAAAATGAAAGAACAATCAGTAGTGTTATCAAAAGGTGTAATACAGGAATACTTTTAAAAAAATAGAAAAATTAAACTTGGGGCCCATAAATCTTCATTATAAGCATATGTAGTAATTCATTCTTGCAGGTTTCTACATGTAGATAAGATGATTTTTTTTCTTCTTGAAGAATTCAAAAAGAATTGTAGTTATGAGATGAAAATGTATTGATGTTACAATAGATTATGGTAATGTTACAACTTTCTTCTATCTTGCTTTTTGTGTTAGGATTGCTAAATGCTTATTTAAAATACCCAACTGGCATAATGTGCTTTCAATGAAGAGGACACTGCTGTATAAATTATCCATCCCCTGCCATTGCTTGGTACCACATCATCTATCCTAGTTCTACAGAGACCACTTTGTTAAGAAGGCGGCCAAGGAAGTTTAAATTTCAGGCAGTAGGAGACAGTTTCCATCCTATCAACCTGGCCAATCCCCTAATGAACCTTATCGTGAATGTTTCTCCTAAGGTATATTGTAAGCCGGATGAAAAACAAGCTTGCCTTCTAGTGAAAGGTGTCCTAGAATTTTTGCCTAGCCAGGTTTGTGAGAGACCAGCACCACTGACCCCATATTTGCTGTGTTTGGGTTCAGACAGAGGTCCCAGCAGAGGAGCAAACCCGGATTTATGAAGCCTCATGGGTCAACACCAGGTCAGACTGCTCCCACAGGGCCTGTAAGAAAAGTCCCAGGCTACAAACGCACTAAGCAAAGTGGTCAGGGTAGCAGGACCCTGATGCTCCCTCTGCCTCTTTGGAAAAGGGTTAAAAGGAGAGGATACCTGTGCTCCCCTCAGTCATGGAGCCAAAATCCTCACATCCTAAAGTCAGCTGCCAGTGTGCCACCCAGGCAAATGGGAAAAAAGGGCCATCTGTAGAAACCAAGGAGGAACAGAGAGGTTGACAAGTTGGAGGAAGTGCCAGGTTCCCACCAACCTGTTCCCTCAACCTTCACCTCCCACTTTCTCCTCTCAGCCTCCAGTTCTGGTATGGGTCTGGAGTGTAGGAGTAACTGCAAGATGTTCAGTCCAATCAGATCAATTGATTGGGCGTCTCTTCACATTCCAGAACACTTGGAAATGGTAATTCTGCCAAGAGTGGATCTGTCAGAGATGATCTGGGTGACAGATTGCAGTTAAAAACGTCATCTATTGAACCTGAAGACAGCAAACAAGACATGCCTCATTACCATTACTGAAAAAACAAGAGTCTTTACAACTCACACAACATACAATGTAACCATGACAATAATTAATAGAGAATCCCAGCTTTCTCAGAAAAAATACAAAAAGCTAAACAGAAATGTGTTGCTTTGTACTTATCAGTAGGATGTGAACTGTCATTTCCTTCTCTGGGCTGGAGTAGTCTGCAGTGAGTTGGCTGCACCCTTTCTACTTGATGACAAAAGGTACATGTTTGGGGGACAGATACCTAGGGCAGAGGTCAGTTTTTGAGCCAAGACTTGGTGAGTTAATCTTCTCCAAGATTATTAGCTATATAATCCCCCACTAAAGTATCTTTGTAAGCCTTCAGGCAGAGAAAGTTAAAGACTGTGGAATGGGGGAGAAGGAGGCAGGAAAAGAGAGGGGGAAATAAGGAGGGGCGTGAGGAAGAGAGAGAACTTTTGGCATAAGAATAATTAGGCATAAGCATTCTTGTTATAAACACTGGAAGAAAGAAACTATATTAAATACAATCAATAAAGACAAGATTATTTGATATCTGAACTTTTTGAGAACTGCAGGTTCATACAGACTGGTGCTGGTGCTTTTTATGGTGGTTTGGTTTTTTTTTTTTTTGATTGTTTGGTTGTTTTTTGGTTTTTTTTGGTTTTTTTTTTTTTTTTTTGGCAACCACCAGTAAAAGTCCTGCTTCCAGGAAGTTGCTTTCCGGAGCAGACTAGCAGGGCCTGGTGAATGGGCTCAGCAGAAGACAAGTCCAGACAGGTCTTGATTGATGTCACCTGCCTCAGCCACACCAGACAAAAGTCTGGCCAGCTCTTGCGGAGGAGGCACTGGATATTAAAATCCAGATCCGCCATCTATAATTCATAGTTTGTTAAGCAAAGCATTCTCAAGAGTTATCCTTCTGTGTTCTTGCAAACTCTGGAGAACCCTTCCAAATATTTTTAAAGATGTTGACCATGAAGTGTCCTCTCTGAGCTGGCCTTTTGAAATAACATTCTGTTATCCCAAATATACACACCATGAAAGTCTTGTAATATTTAAATTATTGTTAATAATACTTAAATGATAGTAATATGTATTTAAGTCAATACCTTTAAAAATTATTACCTCGGTGTGCTGCACAATAGAACTATGTCCAAAAACATTAAGCCATATAAAAGGAAAAGTCACTACCTTTCTTTTTGGTAGTAAACACTTCTCATTTCTGAATTATGTGTTATTATATTGCACTGTTACAAGGGGCCTTGCTGTTTCCATGAGTCAGCCCTCCTCACCCATGCAGTCTTCTACCCTGTTATGGAGCTACTGTCCCCAGGTACTTGAGAATTTTTAACTTACCTCTGGAAGTTACACTGAATTTTCGGTCAGAAAAACTGCTCCTTCGGATTAAAGGTTCACTCATTTTTTCCAGAAATAATTTAATTGTCTCCTTCTTTTCTGGTCTTGTACTCGATAAATTCAAAACTTTTCCATTCACCTTGACAGTGGAATTGCTGAGCCCAAACCAATAGAAGAAATCAAATAATGCATCAGCTTTGAACTCATATGCAAAGCTCAAATTTTCACCATTAACCACCTCATTTCCTGGAGGGAAGAAATCCTTCACTACATCTTGAAAATCAAACTGAAAGAGAAAGAAGCATTTAATTAATTTCATGAATTAACTATAGCCTTTATTAGAGAATATAATTATATTAGAGAATGTAATATGTATTACAATAGAATTGGCTGGCTAAATATCCAAAATAGCATACCTCTTACTCCTCTTTCACCCTGATACAGTTTAAGGTTATTGCCTTTATTACTTTTTTAAACAGGTCTTTGTAATGGCATCATAATCCATCGAAAGACCTTCAACAGCTTACTCAAAGTTAAATTTACCACATTTCTAATAAGTGATTTCTAGTTACTAGAAGCTAAGCTCACTTTATTAGTAAATATATTGAAGCAGTGGGGAGCTGATGGTGCCTGGATACACTTAAGGTATAGCGAGGCTCTAGGGACACAGTCCTGGCAAGAAATGCACAGACCACTAGGGTGTGGTTGGCAGCCTGGGTTCAGAGAGACCAAGGCTTACCTGGAGCCGGTAGCTTTCTCCAATCACTGAGGAAATGATCATGTCCATCCCCTGCTCTATCTGTCTTCTTATCTTGGGGTGTCTTGTGTTCACAAGAAATGCATATGTCCTTTCTAGAAATGAGGAAGCAGAATTCAAAAAGTAGGCATGTATGACATAAACCCTCTTCTTAGTGCTTGATAAAGCCGTGATTCACACCTTATTTGGAGATTTCTCTCATTTGTAATCTCCCTCGCTGCTCCTTCAAACCCTTACCACAAAGCCTAACCAGATTTCTAGAAATGTTGCAGAGTATTTTACAGACTTGAAGGAAGATCTGGGATAGTGTAAAAGCAGGTTAGAGAATCGGCTCTCCCAGGCTGCAGTTTGTCACTTGTGTCTCAGAAATCAAAAACCCCATTCTGTAATTGTCGCAGATGAGACCTGAGCCTTCGCCACCGCACCCAGCACAGGGAGCTAGAGAGAAAACTCAGACGGCTGCTTTTCAAGGCACCACCTTCCTGGATATTTAAAAAGCACTTGGCTCCCACCTTGTCCTCATATGCAAAGCAGAAAATCTGTGAAGTCCTAGGAAGGAGTCTGCCCCACTCCCTTCTCATTTCTCTTCACAGCCACTAGAGACCTGACATTCATTCTGCCAGAGAACCAGTCCAGGTTTCTAAGGGATCAAGGCAAGCTGAGATTGATCTCTCTGCCCTACCCCCAAAACAGTCCCCAATGGGAAGAGAAGTCCTGCCCTTTGTTTAAACACTATCGTGTTTCTGAAGTCCAGGTGGATAGTTGTTTTGTTTTTGGTAATCCCTTAAATCTAATTCTGTCTAATTCTATATAATCTAAGTAAGGGAAAGCTGCTTACTCATTAGAAAATTTGAATATTATTAACCAATAACTTCTTAACTCTTCCAGGCCCCAGAATCAAGCTCATGGCTTTAATTACTCAAGTACTTTTCCTAGGGAGACACAGAACGCTAATAGTCACCCTATGTTTAAGGGCCACGGCCCAGCCATGCCCACCGTTTTGGGGAACTGAAAATTTTGCATTAGCTTTGATAACCAAACCTCTGATCCACCAATGAAAATGTTAAATCCTTGAAGAATACATTTCTACTAACCTTGGCATTAACATCATCTTATTTTTCCTATCCTTATTTCTCCCATTTTTGGGGGAACTTTACATATAAACTACTTTATATTCTCTCTAAGATAATAAACAAACTAAACAATCAGGCAAGCAAGCAAGCAATTTGATTAATTTAATTAATTTTTACACAAACTAAGCCAGGTTGTTTAGATCGTCAGCATCACCATACTCCACCGTTGTGCTGGATACCCCAGGTTGTGCACTGCTCAAGCTTAGAGGATGTTATTCATATTCACAGACATTGTCTATTTGTATATTAATTTTGACAAACTAACTTCTAAGGAGAATTAGCAAATGGTGGTGAACTAATAATGGTCTTTTTCCAATTTGCACTAAAGTACACTTTAGGATAGCAGCAGGACTGGCTACTGTCTTAACCACAATTCTCCTAATTTAAACTCGACCATCTTGAGCTTCTGTATTATGCAATCTCTTCATTTCATAACTTTCCTCACACTAACCAGTGCTGGGTGTCTGTACTGCTTCCACAATTGTTGTCATACAACTGGGTACCTTTGTACGCCACCTGCAAACATCTTCTTGTGCCATTCCCTGCACTTTCATTAACATATTAAAATGGAGAGGTCTCTTATTCTTTCTTAAAATTCCTCCTGAGAGATTGAGGCAGGAGGTGTACTTGACACATCTGTGAATTACATTCCCAGAGAGTTCTCTGCCTTTCTGGTCATCATCAAGTCAAATAAAATCAGTGATTCAGATGCTCTAAGGAGCATTGCTTGTTACCTTGCATCTGTCCTGACTCTTCCTGCTGAGAGAGCAGAGAGACTTTGCATTATGAAGTGAGCAGAAAATCAAAATGATTCAGAATGAAATGAGCAGAGAATTTGAATGAGAGTGAATGTTTCTGGAAGTCTATTTGGAATTTGTAGATCTTCTTTATTACCTTGGACTCATTGTAAAAATGTTATTTAGAAGTAAGTTTAAGAAATTCTACTCCTATCACAGAATATTATGCCCATAACTTTCCCTCCATATTACTCTGAGCAGGAGGAAGAAGGAAAACTGAGATATTCTCATATTGGAATTTTGAGTTAATATATTGCTTATCAATTAGTCGGATTTACTGGAAGAAATAATAAGATGTTTAAAACTGAAATTTGAACACTGGAAAATGAAATACAAAAGCGTTTATAGCTGCTGTTATTTTTACCTTTATTTCCTCACCTACACAATAGGGATAGTGAAGTCTTCCTAGGTAGGGTACCTCAAATTCTAGTTTTCCTGGCCAGTCCTAGTTTATATCTTTGTACACTTACTAACAGCCTTTCAGCTCAATGTGTTTCTATTTGAATGGTAAGTCTACAGGGCCACTGTGACAATAAATGACATTAGACTATGCCTTGCATATGTGTTTGATACACTGTAGGTATTTTTAAATATCACCTTCAACACTCTAGTCATTTTTGTACCCCCCACAGGCTGAGAACATTGAATCACTTCCTGTCTAGAGAGGAAGTACAAAAGAAACTAAGAGACAGATGGCTTCTGCCCTAGGCTCATTTAGAGATTTGTTCTGCAAGTTTGTGCTGTGCTTCAGATGGTCTAACACACCAGGCTTCTCTTTCCCAGCCTCATCTCAAGCTGACATCTACTCTGTTTTGCACCTCATCAGCATGCCACAGTACACAATCCAGCAAAGCAGCGTCAAACCAAACGTACTTCTATACTTACCTTTTGAGGTGTCTGTTTTGGTCAGTACATTAATAAAGAACAGCATTGGTTTGCTCAATATAGTCTCTCTGTAATCTTTATAATCGAAGTAGTTGGTTATTTCCACATATCTATGAAGAAAGCAGAGGCAATTTCAACGTAATCATGAAGGGGCTGTACCAGAGTAATCTTTTGAGGGAAGTCCCCCAAAATGTATCCTGCTGGAGGCAGCCATATTTGTACCATACACATAAATCTTCCCATGGTGTGCTGTGACATCAGTGTGCAATCTAGAGATGGACATGATCTTCGGGGGACCTGGCACTAATGCCTGTCTCTCAGGGGCAGCCTTTTCCATAAGACCACCAACACTATTTATCTTCGGGGCTGGAAGCATTTATTTGCAGCTATAAGAACTCTATGTTTCTGGATTGAGAATAAATTACACTCAATAAGTGGAATTAGCTGGGTCTTCTCCAGGCCAGTTTAACTGGTGGGTCTGAAATTTTCTTTTCATTCTCCTCCCCTCTTTCTCTAACCTCCAGATAAACTCAGCTCTCCCTTCGTCTCCCTGATCTTGAGTTTGTGTAATTAGAAAAACAAAACCCAACAATTAATGTTGGATTTTTGCTCATGGTCCTGTTAAATTTAATCTCCTTGGGTTTAGTTTATTATTCCAGTCTGGAAAGATTTTTTTTTTTTTTTTGCTTTGTGACTGTCATTCTACATGTCAGTTCTCTCCCTGCTTTACAAATTTTCCAAGGAGTCCTTCTCTTATCTTTACCCACATTGTTGATAGAGGAAAGATCCATACTCAAATGGACTTCCTTTAAGAAGATGGTCAAGTTTCTAACCAAAGTTTCTGATACCACATGGACACCCTTTGAATGGCATCCAGCAGGTTGGTGATGCTTCTGCCACTGTCCCTCTTCACTTCGGAGCTGAATTCCCCTTGGGAAGCACAGAGTCTGCATGGAGTGAATGCGCTGCCTTGCCGACAGCACTCCCTGGGTTTGCTACACTGTAGTGTGTTGCCTTCTTACATCTAACAGTGAGAAGAGACAGCTCCAGCATTTTTTTCTGACTTGTCTTTCCAACGCCTGACATGAAAATCACAGCCTTGGCGAGCATGCTGCAGGGAACAGTGGTCACACAGTTCTCTCAGCCCCTTTGCCCCCTCCAACCTACTTTCCATAATCCATTTAGAGGGGCCAGCACATAGCACAGTGACCCAAGCATGAGTCAAGAGTACACAGGAAAATATCTATCCCCAAGTCAGAAAAACACAACTTTAGCGTGTCTGTTCCCCAGCTTGGTTTCTTAAAATCTGTGTTATTATCTATTTTCTGGGCTTGCTAGACCTGATTTGGAAAGCTTTTAAAACCTGACCCCTGAAGAGGCCTCTAAAATTCTTCCTGCCTTCTGTCTCACCAGACATTTTATGTGATCTCTCAACCCCTGGGTACTGTGGTAGTTAGGGGGCTGGTCCTGGGATGGGGGAGGGGGAAGACAATGGGCTGTCGCATTCCAAGAAAGAATAGGGGGTTGCTGTGGTTGATGTTCAGGGGTGCAGGTGAAGAATGCTGCAGTAGAGGAGAGGAGGGTGGGGATGAAGAAGGGCAAGGACCCTGCAGAGTATCCGGAGAATGGACTAGGTCAGATACTATAGATGGAATTTTTGTCCCTTTCCACCCTCCCCTCACCTGTCAGCACAGTGTGGAGAGAGAACGGGGTGAGGTGGGGGCACAGGCAGTGGAGAAGCATTTGTGTTCCGCATCAGCAGGGAGAAACTACTTGTTATTTTTTTTCCCCAATTGACCAACTGCTTAAAGGTACTGAAGAAAGGAAGCAAAGAAGGAAAGAGAAAGGGAATCACCATGTGCTAGTTCATGTGACCTTCCTTCCTTCCTTCCTTCCCTCAGCAACACTAATCACGCACCAGTTATGCACCAGGTAGGCCTTCACATGTGCCTTATTACCTCCAAGGAGCTCAGGCCTAGGAAGTGGGGGCGGGGCAGAGGGTGGCAGGACAGGGGTATCCCTGTGCCCTCGAATCTCCTGCTATACCAAGGACCCTGCTGGGGCAGGCCAGAGCTGCTCAGGAAGAAGATGGAGAGAGACTGGTGAGGTTTATGGTTGTAGGATAGAGGGCTGGGAGTTGAGGAGATGCAGAGGGAGAAAAGGGGAAGAAAACTCCTGCAGCAGCAGCAGAAGAAAATTGAGTCTGACTGTAGTAAACATGAAAAAGTAATGTGTGACACTGAGGTGGGAATCGGGTACCACCTTTGACCCATCCAAGGTGGATTTTCATGTTCTCCCACCATGTTCATCATGTAGTTAATTTATAGTCACTTAAAATACTTCGTATTTTCCTCAGGACGCTATTTCTGTTCTCATAATACCCATGGCTTGACTGTCATTGTCCAGGGCACACACAAGGCATTTGTACAGATCATTTAGAAAATTCAAAGCTTTTATTACTTTTCCGATGGCACAAATGATAGTGCAGTACTTCCCTCTGCCTACAAAATCAATTGACAATCCTATTGGAGGAAACAATGATTTTGTTTCAATGAATCAGCAGCTCACAGAGAAAAGATTAAAAAAAAAAAAAACAACTATAATTGATCACTGGTTGGGAGGATGATTGGTTTTCCCTCAGAATTCCATGGAAGGTTTGTTTGAACGCTGTGGGGTTCAAAGAACTGTTACTTGGTATAATCAGAGAATGGGACTGGGGAAGTGGTGCTTCTGGATAGTCCTACATTGAGTTTAATGTATAGCTTATACATGTATCAACCATTTTGGAGCCTGAATTTAATAAGATGCCCTGAATAATAAAACCATGTGGAAACTAATTTAGTTTTCTTTTGATGACTTAGAGGCACTTTTAGGATCTTAGTGGGGCTGTAAAGATCATCACAGCACACATCAGTTAGCACTGTACCATAGACGTGTGAAAACGCAGCTGTATGAGACTCTGATACAGAATTTAAGATAAGAGATGTTGGCAAGATCCCTAATTAATTAAACTCACTATTTAAACCAGGTTACAAATAAGAAATACCTTCTAACTCTTCCATTCCTAGCCTCCCAATTATGATTCAATTTTTTCCAGTGAATATAACTCACAATTTCAGTGAAAGAAATAATGAGCATTCTTTTGAAATTCACTGTTAGAAAATTTGGATATGTAAGTCACTAAAGTGCAAAAGGATTGAAGTCCTACTTATTAAGTCTTGCAGGTATTTCAGTATCTGACAGTCAATCATTGGTTTTAAGTGGAGCCTTACTAGGCTACATCAGGGACTTGTTATCTTATCTTTAATCAAGTGTATTTCTGAATTACTAAGGCAAATATTGCTTCTGTGTGTTGGATATTTATTACATTTGCTGAAGTTATCATTAGGGATGAAAAGCAAACAGTTAAAAGATAGTCTTTCAAACTTTCATTTCTTCATTACTTTTACCCCAGCCCCCAAATGTTTGTAGACTGAGATTTTCTATGTCTGATTCAATGCAAAGATTGAAAGGCAGAACAACGTGGTGGAAAGCATAGTGATTTGAAATGAGAAGATCCAATTCATGTCCTAATTGACTGGTTATGTGAATTCAGTTCCAGAGCAGCAACTTACTGTGACCTTGAGTGAGTTACTTAACTTGCCTGAACCTGTCCCCTCATCTGTAAAAGGAATATAACAGTATTACAGTATATAACAGTATTCTGTTTGATGACCTGATGCAGTGCATGTAATGTAGACATAAGCACTTGGGCCCATAGTAAATGCCTGAAAAATATTGTTAGTATCTTTAATCCTGGCCAAGTCTGTTGGCCACAGGCTGCTGTTCTGTAAGCTCGAGACACACACCAGGTGTGTATCCATTGAATTACCAGATTATGAGGACAAAATGAATATCTAAAAAATAACAGAGCAAGAGTGGCCCTTCCTTGCTCCAGTTGCTTTCTTAATCTTTTCAGCTTGAAGGCTATAGGGAACAAGTTGGTGAAGGCACTGATTTTGCTTCTAGAAAACTAGGAGTGGCTAAAATATCCCCCACCCTTGAAGATGTTACCTTTGTCCAGATGTTCATTCAGGTTTCATATCACCTCTAGCATGACCTGAAAAGCTGTTCCCAATTTTCCTTGGTTCTGACAATTTGCTGCTCAAAGACAAATAAGAATTCAAGCCAATGGCTCTACCTGAGGCTGTGTGTGCATGCACTCATTTTTTTTTTTTAAATTTGGAATATAGGGCAGTGAAAAAGAGAAACACATGTTGAAATAGTTGTGTAGAAGATCCAGAGGTTGCTTCTCGCTTTCATCACCCTTTGCTGTGACACTAAGCAAATGCGAGCAGGGGTATTCTGCCCCAGAGAGCCAGCAGGAAGTCCTGCCCTGTTTCCAGAGCTAACTTGATAGCTTCAAGCAGAGCCTTACCCTAACTTCTTAAACAGCTCCTTCTTTCTCTACCTTTCCTTCTTCTGCCCCAACTCTAGTGACAGTAAGCAAACTTTTCAGATGTATTACTCTAATGTTTGTGACGCCGTTCAAGAACACATATATTCATTCATTCATCAACTGTGGATGCCCAATGTGAGTAAAACACCATGATGGGACAGAGAATGACTCATTCACTCATTCACTGAATAAACATTTGCCAGGAAGCTGCTTAGTAAATAGACTTGCTTTCAAGAAGCATACAGTCTTTTTGGAAGACAAAGAAAATGCATCTCTTTGATATGAAAATGATAGATGATAGTTTGCTTAAAAAAGTGATCCTGAGACACCTGGGCGCCACCCAGGAGCTTATCAAACTGCAGAAGTTCAGGTCCCGTCCCAGCTTCAGTCTTCTAAAATCTGCCTATTAACAAGATCCTCAGGAGACTTTCAAGCTTATTTTAAGTCTGAGATGCCTAAGACATGGTCCCTCTCATTCAGAGGTTTACAAATAAATTAATCATTCAAATCATAAATGCCAAGGGAAAGCATAGTTCTTGTCATTCATTTGTCCAAGTTCCAGTGGGAGTTTGTCCTAGTTATTTAAGTAAGAAGGAGCAAAGTGGGAGGGACCTGGGGTTAGAACCACTAATTCATCTGAGGTGTTAAAAGAGGGATTTTCTTTCCAATGAAATACACTATGCAGCAAAATGTGGGGAGATGAGCACCCCAGGAGAAGTTACAGTTTAGCTGAAACTTGGGGGACGTGGGCACACAGTACAGGTGAGCTGAGAGTAAGAGGTAGACCAGGGAGTGGATGGAAGTCCAGAAGGTAGATATCAATGGCTTGTGGTTTTTGAATCATCAGGTCAGGGTTCAAGTTCTGTCTCTGACCTCAGCCAATTTTCAAACTTTGCTGAGACTCGTTTCCTCACTGAGAAAATCTGGTAACAGATTTTTTTAACACCCACAACATGTGGGTGTACTTGGTTTATGGGGCTGTTTCATAAAACTACAACTTGTCAAGTGATCAAATGTGCCAATAACTGTCTTATGGGTTTTAAAAATTTAAACTCTGAACAACAACCCTATAAGGTTATTACTATTTCCATTTTATAATGAGGAGACTGAGTCACAGAGATGATATAACTTTCCCAAGTCACTCAACTTCAAGCAGCAGAGCTAGGATCCAAACCAAGGCAGTTCAGTCCTAGTCCTCATGCTGCCCCACATTTCCTCTAGATTAAATTTCATAAAAATCATGGCCCAACACATATATAATAACTTCTTCAGTATCATTATGCATCTTTTTAAGGGGCTGCTGTTCTAGACAAGTCACCCAATCCAAGACTCAGACAGAGGGATTAAGACAAAGGACCAGATAGGAGGACAGGACAGGATGACAGCATTGCACATGGCATGGGAGTGTTCCCACATCTTCCCCTCAAGTCAGGGTGGCCTGAGAGGTGGCCCTGGGTGTTGGGGGAGGGCACACAGAGCCTGAGCATGTCCCCTCACCTCCCACTTCCCCACCCCTCTGGGTAAAAATCTGAGTGTGTTCCAGTGCTGAAGTAACTCTCACTTTCCCCATTTCATTCCTCTCACCACCCTCCATGCCTGCTGCCTACCCTGGGAGAGTGTGACTGTCATCACCGAACAGCTGGTCAGACCTGGGCAGGAGCAGGTCACATCTTCACATTTAGCAGCTCCCTTAAAATCGCTGGACCTGAGCCTCCCTGGTGGCGCAGTGGGTTCAGCGCAGCGTTGTGAAGCTGTCTGCAGCCTCCGCAGCACCAGTTCGATTCCTGGCAGGCCAGGGAGAATCCCACATGGCACGGCAGACCTCTCTTGTCTCACCCGCTGCTCCCCTCAGCAATGCCTTCGATCTGTCTGCCTGTTCTGCTCCCTGCTCTGTCTCTAGTGAATCCTCTCACCCTCCCACGACTCTGGCCTGTACCCTAGCTCTTGTATAAATAAAAAATCTTTAAAAAAAAAATCGCTGGACTTACTTTTTAGACCAATTATTCAGGAAGTATATAAAATTCCAGTTTTTTGTTTGCAGATTGAGAAATTTCTGAGAAACCTGCTGTGATCTATAGCAACCCAGAATTATATCCAGATTTTAGGCAGTTTGCTGAACGCACAGGCCTTGTACCTGGACTGTGCTACCTAAAAGCCCTGACACTACTGCTCACCCGCATCTTACTCAGGGGAATGACTTAATCGCTCTGGGTCCTGATGTTTTCATCTGGGAAAAAGAGAAATAGTGATGCTTTTGTAAGATCTCTTGAGCTAGTAACTGTGAAGTATTTTGCTCCATTCCTAGTATTCAAGGAAACATCAGTAACCACCATTATTATTGCTGTACTTCTTTTACTACTTGAGCAGCTTCTTTCTTACTAGGAGACCATTGAAATGAGGAATCAGACTTCCCCTTTGACAAGCATTCATCAGTTCATCTCACCGATAGAGTAAATTATAGGGGAAAAATATGTATGTGTAAGAAAGAAATCGAGAGGGAGAGAGAGTTAGTAGTGATTTACACCTGGTATGTTGAATAGGTTTTTGTCTATAATGTGGATGGAAATTCAAAGCTTGGAAGAAAGAAGATAACAATAAGAATCTTGCCAAAAATTCCCCCAAATAGGGGAATTTTTAAAGCAATTTCTTGAAGGTGCTTTAAAGACCTTTGTGACCATCACTACCTACCCACCACCCAAGATTTCCTTAGGTTTATCTACAAAGTATGTATTTAGAAAAATATTCAAGTATTAGAAAACAAACTGGAGTAATTGGAGCCACCAACTCGTCCTCTGGTTCTCTGAGCAAGTGACTTATAGCAGCAAAGGTTAGTAGCTCCTAGCCTTTTGGAGCTACTTTGAGAAAGGCCCTTAAGAAAATCACAGCATCACTTCTGAGACTGAGAAGAGAAATCCTGCTTTTGTTGTGGGCTTAATCTCATGCCAAAAATATTTTTTGAATGAAACACAAACCGGGGGAAAAAAAAAAAAAAAACAACAACAAACAACAACAAACAAGCAACTAGTGAATAGAACCAGGATTCTAACTGGATCCAAGCATCTTCTAAACTCCTTAAGTGACAGGTGACACTGGGTATTCATCTACATTTCTGGGGGGAAAAAAATCTATATCTGAATCTCAGGAGCTCTATGGCCCAAAGAGATTAAGAATCATCCTTTTGCCCTTCTCACCTCCCCCTGCCATCTGAGCAGCTGCTCTTGGTTGGGGGCTGTCCCACACATAAGGCAGGAATATGGTGGTAGCACAGAAGAGGAAAACGTGCCCAGGGTCCATCAATTTTAAGTTCCATCTCCTTATGAAAAGTGGGAAGTGTGTGCTGGGGAACAGGCCGACTCTAAGATGATAGCAAGGCAAAGCCAAACTCATCTTTACCAATGGCCGCATAGCCTGGAGGAAATCTGAAGTAGGCCGTAGTGACTGAAACTGGTGTCCAACACTACAGAGGCAATAATACTGAATTGAGCATTGGGAGGAGAAAATACTGCAGAGTATGCACACTAGCTGTCATTGATCCAATGAGTCTGTCATCTTTAGAAGTGTGCCAGAACAGACTGGTAAAAAGTAAATCATTCTAGGTTTTTCCTTAGTATAACCGGCCAGAGCTTATTTAAGAAAGAAAGAAGGAAAGAAGGAAGAGGGAGGGATTGAGGGTTAGAGAGAGATAGAGAATGAATGTCTGCTTTAGAGCAATATTTTAAGAGGGGAAGTTGAATGCTATCCCCAAAGCCAAGAACAACTGAGCAAATTTGGCATATCTGAGGTGCAGCAACTTCAGATGTCAGAATCCTGACTGGCCACCCAACTCCTGATCCATGAGGGCAAAATCTGTGACTGCTGCCTACTACCCAGTGTTCTGGTTCTTTCTAGAAGACTTTGTCCATTCAGACCAGACCCCTGCCAGTCATCCTCAGTTATAAAACCAGTTATAAAAGTCCACTTCCCCTGCCATAGTACATCCTCTAAGAGGAAGTTAGAACATTCCTTCCATCACTCAAATTATTCTTAGATGCTCCCTGCCTTTTCCCAGGGTAAAAAGCCCTCACACAATTGCTTAGACACCAAGAACCTTTTATTTGTTAATTCCTATTTGTGCCCTGGCCTGTCATTGTTTCTTCTGGACTCTAAACTGCCAGAGGACCAGCACCGTTAAAAATCCTTTTGTGTAGGAGGTGTTCAAAGCAAGAGTTTAACAACCAGACTTCTAAATCATTCGCGCAGCGGTTGAACGCTGGGTTGCGAAGCTGCCCGCTGCCTCTGCAGTGCCGGTTCGATCCCCGGCTGCTCCCCGGCCACCGGAGGAGGGTCCCACATGGCGCGCAGACCTCTTCTGCCGCCCGCTGCTCCCCTCAGCAGTGTACTTCGGTCCTTCTGCCTGCTCTGCTCCCCGCTCTGGCTCTGGTGAATTCTCTCACCCTCCCGTGCTTCTGACTGTACCCAGTGCTTGTATAAATAAATAAAATAAATCTTTAAAAAAAAAATAATAAATCATTTTAAATTTGTAGCACTGTTTGCTGAGATTGGGGGAACTGGCTCCAACCTGTAGCTTCCATTAATTCTGGACCTTTTTATTTTTTATTCTCTGTTCTCAAATGCAGTGGTTATCTTCTTTTTAAATCTTTGCAAATATGATTTCTAACTCAGTTCCTCCTAGAGTCCCCTGCTAAGGGGTTGGAATTTTCAATTCAGTAAGAAAGGGAGAAATTCTTGCTGGGGAATGTTTTTCAGATATTCAAAGCTCTCACTCTCTTTGCTTGGGGGTGGAGGGAGAGGTTTTTTTTACTGACACCTTGGAAAAGGCTTTTAAGCATCTCATTTTGTTTGTCTGCCCCTCTTGGGTGCCACAGTGCTGCTCTTTTCTAGTAGCACTCTTCATACCTTAAGAGTCGGTAGGCTTACTCATCTCTGAATCAGACTCTGGACTGTACTTGCTGACTTCTGGGAACTCAGCTGTGCAGCACAAATATAAGACTCATATGTGCCCAGAGTGACCTCTGGAGGCACCAGGCACGTAGTCAATTGTGAAGTGCCCTCTTCCTTTACACAGGGGTGATCAAAGCCAGCTTCAGATAGACAACATTCCCCACAGATATGGAGTCTGCTCCATATCTTCAGGCACTTGAGCCACAATGGCTAAACTGGGGTTCCACCATCAAATGTGGTTGTGCCAGCCACGATCTAGGAAACTGCTTATTTTCCCTAGAACCTAAATCTGCCTGCAAGATAGCCCATTGAGTAGACTCTGGGCTGGACTTAATTGGCTTTGTTCCCTTCAGAGCCACAGTTTATCTATTTCTTTAAAACAAACAAACAAACAAACAAACAAACACAAAGGGAGGCCAAAGATAGGAAACTTTGAACTTTTGCACGTTTTGCTCACTGGGGCTCCTCACTAATAAAAGGAGCCGTGCACAGAATTGAGCACCCTCTCCTACTACCTCTCTCCAAAACCTAAAGCCAGGGTGTAAGTCTCTTCTCTGTAAACATCCCCTGTAGGGTGTGCCCCCAATTTGAGCTCATCTGACCAGTTGAGCCAGAAAGGGAAACTCATCAGGCAGTTATGTGCTATCCACCCTACCTCCCCCATTAGCCTGCCCTGATGCCCTCCTGGGCGGCTTCAGTGGCAGCTGCAAAAAAAGTCAATGCAAAAGGCAGAAAAAGTGAGGTCAGGGAGACTTTTGCAGCCCCAGGTGACCTTAGCATGAGAAATATCTAGAAACAGCTGGAAGGGGAGGGAGTAGAGAGGGAAGGGGTTGTCTGAGGCAGGGTTGAGTAAAGCCAAGTCAGTCAGGGCTCCCGGGAGCAGCAGCAGGGTGGAGGCCTCTACGAGGACAGGCAGCTGGCTGGGAAGCATGGCGAGGCCACCCACCTCTTGATGTAGCTGCTGAGGCGATAGGACTGCCCGTCCAGGCGCACCAGGCCATCGCCAAAGACGTTGAAGCCCCCGCGCGCGGCTACGGGCTCGGCGGGGCCGTGCACTAGGAGCTGGTCGCCGCGCAGTTGGAAGGCTCCGGGCTGCAGGCGCAGCAGCTGCACCAGGGGCAGCACGGCCAGCTCGCAGTCGCACGTCCACAGGCTGCGCAGCTCCCCCGACGAGATGGAGGTCAGGCTCGGCCTGGCCGGGGGCACACACTCAGCCCCCGCCATGGCTCTGTCGTCGGCCCTTTTGCAGCCGACCCCACTGGGTACCGGAAGGTGCCCGAAAGCAGCCGCACGCCCAGGCTCGATCCGTCCTCCGCCCTCAGGTGCCGGGTCCTCCGGAGCGCGGCGGCGGCTCAGACGCCTCCCCGCCCGGCCGCCCGCCCGCGAGGACGCTGCAGGCACCGCGCGGAGAAAGCGGCCCCCGCGCAGCCCGGCCCTTTTATTCGCCCTCGGTGCGTCCGCCGCGCCCCGCTCCAGGCCAAATTATCATCGTCTTAGAATTTGGCCTGCTCCAGCCGGGTCGCGCCTGCCAGCAGCCAAGGGTTACGCAACCCCCTCGGGTCCGCTACTTCACACCCGAGACAGGGCCCGCCCCTCCCTGGCGGACACTGCGGGCGCGAGGGTGGGGATAGTCCGCCCTGGGGCTCCAGATCTCTGTGGACAGAGTGGAGGCAAGAGCGTGTCCCGCACCCCACTCTCCACACCTGGGGCCGTCGGGCCGTGCCGGACAGCGAGCTACACCCTGGTGCCCCTCCCCAAACTGGAGTCAGCTGCCCACTCCTGGCACACCTCAATTGGCTGCCCTTTCCGCTCCAGATCGTACCCAGCATTTCCCCTGCTCTCAGACTTTCCCTGGATTCCCTTCCACGAGAAGTTCCACTGATGCTGTCACTTTTCCATAAAGCCTCCGTGAAGTCCCCATGAGTCTCGTTGCTTTGCTTCTCCTGCACTGGGGACTGCAGCTGCCGAGGAGAGGGGTACGAGGGATAATAGTCTTTCCTCTGCTACTGCCCCTCAATCGGTGGTGAGGTCCCTGAGTCCCAGGATGTGTTCTTTTATTCAGTCTACGAATATTTTAGGACTAGCTATGTGCTCATCTGTGGGCACACTGAATGCGCTTGAGATCTGAGGTGTGAAAGGAGGGTGGTTTTGTTCAATTTAATTAAATATTTCTGTAGCATCTACTAGGAGTCAGTCAAGCTCAATTCTGAGAAGGCTGGAATGAATAAACACAATCCCTGCCCTTGTCAAACTTGCAAGGGGAAAGAGGGTGTGACAAGAATTGCAGAACTTTCAATGCCCTTAATGAAAAGCTTTGCTGAGGAGAAACCTGAGTTGATGGGAGGAGAAACCAGCCCAGTTTGGGGGAGCTGGGACAATTACTTGGGGTTCTAAGTTAGTTTCTAAAAGTTGAATAGGGGCCCGTCCCGTGGCACAGCAGTTGAGCGCTGGGCTGTGAGGTTGTCCGCGCAGGTTCCATCCCGACCTGCCAGCGAGGGTCCCGCACGGCGTGCAGACCTCTCCTGCCCCGCCCGCTGCTCCCCTCAGCAGTGTGTTTGGTCAATCTGCCTGTTCTGTTCCTGGCTCTTTCTCTGGTGAATCCTCTCACCCTCCCGCACATCTGGCCTGTACCCCGGTTCTTGTATAAATAAATAAATAAATCTAAAAAATAAAATAAAAGTTGAATAGAATTTTGAGAATGTCTTTGATTTGCCTTTGTGTGTTCCCACCATGAATCCTTGCATAAATTTTGTCAAGTGGAATGAAGAATCTTTCTGTCATATCTCATTTAATTCCCAGACCATGCATGAGCTCCAATCACAAATCCCTTCTCCAGACATGGATCCTTTTGCCACAGGATCGATCCCTACCCCCAGCCACTCCACCGAAAGGGACCTGACCACATCCCCAGCAGCTTCTAAAGGGTCAAATCTACCAAGTACTTTCTGCTGTAATCTCACTAGATGATGCTTGTCCCTGCAATTCTCTCCTCCCTTAGCTTATGTAGAACAAGTTGCCTAGGATAATGGAAAGCGCAAAGATTTTAGTTGACAACCTGCTTCTGCCACTTACTCATCATGTCATCTTGAGCACAGTTCTTAACTTTTCTGATCCTTAAATTTCTCAGCGCTAAAAGGGGTGCCCCCAACAGCTGGGGCGCATCTGCATGGTGCAAAGCCTGGGCACTGCTGTGCGGGCTACAAGTGGTTCCTCAGCACTTGCAGGTGTGCGAGTCCTTACAAGTCATGCCACCTGCACCTCGTGGAGACCTCTATCACACCTACAGTGTTTCTTTTCCAATCCCTGAATGTGGGGTGCTATCAAAAGAACAGAAAAACTTAGTTATGGAAATTGGACCCTATGACTCGAAGAATTTATCTCTCTGGGTTCATTACACCTGAATCCATCAATATTTTCATCAAAGAAGGCTCATGCTGTGCCCTCACACAAACATGAACACTGATGAGGGCTGTGTGGCCTACTGCCCAACAGAAAATGAAATTTGGATAAAGACATTTACAAAGAGAGTGGGCATCAGGGCCATACAGCTCAGTATTCCCACAGAAAAATCATGAAATACATTGTCTCCATTGATTTGATAGAGTGAGCCTTTGGCCCGGGTTCTAAGAAGCCTGACAGAATATCTTGGTCCTTCAAAGAAAAGCCACTGAAATTTTATTTTCTTTTGGCTTGGCATCAGACAGGTGCAGAAGAATCAACGTTGATGTTTTCCAGTTACAGAATTCAGAAACGTCAGCGAAAATAGCTCTGAGCACAGTGAGGGATATGGAGTGCCTGGGCCCTAGAGCTGAACTGGGGGTGGGGGGGTGTACAGGGGAGAGCTGGAGGGGGCAACCGGAGATGGGGGTGGGGGGCACCATCCTGAGTGTCCTGGGTGGTAAGTGCCCTCTGCAGAGGTACAGACCTAAATAATGAACAGAGGAACTTCCTATCAACCTGCTGCTGTCCCCAGTCAAGCACAGTGGCAGCAAAAGCCTATTTGTGTCTGATGCTAGTTCCATCCTTCCAGAGAATACCTGCCTCCTTCCTGTTGGAGCAGCTCTGTGGATACTTGTATTGAACCCCAGGTAGGTTGGTGGGTTATGCTGTTGCATCAAGGATTTGCAGACAGCTGGGTCCCTTGAGAGAAAAATGAATGTGGTTTTCGAAAAGGAAAACATACAACTTTATGATCTTTAACAGTCAGGACTATTGGCTACAGAGAGCTGTTGGGGCCCATGACAACTGGCCACCATAAATAGTACAAGGTTTAAAATTAAAAAATAAAATAAAATCTATTACAGTAGAGGCAGAGGCAGAAGAGCAACAATCTTCTGAGGGGCTGAAGCTAATATGGCAGCTATTGAAGTAATACAGAGGAAAGTGATAAAAGCCCTAAGTGAATCAATGGCCATGGGGCTGCACTAAGGTGAGGAGCTTAGTCTTGGTTGCCTTGTCACCTGGGTTTCAGTTCCAAATCTATCTCTATGATCTGCAGAATGTCACCGCTATGTGCCTCAGTTTCTTCATGGGTAAACAAGGGAACTTTGTAAGGATTTAATGAGCTGCTGCAGATGACTCTGAGCCTGGTACATAGAAAGAGCTAGACAAGTATTTGCTCTAGCTTTAATTCAGGAACTTCTGTAAAAGTTAAATCAGATGCTAGCATAGTACTTAGCACATAGTAGGCCCTCATTTAGTCAATGCCAGCTCCTTATTTTCTTCTGGTCTTCCAGTTGGCAGTCACTCTTTTTCCTGAGTCCTTTGGTTCTGTCCTCGGCCACCTTCCCTTTCCTTGAGTGACTTACAAAATCCTTGGCTCTGAGTCTATATAAACTGACAATTCCTGAATTTCTAACTCAAGTCCAGACCTCTCTTCAGAGTGAGACCAATATGTCCAACTCCCTGCTAAACTCGCCAGTGATTTTCCACTGGCACCTCTAACTCATCATCTCCCTCCCACTTCCAGATGTGCTCCTTCTCCTGTGTTCCTTATTCCTAGGAGGCAAAGAACTTTGAAGTCATCCTAGACTGCACCCTCCAACTTCCTCCCTCCTCCGTTGTACCTCCACCCCTAGCCAACTAGCTGCCTCCTCCTGCAGAGTCTTAATTCTACAAACCTCAGGAATCTCTTGCTTCCTTTCTAGCCCCATGGCCATTGATTCACTCAGGGCTTTTATCACTTTCCTCTGTATTACTTCAATAGCTGCCATATTAGTCTCAGCCCCTCAGTGCCTCCTCTTCATGATTTCTGGCTGACTATATCCACTCCCAAATTCATATGTTGAAGCCACAACCTCCTGGTACCATAGAAGGTCACTGTATTTAGAGACAGGGCCTTGAAAGAGATATTAAGTTAAAATGAGGCCATCAGGGCAGGCCCTAGCCCAATAAGACTGGATTAAGACAAGGAAGAGACCCCAGACATGTTCATGCAGAGGGACGGCCATGTGAAGATATAGTGAGAAGGCAGCCATCTACAAGCCAAGGAAATCCAAACCCCTGGCACAATGATCTTGGATGCCCAGCCTCCAGAGCTGCGAGAAAGTAAACGTCTGGGTCTAAGGCCTCTGACAGTTCAAGTAGAAAGAGAGCTTTCCTCATCCTCAGATGCACTCTGCTCAGAGCTGTAGCATAGGGCTCGCAGCTCCCTGAAGGTGCCGGCTACTGTTACCTCAATGCTATGTGCAGGCCCTTCCTGCTCCGCTGCCTTCACCTCACTCTGCAGGCCCACACTCACCTTTCATGACACAATTTATACATACTTGCTCAGGACCAACTTTCATGCCCTCCCTCCTTGTCTCCTGGGACAAATGATATATGCCATGAGGCCCTTATTACAGACATCGTTCTATTGATTTACTTGTCTGTTTCTCCCACTAAACCCAGGAGAGAGAGAAAAAATGTATCTTCTGCCTTTTTATTCCTAGCACAACGTGGTTTCAGAGAAGACGTTCAATTTATTTTTATTGAATGAATGAATAAGTGAATGAAAGGCAGCATTGTGTCATGGTTATATATAAAGTTCTTCAAACCGTACCTGACACATAGCATGTATTATTGAGTGTTTGTTAAATAAATGAACAAAAATATACTGAACGTGCTTCAGATCATTTTTTCTGTAATTGTATCTGTTGAAATCTTGTGAAAGCTAAAATAGGAACATATGGGGAGAAAAACCTAAGATTTGCAAAGAGATTTATCCATGCAAATTAGTTAAAATTCGTAGTTATTGCACTGATTCCTGACAACTTTAGTCATGTTTGAACTAAAATGGAAAATATTACTTCCTTCCCTCTGTGCTGACCTCACCGGGCTCTGGTTGTGTTATTCTCTGAGTTCATTGCTTCCTGTCTGCTCAAGTAAACACTCCCTCTTGTTGGCAGCCTCCTCAGGCCTTCACGTGGAAGCCTCCTCAGGCCAGGTCTGTTAGGTGCTTTGTTTTAAATTCCTTAATTGCTGGTAGGGAGCTGAATGCTGTGGGCATGGAGGTGAATGTGGGTTAGGATTCACAGCAGCTGAAGCATTGGCACATGGATAGCCTGGAGGGAACACAAATGAGTAGAGAAGAGAGAGGCTGATGATGAGAACCAAGTACAGGAAGCAAGATAGAAAGCAACCTCACAAAGGCTGACTGGATACTTGCATGGATTTGGTGGTTGGGGCACAAAGATGCCTAAGACCTGTCCATTTCCTCGAGGTACCTCGACCCAAGCTACTAAAAGTGTTCATTGTCAGAGGAGAAGGTGGAGGAGGACACTGAGGAAGAAGGAGGGGGACAGGAAAGCAGCCAGCTATGTGGGAGAGCATCAAGATGGAGGATCCTGAAGCCCAGAACAGAAGTGTTAATTAGATCCAGAAGACAAGTAAGGAAAGGGCTTTCCAGAACTTTTAATGAAGTTGGATGTGGTTGAAATCTCATTTGCAATGGGGGCTGCAGACAACGTTCCTCCCTTAGGTGGAAGATTTACTAGAAGGCCTCTGAAAGCCCTTCCAGCCCCAAGCATTTGTCTAAAGTGAGTACATTGAGAGCTCTCAGAGATGAATTTGGGAACCCCATAATGCCCTGGAAATCACTGTTGCTCTCCAGAGCTTAAAGTACCCCTCATTTTAAGAGTCTCCTTATCATGAGAGAATAAAATCTACCCCCCCCCCAAAACCTAGACTATCAACACCCCCAGGTGCTCCTCTCAAACAAAAACTGGTCTACTGAATGGTGACTTCTCACATTCCTTGACCAGCAGGGGATGGCCCTGTTCCTTTCAGCCAGGCATTTGTTCATCCTGCAAACACTGCTCAAGTCCTTTTGCCCCTGCACTTTCTAAAGTGAGTCAGGGAATGGGAAGTGGACTCTGAGTCTCCACATAGTCAACAGGTACCTCTTCTCCTAGATCCTGACCTGAGTTGTCAGGCACAGACTTTGAAGTTGGGCAGTCAGAGCTAAGATCCTGGCTTCTCCACTGCTGAGCTCTGACTACACGGAAGTCTGCACCACAGAACCCTGTAAGAAGTGGGGACACTCTTACCTCCCTCCACCTCTGAAGGAGCAAGAGATAATATAATGTGTGCAAAGCACTTTGCACAGGGCAGAGTTTAGGACTAATCTCCAGAGAACTCTATAAGCCATTTGCAGCTCTGTTATCATTGAGGAATCTAATCAGGACCACCCCTGAGCTGAAAAAGCTGACGCAAATTTAGAAAATGCAACCCCTCCTAACATTCTCTCTCTTTTAAAAAGTAAGTACCAGGAAACACTGTATTATTTCTAGGCCCCTTGGTATTTGCTACAATCTCTAGAGCCAAATTGATTTGAATCAGGAAAAAAATGAGAATTTTCCTCGCATCAAGATCTGGGATTGTGAGAAAACACAAAGCAGAAAGAACAAGGATCTTGGCAAAGCTGGGTCCACCCTAGTGGGAAAAGGGGTGTCACATGATGGGCCCAAACTCCTAGTTTGAACATCAGGGCTTTGGAATGCTGGGCCTGGTGCTGTAATCCTTTTTAAAGAAAAAAAAATAACAGGCACAGAATGTTCAGAAAGAAATGAGATAAAAAAACAAAACAAAACACACAACAAACACATTTTGTCTTTGTGAGGCTTTTCAGTGAAGGTCTTAGCAGAGACAAGGTTGGGGAAGCTGAGTCTGCATGTCCTATTTTGTCCTATAAGTTACCAAAGGAGCAGAACAAGGTGGGATACGATAAATTTCTCACAATTTGTGATGACTTTACAACTTTAAAATTTTGTAATTTATTACCACTAAGTGATATGTAAGTGAAGAAAAATCAGAAAATATTTATTTAATTTTAAAAAATGCTTTAAATTAATAAACAGAATCCTCCTATAGTCTTCCACCCAGAGGTAAGCATGGAAGGCTGGTAGGTACGTGTCCCCAAGTCTTTCTCCATGTAAAGTGAGGGTGCACAGCATACCTCTCACAATGTAGCAGGGTTTGTAGTATAGATCAGGCACTTTGGAATCACCATAACTGGATTTGAATCGTTTGAACTTATTTGAATCCTAGCTCTGCTCCTGCAACTGTATGACTTTAGGCAAGTGTGTCCCGCTTTCTGCCTTGGTTTCTTCTTTTGTGAAATGAAGATCTACCATGGGTGGGATGAGGATTAAATGAATTATTATATGTAAAGCACTGGGGACAAAACTGTCACAGTTGTGCACATTTGTTTATTCCTTAATAGATATGCATTTTCCTAAAATCAGATTACATCACACTATTACTGGCACTTGGTAGATTTTCTTTTTATGGGTTAATTACAATACATATGACTGACTAGTGTCCGTATTTTTAAGTTCTCATTTTCATCATTAAAAAAAAAAACCCTTTCATTTACATTTTTTTACTTGTATCTTTGGCAATTTGTCTAATAACTTACTTAGAATTCATCCCTAGAAGCTGGGTCAGATGTTAGGTCTCTGTAAAGGATTTTTTAAGGATTTTGATAAATAAAACAAAATTCTTCTCCAAACTTTAAATTCCCAACAGAATAACATGAAAGCACCTATTTTTCCAAATCTTTGGTAATGATGGATATTTTCTTTCTATTCCACTTTTTTCCCATTCCATTTAGTTAGGGAGTTTTACTGTTTTCATTTTTATTTATTTTGTTACCAAGAAGGTTAAATTTTTTGTGTGTGTTTATTGGTCATTTTAATTTTTTTCCACTGGAATTTGCAGTTTGTGTCTATTGTTAACATAGAGATTCATTTCCTTATTGCTTTGTAAGACCTATATTTTTAATACATATTATATAATTTTAATATAGCTATGTAATTTATATATATTAGAAAAATGATTCTTAAATAATATTAGGGCCATATTATAGTTCAACATTCTTTGGGCCATCCTCTTTCTTTCCTTTTTTCTTCTTTCTTTCTTTCTTATTCTCCCTGCCACCACCCTTTATCTCCCCATGATCCTTTTCCTTCCCCTCTCTTAACCTCTGAGCCCTCAGGATGTTTACTGGTGTCCACTGGTTTTTGAAAGCGTTTAGTGTTAAAGGTCTACTATGTAAATGCACAGTATTTGTTTTTATCCTTCTGACTTACTTTGTGACACATACTTCTTTCAAACTCCCTTCATTTTATTGAAAATGGCTGCATTTTATCATGTCTTGTGGTTATGTGATACTCCAAGGTGTGGCTATACTACATCTTCTTGATCCAATGGTCTATTGATGAACATTTAGCTTGCTTCTGTGTCCTTGCTATTTTAAATAATGCTGCCATGAACATTGAGCAGATGAGGTTTTGTGCTGATGGTTTCATATTTTTTTAATATATGCCCAAGAGTGGGATGGTGGGGTTATGGTATTTCTTGGTGCTCCATCATTTTGTGCATATATATTTATGACTATAATTTCTTCTTATTGTATTAGAACTTAATCATAATGCAGGGCCCATCTCTAGGTCTTATTACCTTCCGTAAATGGAAGTTTATTTTATTGCATATACAAGTATAGCTGTTCCTGATTTTGTTTATTTATTTATTTTGGTTGCCATTATAACTCTCTTCCAGCTTTTAACTCCACGTCCATGCTTGCCTTTTTGGGTAAGTTGGGTTTGTTGTAAACAACAGGTTGTTTATTGAGACAGCATAAGTGCTCATTGACATTTTATCTTTTTATTTTTGGTTTGCAATTTTTTTTTTGTTATGTTTTGTTAAATTCCATTTCCATTGTCTTGTGTGTTACTTCTATTACTTATTGTTTGAGGGTCCTACTGTGGTCAATCAAATACAATGGACTATTTGTGTGCCCCTTTGGATGGTCTGGTCTGACTCATTCTGATGGGTGATGTTGATACGCTCCATCTCTTCCTCCATGTTAAATGATTTAGATGTCTGTTGCCTCTAGATTAATTGTTCTGTTGCTTTACAATAACCCATTAGAATCTCTTTTATGTGCAGCTTAGTGTTGATAAACTCTTTCAGTTTTTGTTTCCCAGTGAAACTCTTTGCTCTTCCTCCTGTCTTGAATGTTAATCTTGCCGAATAAAGGATTCTGGCTGGAAGACTTTTTCTTAAGTGTTTTTAAATAACTCCTTCTAGTCCCTTTGTGTTTGTAATGTTTCTGCTGCAAAGTTCACTGACCAACCAGTTGATGAGCCCTTATGTGTTACCCCTTCTCCTCTTGATGTTTTTAATATTCTGTCCTTGTCATTGGTTTTCAACAACTTTATTATGATGTGCCTTGGTGTGTGTCTGTCCAGTGTTATTTTGTTTGGAACTCTTTGGGCTGCTTGCATCATGGATGTCTGGTTTATTTCCCCAGATTGAGATGATTTTCAGTAATTATTTCTTTCAATAAAATTTCTGTGCCTTTCTCTTTCTCATCTCATTCTGGAACCCCAATTTTATGTGTTATTTCTCTTTAAGTTGTCCCAAAAGGTTCTTACACTATTTTCATTTTTCTACTCTTTTTTTCTCTACATTGATCTATTTGTGTGTTCTCCAGTATTGTTTTCAAATTCACTAATTCTCTCTATTGCTTCTGTCTGCCTCCTGTCAAGACGCTCAACTGCATTTTTTAAAATCGTCTAGAGTGTTTCTAAATCCATTATCTCTAATTGCAGCTGTCTCATATTTATCTTCATTCCATTGCTGTTCTATATCCTCCATTATTTTTTGAGTTCCATAAGCATTGTTACAAGTGTTACCTTGAACTGCTCTTCTGTTATGTTCTGTTGTTCTGCTGGGTTGGGACTCCTCTCAGGGATTTTTTGCTCTGGCAATTGTGGAACATTCTTCTCTCTCCTCATTTTAAATTTTTATGGATCATAATAGGGATAGATTTTCAGACTGTTTTCTTTGCACCTGTTGAAGTAAGCTGATGACTGGTCCTGGCAAGGGGTAGGAGGCGTATAAGAGGACCAGGGCAGTAGACTCCAGGAGACTCAGGAATGTGAACTTCCTGCTGTGTTGTGGGTGCCAGCATTGTGTGTTGAGAATCCACAGTGATGCCCTCCTCTAGGCTAGCTCCTCAGTCTTAGTGTCCCTTATATTCTTGGGTCCACCTCCACTCTAGGCTACTTTTAAACACTAGATGCAGTGCTGGGCATGATTGTAGCTGACATAGTGTCAGTCTGGAAGTTGTTCTCTTTTCTTTTCCAGCACAGAGCCTTATCTTGGGTGTTTGCTTCTGTTATTGGTCTGTACTTAAGCATTAATGTGTTCACGGATTACCTTGTTTTAGCTTTAGCCATGGAGTTGGGGGTGGCAGGTGTTTTGGATGTCTCAGCTTGGTCTTCCAAGTAGCAACCTTTTCTGTAAGGAGACCTTGGTCGTCTGACTCCCTTCTCCCTGCTATTCAGGCTCCAGCTGTTCTATATTGAAAGCCTCAGATTCAAGCCAGGAATCCTTACTCTCCACCCCCATAGCTCTCCAACAATGCACCCTCCATCCTGTATGCCAACCTGCAGACCCCCTTAGCCGGTGCAGTGCTGAGGCTCAGGTGTCCCTGATGTTGGCATTTGCCCAAGTCAATAGCTGTAGGGGTTCTACACAGTAGCTGCTGCTCCTTTTGGTGGGTTGTACTGCCTCAGTGTCACCACTAAGTTCACTAAAGGCTTTTTCTGCTACTATCTGCCAGACCATTGTGTGCTGCGGTGATCAGTTTTTCCCTCAGGGATTCTTTTGTCTTCATTTTACTGCAATTTACTTGTGAGTATCTGGATAAGGAAGCCTGGTTCTATTTTGCCAGAATCTCTCATAAAATCTATTTTTATATTAACAATGTTAACCTTTTTGAAAAGCTTGTATTTGCCTTTTATCTTTGTTACATATACGAAAGTAAGTCTGAGTATGTTTTTCACTATTTGGAATTTTTGCGTGTCTGTGTATATGTGTATGTTCTAAGTACTGAAATCTAGTGATATTTTCTATTATAACTTTTTTTTTAAAGATTTATTTATTTATTGAGTGAGTGATTGATTTATTGATTTATACATACATACATACAAGCACTGGGTACAGTCAGAAGCGCAGGAGGGTAAGAGAATTCACCAGAGCCAGAGCGGGGAGCAGAGCGGGCAGAAGGACCGAAGTACACTGCTGAGGGGAGCAGCGGGTGGCAGGAGAGGTCTGCGCGCCATGTGGGACCCTCCTCCGGTGGCCGGGGAGCAGCCGGGGATCGAACCTGCGCTGCAGAGGCTGCGGGCAGCTTTGCAACCCAGCGCTCAACCGCTGAGCCACCGGGGAGGCCCCTATTATAACTTTTGTCCTGGGAGTCAGAGTTACAAGTCTTTCTCTACCACCACTCATCAAATTAAAACATTCTTTTGAAATTTTCTACCAAAATACTTACAATTCATTTTACATCAGTAAGTTGAATTTATATAAAATTTATTTTCCATATATTGAATCTAATCTATATGACTTCTCCTCTATGAGTTGATTCAAACTGGTCATTTTCTTTGAGCATCAACATTTTCCTCCAAAAACTAAAAATAATGAAATCTCCTTTGCTTTTATGTTTTCAATGTGTTATAAACCAATGTTACATCAATAATAATATCAATAACAATGAGGGGCCTCCCTGGTGGTCCAGGAGTTAAGTCTCAGCACTATCACCTCTACAGCCTGAGTTCGAATCCGGGCCAGGGAGATAACCCACATATGGTGCAACAGACCTCTCCTTTCTCACCTGCTGCTCCCTTTAGCAGTGTATTTCAGTAAATCTGCCTGTTCTGCTCCTGACTCTGCCTCTGGTGAATCCTTCCACCCCCCTAACACCTCTGGCTACACCCCAGTTCTTCCACACAAAACAAAACAAAACAAAACAAAATAAAACAACGACAATAATAAAGTCTAAAAATGAAAACATATTCATATGTACAGAAACATGTTTTAAAAAGAAAAGTATTCATTGACCCATATGTTCTACAGTGTTCATAGCAGTATTATTCACTAAACTAAGGCACGGAAACAGCTTAAACATCCATCCATGGACAACTGGATCAAGAAGTGATAATGCCACACCAAGGAGTATCATATAGTCATTAAAAGGATGAAATGCAGCCATTTTTAGCATTTAGCAAAATGGAGGGAATTTGAGAGAGTTATTTGTAGAAAAGTAAGTCAAAATGATAAAAAAACAAATACTGGGCATTTACATAGCCGACACTGAGATAACACGAACATTTTCAAAAACCAGTAGACACCAGTAAACATCCTGAGGGCTCTGAGGTCAATAGAGCGGAAGGGAAAGGAACCGGGGATACAAGGGGTAAAAGCAAAAAGCATACATTGGTATAGCACTGTATATAATCATTACCAAATCCAACTTCATCATGTGAAGGAATAAGACACAAAAGGGCAAGTTTCAAACATTTCTTTTAAGAACTCGGGGAGAAGTAAGAATCTTCAGCTGTAAATTTTTCTGATTCTGAATGACTGATAAGCTCATGAAAATTTCCTAAGATCAGCACAGGGAAACATTTAGGGTTATATAGGATAGAAGTATGGGTTAAGCATGTCAACAACAGTTTATAATTTTAGAATATAACAGAGTTGATTATATACAGTGAGTCCTCAATTAACATCATTGATGGGTGCTTGGAACTTTCAGCAGTTTTAAGCAAATGACAAAAAGCAGATCCTCAAATGACATGATTGTGTTCAGTGTCAACTGTGAATCTTTTTTCTCATCAACATTGTAACAAAAGGACACTAAATGAAATGAAGTTACTTGAAGACCTGCTGTATACTGTAAAAAAAATAGTAAAATTAATTCCTACAATTTAAAAAAATAAGAAATGGTTGATTAACAGGAATTTGAACTGACAAAACATACATTTCCTAAATTGTTTTGACTCATGCCAAATTTATTAATATTATGCAAGACTGACACTTCTATTGCACAATATTTGCAAACTTTTACACTGTTATTTCCTCTAATCAGAATAGTGCAGGTAAGAAAGAGGTAAAATGTGGTTGATCAGGCTACCCCACCCCTCCTCAATGTTCTGGCCACTGCTCAGAGCTGCCGCCACCCACACTGCCTGCCTCCACCAGTCTGGCACCAGGAATTCAGTGCGCTCTGAATCCACTGCCAGAGGGGTGATGGTCACAGCCAACCACCCACCATTCTGCTTCTTCCTTTGGTCCTTAAAATGAATATAGCATGCCATTGACAGTTTACAGGAACTCAATTTCAAAGACACAAGACATGACCCCAGGGGATACAGCACCATGTTTATGAGTGAACCGTGACAAAACTGTTTTTTAAAGTTTCTAAAAGGATACTGAGAACCTGATGAATGATCCGAGTCTTCCATCCCCTTTATGGTTAGTTTGTTCAAGGTCCGTCCTGACATTATCAGAAACATGAGACATTTCAAATGGTATTGAAGGATGTGAACTAGGACCTCCCTCATTCTCTCAGATGAATGCTAGTAAATTTAGCAAGAAGAGAGAGATAAAAGAGGGTAGTGTTCCACCCACATTATGCAGCTGAGAGGGAATCTTGAGTAAGAAATTTTTATTTTCTGGGAAGTGAAATGTGTTCTTCATTTCCGTTTTCCTTTCTGTGCTATTGGATAATTTCTGAAGATACAGTAAAAAAAGAAAAAAGCAAGAGACGAGTGTGACAACACTTTTTTAATGAGTCCAAATTTGTCCTACTTATATAAAAAGTACAAAAGCTGCTGTCATTTCCTAAGTACCTAATATAGGCCAGACACTTTATATATATATATATGGATCTAATTGCCACAACATCCTATTAAGGTAAATATTATCACAGTTTTCCAGATGATGAAATAAATCTCAGAGGATTAAATAACTTGCCCAAATTGTCAGAGGTAGGATTTGAACCCTGCTCAGTCTGGATCCAGAGCTTTTTTGCCCTTTCTATTATTCAGGTCAAACTGGCTCAAATTTGACCTCCAGAACTCATTCAACTTGCATTTCTCTTTTTCTCTGCCTTCGTGTAGGACAGGAGAAGGAGAAACTCAGCAAGCTGAGTTTTTAAATCTTGATGCAATTTTCATCTGTCAATTCAATAGATTTAATTCATTGAGGTTTCTACAGATATAAAGATTTAAATTTCTTGCTTGTATCTTCAATTCTACATTCCACCCGAGGGGAATTAGTGTTCAGACTCTTTTGCTAACTACTGATTTAGTACCTCATCCCCACAGGGAGATCTTTCTTGTACTTTCTTTTTTCCTCTAAAATCTGACATTTTCAGATCTATCTGTATATTTCCTTCACTCATGAAGTATGAATTTTTTATCTACTATCATAGTAAAATAGCAAAATTCAATCTTAATGATCTTCTAAAGGTTTAAATAAGTGGGCATTCTAACATACTCCCTGAGAGAGACTTAGACATTGAGAAGTCAATAGTTCAATATTTGTGTGATATTCAGACTGCACTGAGCATTTACTACATACAACAATTGATATGACTTTCTACCCAAGAAGTATCCATTCTCAAGGTAAACTAGGCATAAACTATAAATACAGGAAACAGAAAAAAGATTTTCAAACATAAGGAACTTTTTCAGCAAATTATTGCAGTACTTTAAATATAAATAATCTCTAAGCAGTTTAATACTTTTTAAAGAGCATGAGAATATTAAAGATGTCAACAATGTATTTTTGTGTGTGTGCTGGAAGTGTTGGCATGAAGAATATTTAAACTGAACTTAAGTCTCATGACTAGTGCCTCGTAGGCATTTGTTAAAAATTAGTTGGAAAGGTGAAACAAAGTTTATTATTTTTTACTTTCCAGCTTTTTTCTTTAATTTATTTATTCATTCAATAAACATTAGTCACAGCCATCTGATAAGTACTATAAAAAAGATATGGAGTATACTACCTATAAAATATGCACATATTTTCTATCTTCATGTCACTTGTCTGTTTAATCATCTGCTCAACCTAGAGTAATGCCGTCATGATTCCTTTCTCCACATAATGAGATAAATGATGCCTTGATGAAGAATATCCTGTGGAGATGTTGTGAAAATAAAATAGAATAGTATGATTTGTGAAGTATTAAGTTGCATAGCAAGTATATCAGCTGGAATGCAAGTAACAGTGTGATCCATGAAAAATGGCTCAGATCATTAAAGGAATTTGTTAACTCAGGTAACTGAAAATGCCAGAAGTAATATTGCCTTCAGGTATAGCTTGATCCAGTATCTCAACAATGCCACCAAGAATCCAATTTCTTTCTGGATCTTCATTTTACCCTTTTTGGTGTCAAATTCTAAGGCTTACTACCCTTAAGGTATCCTCTAGCTTCTACCAGCTCTTGGGCTGGCTCTTGTCATTCTAGTCCAATAGGGAAAAGAGAATTTCCAAGTGCAGCCTTTGCAAAGAAAATCTGAAGATTCATTCTGGCTGGGCCTCCTTCACTCACACGCTCATTCTGCAACCAATGTCTGTGTCCGGAGGAATGGCAGACCCTGACTGGTTTAGCCTAGAGCACACGTCCCAGTTTTGGAGATGTGGATGAAATCAGCTTCCAGGGAAGCTCAGGAATCTCCGAGGGAAAGTGGTTGCACTGGAAATAGAAAGAAGGTAGAAGGGGATGGATGATGAGATGGTACAAACGGTGCACCATTAGCTGAATCGGAATATTGCCTGAAATCCAATTTTGGTCTTAGACAACTGGAAAAAAACTCAATGTTTTAAAAAAATAGAGATGTTTTAAAAGTGTTTTAAAAAATATTTTAAATGTTTTAAAAAATATTTCCTGAGGTATACAAATGCTACTATTCTATATTTATATCTAATATATATCTGAAAACTAAGATAATTAACAGCATCATTGGCATAATTCACAAATTTACACTAAGGCTATGTAGTTTTTGACATTTATTAAAATTAATAGAAAAGTTAAGGCTCCACCTCTCTGATGACAGATACTTTTAAGAACTTAAAGAATTTTCCTTGTTTAAATCTCTTATCTAAATCACTGGTGTGATGATTTCTCGTTTCTTTAAAGAGACACCATGTTTTTCACTGAAGAATAAGTTATCTGGATAAGGCTGGGTCACCACTAAGCCAGGCTTAAGTAGTGGTATAATAAAGTAAAAGAAAATCCAAATCTTTAACAGCTTTTAAATGGTGTAAATCTTCACTGAAGGTATCTCAAAGACCCAGAGGAAGGACTTACACAGAGTAACACACTGAAAAATTTCTATCCATCAAGTTTTTAAATCTGGCTTATTTCATTTACATATATTTTCAAGGTTGATCTATTTTGTAGCATGTCTCAGAGAATTTCCTTTCCTTGCAAGGCTGGATAGTATTCCATTCCATGCATGTACCATTTTCTTTATCCTTTCATCACCAATGGATATTTGGGTAGTTATTACTAAAGAATGCTACTAGTAGAAATTTGGGGAAGGCGTCATCACAAGACCAGAAATTGGCTCACGCAAGGCCAGAAACTGGAGGTAGGAGTAGAAATGATGAACACAGTCATTAAACAAGCTATAAAAAAGTAAAGTATCCAGAGGCGCAGGCTGAGGTGCAGACCAGGTGGGGATATGGATATTAAGGGCCATTGTAAAGGAAGCACTGGTTGTTTCAAATTGACCTAGTCAAACCAAATATAGAAAAAACCCTTAGGCGCCAACCCTAGAAATAATTAACTTAACAGCAATTAACAATTCCACAAAAGAATGAACTCCCCCCCACCCACCACCACCAAAGAGAAGACTATCAGAGCAACTGCTGCACTGGCAGGATGCAGCTCTCCTGCCCACCTATGTCTACATGGGTGCTTCTCTTCACCAACCTTCTCCCTTTGCAAAGCAGCAGAGGCAGCTCTCCAAGTCTGCCCTCCCATGACTATGCAGGCCTCTCTTTTAGCAAACCTGTCCATTTGGGGGGCAGCTCTTTTGGCCTGCTTTTTGTCTGTGCAAGCATTCTTGACTTCCCTTCCCTTTTTACAATAAGGGAATGAAACTAAATGCCCTTTGGAATGAAACTCACTGCATACCACTGAAAGGGGGGCTCTCATGAAACTTTTCTCAGATGTAACCCAAGAAACCCGCTCTCTGAACCCAACACCTTAAAAAAACACTAACATTGACTATTATGAATAATGCTTTTATGAACATTGGTATACACATTTTTTGTTCTAGTTCCTGCTTTCAAATCTTTTGTGTTGATACTTACAATTAGAATTTCTGGATCATGGAGTAAGTCTATGCTTAATTTCAGGGGGAACCTCCATATTGCTTTCTATAGTTGTTGCAGAATTTTGTGTCCCCCTTAGCAGCACACAAGGGTTCCAATTCCTCCTCATCCTCACTAACACTTGTCTGGTTTCTTGGGGGGTTCTATTTGTATGTTGTATAATAGTCACCCTAATAAGTGTGGTTTTAATTTGCATTTCCCTAATGATTAATGATGTTAAACACCTTTCGTGTGCATTTGGCCATTTCTGTATCTTCTTTGGAGAAATGTCTAAGTCTTTCACCACTTTTTATTTCAGTTTGTTTTTTATTGTTGTTGAGATTTAAGAGTTCTTTATATATTCTAGGTAGCAACCCCTTATAAGATACACAACTTGCAAATATTTTCTCTCATTCCATGGGTTGCCTTTGCCCTCTGTTACAGGGCAGGATGAGGGGTACCCCACGGCCTCCAAACCTGCCTGCCTTAAATAGGTTCTGCCATCTGCCGCATAAAGACAAAACATATTCTAGTGCAGAAGACATTCAATGGAAAGGAACTTTAATAAAATTAGCGTATGTGATAGAGAGAAGGGAAAGAATAGTTTCCAAATCAAGCCCAAAGTTACCCATGCCCTCATGGGTAAATGCCTAGTCAAACAGGGTTGGCCTAAAGCAGGGCCACTGAGGCCAGAAAACCTGCCACAAGTCTAAGGCACCTCCTGATGGGGAGCCACAGGAAAGGGGCAGAGGGGCCAGACAAGTCTGGAAGGAAAAGAGCAAAATCAAAATCCAAGTCAAGATAAAGGCTGCCATTGTCAGCCTCCCCACAGGTGTCTCACCCACATCTGTCTCAAGTGTTTCCTTCCATGTCCCCAAGCCCAGAAGCAAGTGTACCTTCTTCAAGTGTCTTTCTACTCCATGTACCTCCTCTAGGTCTCCTTGGTCTCTTCTCTCTTCGCTTTTCTTTCCTTCCCTAGTCTTCTTTGGCTTTCCCTTGTTGCTTAGCTCCACCCTCCCTTGGGTAGGGCAGGGAAACTGGAACTCCCTTTCCCTGGCAAACCACTCTATTACATATTTTTTTTAAAGATTTATTTATTTATTTAATTCTGTTTATTTATTTATTTATACAAGAACTGGGGTACAGGCCAGAGGCGCGGTAGGGTGAGAGGATTCACCAGAGACAGAGCGGGGAACAGAACAGACAGACTGAAGAAATACACTGCTGAGGGGAGCAGCGGTTGAGACAGGAGAGGTCTGCTGCACCATGTGGGATTTTCCCTGGCCGGCCAGGATCGAACCCGCACTGCAGAGGCTGTGGAGAACTTCATAGCGCGGCGCTCAACCACCTGTGCCACCAGGGGAGGCCCCACTCTATTACATATTGACTGTATCCCTCCATGCACATGAAACCCTCTCTTTCATCCCTCGTCACGGTATCCAACCCTTTCTCTCGGCCCTGTGTGCAGGGTGGGCTACATCATGGCTGCAGGTAGGCAAATAATGGTGCTCAGCCTCCACTGGGATTTCAGCCCCCAGTAGTGCTGCCCCTGGCCACCTACTAACACACTTGAAGTCAGACAACATCCTCCAGGGAAGATTTGCTAACAGCTTTTTTTAAATATGGAAATGGATTTTGAATTTATTTCAGGGATTTTTTTTTTAAAGTAACATATATATATATATATTTTAAATCCAAGGAATGTAACAACTCCTCCACCCAGCCTGAGGGAAAGGGTTCTGCTGAAGGGTGATTGGCAGCAACTGAACAAAATAAAGCTGCATATCTCTGCCTGAGGCCTTTAAGGGGAGACAGTGGATCAGCGCAGTCAGGCAGATCAGGAAACACACCCCTGGGTCCTTCTCAGTCCTCACCTTCTCTGGTGAAGGTCCAAGGTGGTCCTTGGCTTCCACTGGGGGAGAATTCTGGGGGGGAGGTTGCCTGATGCAGAGGGCACAGTAGATAAGGACACAGACCTGTCGTGGTCCACTTAGTGCCTGTGATGTGGGATTGCCACTTCTTCCTGAGCCCCAGTTTCTTATATGGAAAATCAAATCAATAATTGTTGTAAAAACCTTACTTTTTTTGTTGTATGATACAATTTACACAGTGCTTCATATGCATTATCCAATTTAACAAAATGCTACAGAGCAAAGCACTTTGAAAAGGATAAAATGCTTAACATATGTAAGAAATTCTTTTCTTTCTTTGAAAGCTGCTCTGGGTGGTTCCGCTATTGTTTAGTTAAGAGAATTATACAATTTTGAGACATGGTTCCTTATCTTGTGTAGACTGAGAGGCAATTAAACAATTATTCATGTCAGAATCTGAGGTAAGGAGAAAGCTGCTTCAAAGGGGCCACTTGACAAAGTGAAAAACAGTTGAGTAGAAACAGAGCAGTATATAATTTCCTTCTGGAATATCCAGTCCATATGGCCCAGAGCAAGAATTTCAAACTCATCTGTGAAGAGAAAGAGACAGACATAAAAACATTAACTTTTTTGCTCTGCTTCCTCTCATCCATTTTCTGAACTGCCTGTGGAAACCATCCATTCTTTCAATAGAAACGAACAGAGAGCCCTCAAGTGGGGCCTACAGCAAATAGAAGACCTTTTTTCTGGGTATGTAGGAACTGTTCAGTCATGAATCAATGTCTTTTTCCGAGAGGAAGGTGCGAGCAAAACAAATGGTCAAAAAATTATATTAAACGTTACTATTTCCATCGTTTCCTCCCATTTCTGACAGTTAATAAGAGACAAACAGGACATAGTGAAGGGAAGTCACTCACCCCACAGTTCAGCAGCCCAGTGACCAAGGCTCCAGTTTCCCTGGCAGGAGGATATGGAGTTAATGGCAAACACATTTGCATGTAAACCAGCTCTACCTCCTGTACGACCACCACCCCCACCCCCTGCCATAGCCAATGTACCCCAAACCACAATGACTCCCTCAACATTTGTTCTTCTTCTGTGGGTGCTGTTGTACTCCAGTGACTGGGCAGGAGAACCCTTCCCCAGGCTTTTCTGTTGAGATGAGCAGATCCATCATCTGCTACACATGTGGTCTCTACCCAGCCCAGACCCTCATGGGGCAGCCAAACAAGTGCAGCCCTGAGAACAAAAGGCATTTCATAATAAGTCCTATCTTTTATTCATGTTCCTCCAAACCAAAGGGGACTCACAGACATAGTCCACAGCACACTTTAAGCAAGTATCCTCCCCTGTATATTTCCAGCCCACCCCAGTTTTTCACTCCAGGCCTCCACTCTACACTTGCCCAAACTCCAGGCCACTGCCTTGTTTTTCTCCTTCTTTGTGGACCTGACTCCTTCTTGGTCTCTCCTGTCTTAACCATGCGTCTGGCAAATCAGCTTTCTTCCTCCTTGTAGAAGGGAATGGGCTTAGCTGCGGCAGCACTGTTTGACAGGCTGTGAACATTACCCCCTCACCAGAGATTCAGTTCCTTTTTTTCCCTTGGCCTATTCCAAACCATCAGCCTGGAGCTATGATAACTTCAAAGCCTGCGCCACTTCCCAGACACCAGTGTGGAAAGGCAGCCCCGAGTAAAGTGCAATTTGAAAGACCTGGAGAAAGTTCTTATTGCCCCCTGGCCCCATTGTAGCCCCTCCCTAAGCTGCCATGGAAGTTGTGTTTATCCATGTAACAGCAGTGGGCAACTTACGCCAAGGACACGTTCACTCCATAGTCATGCCTCACTCAGAGCCACACAGGGTAATAGCCCTCAAGGCACTCTGAGACTCACTGTGGCGGTCACTTCTGAAATCTCTCTCCTCACCTCCTCTGGGGGTACAGAGAATGGAATTGAAGAGGTGTTGGGGCAAAGTTGGGACTTCTTGATTTAACTAAATTTAACCTTGGTTCAAAGGACAGAGCTTACCACTTGAAAATATGTCTCAAATGAGCATTTGGTGTGCCCAGTAAACTCAGTGTCATGTGTGGCTTGCACATTAGTCATCTCCCTGATGGGAAAGAGGTTAGAAGTCCAGAAATAAGGATATTGTAGAACTGGACTTCATGGCTCACTAAACCTCAGGGGAAAGGGTGGAGAAGCAGCTGGTTCCCCACTTAAAGGTCACAAGATATTATTTCTACTTTAGTATCCAGAGTCCAAGTAGAAATAAAGTCAAAAGGTTAAGATCTAAGTGAAAATGAACTGAGGGCAGCTGTGTCACTGGACTCTTTGAGATGTGCTTACTGTAGGAGAATGCAGACCCCTTACTTGTCTCTCTGTGAGCACAGCTTTAAAGGAACAGGCATTAAAAGGATACACATAAGCAAAAATGGCTAATTCATGTCCTAAGAACAGCAAGAAAAGTTGGTAGAGTTCCCTTCTTCAGGGATTTTAGGAGACAGATGTTTGTGTTAGGTGCAATGTACTTGATTGCAGATGAAAAAACTTCTCTCCCCAGAACTGGGATTCTGGGCAGTGTGTGACCCATGGTTCTCTAGGACAGCATAATCTGGGTAAGCCACTCAAGGCGTTCAGGATGCAATGACAATGCTAATGTGAACCCACTGGCTTTGTGGGTTTCTGTGCTTCCTTTCTTCTTGCAGGGTGTCAGGCATATCCTCTCCTGAGGCTTCTTGTCCAAAGATTGCTTATCTCGGGGCTTCCCTGGTGATGCAAGGGGTTGAGATACAGCTGTATGAAGCTGTCTGCAGCCACTGCAGCACAAGTTTGATACCTGGCCAGAGAGCTACCCACATGGCGCAGCAGACCTCTCCTGACTCACCTGTTGCTCCCTTCAACAGTGTATTTTAGTTAATCTGCCTGTTCTGTTCCCCACTCTGTCTCTGGTGAATCCTCTCAACCCCACACCTCTGACCTATACCCCAGTTCTTGTATGCATTAATAAATAAATCTTTAAAAAATTTGCTTGTCTCTTCTCAGCTGTGACTAATGACCTTAATCAGCACCACTTCTCTTGCGTATGGTAACTCTTGTATCGGTTTTGGCCTGGTTGTTCTCTCAGCTGTGGTATTGACCTGCTTGCAGTGGACACTCCCAGAGAGGGGAGAAGTGCCCCCCTCACCAACAAAAGGAGGGAATCTTCCTTTCTCACCTCACTGTCAAATTTCCCATGGTGGAGATTACCTCATGTCTTCTCAATCAACTGAAAAATGAGGCACCTTCCCTGGAACCCAATACCCTTCTCTCAACAACAATCACCTCATGTTCTGGGATAGATGAATGGATGATACCAAAACTTTACCAAGTTTTTTTCATACAATAGAAACTCTGCTAAGTGCTCTCTCTCTCTCTCTCTCTCTCTCTCTCTATATATATATATATATATATATATATATAACCTCACTTGAGCTTATTTCAAATTCATTAAGTAGGTAGCATTAAGATTATATTTCACACATGAGGATCATGAGCTGCCACCCAGCATCTTGATTCTCTGACTTCAAACCGAAAGGGTGGGGGCAGCCTGCTCTGCTCTTCATATTTAAGAAGACTTTTCACTGTGTTGCAGTAACCAACCCTCACTTTCATTACTCTGTCTTACCAAGGGTCCCTTGCCTCATTTAGGAGACAGTTGCCCATGGACATCACCTGAGTGCCTGAAATTGGGGAACAGTGGGCCTCACTCTTGACTTTTTCCTAGTTACAGTACAATTCAAAAATGTTAATAATGAATCAGCCTGAACAATAACAGAAGCTAAGGTATTAAGCATTTATTATTTATTTATTTTATTTGGTTCATCTGTTTGTTTTCTCTATATGCCATATATATACTGCATAAGGTGTTTGTCTTTCCTTGTCTCATATAGCAAGTATTTAATATTACCATGCTCTGTCCTGTAAGGACTCTGTCCTCATGACAACTGTAGGAGGTAGGGACTATCATCATTTCATTTTACAGGCTTAAAGAGGGTAAGAACTTGCACAGCTCTAACATGGAGAAGCCAGCATTCAAGTCCAGTTGTGTGGGCCTGTTCCTTTCAATGTCAAATGCCACAAGGTTCACAATCTTCTTGTGTGTTTGTTTCATATGTGAGAAATTAGATGGACCAAGGAGAAAATAAAAGGTTACTTCAGGAAGAAAATATGCCTGGACTTATGAGAACTATCAACAGGTAAAGTTTAGCCACATTTCCAGCATACACACAGCCTTCAAAAACTTTTGGTAGTGGGCTGGAAACCCAAAGAGTTCCAGGAACTGACATGTACACTTACCAGAACATCCTGGTTTGAACCTGCTATCATAGCATCCTATCCAGTTTGTACCTGCTTTCCTCTCTCATGGACAATAAATTATGACTACCTTCTTCCTGGAAAACTGAAAGTGTCAACAGTTGGGGCCCAACACTTAGGTATTGAAGACACCAAAGAAGTTGTGTTTTGAAAAATCTGTATCACCACACTAGCTACAATTAATGAAGAAATGGCCTCTTTGACACTTTTATGCAATTGCAAGTACAGTTCGTTTAGAAAGCCAGAGTCAGCTCTTCTTCCCCCCACCTAATTTTGTCTGGGCCCAGTTTTATACAAAATAATCCCAAACAGTATCTACCACTGCAGGAAAAAGCAGTCCTTTGATAAACAAATCGTCCCCTATCTAGTTGCAGCTGGTGTACAGCAAGAAAAAAAATTTAACATGGGTTTAAAACACACACTGACATAAACTGATAAAACTCATTTTTATCCAGGAACACATTGAGTTTAAAACAACTGAATTCAAAGAAGTTAATTAAAAACACACAGGGTTGTCAGGGAGTTCAAAAATCAAATACAAAGTACTTTGAACAAATGAGACTTACTAACTCTGTGGTAGACAAGTTGGCTGGTTTTTTGCAGCGCACCCAGCCTATTTGTAAATTGGGCTGAAAGACATGCGGGAAAGAAAGGAAACTGCAAAGTGTTTGCAGAACAGAGTATAACAAAGACGGAGCAGTTCAAACTGTCCTTTCAACTTGGAGGTGGATGTGTCTACAGCGCTCTTTGTTTTAGTGAAACCTTATTTAATTGATGGATGCTGCGTAGTTGCTGGGTTTTATTAGTATGTGAAGTTGAAAGTTCTGATGTTAATGCATCCTAAGCTTCAGGACTCACTATGCACACTCCCATTTAAACTTGCCTGTGTTGGCCAGAGCATTTGATTGGCTGAGTATGCAACTTGTTTCTGCCATCCCACTGTGCACGTGGTACATTTTGATTCTGCAGACAGATGACATCTTTTTCCTCTGACTTCCTTCTGAGTGTTCTGTTTGTTTTTTTTTTATTGCAATATGGATAAAGGATGATTGGAATTATTAATAAAGTAACCCCCCACCAAAGTCTCATGTTTAAAATAAGGTGGAATAAAAACAACAAAAAGGAAGAAACTTGAACTAATTTGCATTATGAATAGGGAACAAAGAATTTGGAACTTTCCTAACATGAGATTCCAGATTCCAACATCTTGTAACTAAAATATGACAGGCTGCATTACACACACAGGGAGAAGTTGTTTTAAAAAGTCCCTGCTGGGAAGCCCACACTTCTCATTGCCATGTTTAACCTTATCAATAAACCACTCCAGATAGTGAGGCTGGAGACACTGTGGTACATTTGCATATGAATGCTTAAAATTTGCACTCTGGAGTAGAGGGAAATTTATTATTATTTATTTACTCTCCAGTAAGGACACCACACCCAGTTGTATTTTTTTTTTTAAAGAAAATCAAGTTACTTCCTCTGTGTATATACCATCTGAATGAACACGTGGATGGGCCTCCCTGGTGGTGCAAGGGGTTAAGCACCACACACTATGAAGCAATCTGCAGCCTCTGCAGCACGAGTTCGATCCCCGGCCGGCCAGGGAGAAACCCACATGGGAGAAACCCACATGCCTCGCCTGCTGCTCCCTTCAGCAGTGTGTTTCAGTCAGTCTGTCTGTTCTGTTCCCCGCTCTGTCTCTGGTGAATCCTCTCATCGCCCCACTTCCACATCTCTGGCCTGTACCCCAGCTCTTATATGCATAAATAAATCTTTTGGATAAACACATGCAATTTGCAGCAACACGGATGGCACTGGAAGGGATCATGCTCAGCGAAATAAGCCAGAAAGAAAAAGAAAAATACTGGATGGTCTCATTCATAGCAGGAATCTAGAAAACTTAAATAAGGGACCAGGAAAATGAATAACTATAAGAAAGTAAAAATCAAAATCAACCAAAAACTATGAACCAGAGACACTCTTTGGGGGGTGGGGGGCGGGAGGGGAGGGATTGGGGTCAGAATGGGGGGGTTGCAATTGTATGGGGAATATAAAAATAAAATTATTGAAAAAAAAGAAAAAAAAAAAAAATGATATGTCAATTAAAAAAATCTTTTTAAAAAATAAATGAATACATGGATGTAGATATTAGGTATTTACAAAATGTCACAGAAGGTGACATATCTATCAATACATAGTTGCACTCTTTTAAGTGTATATCATTTATCTTAACAAATATTATGGAATACTTAAGTGAAAAGATCATCTCATAGGTAAAATCCAACTTATTTTCAGATGTGGAGGGTCTGAGAAGACCTTTCTTTTGGGGAACAAAAAAGACCTCCCAACATATTTGCCTTGTTTCTATATAACTCCTACATACTTTGTATATGGTAAGTTAAAACACTGGTATAAAATAATAGAAACCCCTAAAGGAAAGTAAGAAATTTTTTACTTTAGTCTGGTAGCTCTTTTCATGGTCAAGGAAAGTGGAAGACCTTGAACATATTCCAAACACACAACACCTTCGTTCAGAATTGAGCAGACAGAGCACCTGGCTCCAAGGCTAAATGCCAAACCATCAAACATAAATACATAAATGCCTACTGAACTGACTGGGTGCCAGGCACTATTAGGTGTTGTGGGTATAAGTAATATCAGTACTGGACCCCCAAATAATATGGCCATATCCTCACCCTGGGAGGTGATGGTGAAACATGGTAGAACCTGGAATCTGTGAATGTGGACTTATTTGGAAAAAAGGTTTTTTTCTTTTCTTTTTTTTTTAAAACATACAAATTTTATTTATTTTTTTATTTTCTTTATTTTATTTTTATATTCCCCATACAATTGCAACCCCCTTATTTTGAACCCAATCCCTCCTTTCCCTGCCCCCCCACCTAGGGTGTCTGGTTCATAGTTGTTTGTTGATTATGATATTTTCTTTCTTATAGTTATTCTTTTTCCTGGTCCCTTATTTAAGTTTTCTAGATTCCTGCTATGAGTGAGACCATCCGGTATTTTTCTTTTTCTTTCTGGCTTATTTCGCTGAGCATGATCCCTTCCAGCTCCATCCATGTTGCTGCAAATTGCATGTGTTTATCTTTTTTGAATGCTGAGTAATATTCCATGGTGTATATGGACCACAACTTCTTGATCCAGTCATCTATTTTTGGGCATTTGGGCTGTTTCCAAAGCTTAGCTATTGTAAACAGTGCTGCTAGAAACATAGGGGTGCAGGTGCTCTTTGGAATTAATGTTTCTGTGTCCTTTGGGTAAATACCTAGGAGTGAAATTGCTGGATCATATGGAAGCTCCATTTTCAGCAGATTGAGGAACCTCCACACAGCTTTCCACAGTGGTTTAAAGCTGAGCTATTGTAAATAGTGCTGCTATAAACATAGGGGTGCAGGTGCTCTTTGGAATTAATGTTTCTGTGTCCTTTGGGTAAATACCTAGGAGTGGAATTGCTGGATCATATGGAAGCTCCATTTTTACCAGATTGAGGAATCTCCACACAGCTTTCCATAGTGGTTGGACCAGTTTGCACTCCCACCAGCAGTGCAGGAGAGTTCCTTGCAAAAAAGGTTTTTTCAAATGTAATTAAATTAAGGATCTTTGGATGAGATTATCCTAGGTTAACTGGGTGGTCTCCAAATTCAGTGACAAGTGTCTCACTAAGAGGAAAGACATACGGGGGAATGAGAAGGCCAAGTAAAGATGGATGCAGCGATCAGGATGACGCAGCCACAAGTCAAAGACTATTTGTGTGATGAGTGGGAAGAGGCAAGTCAGGATTCTCCAGAGAGTCTCAGAGGGAGCATGGCCCTGCCAACACCTTCATTTTAGAAGGCTGGTCTTTGAACACTGAGAAACTAGATGTCTTTTGTTTTAAGCCATCAAGTTGGTGGACATTCATTCCAGCAGCCCCAGAAAACAGCTACACATATCATCCCATATCCAGCAGCATCAAGTCAAGGTACATGTCAGGGAACAGGGAGACAAAACCGATTTCATAAGGAGGCAGAGAACGGAGAAATTTAATGGTTTGTGTGATTTAAAAAAAAAAAAATTCAAGCTAGATGAGGATTCCCACACATATCTTTTGGATCCTCTAACTCCAGCTGCTGGAGGCCGAACTGCTTGGGGTTTGGCGCAGAGCCTGGGCACACTGCCTTTTGGGTGGAGCGGACTCGTCTTTACAAGAGGCCTGGCATGCAGGCGTGATGGAAATAGATTGTACATGCTGTGTGTGGGCAGCAGGTGTGGAGGGAGGGATTTGAACATTAACGAGCGAGTTGTGATAGCCTCTGCTTGGCCTGGACTTCACCTGCTGAGGAGGCTCAGCCTGAACTGGGTGTGTCTGGTTCACTGTGGGTCAAACTGGACCAAAAATCAAGCAGCAGTGCCAAGAAAGTTCTCATGATAAAACCCTCCTTAGGCAGGATTTCTACCCAAATGGCCAGGTGTTGGCTTCCAAGGTCCATAAACTCACCAGTGTATCTTAAAATACTGCTGCATGTGTGTACTTTTCTGAGAGAGGGCCCAGAGCTTTTATCACCTCTTGAACTTTATGACCCCCTCCCCAAAGTTAAGAAACTGTGTCCTAAGAATCCAGAGCAAGATTCAGTGAGCATGACCCATTAGAAATGCCTCAAATGTCAGAGAGGAGCAGACATTCTAGCTACAAAGATATGGGTTTTATTTAAAGGGCTTCTGGAGCTCACCTGAGGGTAAACCTGTGTCTGAGGGGTCCAGAGGAGGTTGTAATTGACTATCAAACAACTGATACATACATACAAGCAGCTTTGCTTTGGGCCCCTATAGTGACTCTCTGTGGAGACTCTCTATTCCTCCGCTCAGCACCCTGCAAAGATGTGGCACACTGAGCCTTGAGTTCCCTCCAAGGAACAATAGCTCCACCTTGCAGGTAAGAGCACACAAGATATACCTCTGGAAACCTCCAGAATCTGGGGGTGGAGGGTAGTGGGGAAGAGGACTTTCACAGGCCAAGTGTCCTGCTGCAGCCTCCTGAAGATAAAGCAGTGAGCAGCATCCAGCCTAATGTCTTGTAAACTCTCCCCACAGACATGGGAATATTGAGGTGACACACCACTATGACTGAGGATTTGTACCCCCAAAAGATTATGCCAGTGTGTGTCTCCATTCTCATTACATTGCTCACAAATATTAATATAGTCCTATTTGAAAAAAATCCGCTAGATTCTTGCTCAGACTGTCGTGACCAAAAGAGGAATGTTAGTGCTTGTTCCCACACACACCCAGAGCATCTCCCCGAGCATAACAGCAGGAAGAGCTGGTGTGTGTTTGTGGAGAGCACAGGGGGTTACGAGCAGACACACAGCTCTGCTGAATGTGATTGGATGGTATTTTCAGACTCCTTGTAGGCCTGTGCAGCGCGTGATGGTAGGCTAAGAGGCCTCCACCCTCTGGGGCTGATACTGCGCGTGTCTCTGTTCCAGTCAACAGCTCTGGAGCCTTTTCACCGAGGTAAACAAGAAAATCAGATCCTTTCTTAAAACACTAGTGAAGGGGAAAGGGGAAAAAATGCATAGTTTTTATTGGGTTTTGTTTTTCTATAGTTCCATCAGTCAGGTAAAGACTAGAATATATATTTATACAGGATGGTGGTTTTTTTTCTTTTTTTGATAAAACAGAAAAGGAGCTTAGGGAATTCCCATATTGTCATTTGTTTAATAAAAAGAAGAAGCTAAAGCCTCAGCTCTAGTCTTCATTGAAATAGAAGGAAAAAAAAAAAAAAAACCAGCAAAGAGGAACTTGTTGAGAAGTGGAGTGAAGGCTGGCTTCCCTCCGGCCCACTCAACCCCGTCGCCATGGAGACTCTTGAAGGTTCCCGGAATGACTCACGATTTGCTGATGAAGCCTTTGAAATGGAAGCAGCACCAGGCTCAGAGACTGACTTAGTCTGCGGTCCTGGAAGAGTGAGCCTTTGGCTCCTAAGTGATGCCAGGATGCTGCAGACCCAACGGGTCCCTCTCTTCTTCCAGGGCCTCATTGTTTGGGAGAGCAGAGGTCAAAACATATTTGCCTGGAGAAGTCTCCTCCGTCACTGTTGGAGAAATATTGCTGTAAAACCTCGGAGTAGGACTGCTTGAAAGCGGAGCTCCACTGTGGGGTGGGGGCCCTCAGATGCCTGAAACACAGAACTGGCAAGAAGGTGTGAGGGTGCTGTGGGCCAAGTTTTTTCTAGGGAAGCCAAAACTCATTCACCTGGCTGTCCCTCTGGCTGCATTAAAATCTCCCAACTCAGGAATTCAGGCTCTGTGTAAAATAGTCTTGGGTTTCTCTTCCACCTTAGTAATGATATAAAGAGAGGGAGCCACAGGGAGAAGCTCCAAGGAGTTGTCTGCCCAGGGTTCTATCTGCTGGCCACCCTAAAATCATAACAGGCAATGTGTGGGTCTGGGAAAGCCCCTGCCCAGGGCTGAGCTATATGCCTGCCCCGGGCATCTGCCTAGAACCACGCAGCTGGCCAGGCCTTCCCAGGAAACTCCCTTGCCACATATCAGGATGCTTCTTTCTCAAAGGGCACTTCTCACCAAGGAATCAGCTCTTCTTGCACAAAGGCACAACGCTGACCACTGGGGCATTGTCAGCCCCTACTCAGTGGGCACCAGTGGCTTCTGCTCACCCAGAGTGCTCAGTGCCCTCCCTATCAGAAGACTTGTCCCAGGCCTCATGGCTCCTCCGGAATCTCTAATGCAGGGCTGTCCACCCACTCTCTAGGCGCAGCCTAGCCTGCCACTCACAATGGAAAGTCTAGGGAGGGAAAGAAACTTCTTGGTCAGGCCCAGGCCTTGTCTCAAACTGACCACAAGCATCAAGTCTGAGACTCAGTGTAATTTGCCAGGTTTGCCTCCACAAGACTTTTCTAAAAACTGAAATTCACCCAAATTCCAGAGTCCAAAATGCACAACTCTGCCCCTGCAGACTCTCAAAATGCCCCTTTCATCTGTGGAGGGGAGACCCAAGGGTATGGCTAGTCTTTCCTCTCTCACCTTAAATCTACATCCTGGTGACTGCAGACCTGCCTAATCAGAAAAACAAATAAGAAATAAAGGTCTGAGCAAAAGCTGCAGTTGCCTCCTCTCGACTATTTATTCTGATTTCTCGACAAGTGAGTTAATTGGATGGGCCCCCGTGACAGACATTCCATACTAAAATTCATAGCTTTCTGCCAAAACAACATATTGTGCGCTGCTATATTTTCCACGTTGGAACTTGGAACTGACGTGGGTCCCGGGCAGCTTTATGTAGAAAGGGAGGCTGAAGGCACAGACACAAAGGCAGCCACCCTGGAGGTTCCACCAGGGAAGAGGACTCTAGGCCTGACCCGCCCTGCACAGCAGCTCCTGTTCTCTGTTGTTCTGTCCTTGCAGGGCTCAAGTTCAAAGGGACTCAAAGGGAGCAAAGTGTAGGTGCCAGTTTTGAAGCATCCCTGGCTGGCACCTCCCTGCAGCCTGGGAAGATTTGGGCTGGCTGGTGACGGTGGCCTCTGTGGATCCAGCTGCCCCTAGAGTAGAGAGGCCCTGCCACGTGACCCAGTCCATGTCACCGTCTCTCCATGGGGCCAGGCAGGCTGAGCCCAATAACAGCACCAGCTTTTCAGGACAGCACAGTGTCTGGTGGCTGCTGCCTCAAGAAGGCAGGGCTGGGCCTCCCCGGTGGCGCAGCGGTTGAGCGCTGGGTTGCGAAGCTGCCCGCAACCTTTGCGACGCCGGTTCGATCCCCGGCTGCTCCCCGGTCACCGGAGGAGGGTCCCACATGGCGCGCAGACCTCTCCTGCCGCCCGCTGCTCCCCTCAGCAGTGTACTTCAGTCCTTCTGCCTGCTCTGCTCCCCGCTTTGGCTCTGGTGAATTCTCTCACCCTCCCGCGCTTCTGACTGTACCCAGTGCATGCATAAACAAAACAAACAAACAAGCAGACAAATAAATAAATGGAACATGCCTCTATAAAAAAAAAAAAAAAGAAGGCAGGGCTGGCTCTGGCTGCCCAGGGGAAGGGCATGGGCTGGGGGCAGTTCCAGGCCCTGAGCACACAGTTGCAGACCCCCAGTGACCCGTCTGCAGCCTGCAGGGCTATCTGGTGAGTTCCTTCTCTTTCAGCAGAATTGAACAGCTATCCTACGATACAGTGGTGATGCGTGCCCCTCTGAACCAGCTTGCTCTTCATTTCCTAGGATTTTCCATCCCTCTCTGCATGCCTTCTTTATCTACCAGGGTCCTTAGCAGCTACCATCCCTTGACCTCCTGGTCCTTTCTCTCGTCTCCTCACAGTCAAGGAGCGCCATGCAGTGATGCCAAGATCCCGAATCTCCTCCGGTACTCCTCTCCCAACACCCTCCCTCACCCTATAGCATATGTTTTCAGCACTAAACAGGTTGAGAGAGGCCAGCGCCTTCCTGGAAGACAACAATCTGGAGGCTTTGCCTCCATTGCAGGCCCCAGAATGTGCAGGGGATGCAGTCCAGAGTACAGGTGTAGGGGACAAAGGCGAGCCTAACTCCACCCTGCAGAATCTGAGCAGCTCACTCCACTGTGGACCACAAAGTCCAATGGATTCCCAAGCCACTGTGTCACTGTTCCTCTATTGTCCAAGGACCCCCCTCCACCATCTCTTACAGAGTTCTCCACAGCCCAAGAGCAGCTGGTGACATCATTTCCTCTTGGGAGTGCAGCCCCTTCTGCAGTTCTTCCCCCCACCTCTCCAGAGGAGCCCCTTCAGTTTTCCTCCCTGTCTCACCCTACCCTCACAACTTTTGGTCTGGGATTTCAGCCCTCTACGGTCCTTTTCCTTGAATGCTAGACCCTCTCTGGGCGGCCTCGGCCCTGCAGAGTTGCCATGACTCTTCCATGCTGACACTATCTCCATTTAAGAATCCAAATCTCCTATCAACAGGACCTCTACTTCTAAGTGTTGAGGCAACATAAATTAAGTATATCATGAATTAAGCAAGTTACCTGCCTCCTTTCAGAGCGGTTCTTTCACTAGTATCACCTGGTTTGACTAACATTAACGCCTCTACCCAGTAACCTGAAAACCTGTCTCTCTCACCAGCATCACCACTGTACCTGTCCTTTCAAATTCTCGATGTGCCAGAACCTAAGGGGAGTGCTTAGACTTATTTGCCCCTCACCACAAAACTAAGGAATAGTACTTTTAAGTCCCTGCTTGAAATATGAGAACACCAAAATTAGAAAGGTGAAGAAATTCTCCCTTCTATTTACAATAATGAAGACAAGGAAACAATGTAAGTGCCCCCAAACAGAAGAATGGATCAAGAAGATGTGGTATATGTACGCAAAGGAATACTACTCAGCAATCAAAAAAGATAAACTCATACAATTTGCAGCAACATGGATGGACCTGGAAAAGCTTACACTGAGCAAAGTAAGGCAGAAGGAGAGAAAGACGAATACCAGATGGTGTCACTTATATGTAGAATAAGGGAAAGCCAAATAAAGGGTCAAAGACAAACTTTAAAACCAACCCTTGAAAGCTAACCATAGATCTTCAGCTTTCAGAGGGGAAGGGAAGAAAAAGGCGTGAAAATAGGGCGAGAGGAGGGGAGAAAACATCGGACCATAGTGGAGAACTACGGGTGTTTCAGTGAGGGAAGGACTATGGAGACTAACGCAACGGGGGAGTCCTACACTGTCAAAACACTGGTAAGGATGTAAAATAATGGTACTTCAATAACAATAAATAAATTTTAAAAATAGAAATGTGCCCCTAATCTCACAAGTAGTAAATGATGACTTTGACATTCACACTCAAACAAGCTGAAGCAGAGGAATCACATGCACTGACCTGCCATCAGCCAGGACCTGCTTTTCGCAGGACAGGTCTCCTGACATAGACAAGAACCATGTGGTACTGGAGACAACTGAGGTTCGAGGCCACTGGTGCCCTGTCCGAGGTCCCAGAGCTGTGACTCGTCTCATTCTTCCACAACTCGTCTGCATTCTTCCTTTGAGGGAAGGGGCTCCAGAACATTCAATGGGATTTCCTTCTCTCCTCAATGCCAATTGAGTTTAAAATTCTGTGTGAGCTATCACGATCCCAGCTATGACTAGCAGTTGTTCTGAATTTCCATTGATAGAGAATAAAAAGAAACCTAAGTTAGAAATATTTTTAGAAATCTTACAGATCCAGAGAACTGATTGGATCTGTTCTCCCTTAGTAAAGGAGTCTATGAACCTCTCTATCCCTCTCTTTCTGGAAATGCCTTTAAATGGCTCTGAGACCTGGACAGCTGGAGTGAGTTTGGAAGAATCCAACATGAAGGTAGCCCTACCACTCCATACCCAGGGTTGCTTTTGGCTTGTAAATATATTTGATTTGGCACACATAGCATTTCATGAAAATCCTGATTTCTGGCTCGTTCAGAAAAATCCGTCGGTATGACAACCCTGGACTCTCTGTCCCAGTTGGCAGCAATCCCTGCTGGAGCAGTCAGCCTGCCTCCTTGGACAAGACCTGGACGCTCCAGTTGGCCTCAGCCCCTCCAGCTGGCCTTGCTAGTAGTGTTACCTTCCTGAACTCAGCCTGTCAGTGACCTCAGATGATAGTAGTAGAGTCAGTCTTTCAAATGAGCACCTTTCCATTTAACCCAAATCTGGGCAGTGCCAAACTTTGTTAGAGAGCATTAGAGCGTGCACTGCAGACCAATTAACTCTTGCAAGGGAGGGTCTGATTCCCACTGTCCTGTTTTATTTCTCCATGAATACAATCAAATCATGTTATCTTCTTGCTTACCTTCTGGGGAAAGTGGAATAAGTTTTCAGCAGGTGTTGATATACAAACTTATTTCTCAGCGTTGCCAACTTTGCAGCACTGAATCACATGTTGATTTCTACTGAGTGAAAAATCCAGGGCTGCCTCGAGTCTGACAGATAGAGTCCAATCGCCTGTTTACTCTGCTGCTAATCACAACCATGTTTACAGGAAAATGCCCTCATCTGCTTCCAGCAGCTCCAGCCACTCAGCCATGTGAGAGCTGTCTTCAAAGTCAATTGCCTGTCATTTTGCTGATTTATGTTGAGCAACTGCAAGGACCCCTCGAGGTATTTGTAGCTAGCTTGATGATTCCCGGCTTATAAAGTGGCAGTGGGCAGAGAATTTCAGTTCAAATTCCCATCAAGACAGAATTTAAATCCCCAGCTCTGCTGCTCATATTTGCAATGTGAGCGCTTTAGATAAGCAGAAACCATCATGCCCCAAATGCGGGGAGCACAACCTGGGCTTCTTCAAATGGAGCCTGAACCTAAATCTGCTTTCAGACCTTGGCTGGGAAAGTGATTCTAAGTCTTTAAAATCGTGATCCACATATGCTTTTCCCCAAGAAGTATTGAGGACTGAGGCAGGATGGGAACTATCAGATGAGATTGCAGGAGCCCGAATGCCTTGCCCTCCCCTTCTGCCTGGATTCTCAACCAACAGAATCTAATTTCTTTGGAATAACTCACCCTCTAACAGAAGTTTTCTTTTAAAAAATGAAAATATTACTGCAAAGGGTGACCTATTAAATTACTAAGCCATTAGCTTCTGGTTTAGCTTCAATTTTAACAGAATACAGATTCCCTTCTATGCCCATTCCTTCTTAATTCCCCGCCCCTACATGACAGTAAGTGCTGGAAGGTTCCAGATCTTAGGAAGCTGGCTCTCCTCTGCTGCTGCTGCTGGAAGGTTAGGGGGCAATTTCTTTCTGAGAATCACCCCTATTCTGCAGGGTTACCTTCCCAGCACTGCCCTAGCACTGCATCCCAAAGAACCACAAATAGGTGCAATTTTAATGTTCTCTCTTGTGGAAGAGCACAAATGATTTTCGGATTGCCCGCTGCTGATAGTGCCTGTATTTCTGTACTGTTTGTGTACTCGATGTCTCAGCTAATAAATTTGCACAATGTTGAGGATGAATGGAGACTTAGAGGTCTAGTTCAATCCCTTCAGTTGAATAAAGTGGGGTTCAGAGAGCTCCCCCAAATCAGGAGACCCCAGGGACCCTTAAGAGTGCAGACATGTGAGAGACTGATTCATCCAAAATTGAGGCCAACTCCAAAAAGAGTTTCATTGACTCATCTTCCCATCATTTTCCAGCTCACACTTAGAGAAAGTGTGTATTTCTGCCATTTAGAAAAAGATTGCTCAGCTGTAACCTGTCATTTCCTTCTTTGTTTCTATATTGCAGCCACCTTTCTCCGTATTTCTGTCAATTGCCCTATTTAGCCAGTTCCAAACTAGCTACATGCCTTTGTGCCATGAGCTGTGATGTTCTTCAGCTGGGTAGCAAGACGCAAGGCCAGCTTTCACTTGCCTCTCCTTCTTCATCCTATAGCTCATAAAACTGCGTTCCCTGCCCGCTGTGTGCTGTTATTCCTCAGACTTGCCACTGGGTGGCAGTGTTTCAGAGCATTCCTGCTCCCTGCAACGTGGCTTTGGGCTAGACTGGTGGTTTGTCTTTTACAGCACAAACAGGGTTGTGTGAACAGGCAGAGCAAAGGGAGGCTGGCTGTGGTGCTCGGAAATAGAGTATTAAATATTATGGTAACGAGGGGAAGAGGGATGCGTACTGTCTGTGTACTTTCAGAGCTTGCTGTAGCCACAAAGCTGACATCTGTCATCATTTAAACAAAGGAATCTCAAACCCTTCAGCTGTTTGGGAGGTGTCCTTGAAAAGGATGACCATAATGCTTTGCCCTCTTTTTGATTTTTTAAGAGCTCGCTGGACCCTGATTCACCCACAAAAACAGCAACCAAAAAGGAAAAAAAATCCCCTTGAGCATTATGTGTTTGCTGGACAGGGTAGTAATGGCCTAATCCTCCTAATGGTCTGTTTAAAGGGGGGCAGTGGGGGAAGGTAGGGCCATCTGCTGATTACAATAAGCACTGAGGAATGGAAAGAGCATTTAAAGAGACACCGTTGTCCACTTGGACTCCACTAGGTCATCTGTCATTTCAAGGGTACATATAGGGCTTGAATTTTAGTATCTGAATTATTTGCATGGCCTGAACTCGACATGCAATGTCTCAGACTGGAGATGAATCTAGGAGCTGTTTGTTTCCGCCCCTCCTGCTTTCTGGAAAGAACTTCTCTGGGGACTGAAAAGAATGTGGTCTGAAACGCTTCAGCATTTACATCATGGGTTGGATCCTATGGAGGTCAAACCAAATGTTTTTATTGTAAACAAGTCAGCCTGAGACCAAACTGTGAAGCAGCCGTTTGATTTCCTAGTCTCCCTGCCAGCCCTGGCCTCCACACAGGAAATGGTCCTCTGTCCCAGCTGCTCTGGTTCCTCCCTCATTGCTTCAGCTGCACTACGCCTTCCCTCCCAGGCCTGACAGGGAACTAAGCAAAGTTCCTTCCGAGGACCAGAAGAATAAGAGGCTTGCCATTCAGGGAAGCTGGAGGCAGGCAGAGCCCCGGGTTCCCTCCTGGCCAATCCTGGCTCAACTGGGCAGCAACTGTTGTCACATCCGGGCATTTTATATCCCAGCTCAATTACACAAAATCAAATGTTTGGTCCCTGACCGAGAATGTAAAGCTTTAAGGAGAGAGAGCTCCTTATTGAGCTTCTCCCCTGGCAGAAGACACAGGGCCCAAGGAAGGGCACGGTTGCCCATGTGGGGAAGTCGTGAAAGCCTCAAAGAAGAGTGAAACTTGAATTGGGCCTTTATGGAAAAGCAGATTGAGCCAGAAGAAGAGAGGAGGAGGAACAATTCCAGAAGGAGACTTCAGATTAACAAGGCATGGAAAGCAGAAACATTCAAAGTAAAACGATACATGGTGTGGTTGAAGTTGAAGGATTTGAGAAGCACAGCAGGAAAAAGGGCAGCTGAAGTGGATCTGGAATCCCTGTGGGTGGCTTCCTTCCTTTGCAAGGAATAGACATTCAATTTGTATCTTAAGTGAACAAGGTGGAATCTTAGACATAAGGGGTTAAAAAAAAAATTCAAGAAAAAGACACAAGAAAGCACATGACCCTGTCTCTAAGAAAAGGAGGGGCAGTAATGAGCTCCTAAGAGACTGGAGTGTGATGTGGAACTGAGTATTTAGTGTATGAATGGAAAATGTGAGGTATTGTAAGGCCAACAGATCAGAAGACAATTGTCATTGAAAAGATAGTATGTAACTCCCAATTCCCAAGAACAGGTGGCCTGCCACCCTCCACATGGTCACAGGAGAAGCACCAAGGCCCTTCCGGAGGCAGAGGGGGCAGGAAACGGAGCAAGAGCTCCACTGTGGTGTGGAGCAGGTAAGATGGGGCAGGCAGGCCGAGGATTAGTTTGCTTGAATCATCATAGCAGATTGGTGGCATCAGGGCTGTTGTGTCTGGTGCCTGGTCCTGGAGTGACCAGGGCGGGGAACAGCAATCCTGAGTGAGAGCCCCAAGGGGTGATGGCGGGGGATAGGCTCTGCACAGGCCGACTTACACTTGAAAAGCACAGTTCTGGACATGTTGTTTACTACTCTGTTGTGGTTAGCCCAAGGAGGGGATGATCCTACCAGGGTCAGCAAGACCCCGGATGTCAAAGCATAACAATATAGAAAATAAGAGGGGCCTCCCTGGTGGCGCAGCCGTTGAGCGCTGGGTTGCGAAGCTGCCTGCAGCCTCTGCGGCGCTGGTTCGATCCCCGGCTGCTCCCCGGCCACTGGAGGAGGGTCCCACATGGCGCGCAGACCTCTCCTGCCGCCCGCTGTTCCCCTCTGCAGTGTACTTGGTCCTTCTGCCTGTTCTGCTCCCTGCTCTGGCTCTGGTGAATTCTCTCACCCTCCCGCACTTCTGACTGTACCCAGTGCATGTATAAACAAAAAAAAAAAAAAAAAAACAAATAAATAAATAAATAAATAAAAACATGCCTCTATTAAAAAAAAAAAAAAAAAAAAAAAGAAAATAAGAGACATGGTTAATATGCCAAGGACAGGTCACAGTTCTTTCCTCGGTCACAGTGTGGCTCTGTTCATACAGCCATCTTGTCCCTGTGGTACCGCCCTACGCTACTCTCGTCTCTAGATTGACTGGCTCGTCCTCAGCCCTTGCTGGTGCTCTTTACTGGAGTTAAGATTCCTAGGACTGGAGGAGACTGGTCCAGTGGTTTGCATCCAGCAGCAGCTGCTCCTGCCAGGCAAATCTGTATGCCAGGCCACCCATACCGGCTGCCCACAAATCAAGCGCCTACTCCTGAGCCCATCAGTTTACTAGTGGGTCTCGTGAATTGGCAGCCGACACTGGGAGCCCACTGACTACAAAGGTCTAGGGGGTGGAGAGAGGTGCTCTGAGGACTCCCAGAAGGAGAAAATGCAACCAGCTAGCACCTCATTTGGCTTTTCCTAACTAAAACCTCTGAAGACCTGAAATGTATCCAAGTTGCAACTGCAGATGCACCCAGGGGTTTTAAACAGGGTGGTGACATGTGAAACAGACTTTTTATAAGGAAGACCAGCCTGGCAAAAACATGGAGGGATGGGCCGAAGCGGGAAGAGCCTGGAAACAGCGAGCGGAGAGGAGGGGGCAGTTCCAGAGACAGGCTGAAGGGAGCCTTGTGGAACTTAAGCTGACTAGCCAAGGAGGAAGACTCTGGAGCATCTGAAGACTTTGAACCTGGAGAGAGGTGGTACTTCCCTGACACAAGCCTCAGAGGGCAGACAAGGTTCCAACAGGAGAGAGCTTGTATAGTCAGGTAGCTGTGTCCGGAGATGGGCACCAGCAGCACCAACTGCTGCTGAGCAGGAAGCAGTGTGTCCAGCCAAGCACCTTCCGAAGCATACAGTGTTATAACACACTTTTGTGAGCCAAGTAACTCCATGACCACACCTACCACATTCTTGGATTTTTCCAAATTTTTCAGAACTCTCAAAGTCCATGTTCCATGTTCCCAATAAATAAAAGTGCCTACCACATGTCTCTGATATCCTCCACCCTCACTTGTCCAAGTATGATTTTTAAATAACTAAAAGCACGACTCTCTCACACAAATTTACACAGAGTATCTGCTAAAGAGTCATTTTACTCAGTAATGAGGAACCAGCAGGAGAGTGAATCCAGTTCAAAGAACACATGTGGAACAAGTCACCCTGTGCTTTCTGGAACGTTGAAATAAGTTTGCTTTGTTAGATACAAAACCAGTTAAGGTCCTACAGGGCAATACAATTGTAACCCTTTAGGTTATATTTTCAACTGGGCAAAAATGTTTGCATTTCTACTAGACAAAAAAAAAAAAAAAAAATCACTTCCAACTTAGCAGTTGTCCATAAGTTCACATATCACGTCCCACAGCTTGGCCCTCCTCAACAGTTAATAGTTGAATGAGGGCTGCTACTTAGAGACTGGATGGTTCTTGCCGTCAGTGGATCTTTTCAGCAATACTCTAAGTTGACCCTGGAAGGTCATGCAATTGCCCTGTTGCTTTATTTTAGACAATTCTTTCAAGCATCCTCCATCCTGCCTTGTGATGTTAGGTGGCAGCTGGAGCATCAGTCCTCATGCAAGTTTTTCTTGATATTCCTGAAAGGTCAGATCTCCTTGTTGATTTGCTTCCGTACTGTCTCAAGCATGTCGCCTCCACAGCAGCTGGAGTTAAAGGAAAACTTAATTTTGACACAGTGAGGAAGACTTCATTCAGGACTCTGTAACAGATGCCAAGACTGTTGCCATAGGGCGAGCGAGGGCTCAACTCCTAATATAAGGGCAGGCGGAGATCTGGAGCTGTGAGAAGAGTGAGAGGTCAGTGGATGGACAGTTACTAAAGGAGATATCAAAGACAGGGTGGTCTTGCTAAGCAATATCCTTACTGAAAGAAGTGGGGGGATTCTCTAAGTTAATGTAGCAGCGTTCTTGCTGAGACTGGGCAATGCAGGCCTGGTAAAGACAGAAAGGGAGCCAAGGTTGAGGAAGTGGAGAAACGGGCTCACAACACCTGACCAAAGTTGGGTGGAAATGAGTTTTTGTCAGATGCTACCGCTTTCATTTTTTGTGTCTATTTTCTAATGGACATGTCATTCACGTCTGTCTCCTCTTCAAGAACATAAGCTCCTTGTGGACTATCAGCTTCTGCTAACTGTTGCATCCAGGCAGCTACACTAGGCTAGAGGCATAGAAGATACTCGATGTTTCCTGGGTGGATGGATGGATGGATGGATGGATGGACACCCAGGCAGGGGAAATGCCCTGGAAGGCAGCAAACTGTGATCCACATACTGCAGCTAATTCACTGCATGTCTTTACTTCCTTTCTTTGTTTCTAGTTGCTTAATTGCACCTTTTCTCATTTGACTGCCTGGCTGAGAAATCAGCTCTAGGGGGACTCAGAGCAAAGTCAAAATGTTTGCTCCTGGCTTGCTGGTGCTGACTCAGGCAGCTCTGCATGCTGAGACTGAAAAGCACTGATCAAAGTCCCAGGGAGCAGCTACTTCTTTCTCTCTTATGCAGATGACTTCTGGTTTGTGCAGCCTGCCCTCTGCCTCTAGTTTCTGCCCCACTTGCCAGGGGCTTAGAACTCCCCCTATAAGCCTTGAGTTAAAGAGGAGACTGTGAGGACATGATGACCACTGCATTATTTCATTATCTTATTTGCTGGAGGGGTGGGGGAGGGGAATGTTGGCTGAGCGCCAAGGATTGAGAAGGGCACCTCTTCCAGAACAAAACAGAGGGGCCTTCCTGGTGGCACAAGGAGTGCCAGCAACCTATGAAGCTGTCCGCAGCCACTGCAGCAAGAGTTCGACCCCCCTGGCCAGCCAGGGAGAACCCACAGGGCACAGCAGACCTCTCCTGTCGCACCCGCTGCTCCCCTCAGCAGTGTATTTCAATCTGCCTGTTCTGTTCCCCACTCTGTCTCTGGTGAATCTTCTCCCGGCCGCCGCCCCCCAATCGCTGGCCTATACCCCAGCTCTTATATGCATAAATAAACAAATCTTAAAAAAAAAAAAGAACAAAACAGACAGTGTAACTGGGGGTCAATCTCCCTACTTCCTGACCTCCTTATGGTGTGTTAAGACCATTTCTCCATCCCTTTGCCTCCATTTCCATTCTTAGTGTTCATCGCTGAGCAGTCTCTGCATGTTCCACTGAGCCTCCTTCTCTTACTTGTTCCTTCCCATGTTCTGATTTCTTTTCTTTTTCTTTTCATTATTACATCAGTGGCGCCTTCCTCATTTTTAAAAATTTTCCCCAAAATTTTGTTTCTTGAGGTAAATTGGATTTACATCTTTGTATCTTTTCAGGATGTTATAGCCTCAGACTTCTACAAACACACTTTTATACCCTGCCCACCACCCACGCCCTAACAATCCTCCTCCATGTTCCACAAGGCCCCCGCCTTCCCGCTCTTACCTGTCGCTGTCACCCTCTGGCCTCAATCTTTGATTTCTAAAGATTGAGGCCCCAAAACTCAGAACTATTCTCCATTCTAGATATTCACTCCCAGTATCTCATCTCTAAAGGCCTGGCAGCTCCCAAATGTCCATGCACAGCCCAGACCTCTTCCCAGAACCCCAGGGTCACATCCCAGGGTACTCTGCTTTGAGGATTACCCCAAGATCCCTGCTGCTTACTAGTCATGCCTCCATTTGTGTGAAGACTAGATTCAGAGTTTCACTTCTAACAAGTAGGACAGCATCCAGCTGATGGGAGTCTTCTTCCAAGATCAGCTTCCATCTTGTTGGCTGTCCTTTACGCTGTCACTTGTTCTCTGTGACAGAGGCAGCTGCCATGCTGCCAGCTCCCTATGTACAGGGCATAGATGGCCTCTGGTCAAGTTAGTGAGGACCGTAGGCCCCCAGCTCGACATCTGTGAAGCACTGGGTCTCATGAGTGAATGTGGAGACAGTTCCTCCTCAGTAGCCTCTTCAGATCAGACCCCCCACTCCTCAGTGCAGCCCTGCTGGAAACCCCAAACCAGAAGACCCAGCTACATCACACCCAGGCCCTAACCCACAGAGACTGAGATACTAAATGTTTGCTGTTTTAAGTCATTGAGTTTAGGATTTGTTATACAATAAGAGGTAACTGATACTATATCTAACTGCCTACTTTACTTGCATGAACAAAGAACATCTCAGATTTAACACAGTCAAACCAGATCTTGATTTCCTATCCTGAGAGGAGAGAGAACAGAACATATGAAAGATAAAGAAACACAGACAAGGAGAGCAACACTGTGTACAGATGTGCTGGGAAATATGGGGGCTCAGGCGACCAAACTGTCAGAGAAATCTGACAGAGGGAAGTTCATGCATGCGAGAATCAACAATTGGCCCTGGATACAGGGTGGGCACCCCCGCTCAGTGGCAAACATCCCGTGGATGCTGTTGTTAAATTACATGACTCGGTGGAAGTGGCCACCTGGAGTCTGCTGCACTGACACTGGTTAGTGACATGCGGACAGCCTGAGCTGATGCCAGAAGGTCATCGCCTAAAGTGGAAGACATGGTTTCATTCCTATTTTTGGTGAAAACTGAGGTTTAGGGAAGTCAGAGACTTCCTGGGCCATAAAGTTGTCCCTTATGGAACTTGCACTGACACCTAACTTATTCCTCTACAGTGGACCTTGAGTTGCATCCACATCCGAAGAAAATACCATAACCATGTTCACTGATGCATTGACAAACCCCTGCCAGGAGAAAAGGAAGCCAGATGGGCCCTGTGTGACTGTGGTCACTGGGAAGCAAAGGGAGCATGTGCGCATGGGACCTGGTGAGGGACACCAGATGTGTCTTTTAGGCCAGCATTCAGGGGCTGATTGTTTAGCCACATGCCCTAGAAGACATGAACATAGAAAGAGAGGAGTCCTGGTGCATTATAGAGTGTAATACCAAGAGGGCAGTGAGGAACTGCCCATTTTAGAGCAGTGAGCTAGGCAGCCTGGGCACCGTGGAAGCTCCAGGGTCTTGGGTGTGGGACAGGCGGCAGACCAAGATGGCATTGCTGTGAGGCTGAGCCACCCAAGGACACAGAGGCAGTGCCTGGAGACCTCCAGTGGTTCCGAAAGCAGGACAGGAAGGAAAGAGACACATCAGTAGACCTCACAACCTACACACTACAAGAGTGTTGTGCCTGAGAAACAGGCAAAGATGCTGAGTTAGGCGTCCACTATGGTGCCTGGTGAGAGAGAGGTAGACCTGGCAGGAGAGGGCAGGGGCATGCGCAGAGGTCCCAGGGCTTGCATGAACAAAGAGCACAAGCTCAACAGGAACTTTGGACATCCTAACAGTGGAAGAGGAGGTTTGAGGCAATCCTATCTTAAAATGTAGGGCGGTCCCTCATGACCAATTACCCTGAAAGCAAAATTTAGGCCTGGCCATCAAATTCACAAGCCAGTGCTCTTTTTACTTTATCATGACTTTACACGTTACACGAACTCATTCAACTCTGAGAATTCCCCAGCCGACTCTGGGTGACAGCCTGACATTCACATGACAAACATCCTCTCCCCGCTCCTTTCTGGCTCAGCTCACTCTCTCCTTGGTGCCAGTTTTTGCCTGTCCTCTGGATGATGATGGAGTCTGAAGGAATGCTCATTTTCTAAAGGTTTGCTCTCATCATATATCAATGACGGGACTTTGCAAATCCATCGTATCTTATTGATTTTGACAGCATGCTCTGAGGGGCATGCAGTGAGCACAGATTCCTTGTGTGAAGACCACCCGGGAGCAGCATTGATGTTCTGGCCAGTGCAGGAAGGCTCCAGCAGGACCATCACTGATAACGGGCAGCAGGCTGCTTATTCACTCACTGGCAGCTAATCCAACAACTGAGATCTGAGATCTGGATCTGTAATGACTTCAAGTCATGGGTTGTTGGCCTCTTTTCAGCTCTCCCCAACAATGGAGGCTAGAGACATGTTCAAATTGCTCTGCAAAGTGGAAACATTCACAGCAATCATTCATGGCTTTCTTCACCACATGCTCATCAAGTAGAAGTGTGTGCCAAGCACTGAGCTGCAGGTCTGGAATCCACTGGCGAGCACGATTAACCCATGGTCCTGCCCTCAAACAGAAATATGGGGAGACAAACAAGTGAGCAGTCATAAATAAAGAGCCAAGCAGCCGTGTTGGGAAGGTGGCAGCCCAGTTCTCACAGAGGGGCAGGTGCTCTGGGTTGACTAGAGCCCATACAAGGCCAGCTTTGATGAGAGAAGCTGAGGGCACCAATACAGTGGGCAGAAACTGGTTTGTTAACAATGTCAAGGTTGTGAAGAAGCTGGTTCTCTGAGAATCGAACGTTGTTCTTCAACCCAGACTCCTTGGAAAGCTTCAGCAAAGGATTACCAAGCTGATGATATTTCAACATTTGTTTCTCCCCGACTGGGCTTCTACCCGAGTGAAAGCATGCACTGTGGCATTTAAAAGCATACATTTTAGAAACAGACTCCCAGCTCCTCTTATTAACTGTGTGGCTTTGAGTTAATTCCTTAATGTCAACATCTCTGAGGTCCAAATTCTTCATGCAAAATGGAGATAATCATAGGGTTGTTAGAAGATGTGTTAGTCAGGGTTGTCCAGAAAAACAGTATCTCTCTGTCTCTGTCTCTCTCTGTCTCTCTCTCTCTCTCTCTCTATCTATCTATCTATCTACCCACCTATCCACCTGTTGCCTTCATGTATATTAAGAGATTTATTTTAGGGAATTGGCTTACATGATTATGGGAGCAATGAATTAGAAATCCACAAAGCAGGCCAGAAACTCAGGTAGGAACTCATACTGTGGTCTTAAGGAAGGATTTCTTTTCAAGAAACCTCAGTTTTTGCCCATAAGGCCTTTCAACTAATTGGGTGAGTCTCACCCATGCAATAGAGGGTAGTCTCCTTTTAAAATCAACTGATAGTAAATGTTAGCCACATCTACAAAACATCTTCATAGCAACACCTAGATGAGACTTGGATTAAATCACTGGGTAGTATAGCTCATCCAAACTGACTCAGAAAACTATCCATCACAGGAGTCAAGTGAGGTGAAGTAAGTATGACACTTAGCCCAGCCGCTGCCACAAAGTGAATAGACTGAACTAAATAGATTAAAAATAGTTTTTATTTTGAATGTATTCAAAAATATTGGGCACCCACTGTGACTGGCGGAAGCACATCTAATTGCCCTCTGTGAGAGACATCACTAGTACACCCCCAGCCAAAAGCTACCTAGTTTGGTTCTTTGGATCCCCCAGACCCCTCTGAGCTGGCCCCTGCCTGTTATGCCTTCTAGTCTCTCTCTACACTGGTGGAAAGTTATCTCTTTATCAGAAACTGCTGCCAAAGAAAGCTATCAAAAAACAACTCTGTAGAAGCTACCAGGAGTATTCTCATCATTATTCAGACATTTGGGTGAACCTAGGCCTGCATTTCCCTGTATATATTAGAATTCATATTAGTGCCTTTATTTTCAACCAAGACCTTATTAGCATTCTCATGGGCCATAGCTCTTTAATACCTTAAGGGACATCTGAATCTCATTTCTTCTGTCCAGTGAAATTCCTTTTCTCCTTATATGTTTAGTGATACAAAAACTTTTGGCTGATTGAGGAGGAATGGAGACTAAAAAAGTAGAGACGTGTGAAATTGGAAATACAATTAAAGTAATTTTACTTATGGAGTTGCCTTCAGCAGGACTTGGCAATACACCAATAACCTATCATCAAAAATGAAAAACATATACTTCTAAACAATGGGCACAAAGATGGTAGCCATAAGCCCTTTATCATGGGATTACTTTCCTTCTCTGTGTTTAGAAGATATTTATGCAGTATGCTGTATACCATATGTAATTCATGACAGAGAGAAAGAAACAGGAATGCTCTCTCACCAAATTGGGACTGAAGAATGAAGATGACCTGATGGGCAATGAGAATCCTATCACTAATTAGAAATATTTATAACAGGTAATTGGTTAGACATGCTTGAAATCAAACGCCACCACCAAAGGGATAGAAATAATCTCAATAACACACTGATCTGGGGGCTAAACCTGTGAGTGGAGACCAGAGAATGTTGTCTCAAGGAGGCCAAAGACGCCCTGAGAGCAGGGAGTCCAAATGCAGGATGGAGTTCAGAGAAGCCAGCAGCATTGGCTTCCTCCTCAGCAGCAAGCTAAGCATCAGGGCCTGGGCTTGGTCTAGGGAATGGGCCACAGGAAAGAACAAGAAAGTGAAGCCAGAGACAACATGGAAATGTGTTTGGTGTGCAAGGCTGAAGCAGTGGAGTGGCAACCCAGCTGGACCTTGTAATTTGCCTGCCCACCTGCAGTCAGTGCTCCAGATGTCCACATTCTGCTTCAAAATGGCCCTAGGACTCAAAACAACTGACCCAACACAAACCACAGAAACAGATAGGAGAGAAGAAAGTAAACAAATGAAATTACAGAGATTCCATTTGCAGAGAAATCATGGAACCCCAGGCTAAGGACCTGCTGGCCACTGAAGCAGCTTTTTTGTTTGGTTTGATTGTTTAGAAGGGCCTTGATCCAGTACTATCCAGACAGTATGAAAAAATAATTATATAACCTATACTATTATACTTTAAAAATATTTGTTGAATGTCTGTGGTGTTCTAGGAGCTTAGGATGTGGGGGTGAACAAAAAGACAAAATTTTGTGACCTCATAAAGTTTACTTTCTAACTGGGAAAGACTGACCAAAAAACAAAATAAGTTAAATATATATGATGTTAGCTGGTTGATGGTCTTATGGACCAAAAAAAAGCAAAGAATGGAGAGTCAGAGTTTTGCTGGGAGGTGTATGATACATAATTTTAAAAACAGAGGTCAGGAAACCCTTTGCTGAGAGGATGGCTTTTGAGTAAAGAGCTGGAAGAAATGAGGGGGTAGCCAGTGATGGATCTAGGGGGGAAATGCATTGGACAGAAACAGCACAGGCCCTCTGGTAGAATATACTTTGGCATGTTGAGGCACAGGAGGGCTGACAGAAGTATGTAGGCCTAGCAAGGGGAGAACAGAAGAAATAGATGGGGAGGTGCTGTGGGGGTGGTTATTCAGCACCAGGATCTTGGGCCAGCAGCAAGCTTGACAGACACACGGATACTGGACTTGCCCCCACTGAGTCAGAATGTGCATGTTCACGAGGTCCTTGGCTTGTGTGCACATCAGTGTTTGACAAATGCTGACATGGAATGTACCAGAGGGTCCTGAACATTGGAGGGAATTGACCATCTTACATCTTAGCATGATCACCCCAGTTGGTGTGAAGAGAATAACCTGGAGGGGACAAGAGTGGAAGCCAGGAGATAAATTAGAGGCTTTAGTCACCAGGCAAGAGATGCTGATGATCAAGTTAGAGGAAGGGTTAAGAAGTAATCAAATTCATGCATGCAACTCAATAGCAAAAATCAGATAACCTAATTTAAAAAATGGATAAAGGATTTGAATAGACATTGCTCCAAAGAAGACCTGCAAATGGCCAACAGGTTTGAAAAAAGATGCTCAGCACACTCATCATCAGGGAACTGTCAATCAAAATTACCATGAGATACCACCTCACACATTTTAGGATCCTATTATTAAAGAAATAATAAGGTAACAAGTGTTGGTGAGGCTGTGATTTGGAATCCTTGTGCACTATTGGTGGGAATGTAGAAGATGCAGCTGCTGTGGAAAGTAGAATGACAGTTCCTCAAAATAATTAAAAATAGAGTTGCTGTATGATTCTATGTCCCATTTTCGGGTTTTTATCCAATAGAATTGAAATCAAGATCTCAGAGAGATACTAGCATTCCCATGTTTATCTCAGCATTATTCATTGTAACCAAGACATGGAGACAACATAAATGCCCTTTGACTGATGAATGTGGTAGATACGTACAATGGAATATTATTTAGACTTTAGAAGGAAGGGAATCTGTTATATGAGACAACATGGATGAACCTAGGAGACATTGTGCAAAATGAGGTAAGTCAGTCACAAAAGGACTAATACTATAGGTTCAACTTCCATCATCTTTAAAATAGTCAAATTCATAGAAACAGAGAGTTAAATGGTGGTTTCCAGGGCCTGCAGGGAGAGGGGTATGGAGAGATGCTGTTCAGGGGATATAAAAATGGTTAAGTTCTAGAAGCCCGCTGTGCAACACTGCACTGCAGTTAACAACACAGGCACAAGCTACATGACCATTTTTCACTCAGCAACAGACTGCAAATGTGAAGGTGGTCGCTATGTATAGCCTGGGGTGTAGCAGGCTACCCCACCCTGGTCTGTGTGGGTGCACATTCTATGAGCCTGGCACAACCATGAAATTGCCTGATGTGGCCCAGTTGCCTGTTAAGCAACTGTGCAGTATTATACACTTAAAAATTTGTTAATGCTGTGGCTCTCGTGTTAAGTATTCTTAGTACAAAAATGCTTTCAATGATCAGATTTGGATAGATTTAAAGGGAGGCCAGGCAAGACTTGCTCATGGATGGGATGTGGCGTGAGGGAAAGAGAAAGGAAAAACATTACTCCAAAATTTTTCAAACCTCTCTATACTTCCTGAGCACATACTAAGTGCCAGGCACAGCAGCTTTACTTCCATTTTCTCATTTAATCCTCACAACACCCCTTTTGGATCCACTGCTGTTAATCCCAGAGAGGTCAACTCCCAAGGTTGATGTGAGGGGTCAGGATAGAGGTGAGTGTGCTGGCTTCGAAGTCTGGGCTCTTCTCACTGCTCAAAGCTCAAGTCCCTTCTGTCAGCCCTAGCCTGGCCCCACTCTAAAGGGATGATGTGTGCGAGCGCTGGAGATAGCCACAGCTCAGAGCACACTGTCTGTGTGGCCCTGCACATATGAGCCCAGCTCCTCAACTGTAAAAAGGGTGTATTAATACTTTATAGCATTGTGGCAGGATGAGGTAAGAGGTTGAATCTCAAGCAATGGGCTGAGGCTGCGTGTTTGTTTCCAAGCTACTTTGGGCCTTTTTGCCTCCTGCATTGTAGAAATTGTGTTTACATTGAAGTGTCATGCATATGCATGTGCACATAAGGAACTCACACCAGGGCATAAAAAGAAATCAAAAGAACAAAAGAACAGAGAGTAAGCCTCAAAACCTGGAGATGTGACTAAGAAGCAGAGAAGGCAGGTTCTGAGCAAGAGTCAGCAGGAGACACAGAATGGGGACACAGACCCAGGAAAATAAGGACTGACAAAGCAGACAAATAGACAGACAACATGGGGTTCAGGCATCTACCAGTGAAACACAGTGTCCCCAGCCTTAATGAGGCCTTTTCCCTGGGGAGTCCTTTTGGTGTGCTTTAAAAGTCTATCGGAGAGCTCATGCTTGTCCTCTTTGCATTTGCAACTCTGGTTACTAGCAATTAGTTAAAGGTTACAGTGCATGCTGGCTGGGCTTCAAGAATTTGGGTGTTTTTGTTATTCTAACAAAGATATTTAAAATAACTCCGTCTATACAAGCATTCAGTTCTGATGCTATGGCTTAATCTGTTCCCTCAAACTTCATAGATTGAAATACCAACTCCCCAAAGTGATGGTATTTGTAGGTGAGGCTTTGAAGGGGTGCCTAAGTCATAAGTGTAGATTCCTTATGATGGGATTAGTACCTATAGTAGCACCTCCAGCAAGTTCCCCAGCAGTTGTAACCAAGTGAGAATACAGCCAGGAGTCTGCCATCTGGAAGAAGGTCCTCGCTTCACCATGAGAAAACCTCAGACTTCCAGCCTCAGTAACTATGAGAAATGTTTCATTGTTCTAAGTGACCCTGTCTAGGACATTCTGCTGTAGCAGCCTCAGCAGACTGAAACACGCCACCGGCCTGGCCCTCAGAGGGCCGGCCTCAGTCTGAACCTGGGAAAGACGAGCCACACTCACTAGTAGGTTAGACATCGAGATCTAAGGGTGTGAGTCATCCCTTCATGTGCGACTTGTCTTCCTTTCACAATATCAAAGTCCCACTAAAAGTGAGAAGCTGAAGGCTAAGGACAGATACGGAGGTGAACGTGAACACAGGCTGCAATGGATGTGAGACACATAGGAACTTGAAAGGGACACAAACAACTAAGAGCCACTCTGTCCTGTCCATGACAGGGAACAGGAGTGGTCTGCACACCCTGGCCATGGAGGGAGGCATCACTGTTCTCTGGCAGCCACTTCAGAAGAGGTGCAGGTCCAGGTATCTCTGGGCCGCACTGACCCGGCCACACTGTCCCTCCCTCACTGCGGCTCCCTCTGGCCGGCCGCCCACCTGACTGGGGCAGCTCATGGGCAGGAACTGGCTGGTGGAAACTGCCCCCCTGACTTCAAATAGATTTCATGCAAAGCTGTGTCCAAAGTGTGCTTTTATTTCAGGAAAGTTGCCCAAGGATCCTTACTGAGCTTCAAGTTTTCCTTTACCCTTCTTGCCATGGGAGTTTACATTTTTAAAACAGAGCATCAATAATTTTCTGGGAACCTTGTAATCTAACAAATGCTTGAAGGAGTCATGTTCTGAATACATTTTGATACTTTCTTTTAGATTCATGTCATTTTATGCCCAGCAGCTTCAGCACTGAACAGAACCGGGTGGCAACAGCTGTCTGTGCTCATTGCCAGTTGTCCTTCTCACCTCCGCACGGGGGCCCCTAAGTGAGTGGGCATTTGGCAGCTTTGTGTCATGCTGGCTACGTGTGAATACAGAAGTTGCCTTCTTAAGTCAAGACCTGTGGAGGGTCAGAGATTTTACTCATTTGTGGACTAAGGTGTTTCATGGCTGCCAGCAGAAGACACAAGACTCCTGGATCAGAGATGAAAAAATGTTTTCTCTCAATGCAGTCTCAATTTAGTGTTAGCATATGTGTATCAGTTCCCCTGCCCCAAGTCCAGGGAACAACATGACAGGCCCAGAGGGGTGCTTTAATGGGGAGCATGGCTGAGGAACCCAGGGACCATAGTCGGTGCCATTTGAGTAAGCAGCAAATCTTGTAGCAAGCAGCTGACCAGCCGTTCCCACCCCCCCACCACCCCACAGCAAGCGAGCAGTTACTTGTGAGTCACTCTGTGGGCACCTTGACCTACTTAGGTGTCTGTGTGACTGGCTCATAGAGGGCTCAGCCTCAGGAGATGTGTGAGCTCTGCAGTCTGGCACACAGCAGGTTGGTGGAGGGAGGCCCCCATTCGTGCAGTGGCCTCCCCAAAGTCAGCCAAGTCCTAGAGTAATAAAGAGCCAATCCAGAAACACGCTTTTCAAATGCATACCAACTCATCCAGAGCCCACACTAACTTCTTTAATGGTATTCTCATTCTGAGGCCTCTATCTCCCTGCCCTCGTCACCCAGGGCCACATATTAAACCATGAGGAACACCCCTATGTCCCAGAGCCTGCTGAAATTACTCAAATTAGCCAATCCTAACCCTCTTACCCTGCCCCACCCATACCGCCCCAAGGCTCTTGTCCCCTATTCTTCTCATCTCCTTCTGCCTCCTGATCAGCCCTGGTGTGTGACTGTATGACTGGTGGGCTCCGGACTCTTAAAAATCATGAATAATAACTATGTTTTCAATGGCAGTATTCTCCTGGTCTGTGGCCTTACTGTGCTTCAATTTTCCTATTATTATCTGGTATTTTAAAATAGGCAATATATTTGCATTTGGGGAAAGGTCTTTAGATGAGGCGACAGAGAATCCAGCATGTCGTTTTAGTATTCCACCTCTCTGTACAGGCAACAGGGAGGCTTTGCTTATCTAATAGTGATACCACAGAGAATCAGACGCTGTACCCCGTTGTCCACCTGAACATCCATGCTGAGGTGCTCCATAGGTATCTCTACCTGCGCTGTCCAAAACTGATCCCTAGAACTCCCTCCACACACACACACACACACACACACACACACACACAAAATCTATGCCTCCCCCACCAGCCTCCCTACATGGCATCTCTATCCATTAAGTTACTTAGGCTGTCACCCCTGACCCTTCTCCCTCCATTCCAATCCACCCCCAACCTCATCAATTCTACTACTACGATATTGTTCAACTGCCCCATTTCTAGCCATCATGACCGATTCCAAGCCACTGTCATTTCTGGTCGAGAATATTTTGATAGTCTTTTCATGCGTTTCTCCATACAACAATCCAAAACATCTTTTTCAACAATAAGTCACGTACCCTGACTCCCTTGCTTAAAAGCATTCACTTGTACAGAGAATACATAATCTTTCTATTGTCAGATATAAACCCTAACAACTGACTTGAATCAACTCTCACCACCTTACCTGTTTCCATACACTTCATCCCACATTTCCAGAGTTCCTTCCCCCTGGAATGCCCTTCTCCCCACTCTTGGTCTAGCACTTACCAAGTTTTAGGCTCCATCTACTTCTGGGCTCACATTCCCTTAAAATTAGACATGGTCATGAGATTTGTTTTGGCCAGTGAAATGTCAGTGGAAGTGACATGTGTCCTTTCCCAGCAGAAGCATTAAGAGCTGAAGTGCATTCCTCCACGCTCTGTTCCCTGCCACAGTGTTCTTAGATGACAAGTTAACTCGGAGGTGCCTTAAGATCAAAGCCTCCTAGAGTGCTGAGCCACATGTGGATGGCAGCTGCCTCGAAGAGCTGCTCAGAGGCTCAGCTGATTTAAAGTGAGTGAATGAAAAGTGAAATTTTAATGTTAAGGCATTAGAGATTTGGGATTGGTTGTTACTACCTATTTTGACTAGTACAGCCTGGCTCAGAGCTTCATCCTTCCATCAAGAAACCTTCCCTTACTGTGTCTTACAGTATCTCTTTCTCTCACTCTCCCTAAATTCAGCCCCCATGTCATTCTCTCATAACCTTCATTAGCCTTCCTTTATAGGTCTTATCAGAATTTGTAATTCCATATTTAATGTGTATTTACTTATTCATTAGTTGCTTCACCCACAAGGTTTTATTTATTTTTTTTTTTTTAATTTTTTTTTTTTTTTTTTTTTTTATAGAGGCATGTTTTTTTATTTATTTATTTGTTTGTTCGTTCGTTTTGTTTATACATGCACTGGGTACAGTCAGAAGCGCGGGAGGGTGAGAGAATTCACCAGAGCCAGAGCAGGGAGCAGAGCAGGCAGAAGGACCAAAGTACACTACTGAGGGGAGCAGCGGGCGGCAGGAGAGGTCTGCGCGCCATGTGGGACCCTCCTCCAGTGGCCGGGGAGCAGCCGGGGATCGAACCGGCGCCGCAGAGGTCGCCGGCAGCTTTGCAACCCAGCGCTCAACCGCTGCGCCACCGGGGAGGCCCACCCACAAGGTTTTAAACTTGCTCTGTGTGGTCATCTGTTCTGATTTATCAGGAAATCTCCACTGATCCGATAGGCAAAGCTGCATATAGCAAACACTCAAGCAATACTTCAAGAAAGAGGGAAGGAGGGGAGGAGAGAGAGGAGAGCAGGAGGGAGGGAGGGAGGCAGGCAGGACTCTCTGAACAAAGGATTGCTGCCCATGGTGGCTGCAGCCATCAGCATTTTATTCCATCATCCCACACCCACCCTCTCCTTTTTCTCACCCGTCTACTTTGCCATCCCTACCTCTTCATCTGTTCTTTCCCAGGCTCCTTTCTTTTCTCCTCTTCCTTGCTTGTTTTCCACTTTCCACCCCCACGCAGGATGTAATGCTCTCAGCTAAGGAGTCTGCTCCTCCGGAGTGAGCCCGAGGGTTGAGGTTGCCTACTTGCCATTTTAACCAACCCGCAGATAGATTATTAATCAGTCGATGGATAAAGAAAGATAACTAGAAGACTGTTTTCATTGTCACTTGCCATGGAGCTCTGGAGAAGTCTCCTATCCTGGTTTTCTCTTCATCCCGTATGTACATTTCCAGAGGCACAACCCACTGCAGCTGTTTCCCTCCACCTTCTCCACCTCAGTGACAGGACCAGCATGCGCTGTTGAAGCTAGAAATCTTAGACCCAGACTTCTCTCTCCCTTCCATCTGCCATTAAGTCCTGTACTCTCCAGCCCCAATCTTCTGTTGATGCTTTCTCCTCAGCCCATAGCCCCAGTTTACGCCCACTCTCTTGGCTGAACTCATTGCATCCCCCTTAACTGTCTACCAGGTTCTAAACTTAATCTATTGTATTCTAACCAGAGGGCCAATCTAATTGCACTTATCTCTGCTAAGATTATAGACTCCCTTGCCTAAAATAAAATGTTCATGCTGTAGCCTGGCTGAGGGTTTCAGATAGCACCCCGCTGACCTTTCCTTCTCTGTCTCTGGGCTCCTGCCCTTCCCACCCAGTATGGCCAGACTGAACTCTGGCAGTTTTTGCAAGAGAGTGGTGCCCATCCTAAGAAATGTTATTTTATGTTTAGACATTCTTCTCCATGCAAGAACTGCCCATGCTTAGCTAAATACCTAGATAAACTGCTTTGGAATAGAAAATAAAGCTTTAAGACATAGTTGGAAGGAAACAAACAAATGAGAGCTGAACAACAACACATAAGAAATGAACAGTTTATTTACCCTTCCTTTTTAAATGTAAGATATATTCTAAATATAGAAGAGTAAAGAAGCCATGCTCAGCTTAAAAGATAATTAAGGAAATACCCATATAACCACCACAGAAGTCAAGGCATAGAACATGGCCAGGTCCTCAGAAGCACTTCCCTCATAAGCCTCTTCCCAGTCACATCTTCAAGGGAGTAAGAGTTTGGGATGGGGATTAATTGGAGCAGAGGACACAGGAGCAAGGAGATGACATGGTGAGAGACTAGAGCACAAGTTGGTAGAAATGGCCAAGAGAATTTTTAAGCACAGAAAGTCAAATATTCATGTTTCAGTTATCTGTAGAGGTGGGGAGGGGAAGAGGAGGATATGCTGCCGGGAAATCGAGGGAATGTTTCAGTTCTACCCTGGGGTAGCCTTGGGACAAAGATGAAGGAATATCCACAAGATGTAGACAGAAAAATGAAAATGCAAAAGAAACTGGGAACCTCAGAAAGGGATGTCTAGAACATCCAGTGGGGGAGTGACCCTCCTTCATGCCTGCACCCACACTGATCACAACTTCCCAAAGATCTTTCCCATGTCATAGGAACCCTACTCCAGGGAAGGAAAAGAGCAAAAGGGAAAATGCACATCATTCATTCCTTCACCCACTCATTCATTCATTTAGCATGCATGTGTTACTATGACGCACACTGTACACTTCTTTCCCAAGGGTGTCTGTGCTCCAGTATTTCTCCCTGCCATGTATTACAGAACCCCCCTAATCACCTTCCCCCGAGGCTTTGTAGGCATAGGAAGTTGACTATATTGCAGGAGGAAGCTATACAAGGCCTATTTTGGTCCTTTGAACAGTGCCTTTGGAAGTGACTTTGTGCTCATTCTTTGAGAATAAAATGACATTGTCATTGCTTGCTACCTTTTACAGTTGCTTGGGTTATGTAAGGAGAGAGAGTAAGACTGAATGAGAGAGAGAAAGAGGAGAAAGAGAACTAGGGCATAAGTGGGTACTCAGAGCCAAGTTTCTCTCCCTCCCCATGTTCTCTTTGTAGGACTGTGTATTTTCATGTCTGCCTTGTGCATGCATGGTTGTGTGATGTTCAATTGCTGACTGATGGGGAACATTCATATGAACCTAAGTGCCAAAATGTTCAGTGCTTCTAGATTCTCGGGCCCTATTTGGGAGCTAAGTGCAAATACCATATCTCAATGGCATATAAGAAAAAGATAAGAAGCCACCATAATGAAATGCAAGAGCACCCCCATTCCAGTTCTTTTGATGATCACTCTCTGCGTATTCTGGGATTTAGGTTGTTATGCAGATGAGGAAGAACTGATCTGGAATGAAATCGGGGGAAATGCTGCAATATAGAGAAATTCATCAGCTATATAGAGTTTTATGAAAATTTATCCCTTTGGTTGGGTTTGAGGTATCTTGGTTACTATTAGCAGTAGTAGTATTCTAAAGTTTCAAAAGATTCTGAAAATTGGGTTAGTTTTCACCTTTCCCCCAGTTCCCAAGAACTGTGGGGAGGTCATGGCTAGGAAGAGGAAGGATGGAGAGGGTGGCTTGGTACTGGTTAAAGCCACTGTGATTGGAGAGTGAACAGATACAGCTTGGAAGAGGCATGTACTTCCTCACTCCCAGTATAGAATGAGAAGGAAAAGTGAGATAAACATTAGGTTGTTTCTTGGCAAGAAGAAGGGAGGGACATCTGTTCTCAGAATGCTGACGCTCTCTAAGGGGTAAAAGAGCAAAGCCCAATCTGCAGGAACCTCAAAAACTCCAATGTGGGTCTGCAAGGCTAAAAGGCTAAGTGTGCACCACAAAAGGCACTGTTATCCAGGTGGAGTAGACAGCATCCCACCCCAGCAGTCCCCCACTATGGGACCAAGAGCTTCACTTGTAGAGTTCCTTAGCAGAACCTGCATCAGCAGAGGCTCTTGGAATCACTTTAGGCACCTGGAAAAAATGGTTCTTTTTCCTGTGCAGATTCTACTGGTAAATGATGAGTAACACCTAAAAAAGAAGTTAGTCTTTTCACTCCAGATGCTAGAACCCTATCATGTCAAGATATAAAATACTAGCTTCTGATAACATTTGAAAGGAAGCAGTGAAATAACATAAATATCTAATACTTCATACTTTTGATTTTTTTTTTTTTTGTGCCCTCAAGAAGCCTGAAGTCTGATGGGACAGAGAAAATTAAGCCCTAATTATTATAATGCCAGGCAGAGCTAAAATGCTATGCAGTCACAAAAAGAAATAAAAGGAATCCAGATTGGAAAAGAAGTGAAATTATCATTATCTGCAGATAATTTGCTAATATATATAGAAAACCCTTAAGACTCAAAAAAGTATTAGAAACAATAAATGAGTACAGTAAAGTGGTAGCCTACAAAATTAATACAAACAAATCTGCTCATTTTCTGTCTGCAAATGTGTGAAAAGAAAAAAAATAAGAAAACAATCTCATTTAAATCACATTAAAAAGAATTAAATACCTAGAGATAAATAACAAAGCAGGTGAAATATCTATAGGATGAAAACTATAAGGCACCATTAAAAGATATACAACAAGACAGAAAGAGAGGGAAAGATAGCCCATATCCGTGGACGGGGAGAATTAATATAATCAAAATGATCATCCTATCAAAAGCAACAGATAGAGGGCCTCCCCTGGTGGTGCAGCGGTTGAGAGCTGGGTTGCGAAGCTGCCCGCAGCCTCTGCAGTGCCGGTTCGATCCCCGGCTGCTCCCCGGCCACTGGAGGAGGGTCCCACATGGCGCGCAGACCTCTCCTGCCGCCCGCTGCTCCCTTCAGAAGTGTACTTCGTCAGTCTGCCTTTTCTGCTCCCCGCTCTGGCTCTGGTGAATTCTCTCACCCTCCTGCACTTCTGACTGTACCCAGTGCTTGTATAAATAAATAAAAATAAATCTTTAAAAAAAAAAAAAGAGTGATTGAACATAAGATCACAACCATATTTAAAAAACAACAAAAAAAAAAAGCAACAGATAGATTCAATGCAATCCCTATTAAAATTCCAATGATACTTTTCAAGGAAATTGAACCAAAAATGCTAAAATTTATATGAAACCACAAAATATTCCAAACAACTAAAGCAATTATGATTTTTTAAAAAAAGTATATTGGAGGCATCATGTTACCTGATTTTAAACTGCATTATAAAAAATTAGTAATGAAACAGTATGGCATTAGGATAAAATAGACTCACAGATCAGTGAAACAAAATTGATAGCCTAGATAAAAATCCATACATATACTGACACCTAATTTATGACAAATGCAATATATGAAGGAGAAAGGAAAATCTCTTCAATCAATGGTGTTGGAAAGACTGGATGGGGCCTCCCCGGTGGCACAGTGGTTGAGTGCTGGGTTGCGAAGCTGCCCACAGCCTTTTCAGCGCCAGTTCGATCCCCGGCTGCTCCCCGGCTACTGGAGGAGGGTCCCACATGGCACGCAGACCTCTCCTGCCGTCCGCTGCTCCCCTCAGCAGTGTACTTTGGTCCTTCTGCCTGCTCTGCTCCCCACTCTGGCTCTGGTGAATTCTCTCACCCTCCCGCGCTTCTGACTGCACCCAGTGCTTGTATAAATTAAATAAATAAATAAATAAATAAAAATAAATCTTTAAAAAAAAAAAAAAGACTGGATAGACAGGCGTAAAAGAATGAAACTGAATCACTTTCTAACTCCATACTCGGAAATAAACTCAAAATAGATTTATGACATGGGTGTTAAGACCTGAAACCATAAAATACGTAGAAGAAAAGATAGGTGATACACTCCATGCCATCAACGATAGAGATGTCTCTGGGGACTCTAACAGTAATGGAAATAAAAACAAACATGAACAACTGGTTCTACATCAAATTACAATGCTTTTGCAAATGGAAAGAAGACATTAACAGTCTAAAAAGAGAGCCTGCAGAATGGGAGAAGATATGTGCGTATTACACCTCTTATAAGGGCTTAATATCTGAGGTAATATAAAAAACTCATCAATTTAACAGCTAAAACAAACAAACAAACAAACAAAAAAAAAAACCCCAAGCAACCCAATATTAATAATGGGCAGAGATCTGAAATAGACACTTGTCCAAAGAGGATATAAAAAAGAGGATATACAGATGGCCAAAAAATATATGAAAAAATGATAACTGTTATTTCTTATTAAGGAAATGCAAATCAAAACCATGATGAGAGCCTCCCTGGTGGCACAAAGGGTTAAGCACAGCACCGTGAAGCTATCCTCAGCCTCTGCAGCACAAGTTCAATCCCCCTCCGGCCAGGGAGCTATCCACATGGAGCAGCAGAACTCTCTTGTCTCTCCTGCTGCTCCCCTCAGTAGTGTATTTCAGTCTGCCTGTTCTGTTCCCCGCTCTGTCTCCAGTGAAGCCTCTCAGCACCCCCCACCTCTTTCCTGTACCCCAGTTCTTGTGTGCATAAGTAAATAAATCTTTAAAAAAAAAATCACAATGAGATATCATCTCACACCTGTGAGAATAGCTTACATTAAAAGACTGCAAACATGGGCATCCCTGGTGGCGCAAAGACTTAAGTCTCAGCACTATGAAGATAGCTGCAGCCACTGCAGCACTGCAGCACAAGTTATATCCCCTGCCAACAGTCAATTCGCCTGTTTTGCTCCCCACTCTGTCTCTGGTGAATCCTCTCACCCCCATACTTCTGGCCTACACCCCAGTTCTTGTATGCATAAATAAATGAAACAAATCTTTAAAAAAAAAAAAAAGACTGCAGATAAGTGTCGGTGAGGGTGTAGGGAAAGAGGACCCAACGCACTGTTAATGGGAATATAAATTGATGCAGCCACTTTAGAAAGCAGAATGGACATTCTTCAAATACCACCGTATGATCTAGCAATACCATTTGGGGTTATCTATCCAAAAGAAATGAAATAATAGACTCAAAGAGTTATATGCACCACATTAGTTTACTGTGGCATTCTTCACAATAGCTAAGCTATGGAAGCCATTTATGTGCCACTGATGGCATGTGTTCCACCTACATCAGTGGAATCCTATTCACTATAAGGAAACATGAAATTTTGCCATTTGCAGCAAAATGGAAGGAACTCAAGGGAATTAAATGAAGTGAAATGAGTCAGAAAGACAAATATTGGGTGATTTTACCTATACAGGCATATAAGGAAACTGTGAATAAACAGAGAAAACAAAAATAATAAGTGGACGTGGAAGACCAAAATATGGTTACAAAGGTGAAGGGAGTGTGGGTCACAAGTAGAGGGGGCAGATTGAAAGGTATGGGAGTTGGTTTTCTTTTCTTTTTGTTTGTTTTTGCTTTTTTTATAAAATAAGAATAACAGATAAAATACAATGTCATGCAATTTAGAAGAAAGGTTTAGAGATGTGGTTGCCAGATAAAAGATGCAGTTACATCTGCATTTCACATCAACAATGCTTAATCTCTGAATCTAAGGATGACATAACTGCTTGGGCCATATTTATACTTATTCAGTGTTTACCAATGTTGATCTGAAATTCAAGTTTAACTGTGAGTCCTGGGGTTTTATGTTGGAAATCTACCCTATATATGGAAGATACCATGGTATGAATATTTCTTCTAAGATTTAAAAAGTGGGCAGGATATAAGCACATGGAGAGCCATGACTGTCACTCATTCACGACATTCCTGGGCTCCACTCAGAGACCTGAACATTCAACTCAGAGGTTCACAAGAGGAGAGGAAATGTTATTTCTCTGTCTGTCACCCTGACCTGCAGGAAGCTGGGGGCGGACAGGGCAGCAGTCCCCATGGGTTGTCTCGCACTCAATTGCCAACTGCCCGGTGTCAGAGCTCAAGGCCTCACTGCAGCACCCGGGCTGCTGGGGAAAATGAAGAGCACAGGGAAGGGCACTATCCAGGACATTGCCGTTACCGAGGCAAAGTGCAGAGGAAGGACCATTGCAAAGCAAGACGTAGGTTTTTGAAACGTACACTCAGAAGCAACACTCATTTCCATGAAAGCTGAGTCCAAGAAGAGAAGAAAACGCCATCTTACTGCAAGCCTGGGAGAGAAGAAAAATACAATCACTGTGACAGACCCTAAGATCGCCTCAGTCAGCAGTCTCCAATTTTCAGTTGTACTGACAGCCTAGCTTCAAATCCTAATATCAGGAGCCCCCAGTGCCAGGCACTTCCATTGTCAGGACCCCCCATATCAAATCCCCCCAATGTCAGGGTCCCATAGTGCCAGGTGCCCCAATGCTGTGGTTCCCAACATCAGGAACCCACAATGCCAGAGGTCACCATTGCCAGAACCGCCTCAATGTCAGGAGTCCCCAATGCCAGGACCGCCAGAGCCCAAGGGTTTCTGGAGAAGGAGGCCATCTAGTTTAAGACTGTCACATCCTAATTTGGCTCCTTTTGTGTCTGTTCCAATAGCAAACATGATCCCTGTCTCTCCCTTGAAGCTTAGAGATGATTAAGAAAACCCCTAGCACTGAGCAGCCTTCCAGCTCCAGAAAGCCAGCTGCGGGGTCAGTATCCTGCTCTAGGAACAAAGGTGTTGGCTTCAGGATGAGTTTCAGTGGCAAGGGAAACCCAAAGAGCTGCCTTCACATTCAGGAGCCTTCAGGCCCCAAGGGGTGGAGGCAACTCACCTTTCAACTGGGGGAGGGGTGGGGAGCAGTGTGCTGACCCTTCCTGCCCCACAGCCAGAGCATCAGGGAGCAGGCCCAAGACAGCCCCCAAAAGTCTGCTCAGCACCAAAAAGCAGTGTGCATTTAAAATTCAACATAGAAAGGAAATGAAAAACACCCACCCAGGGCCACCCAGACCCAGAAACGGTTTATGAAACTGTTTCTGGAAGGGGCATGACTAATGTTGTTATTGCAGAAAGTGGCCTGGCTGCTTGCCAGCAGCGTTGTCACCACCTCCGCGGTGCTGCAGTCAGGTGTGGGCTGGAGACAAAGGGGCCTCTGTGCATGGCAGGGATGAAGACTCCTTGGGAATCACACAATAGTGTCCTGACGGGTGCTGGGGACCAGCGCCAGCAGCTCAAGAGCCTGCACCCCACTGCTCTGACTGAGCGCAGGGATGAAAGGGGAAAGCTGCAGCTGCCCTTGGGCCACCAAGCCTCATTCACACCTGAAATGAGGGGAAGAAGAACCCGACCCCACAGGGAACAAAAGGCCCAAGCAGGGCAGCCCTGCTGTCTGCCCTGCCAGCCTGATGCCTTAGGAAGTGTGCTGGGCACAGGGCCCAGCCTCATGAAACAGCTCCTTTCATTGAACACTCGCCTTGTGCTACTGAATTACAGCTTTTACATCATTATCTGTTCATTTCATCCTCCAGCAAGCTCTAGCAAGAGGGATTTATTGCAACTGCAACCTAGAGAAGTTAGTGACCCGTTCAAGTTCATACACTTGAGACTGAGGTTCAAACCCGTCTGTCCACCCCTCAGCCTGTCTCCATATCCATAAGCCACACCCACTAGGGCTGCAATAAATGCCACTTCCCTCCCCTAGAATTGAGAGTCAAAGATTGAAGGGATGACTTCTTGGTGGGGGAATGGAAAATTGCAATTTTCGTAGTGGACACTTAAAAGCAAAAATCTTTTACAAGCCAATTGTGACACAAGTGATGATATTCAGATTCTGATGGATTAGTAGGCCCTTCCTAGCAGCCCTCAATCATTACACATTGGTGAATTTTTACTCAAAATAGCAATAGTATCTTGTCTCAATTATTTATCTAGCAATTGGAGGCCCAGATACCACAGAGACTGTGTTTCTCCCAAACCGTATTTCATTCAATGACGCCAAGGCCTCAGAATGCCTAATCAGGACAAAGTTACTTTGCCCCAGTATTTGATAAGTTGATGAATGGGGAACAAATTGTTGCATGTCACCTTTATTCAACCATTTGTGTGAACTTGGATTGCATCCCAATTCGATAATTAGGGTCCACTCAGCACCTATTACCTGCCTGGGAAACCCAGCTGCCTGACTTACCAGCTCTATGTCCTTTGGTCTCACCTTAGCAGGTCAGGGGAGGAGAGATAGTGAGGTCAGGTCCTAATCACCAAGCTCACTCCTGGGTCATGGCCTCTGACTCCATGTCCTACATCCAAAGGGACTGTTTCTCCCAACATGGCCTCCTCTCTGTGACTGTGTTTTCCCAGGTTCTGGAAACCACCCACAAGCCCCCATTTGTTCCTCCAGGATGGAGGGATGGTAAGAGCTCTGCTGTCACAAACCCACGGCCCTACACTACCTTTCATGGTTTTCCTATATCCTGCCCACATCTTTGTAAATAAACCCTCAACAAATTGCCCGATATAGTGGGCCATTTGTTTCCTGTGGGGACAGTGACTGGTGGAAAGGAAGGCAAGGGAATAAAACAGAGGTCCCTGAAGTCCCTTTAAGAAAATAAGTGGTCTTTGAATCAGAGTGGGTACTAGGCTTTTAGATGAGGAGGAAAGGCTGAGTCCACCCGTCCAGGCTGCTGCTATTCCACAGTGAGGTGGCTTATGACCTAACCACCAGAACCAGGAAAGCAGCGTAGGAGACATGACAGTATAAATATCTGCTCAGGCCACCAGGGTATGGATCAAAACTTTTGGGTGTGTCGTGCTGCAGAGTGCACATGAGAGAGCCTGCTGCAGGAGCGTGGGTGACTGACAGACTCAGCTGTACCTTTGCTGAGCCCATACTAGCCCCAGGAGGTTGGCAGCCAATGGCCAGTCACATAGGGTGGCAGAGCTGGTGCTGCCACTCATCACAGGACTCTTCCAAAAGGTGTCCTCTGCTGGGGCCTCCCCAGAAGCATGGCAGAGATTCTGAGGGAGTCTCTGTTCCCCCAGTACCCCTCTCCCTCCTTTCACAGGAGTCTGGCCTGTCTACTCTGGCTGGAGGCTTCACCTGCCCTCTTACTTCACAAGCACTTCCCCCAACACATGTCTTGTACAGCTCAGCCTGTCCTGGCATCAGCCTCTCGGAGACCTGATCTGGCCACAAGCGGAAGTGGACCTTCCCTCAAAAGGAATGAACCATCCCACAGCCCGTTATGCTGGGAAGCAACCAGCCCTGGGAGGAAAGGTGAGATCAAGGACTGTCCTTCTTGCTGCAAGTCAGAGTTCCCTTTGACCCTGATTCAAGGCACAGAGATTTGAGGAGCATTTATGATGCCCCAAACTAAGGTGCCAGGGTGGGGCTGGGTCTATATGGGCTCCATGTCGTGCTTCCTTTCTCCCTGGCCTCTGCTCTGAGAAGAAGCATTAGAGGGAAGGACCTGTCTACACCAGGAGAGCCTACCACACTCTAGTCAGAGTCCAAGAACAGCTGCCCTGTGGAACAACTGTCCCACTAGAGGCCTCAGCTGCAGGCAACAGCACTGTGGCAGGGTGAGGGACTGGATGGTGGGATTCTGAGTCATCTCCCCAGCACATGGAGGAAATACAGTAGCTCCCAGGATGAGCTGAGGAATGTGTCAGGACGGGTGCCAATGTCCAGGCAGAAAGCCATCAGAGCTTGCAATACCATAACTCAGGTGATATGGGAACATGCAGGAATTAAAAGGCCCATAAATCCTCCAACCAGATAATCAAAAATTGGTCCCATTAATTCTACTTGGCTACCCGATACTTAGCAGATTTTTTTCCTTTTTGTTTCCTGCAGTCAGAAAAACTGATTTTCCCCAGCTTCTCAAACCTAAAACTCTACTCTTCCAGGCCCTGACAGCTTTGGTCTTTTTACCAGTGTTTTCTGAAAACATCAATGACCATGGAGTCCCCAGGGATATTGATTAAATTGTGAATTCTTGGGGGGAGCCCAGAGACTCTGATCTGGAAAGTCTGAGGTTGACCTCAGGGGGTGAGCTTAACAGGCACACTGAATGCTTCAAATGCAGGAGGGTAGCAGCCCAGTCTCCATGGAAGCCGGTGGTTCTCAAACAGTATGCATCAGAATCTCCTGGAGGACTTATTAGAGTGCAGATTGCTTCCCCTTCACCCTCAGGGTTATTTTAGTGGCTTTAGGGTAGGCCCAAGAACTTGCATTTTCAACACGGTCTCAGGAGGTGATGGTGCCCCGGTCCAGGAAACTTCCCTTTAGGAGACATGCTTCCTTCCCCCGATTCCACTTACCAGAAAAAGAGTGATCCTATTATTCTTACTTTTCTAGACCTCTCCTACAAGACAGGGGGTTTCCACGCCCGCCCTCCCCCCCTCCCACCCCCCACAGTTGTCAGGGCCTGACCTGTTTGCAGATCTGTTCTTGCCAGACCGATGGGGTCAGATCACAGTCCTGTCAAATCATCAAACAAAGGAACTGAGTCCTAGAGCCAACATAGGCAGGCAACTTTTTAGGCAGGGGGCTTCAAAGTGATAAGAGGGTTGGAATGGAACAGGTTGCAAGACCTGTCTTGCAGTGTTGACTTCTTCGAGGAGCACTATTCTTATTTAGGCTGTATTTTATTCAGGGATGTTTGGTGGTGAAAGGATAGAGTTGATGGAGATTATGGGGAGCAAGAAGAGTTAAACACAAGCCACCTCTGGGCACTGTCCCTGGAATGGGACAGGGGTATATGTCCACAGTTAGACACTGAGAGGTAAGCCAAAGAGAGCAAGTGGGCAGATGCAAAACTGAGGACTCACACCAAAGGGCAGAAATCACAGTAAGACAGAGGTGAGCAGGGGAGAGGATGGGCTCAACTCACAGGGCAAGAGAGGAGCAGTGGATCATTCAGACAGAGCAGAGAACGCCTGGTTCTCAGAGCATCAGCTGGCCGGGAACTTCCTCTGTCCACTGGACCCCCCTATGTTCCCACAGACCATTGGCACTTCTGTCCCCTGACACCCTGCACCACAGTAGGCCTGGGGAAGGGGGTGGTATTTGAAATTGATAAAGGAAGATCAGGGGTAGTCCCCCCACACCTATAGAAGATGGGTCTTAGAGTCAGTCTGGGTATTTAGTCACAGGATCCCTGGTGTTGCCTTCATTTGGGAGTTCCTTTTGTAGCTGGAAATATTAAAGGAAGGTAATAAATCTGGAGAAAAAAGGCCCCAGCATAGTAATATAGAGTCAGCAAAAGAGAAAGTGTAGCAGTAAGCTCATTCTCTCTCTCTCTGTTAACGCATGTACATGTTCATGCACGCGTGCATACACACAAACGCACACACGCACACTCTGAAATGTGAACAGTGATGGTATCATTTCTGAGAGAAAATTTCAGGAGCTCGTGGGTATTCACTGCAGTGTTTTCACCTTAGTCCCTCCAATCAGTAACATCCCTGATGAGAGAGTCTCAGTCACTCCAGTCCCAGTGAGAGGACGGTGCAGGGCAAAGGCCCAGCCAATTCGTGCTAAACATTTAGAGTGAGCGATTTAGAAGCACTTTGCTGTTCTAACTACTGCTATCGGGGAGTTTTTTGCTACCACTGCCTGGCCTGGCCTATCCTTGCTGATACGGGGAGTCTCATTCACCCGCTCCCTTGGCCCCTGTCACATTTTCTCTGAGACTAAAAGGACTAGGAAAAACCAAAAAAGTTGGAAATAGAGTCCACGTGCCCTCAGCAGGTCAGAAATGGGGAATGGGAGAACTTGAGAATCAGAAGGGATGATGGTAAAGAGGGGCTCCATTCCTCTCACATACATTGGTTCACACAACAAACACTGAATAAAAGATAAGCTGTCCAGGCCTGAGTGTTGTACTAGTCCTTAAAAAACACAGCTTCCATCCTGGGGAATCCGGGTCTGGTGTGGGATGACAGACATGTAAACCAGTTCATGTCACCACGCAGTAGAGAAAGCCAAGGAGAGCACCAGGAGAACACCAAGACAAGGGGAAAGCTGGGCTCTGGAGACAAAATAGGCACTGCCCCACTGGAAATAGAGAAAGCCTGGTCTTACCTACAGAGCAGCCTTCTGGCCCTTGGGGTCACTTGCTGACTACTGCTGGCTCTGGGCTGAAGAATAGCCTGGTGGCTAGTCACAAGTAGAATAGTTTTTAAGCTGGGGAACTAACAGGTTGTCTGGAGACATGGTACATTGACCAAATCAAATGGAACCAATTCTAATACCCCACGGAGGTGTTGATTGCTGGGCCTTGGCTTTCAGAATGTTCAGGTAGACTAAATGCTGAGAAAGCAGCTCACAGTCTAGAAGAACAAGGGTAAGGATCACAGACCATTGCTGGACTCTGAGGTGTGACAATGATGACTTTATTCAGAATCTTCCAGAACCCAGGGAGACAGCTTGCTGTAAGGAAACAAATGCTACAAAATATAAATAGATAGATAGATAGATAGATAGATAGATAGATAGATAGATAGATAGATAGATAGATGAATGTACATGTACTATAATATTTTGATCTATAGGAAATATATATATTTGGCCATTCAGATGACTAAAATACATTCTAAAATATATTTCTCTTATATATTTGGTCTTCAGCCACAGTTCCTGGATCACAGCTCACACTTGAAGTGTTGAGAGTGTTAAAGATGTCTTTTGCTGTGGTGATGAAGGTAACTTTTGGAAAACACCTGAGGAAGGGGACTGATTGCCAGGGAAACCAACAAGAATAGAGGGTAGAACTTCCTATCTCACCCCTAGAGCGCCAGGGGAGTGAGAGGGGCTGGAGGTTAAGTTCAGCTGCTAGTAGTCAATGAGTTCAATCAGCCAGGCCTATGTAATGAAGCCTCCATAAAAACTGCAGAGGAGGGGGCTTCAGAGAATGTCTAGATTGGTAGACAAGTAAAATGTGGATGGAGAGTAGCATGCCTGGAAAGGGCAAAGAAGTTCCGTGCCTTTCCCCCCTTTTTTACCCTCTGCATCTCTTCTATCTGGCTATTGATTTGTATCCTTCAGTATCCTTTGTAATAAATTGGTGATCTAGTGAGTAGACAGGTTTCCTGAGTTCTGTGTGTAGCTCTGGCAAATAAATCTAACGTGAACTGGGTATCCTGGGAACCTCTGATTTATAGCCAGTCAGTCAGAAGCACAAATAATAACCGGGGCCTTGCAAGGATACCTGCAGTCTGAAGAAGAGGTCCTAGAGACCTCTGATCTATGGCCTATAGAAGCAAAGGCTTGCACAGCTGACATCTGAAGTGGAGGGCAGTCTTGGGAAACTGAGCCCTCAACCTGTGATGACTGATGCTATCTCTGCACAGATAGTGTCAGAATTGAGTTGAATTCTCAGACACCCTGCTGGAGTCCAAGAATTACTTGCCAGTGTAGGCAGCCTCAGCACCCATACCCTTGTCAGAAATTGGGCTGCACCAACTACGCAACATGCATACACTCACACATACCAACATTCACAACCAAATTTGGGGTGCATAGCCCCAAGGTTTCTGGAGTCTCTTACCCAGTTTCTAAAACAAATGTCTCAATACACACTATTTTTTATTTTTCTGATTTGTTTCACAGATTTTACAAAAGTGTAAAAATGAAGTCCTTTATCACATAATAATTGCTGTTACTAAAAATATCTAATGACATCAAATCAGGAAGTCACAAGTGTATGGCTGATCAGATACTTACCCTGGACTATACCCACGGCGAGGTCTGACTTTTGCCCTGGTATGATGTGGTGGTTTTGCAGCCATCCCAAGCCGGGGAGCTTCACTGTCAGTTTGGGCAGCTTTAAAGAGAAACTTGGAGCCCTTGGCATCATCCCCACGAGGTTTTTTAGTAGTACACAGGAGAAACAAGCCAGCAGGGAGACAGCAACTCGGGCTCCCCTGCAAATCTCTATTGGTTCTTTTCTCTGTGCTTTCTTTGGTGCTCTTCCCTGGTCTCTTCCTCTCATAGCCATTCTGCCATAGCTGTCTTCTCATCTCTGAGTGATGCCTCATTCATAGCCTCAGCCTCCAGACTCAGGAGTACCCACTTACACATGTCCACATCACACTCCAGGTGTCCACCATCAGACACATGTGCCCTGCACCCACAGTCCCAAGCACCTTCTGCATTCAAGGCCACAGGTGATAGCCACAGGCCAATGGCATAAGAGCCTGATCTATTCACTTACCCTCCACATCTGTTCAAGGAAACCAGAGAATCAATATATTCAAATATCGTTTGAGTATTATGTAGAAAGCATACGCCTCTCCAAGGCCTATCCCATTGCTAGCTTGTAGGATAGATTATTTGTTCAAAGTGAATCCATCTTGCTGATATCTCAAGATAATTACCAAATCTTTACCAAGTTCCCCTTTTGTGGGAATGACGAACTTGGACTCCTAAAGAAGACAACATAGAGGGAACAGCAGGGGCTCCATCCTATGAAGTCCCATACCAGGGACTCCAGGGCAGCATTGGAGCAAATGATTCCCAACATAGGGAAGCCAATGGTAAACAAATTGGTGATGCCCTTTAGATAGCAATTTGCCAAGCAAAACTTGCCTTCCTGTGTGACAATCACTCATTTATTCAGGAGCAAATATAGGAGCAAAATAAAAGTAATCCTTTAAGGGAAAACACTGGCTGTCTTCTGTGATAAATAAAAAACTACCCAAACCCAAGTATCTCACTGTTTCTCTCTAGCTTTCCTCCTTATCCTGATTTGCTTTAATTTCTTTCCTTCTGTTTCTCATTCATGACTCACTGCCTTTCTCTCTTTTCTGATATTCATCCCACTTGAAAAGACACGGTACTACAGATCTAGTGCTGGCCACAGTGATTGTAATATCCTGTTCCCCAAAGTGGCACTGATGGTCTGTGGAACCTCCCTGTCCCTAATTACATGGCAGTGGAGATCTCTGTGGGCTGCCTCTCCTGCAATCAATTCATTGGGAAATTGGCATGAGCGAGACCAGCTGAAGTCATGTGCTGAGAAAAGGGTGGCCTTGGGTCAGCCTGAAACACCTGCTGTTGACTCTGGCGTGAGTACAGAAGGATAACACTTACAGGTGAGATGTGGAGTAAGAAGGACGGCAGATTCCCCATAGTATAAAAGTCAAAGTCACTTTGAAAGGGAAAAGAGAATTCTTTTCTGGGAAACTGGTATTATTCCCTTAGCTCAAATCATCGAATCTTGGGTGGTTTCAGATGAACTTACCTAGAGTGGTTGTTGACATGTTGATTCTAGAATCCTGTCACACAGAGAGAATACCCCAGTGCTCAGTGGACAAGAGTTGGCCCTGCTGGCTCAGGATGCCAAAGAATTAAATTTTTAACATAAATACATCAAACTGAAAATGAATAATGATGTCTCATTTGTAGAGACCTCTGTCACTTTGAAAATGTGGTGAGAAGGACATTGGAGAGGAAGAAAACCTGCCCTTACTGTGGCTATGTCTAGTACATCGGGCTACTTGGAACTATAATCCTGCAGAACCCAGTTACAGACACTGGATTGTCATCCTATGTTTCTCTTCAATTGATTGTTATTGAATTGATCTCTGTCCTGTTCTTCAGAGCTTCCAGGGCCCAAAAGAGACATTCCATTCTCAAGAGCTGTGAATTTACCCTCCTTCAAAAGTTAGCACTTAGTATTTGTAAGGTAAGGTAAAAAATCAGGCTTTTCTGCCCTCCCACCATCAGGATAGATGAGGGAACCCTGTGATCTGAATGCATGCCTGATGGCGGGCACCTGGAGTGGGTACACCTGGGCTAAGACTGTGCTTTTAAGGGTGGCGTCACGGGGACTCCAGCAGAAGATGAGAAGAGCAGAAGCCGAAGGGAAGCTGAGAGAGAAGCAAATAAGCAGAAGCAGAGAATGCCAGAGAGCCCAGAGAGAGTGTGGATTTGCTGGGGGCTGGGAGGACTGCTAGCCTCCCGGCCCCCCAGCACCCCTGCCTGCCATGTACCTGGTAATCCCAATAAAAGCCTGCAAAACCACTGAGGTCTCTGACTCCTCCTTTACCTGGTCTGCATGGGATCAGAGAACCTGCACTGTGTCCAATCCTGCCTTCACAGTGTTTAACCTAGAACACTCTAGGGACCCCCACCCAACACCTAGGACACAACACTGGAGGTATGTGATACACATCCATTAAATGTTGGTTGGATGAAATACAATAGAATGAAATATGTTTTGTTTTCAGACCATGGTTTGTTTTCAGACCATGGTTTCTGATTAAATGGTCCAATAATCATTCCATCAACAAATTTTTTAATTCCACAAATATTCACAGACAGCCAGCTTCATGCCAATCTGGGGCTCTGGGGTGGCCATGGTGAGCCAGGCAGGCAACCAGCCTTGTTTAAGACACTGTGAGAGAGCCATGGTCTCCAGCCTTGAGCTGCTTATAATAGGGTAAGGGAACTGAACAGATCAAAAGCAATTAGAAAACAATTAAGAGTTAAATTATATGCCTCTGACTAGCCCAGGGGATTCTCAGAGGAAGCAGCAGCTAATGTTGTCATTGCTGTTTTCATGGAAGAGGTAGATCCTCAGCTGGTCCTGGAGATGCTCTGGATTTGGGAAAGAGCGGAGTGGCTAAAGTATAATGTTGCTATCTGCAGACTGCTACCTGGAACCACTCAAGGAAAACTGAAGCCTTGATTATACAGTTATACACTGGAACAGAATTGTTTCCAAGTAAAGAACTGGAAAATGCTTTAAAGATTTAGAAGAGTTTAAATTGGACTTGGAGATAATTTTCAGTTTCTGCACAAAGAAGACTTTTCCATCCTCTAAAATGCTAGCACATGACCCTACAATCATTTTATTCTGGTCACCCTCTTGGGAGAAAAACTGGATGTTTCTTACCAGACTAACTGCCTCAGAATCTCCTGGGGACCTTTTTCCTGGCCCTACCAGAGTCTCTGACTCAACAGATCTGGGAAGGGGTCCAGGAATCTGTATGTTTTTACAACTCCCAGGTGATACAATTAATCAGCTTGGTTTGAACTACTCTCTTAGATTTATTTCAAAGACATTCCCTGTCTGAGGTTAGGATGAAAGGAGAGGCACAATAACTAAAAGAAATAGGTAAGACTTGGGTTTACAAATCCCTGTAATAGGCAGCCTGGAGAATTCACAGGGGAAAGAAATCAAACATGTTCTACTTCCTTGACTTCTTAAATGAGTCAAAATGGTCAAAATTTGGCCAAAATTAACTAAAATTTGTCTTTATGTCTTAAACATAGCCTGATAAAGAAAATGAGAGATTTTCTTTTCATTTAACATATTATAAAGATGGAGATGTTTGTGAATTGGAGTTAAACTAGATTAATGTACTAACTTCCCCTATTTATCCATGTCATAGCTTGTGTCTCCAATTCCAGAAAAAAATGTCCATTTGTGAATAAGATGCTCCAAGCATAGAAATCAGTAGCAGCATATTTCTTTGGTTACCCACACTGTCTGGAAAACAAGGCTATATCTGTCAGCATTACAAGAGTGAAGGGAGTGGTTTTGCACCCAAGTATGCCATGTTTCATTTCTTGGTTCCCTCTAGTTTTTAGTAAGTGATGCCTATTAATATTTCAAGATGCTTTCCCCCTTGTAGACTCACCCAGTGAATCCCCAGTTCCATTTCCTTTTACATAGCTAATTTATACTCTGCACTGGGGATTAGTTTGCATTTTTCTCTCTTTTTCTGTGTATTCAATTCCTATTACTGTCAATGGGGTTCATGTGCTAAAACCAAAGACTTAAAATATACCTGCAAATTCTTTCTTAGCAAACACCCACATGCACGCACACACCCACATACCCATGCTCTTTCTCTTCCCACTGTGCTCTTGACCCTCGCTTAATCCAGGACACCAGCGTTCAATTTATTGTGACATTTCTGAAATCTGACTGAGGTTCCCCTGAGGTCATCACAGTGTGTGAAAATTAACTAGTTTCTCCCATTCTGAAGCAGCACTGGTTTCAGAGGTCTTTCTGGCTCAGAGGACACACTGATTCTCTCTAGACCTAACTGCATGACCTAGTTTATTAATTCATTCAGCATCAGTTCTGAGTCGCTGGGAGCAAATCTAAATGTATTCATCATTCTCTGCTTAAACGGCACTTACTTCTCTCGTGAAATTTGTGTCAATAATGTTTTAACAAATAAGCAGCCCGATAATTATCATAGAGTTATAGTCACACCGAATGGAGGAGATATTGCCAACACACGTCCAAAAATCTCAGCTGTACATATTTCACATCATCTTTGCCATGATGTCATTGCAATTTTAGCACATACTCTAATGACAGTTTAGGATTCAAGATTTACTTCCACAGAAACTGATAAGTGCAAAAGGTAAGGTGCAAACAGCAGGGCTAATTATATCTAGTGTCACGTTACATTAGTCATAATCCTATGGAAAAGAAACATCACACTAATCATTAAACTGACAAGTTATTCATTCTAGACCCTTCCTTCTTATTACATGTGGCTTATTATATGTGGCTCAGAACCCTCTTTTCTGTTCAAATTCTTTCATGTGGCATCAAATATATACTTTTCCCCAGAGCTGCCCAATGTGGATAATTCTGATGAGTTGGCAGAGATATCAAAGGCCCTTTCTGGAGATAGTTGGGCTAATTTGTTCACTCAGTGAGTATGTATTGGGCAGGCACCATGCAAGTGGATGAGGGCACAATGGGAAAAACAGACGAAGTTCTTCATCTTATGATGAAGATGGGATGCAGGGGAGGTGTGATGGTGCAAGCTGCACTGGGTGTTAGTACAGAAGGAGCAGAAAACAAGATAGGTGGTCAAAGTTTGGGATCAGGAAAGGGGTGACTGAGGAAGGGGTCTGCCTGAGAGATGAACAAGGGCAGAGAGAATCCAGAAGCAGCTGTGCAAATGGTCCTGGGATATGCTGCATAGAGGAAACAAGGGTGACTTGAGCAAAAGGGCTGGGAGACATGCAGATGGGGACTTGACAGGCTGAAACTTAGGGAGCACCCTTTCAAGGAACTGGTCTTTAATCCAAGGACAACTGGGACTATCAAAGACTTCAGGAAGGAGTGACACAGATTTACACATAGCAAAAAATGTTTAGGAGGCAATAGGGACAATAGGCTGGAGAGGTGCAAAAGCAAAAAAAGATGGAGATTAGGCAGGAAGCCAATTTAGGTATGGATATAATGCAGAAGTTTGCATCAGACTAGGAAATTAGGCAACTGGAAATAAGAGATGACTGCAGAAGGTACAGGTACACTCGGAGATACTGCTTCTCCTATTCCAGATCACTGCAATAAAGTATATATCACAATAGTCATGCAATTTTTTGGGTTTCTCGGTGCAAATAAAAGTTATATTTACACGATACCATAGTCTATTAAGTGAGAAATAGGATTATCTCTAAAAAAAAAAAAAAGTACATACCTTAGTTAAAAAACACTTTATTGCTAGAAAATGCTAACCATCATCTAAGTCTTCACAAATCATAATCCTTTTGTTGGTGGAGCGTCCTGCCTTCATATTGATGGCTGATGACTGGTGGTTGCTGGAAGGTTGTAGCAATCTCCTGGCAATCTTAGGACCATAAGGCAATCTCCTAAAATAAGACAGCAATAAAATTTGCTGCATTGGTTGACTCTTCCTTTTATGAATGATTTCTCTGTAGCATTACAATGCTGTTTGGTAGTATTTTACACACACTAGAACTGCTTTCAAAGTGGGAGTCAATCCTCTCAAACTCTGCTGCTCTTTTATCAATTAAGTTTTTACTTAATGTTCTAAATCCTTGCTGTCATTTCAACAATGCTCATAGCATGTTCACAAGAAGTAGTTTCCATCCTAAGAAATCACTCTCTTTGCTCATCAGTTAAATTTTTTCATCAGATTGCAGCAATTCAGTCACATTGTGCAGCTACTTCTCTTGCTCCTTCCACTACATCTGCAGTTACTTCCTCCCCTGAAGTCTTAAACCCCTCAAAGTCATCTATGAGGGTTGAAATTAACTTATTCCAAATTCCTGCTAACGTGTCTATTTTGACTTCCTCCACCATATATCACAAATACTCTTAATGGCATCTAGAAATGGTGAATCCTTTCCAGAAGGTTTTTGATTTATTATGCCCAAATCCATCAGAGGAATTACTATATATGGCAGTTATACCTTTACAAGATGTATTTCTTAAATAAGACTTGAAAATCAAAATTACTCCTTGATGCATGGGCTGCAGAATGGATGTTGAGTTAGCAGCCATGAAAACAGCATTTATCTCCTTGTACATCGCCACTGGAGCTCTTGGGTGACCAGGTGCACTGTCAATGAGCAATAATATTTTGAAAGGAATCTCTTTTCTGAGCAGTAGCTCTCAACAGTGGGCTTAAAATATTCAGTAAACCATGTTGTAAACAGATGTGCTGCCATCTAGGCTCTGTTGTTCCATTTATGGAGCACAGGCAGAGTAGATTTCGCACAATCCCTTATGGCCCTAAGATTTTTGGCGTAGTGAATAAATATTGGCTTCAGCTTAAAGTGACCAGCTGCATTCAAGCGAAACTTTAAATCTTGGAAGCCAAGCAATGACTCCTCACTAACTATGAAAGTCTTAGGGATCTTTCTTTCCATAGAAGGTTGTTTCATCTATATTAAAAATTTCATGTTTGTGTAGTGACCTTCAGTAATGATCTTAGCTAGATGTTCTGGATAACTTTATGGAGTGTATAGATTTGTATTTTCTGTTTCTTCTTGCACTTTTGTGTTAGAGATGGATTCTTCCCTTAAGCCCCAGGAACTAACCCTAGCTAGCTTCAAACTTTTCTTCTGTAGTTTCTTCATCTCTCTTAGCCTTCATAGAATTGAAGAGAGTTAGGACCTTGCTCAGAATTAGGCTTTGGCTAAAGGAAATGTTGTGACTGGTTTGATCTTCTATCCAGATCACTAAACTTCCTCCATATCAGCAACAGGGTTGTTTCATTTCTTTTGTGCTTTGTGTGTTACTGGAGTACCACTTTTACTTTTCTTCAAAGACTTTTCCTTAGCATTCACAACTTGGTTAACCAGCACAAGCGGTCTAGCTTTTGGCCTATCTCAGCTTTCAACATGCTTGCCTCAATAACTTTAATCATTTCCAGTTTTTGATTTAAAGTGATAGACATGCAACTTTTCCTTTCATTTGAACACTTAGAGGCCATTTTAGAGTTGCTAATTGGCCTAATTTCAATATTGCTGTGTTGCAGAGAATAGGGAGGCCTGAAGACAGGAAGAAAGATGAGAATGGCCAGATAGTGAAGCAGTGAGAACATACACATTTAACAATGAAGTTTGCCATTTTATATAGGGATGGTCTTGGCACCCTAAAACATTACAATGGTAACATCAAAGATATAGATTACCATAATATAATAATAATGGAATAGTGAAATACTGTGAGAATTGCCAAACTGTGACTGAGAGATACAAAGTGAGCACAAGCTGTTAGAAAAATGTTGCCAATAGACTTGCCCTACAGAGGGTTGCTGCAAACCTTCAGTTTGTAAAATCTTCGTTATCTGCAAAGTGCAATAAAGCAAAGTTCAATTAAAAAGAGGTATGCCGGTAAGGAGGGAAAAGAAACAGGCACCTGGAATGAGCAGACTTCTGGGATGAGGGAGAGGCTTATATAGGACTATAGAACTCCTATATTTTGACTTGCGCAACTTCATGAATGTGATGTCATGGACAAAATGTGCCTTGTGAGATGGAGAGAAACATCTGAGGGTGATCACTGAGCATTTGGAGACATGCAGGCAAGAGATGAGGACTAGAGACAAAATTTGGAGTGCATCATTGTTGACGTGGTCAATGATAACACAGGCATGGATGTGTGTCGAGAAAGAATAGAAATGAAACTTGAATTTCTAGAATATGATTCAGAAATGTGAGATGATATGAGTCACCTAACTTCAGATCAAGCTTCCTAAAATTTATATTGAAAATGATTCACTGTACATGCAACACATCTATGATAGTACATCTAAATTAAAGAGTCATTGTTATTTCTACTTATAAGAAACTCTAGGGGAAAGATTTAGTTAGGGCAGACCACCAATATCACAGGATTTCAACTTTTAAAAAGTCGTTTATCACAAAGTTTCAGTAACTATCCTCACATGTGCCCTAGACTGGAGAAATGCTGCTGACTGGAGAGGTAGGAGGCAGGTTCACAGTTTACTCTGAGTGCAATGGTGTGAGCCCCAGTTTTACTTTCATTGCACTCTTACACAACACAAAATCAAAGAAGTTTGCTCCAGTCTCTCTGCTCATTTATCTTGCTCACTAATGTGATCAACCTCTATCAAAGAGGTCCAGGATATACTTGATCTAGGACAAAGATCTCTGTTTTTTACTTATCAACCCCCCTGAGAACATGATGAATTATCAGCGGATTAACTCACCAGCCAGCTTTTTGTCCCAGTAAACAAGTACAAATTCTAGATTCTTGAACACTCTTAAAAAAAAAAAAATATCTTCCTTCCTCTCTCTTCCCAGATGCAGTTTTCTATGATCATTGTTTAAGCTACACATTTGTACATTGCCTTTAACCGGTAGGCAGTCACTCAGAATTTCCTGCTATACCAATCACTAACAAGTGTTGGCTCACAACAGGCTGGAGGAGTGGGGAAAAAAAAATGACAATCACCAAGAAATAGGTATTTTTATCTTATGTAGGAAGAATTCTCATGTGTAATACCATACAGAGAAAGTGGCAGGATCTAAAATATTAATAATCACATCACAGATTGGGCTTTCCAATAGCTGGTAGCCCAGGTACAATTCTCAAACTTCTAAGGAGCCCACTTGTAATTCCATTAACCCACAATCACACAGACTATACTCTACAGTCCCTCAGAAATCCTTTCAATGTGTTCAGTGCCCCATATTCCCTCTTTTGCCTCCAGATTTTTAAAATTCATTGTAGGATGATTCGTTATAGCAAAAGATCCTTTCATTTGCCCTTTAATAAAGGACTTATTGAATAAAATATGGTATATTCTCCCATTTGTAATAGCTGGGTGATTCTGTCATTATTTCAAAATAGAGCACAATGTTTTTCACAGAATGATACCTTATCTCTTTATTTCCAATCCTTACATTGCTTATTTCTTTTTGTTGTCTTTTTTAAGTGAGGGATAATTGATAGATAACATTATTTTAGTTTCAGGTGTACAACATAATGATTGTTCATTTGTATATATTGCAAAATAATCACCACTATAACTCTATTTATCATCTTTTCTTAGTGACTGTCAAACACAAACCATATTATTAATTATATCCCCACGCTGTGCAGTACCTCCGCCTGACTAATTTATTTTGTAACTGGAAGTCTGTGCTCTGGGTTCCCTTCACCCACATCACCTACCCTCAGCTCTCCTCCCCTCTGGGAATCACCAATTTGTTTTCTGTCTCTGTGAGTTTTGTTTCCTTGTTTTATTCCACATTTAAATGAAATCACACAGTATATGTCTTCAGATATTTTCATCTGTTTTTATCCAGCGTCCTCTTTCTCTCACCCTTCCTTTTGGTGCATCTACCTCTTACCCTTCAGGTATCAGCTGAGCTGTCACTTTTTCCAGGAAATTTTTCACCTTCTCTAATTTTTTAAAGTTCCTCTCATGTTTCCATAGTACCCTCCAACCCCCCATCCTAACTCACTCCACTGTAAATGTCAACTAACTTTAGTGCATTCCCTCTAGGCCAAAAGCCCTGGGTCAGCTCACACAGGTCTGCATGGGCATCATGGTCACTGTCAAAGGCTTCTTGCCTGGTGTCATTAGTTAAATAAATGAAAGCACTAATTAAGTAGCTATCCTGTGGGGGCATGCTCTCAGACTCAGCCTCTGTGGGAGGCTTAAAACAAAACAAGGAAATTCCAAGAGTTGTCGTGGAGTGCAAATCTTACACCTCGTCTAAACCATTGATCTCCTTTTCTAACCACAGGATGGAAGGGACTAAGTTTGGAGCCCTCCAAAGGGTGCTTTGGTCTTTGCATTAATGATTTACACAGAGTGGGAAGATTAAAAAAAAGTTCCGTGAAGTCCAGGTGAGGACCTGTCTTTTGAATATGAAGGGTCCTGAATATGTGACCCCCAAAGGAACTTACAAGGCCCTGTCAGGCCACGCAAGATGAAAGTATACTGCCCCCCTAGGAAGTCATCCCTCCATGAATTGAGCAGATAGTTCCAAGCTGATAATTTCAACTACATCTATCACGGGTCACACAGCCTTTGCAGAGACTATCTATAATCAAGGCCCTCTATGCAACAGCATTGGCATTGCCAGCAAGTACTACAGACAATAAAGAAGGCCCACAAAATCATCAACAAACATCTTTTTTTTTCCTAAGAAGTGGGGTTCAGGCCAGAGTTGTGGTGGGCGAGAAGATTCACCAGAGACAGAGCGGGGAGCAGAACAGGCAGATGTACCGAAATACATTGCTGAGGGGAGCAGCAGGCAAGACAGGAGAGGTCCGCTGCACCATGTGGGTTGCTCCCCAGCCAGCCTGGATCGAACTCATGGTGCAAAGGCTGCAGACAGCCTCACAGAGCTGCACTCAACCCCTTGCACCATCAGGGAGGCCCAACAAATACCTTCTTAACATAAGGAGGCTGAGGCCAAACCAAAGCCACAACCCTATCCCTGCTCTCTCTCCACCAGTGAAGAACAACTTATGGCCCAATTTCAGAAGTTGCCTTTAAATTCATACAAATAGGGTAGGTTGGAGAATAACCAGAGCAAACATTGTAGAAGGGGCATTGCTAGAACCAAACTTCCCAGCACATCTGTTCCAAGGGTGCAGTGTGACGATGGTTGTGGAGAGAGACCCAGGGATTGGCAATGGGGAGGCCACATAGGAGTGGGGGTGCTGCATGCCAGCAAGGCTGGAACTACAGTTTTAGCAGCTGGCTGAGCACAGCTCAGCATGCTCACAGTCAGAAAGAAGTTGCTGTGTGTCTAGTATGGGTCTCCCCAAATGCAAAGTCTGCATCAGGGATTTTGGTCCATTTCAGTTTATTTGGAGAGTACTCCCAGGAAAGAGAGGAGGGAACAGAACAGTGAAAAGGGAAGAAAGAAAAGCCACTAAAAGGTGAGATTTCAGCAGGTTGCTGATATACCTACTGGCTCCATCTCACCAGAGACACCACGAAGAATAATGTAGCCTCAGCCCAGAAGCATGTTTCCGAAGGGCAGGGACTCCTGTCCCCACTGGTGGTGGTACTGCCCCAGGGTATGTTAAGGTCTCACACGCCTAAACTGCACTGGAATCCAGTCAAGAAATTTCCACAGAAATCTCAAAGAAAACTCGGAGGCAGGCACCTGCTCGTGTGGCACTGAGGCAGGACACTGCTTCTTGCCCAGCTGTCCTTTGTGGACTAGAAGCCAGGCTTCTAGAAGCCTGGCTACAATCAACTCATCTCCTAGAAGACTAGAAGCCAGGCTACAATCAACTCATCTCCTATGGTGAGCCACACACTTCAGTCTTTTGACCCTCCATTTCCCCATTATAAAGTCAGGTTGAGAATAATAGCTGACTCCTAGGGCTGTTTCCAGGATAAAATGAGATTTATTATAAGAAAATATTTAACAAAGCCTAACATGCTTTACAAATGTAAAAGAAGAAGCAGCGTTTTTTGCCCTTAAAACTTAAAATGGTACAACCCCTGCAGAGGGGAATTTGGCAGTATCTAGTAAAATCACATATGCATTTGCCCTTGAAGCAGCAATTCCACTTCCAGGAATTTATTCCAAGATAAACTGGCAAAAATGTAAAAAGAAATACGAAAAGACAAATGTAGGACACTATTTTTAAATAAAAGTTTCCAAAAAACAAAATCAAATTGAGACAGATAAGTCTAACCATATCATCTGAGTGGCATAATCACACAGACTGACTATAACTATACTTTTAAAATCCCTTTAATTTTTTGTGTATCTCTAACAGGATATACCCTAAGGACAAGGACTGGAAAAGAAAAAAGAAAATGTATACTGTTTTCAGTAAATCTTGTGTTGGTGGTAACATTGGTATTGTTATTCTGAGACTGTTTTAGGTGTTGCGGAATAAAATGATTTCAGTATGGAAGAAAAACAATTGACTAAACCAAAGTGAGTAAATCAAAATCTCATGGTTCTAAATTGAATATATCTAAATGTAAAGTGCAAAACTATAAAACTACTAGAAGATAACAAAGGAAAAAACCTAAATTATTCTAAGTTTGATAATGAGTTTTTAGAGACAACACCCAAAGCATGATCCAAGAAAGAAAAAAATATCAATAAACTGGGAGCTTTATTAAGTTAAAAACTTCTGCTCTGCAATAGACATTATTAAGAGAACACACTTCACATAACACAAATTGGGAAGAGATATTTGCAAAACACATATCTGATGAAGGACTTATATCTAAAATACATAAAGAACTCTTAAGAGCTCAACAATTTGAAAACAAACTTAAAAATGGACAAAAGATCTGAATAGACACCAGATCAAAGAAGGTAGACTGATGGCAAAACAAAGATATAAAAAGATGATCAGCATCATGTAATCAGAAAAATAAAAATTGAAGCAACAATGGATTCCTTTACACACCAAAATCTCCAAAACCAACAATATCAAGCATTGACAAAGATGTGGAACAACAGGAATCCCACCCAGTTTACTGTGGGTAAGAGTACAAAATGGTACAACCACTTTGGAAACTGGCTTGGCAGTTTCTTAAAAGTTAAACATATTTTTACCATATGATCAAGCAATTGTGCTCCTTGGTAGTCACCCAACTTACATCCACACAAAACCTGCGTATAAATGTTTATACTAGTTTTATTTATAACAACTGAAAACTGGAACCAGCCACGTTGTCTCTCAGTAGGTAGGTGGATAAACAAACTATGGTGCATCCATACAATGGGATGTTATTCAACAATAAAAAGAAAACAGCTCTCAAGTCACACAAAAAAATGGAAGAAACTTAAATACATAATGATATATAAAAGAAGCCAATATAAAAAGGTTACATACTATAATATTCCAATTATATGACATTCTAGAAAAGGTACAACTAAGGAAACAGTTAAAAGATCATAGCTGCCAGGGGGCTAGGGAAGAGGAGGGATGAACAGGTGGAACCCAGAGTTTTTGATGGCAGTGAAATTATTCTGTACACTACTGCAAAAGTGGATGCATGTCTATATATATTTGTCAAAACCACAGCCTAGTACAACATCAAGAGTGAGCCTTAGTGTGAACTATGGACTAAATGGGAATGTATAGATATTGTTGATCAATAATAACAAGTGTACGACACTAAGGCAGATGTTAACAATAGGGGAAACTGTGGGATATGGTAAGGGGGTTTCTGGCACTCTCTGCTCAAATTTTCTATAAGTCTGCTCCAAAAAAAGGTCTACTTTCTTCAAGGAATTGATCTAGGCAGTAATCATCAGTGGCAGCTAGCATGCAAAAGGGGAAACAGCCACAAGTTACGTGTCTCCTTATGGAAGAAACACTCCTATCCAGAGTAATCATACAAAAACGTTAAAGAAAATCAGTAGAAAATTTGAACCTCATCAGGCCTTTGGTTCTAGCTTTCTTTTTTTGTTTTTGTTTTCTTTTTTTTTTTTTTTCATTTGATATGATACTTTTTTTTTTTTTACCTCATTGTGGTTTATAACCCAGATCAGTAGCTTACAAAAGTTCATCACTGCTCATTTTTAAACACTATTTGCTTCCCCCACCCCCTCAGGTATCGTTCCCATGGAGTTTCCTTCACCAATGCACCCATGCACCATCAGCTTAGTCCCCTATGCTCCTCCCTCCCTCCCTCTGATCCCTCTCCCGCCTCCTTCCCTGCAGTGTGTCTCTGATTTATAATTGTCCATTCTGCTTTGTTGTGTTTTGTACTGTTATTATTTTTTTACACTGATGTCTTACCTGGTTCCCCCATATTTTTGCTATAAGTGAAACCATCCGATATTTTTCTTTTTCCTTCTGGCTTATTTCGCGGAGCATAATTCCTTCTAGTTCCATCCACGTTGCTGCGAACAACCCAAATGCCCAAAAATAGATGACTGGATCAAGAAGATGTGGCATATATACACAATGGCATATTATTCAGCAATCAAAAAAGATGGTTCTAACTTTCAATTGGCAGATAATACCATTGTATTGTAGAAAAAATTAGAGAACAAAGGAACATGTTCAACTATAGCACAGGGATGAAATCAGCAAAAACTCAGACTATGGGCAACCCCCTGTGGAAAACACACAATTTCTTCAACAAATAATTTGTAAAGAAAAACAAAATAGAGCTAGAAAGCAGTCTCAGAGATTGAGAGACTTAAGAAACTATCAAGCAAATGGGATACAGGATCTTAGATCCTGAGTCAAACAAACTAGGGAGGGGGGGCTTCAAAATATGTAATGAGCATTTATGAGACAGAAAAATTGGATATTTCATGATATTAAGGAATTACTGTTAATGTTTCTAGATATGATAATGGTAGTTTTGTATCAAAAACTAGTTTTGTAGTTTTGTATCAAAATTAGAGTTCTCTTTTAGAGATAAATACTGAAATACTAATAAGAATGGAGTAATTTGTTAATCAGGGGTTGCTTTCAAGAATCCAGGGAAAGGAGAAGGGATCAGGGAATAGAGGTAATAAAATCACCCAGAAGTTGATTTTTGTTAAAACTGGGTGAAAGATACAGGAAATCCTCACACCATTTCAGGGATCAGAAAATTATCACCTAGGGATCAAATCTAGCCTGACACCTATTTTTACACTTCTTATGAGCTAAGGATGATATTTACATTTTTAAATGATAGAAAAATAAAAAGATTTCCTGACATGTGAAAATTATATGAAATTGAAATGCTGGTGTCCACAAATAAAGCTCTATTAGAACACAGTGCCACTCATTTGCATACCGTCTATGACTTCTTTTGTGCAACAACAGCAGAGTTGATTAATTGAGGCAAAGAAAAATATTACTCTCCATTGCAATTCTTTTTTCAAGAATTCCCCATTTGGTAAAACATAGCCCATGCCTTGTCTATGCTTCTGCATCCTGTGCTCTTACTCAGAAGATGTCTACGACATCGTGAAATAATATTTTTCACTAAATTAATCTTGACCTTAAGTCCAGGGTTGAAATTGCAACATTAGCACATATATGGCTTGGCAGCCCCGACTGGATTCTCATATTAAATTCTCCACCCCGAGCCATTCTTTGATTATCTGCACCCAGGCTGATATTCAAGCAAATGAAACTGTATATTAAAGCTACGTACATTTTATGTGACCCATGGCAGCTGTATACTTGAAGATTGGTGGGACTTTCATGAAAGCCTGCCAATTTAGACCCATTACTTGTGATTCTGAATTCTTCCATTGCAGGTGCTCTCCAGCTCGGGGCTCTCTGCTGCAGATTTCTGCTGAAGTCAGGCAAAGTATGCAAATGACCCACCAGGAAACAGCTCTTTGGATTACCGCCTTGGCTCTGTGGCAACCAGCTCTACAAATCCTCCGGCTTGTCAGTTCTCTTGACAAATCTAGTCCTTCAGGATGGGTCTTTGAGAAGTTAATTGGGTGCAGAGGAAAAAATGGCATGGCTTGAGCTAAGAGCCACAGGATGGAGCCCTCCACACCTGCCAGTGGCCAGCACAGCCGCCTGTCAGAGGCAGTGTGGCTTGCATGACAACCAACATTTTGGGCTACTGTGTGAGGGCTCCTAAGGGCACAGCTTTGCTGCTGCCAGCGGGGCTCAGGAAGAAAGTCCTGGCAGGCTGAGGCACAGTCATCCCTGGGGGTCACCTCTGTCACCCCTGGCAGGACCTGCTTATCTGGCACCATGCCCAAGGCTCCCTAATGTGTCCGGGAATTAATTCACTGTTTCCCACAGTTGGTTACTCCCAACGATACTGCTTTATTCTGCTTTATTCCGGTGCTCTGGGAAGACAGTGGTGGCATGTGTGTTTTAACTGATCCCAAAAGCACAGATATGAAGGTTCCTGTCAGCGGCTTGCAGACTTGATTCCTTGAGTAGATGGAAAGCTCTGGCAGCGATGACCAGGTCCAGTTACCTGACAAATTCACTCCTGCTTTTGGTGTGTCAAGAATCCCAGTCCTGTGTCTGGTGCCAGCTTCCTTCTGTTGGAAATTGGAGGAGGTGAAGAAAGTGACTGCCCCACTCAACACCAGACTGGAAAGAAGTTGTCTGTCAAACTTCCAGTGTTTGGACGAAGGCAGAAGCAGTGACTTTTATTTTGCTTTTTTTTTTTAATATGGAATTTCTTTTTTCTCTTTTTTAAAGATTTATTTATTTATGCATACATGAGCTGGGGTAGAGGCCGGAGCTGCAGGGGGTGAGAGGATTCACCGGAGACAGAGTGGGGAACAGAACAGTCAGGCTGAGTGAAATACACTGCTGAGGGGAGCATGGGGCAAGACAGGAGAGGTCTGCTGTGCCATGTGAGTTTCTCCCTGGCTGGGGATTGAACTCGTGATACAGAGGCTTCAGATTGCTTCATAGTGTGGTGCTTAACCCCTTGCACCACCAGGGAGGCCCAGAAGCAGTGACTTTTAAAAAACAAACACCAAGAAACACCAAGAGACTGACATGGAAAAAAAGTCAAAATTCTCATCATGACCCAGGCCTTGTGCAATCCAGCCTCTGTCTTTCTACCTCATTTCACGCCACTTCCCCTCACTCCCACCCTGCCTCACACTGGTCTTTACTCAACTGTTCAAACATATATAGTCCTTATAGCCTCAGGACCTTTGCATGCGTTGTCCCCTCTGTCTGAACTGCTTCATGCTCCCCCTTTTCACCCACTGCTTCTCTCATTCCTAACCCCCACTGTGCCTCTGTCTAGGGCCCACGCCTTCTCTTCCCTTGGGCCCTGGGGGATAACTGTCCCTTCCTCCTCCCTTCTTTACTGACCCCTCACTTGTTCTGTCTCAATTCTTTTTATGACTCCTTCACAGGCCCCAAAGCATATTGAGGTTATATCACTCTTTTGACCAGTAGTTTCACATATTTTTTTTTTTTTAAAGAGGCATGTATTATTTATTTGTTTGTTTGTTTGTTTATACACGCACTGGGTACAGTCAGAAGCGCGGGAGGGTGAGAGAATTCACCAGAGCCAGAGCGGGGAGCAGAGCAGGCAGAAGGACCGAAGTACACTGCTGAGGGGAGCAGCGGGCGGCAGGAGAGGTCTGCGCGCCATGTGGGACCCTCCTCCGGTGGCAGGGGAGCAGCCGGGGATCGAACCGGCGCCGCAGAGGCCGCGGGCAGCTTTGCAACCCAGCGCTCAACCGCTGCGCCACTGGGGAGGCCCTCACATATTATTTTACTTATTCATCTTAGTCTCAACCAGATTATAATCTCCTTCATGACAGTACTGGGTCTAACATTTTCCAGTATATGCTCAGTGGCAGGTACAGTGCCTGGCATATAGTAGCTGTTCACTAAATATTCCCTGAATAAATGAATGCCTGATTCAGCAGCCACTGCATATAATTTTGCTTTTTATTCTCAGTTCCCTCTATATATCCACTAAGTGATCTTCCCAGGGTTTGGTTATTCAATGTGTGCAGTTTTTAAAGCTTTTCATTTCTCCTCCTTCTTGTTCTCAGTCTGTTGGTCACTTTGATGCGCATTAATAACCCTTATCATAGAGTGGGCAGAGTCTTTTGCTTTTCTCTGACTGATTCCACATAAGACTTCATCAGACCTTGCTTCTAATTAGTGGTTAAACTATCATTTGGGGATTATTTATTATTTCAATTATCCATGAGATTTCTGTGCATTTGGAGCAGGTGGTTATATTAGTCAGAACAGGCCAACTGCTGTTACAAATAACCACAAAATCTCAGAAGCTTAAAATAATGCAGTAAAAGTTTACTTCTCATTCATGCAAAGCTCATTATGAATATTCCAGAGTTGTCCACCACAAAGTAACCCTTCTGCATTGTTACACTTCTGTCTTCAATATCTGACCTCCCAGTTCACCACATATAGTCAAGAGAACATGGGAAGAGACATAGACACATCGCCTCTTGGTCAATAATGACACACACAGTTTGCACTCAGTCCACTGGTGAGAGAGACACATGGCCTCCAGTGATGCAGAAACTGGGCGTGGGGCATGAGGGAGACAACCCCTGCTGGGCCTTCTCTCCCAGCAATAGCTTTGGCCAGGTGAGCATGAGAGTCCCTGCCACAGAAGTTAGTCACAGCCTGGAGGAGAGAATGCTCCCATAGCTTACTGACATCTTCCCACTTCTCAAACCTTCTTGGAAGAACAAATTGCATTACAAACTTCAGGAGCACCTCCACATAGCTACAATGTCCCCAGGATTCTGTGATGTAGTGGCACTGTTTAAGAGCACCTAGTAGGACTTCTAGGTACCTTCCTGCTTCCCCTGGCTCACTGCTCCCTGCTTCTTGGTCTTTCTCTGTAAGGCCCTGTCAGGTAGCAGTACCCTGACATGGGCCTAGTGGCTCCCCCACACCCTTTGCTCAGTATCCTCCCAGGCCTATCGACACCAAGTGCTCCATTTGTTCAATGATTCTTTTGCTCTATCTCCTTTCATCAAATTTCCCTTTTTTCAACTCGATTTATCATCGGATACTGACAAGAGAACAATCTTAATGGATTTGTGTCAAAACATCCCAAGGGACTGACAATGCTACCCAATCTGGGATACCTGTTCTTAAAGCAAGAGATTGGTGACAGACCCAAATCTACTGTGGACAGAACTGTGGGTAGGATGGCAAACTAATGGACTTTAGGCTGCCAGTACAGGTTGTCCATTTTGGTGAGGTCTTCCTGATGCCCCTTCATTCCACCAAACAAATGCCTTCTGTTTTAAAATGTAATTGTATTACCATTCGGGTGTGGTGAGGCCAGCAGATCTGGAGACAGTTGCCTTGGAAAAATCATCTGTGTTAAAGTTTCCAAGAGGAGGGGAAGCCGCGCCATGCAGGGCAGCGCCATGCAGGGCCATGTGCGGAAGCACCGGGGGCAGTCAGGAGGCAGAGGGAGAGGGAGAGCTGTGGGCAAGAACTTTGTTGCTCTTTCCACAGGAAGGAATGGACAAGTCAAGGTAAAGAGGCTTAGGACTGGTAAGTCTGAATAACTTCAGCAGACTCTGGGGTATAAGGGCTGTCTCCAGTGTTCTGGTATCAGGCCTCAGGAAGATGAGGACAGAGGAATAGGCCTAGAGTATGGGATCAATAAAGGAGGTGGTGAGGGTGTGGGGTCTGGATTGGTTGGTTTGTATTTGAAACATGTGCTCAAGGGCAAGTTGTTTACTATCTCTAGGACTCGGCTCACCCTGGGAGGGGCAGTGCTCCAGGGTCAGCTAAACTCCACGTCAAAGCACACAGAAAAAACACGATTAATACACTCTCACTAGCTGACCAAGCCATTTAAGGCAGCTCGATAGATGACAGTCCCAAGTGGCAAAAGGCACATTTGGCAAAAGGCACATTTGGAGACAGTGACTTGTCTCACAGTAGTTTGTACCGACCCCCTGCCTCCCATTATCTAGTCCATCAGCAAGTGCAATCAGTTCCACCTCCAAAACATTCTGAAACAACTTATCTCCTGCCACCGCCAGGCCAAACCCTGCAGTGTCTTCTCTGAACTACTGGAAAACCCCTCAAACTAGTTGTTTCTTCCCTTTCTACCCCTCTCCAAAGAGCAGCCAGAAGTGATTTGATGTTATTGCTTTACCTTGTTTGTTTGAGGTTGTAAGAATTCTTTTTCCAGATTATTTCTTTTGCTGTTTAAAGAGTTCTCTTGTAAGCTTTTATTACAGAAATTTTCAAACATACAACAAATGAGAATATAACATCCCTAGTTCTCCATCACCCAGCTTCAACACTTATCGAATTGTGACCAGTCTTACTTTGCCTACACCTGACCACATCTCCCCTTTCCCCACACTATTTTACAGCAGATCCTTGGCAGCAGAGAATCTTTATAAACAAATCAGATCAAGTTGCTTCCTGACTTAAAAATATCCCGCAGCTTCCCAAGGTATTTAGGATGAAACCCTATAGCTCACCATGGCACACAGAGCCCTGCTAACCACTCTGAGGGCATTCTACACTCTTCTCAGCCACAGTGGTCCTTCTATTCCTTGGACTCCCTGAGCTATTTCGACCTCAGTGCTTTTGCACTTGCTATTCTGTTACTAGACTGCTTACTGCCCTACATTTTCATGACTGGCTCCTCTGTGTTATTCACATTTTAACTCAGAAACATACCCCCTCCACCTCAGCCCAAAAGGCCTTCCCAGTGAGTCCATCTCTAGTTGCCCCCAGATATACCTCTAACTGGCCCATTCTCTACCATAATGCTCTGCAGTTAGTTCTCTCATTAAAAAAAAAAAACCTTTTGCTTGCTTGAAAATCAAAGCTCCAGAAAAACAGGAACATTATTCATTTTGTTCAAAGTTATATCCAACAGCTACACTTGTGCTTGACAAAACACTAGTTGTTGAGCAAATGCAAACAAAAAGGGATAAAAATTGAAAGTATTAGCTTCAGGATTTTTTAAAAATAACTTTCCAGGTGCATTTATAATCAAATTAGCTGATAAAATGAAATATCATTTGCTAGGGAAAATGTATTTCTACACACTTATTTGGGAGGAGGGGAAACCTCTTATAGTGCAACTCTTTATCTGCATCTGTGAAAATTCCTACATGACCTGAGTTGATGTTCTCCACACAGAAAGGAAGTCAGGGATGAAATGACCATGGTTAGCCCTTAGAAATAACTCACACTTCCAGCTCAGGTGGGAAGGGACGAACTTGTGGCTTATAAAATTCATGGAGAAGACAAGTCCTTACTCTCCATTTCTTAATGCCATGACATACCAAGAAAAAAAAAACCCTCTAGGGATAAGATTAATGAATTCTGAAATGTGAAGTAAACAACAAAAATTTAAGTTCGTTAAAGAAAAGTCCCTACTGAAGGCCTTTGAGAATTTAGCAATGCTATTTGACAGAACTCAATTGTAACGTGAAATAACACTGTGCTTTGGATTATTCCACATCATGTTTTAAAACAAATTACCCACACAATTTTAAAAATTGGTGAAAATCCACTTCAAAAAAAAAACAGCTGGAACGACATCAAACTAAAAAGCTTCTGAAGAGTGATAGAGACAGCAACCGAAACAAAGAGACACCTACTGAATGGAAGAAAATATTTGCACAACATACATCTGACAAGGAACTGATATCGAAGATCTACAAAGATCAATGCAATTAAATGAAAACAAACAACCCAATCAAAAATGGGCAGAAGAATTAAACAGGCGCTTCTCCAAAAGACACACAGATGGCCAACAGGTATATATGAAAAAAAAAATGTTTATCATCATGTATTATCAGGGAAATGTAAATCAAAACCACAATGAGCTATCACCTCACTCTTGTGAGAATCGTCACTATAATGAAAAAACAGAAGCAATAAGTGCTGGTGAGGGTGCAGAAAAAAAGGAACACTATTGCACTGCTGGAAGGAATGTAAACTGGTCCAGTCCCTATGGAAAGAAATGTGGAGATTCCTCAAAAGATTAAAAATGCAGGCCTCCTTGGTGGCGCAGGCAATTGAGCGCCGCACTGTGAGGCTGTCCACAGCCTCTGCAGCACAGGTTCGATCCTGGCCGGCCTGGGAGAAACCCACATGGCGCATCCGACCTCTCCTGTCTAGCCCACTGCTCCCCTCAACAGTGTATTTTGTCAGACTGCCTGTTCTGTTCCCTGCTCTGTCTCTGGTGAATTCTCTCACCCTCCCGCGCATCTGGCCTGTACCCCGGTTCTTGTACAAATAAGTAAATCTTTAAAAAAAAAAAAAAAAGACTAAAAATGCATCTACCATATGACCAGGAATACCTCCAAATAAACAACTGGAACTACATCAAACTAAAAAGCTTCTGCAAAACGATAGAGACAGCAACCAAAACAAAGAGACATCTACTGAATGGGAGAAAATATTTGCACACCATACATCTGACAAGGGATGAACATTCCCTGGTATCTACCCAAAGAGCACAAAAACACTAATTCAAAAGGAAACTTGCTCTCCTATGTTTACAGCAGGATTGTTTACAATAGTAAAGATATGGAAACAAACTAAATGCCCCAGAACAGATGAGTGGATCAAGAAGATGTGTTATCTATACATGGAATATTACTCAGTGATCAAAAAAGATAAACTCATGCCATTTGCAGCAACATGGATGGAACGGGAAGGGATTATTCTAAATGAAGTGAACCAGGAGAAAGATAAATCCCAGTGATGTGACTTATATATGGAATATAGTGAAACCAAACAAAAGATCAGACAAAGACAAACTATAAAACTGATCCTTGAAAGCTGACCATAGATCTGAGGCATCTAGGAGGGAAGAGGTAAAGAATACAGCAGGGAGGTGAGCACAGTGGACTATGGGTACTTTGGTGGTAGGAAAGTTACGTTGACCACACCTGAGGGGAAAAATCCCATACTGTAAAAAAACAGTCAAGGATGTAAAATAATGATGTCATTAATATAAAAAAAAAAAGAAAGAAAATGACAAAATCTTTGTCTCCTGTCCTGTATCCCCACATTCCACTATCTACACAGGCCCTCCCTTACCTACAACCTTTCATCTTCTCTTGCCTGCCTTTAGGCCCAAAATCTTTTCTTGGCTTTTGTCTCTAGGAGTATATTTTTGTAGAGCTCATGTCTACATGAGCTACATGCTCATGAGTGCATATTAATTTGCACACAAAAAGAAACATATAGGACCTCCCCTGGTGGCACAGCGGTTGAGCGCTGGGTTGCGAGGCTGCCCGCAGCCTCTGCAGCGCCAGTTCAATCCCCGGCCACCGGCGAGGGTCCCACAAAAAAAAAAAAAAAAATTAAATAAAAATTAAAAAAAGAAACATGTAGTAGAAAAGTCTCATATTTGTGAAACTTTATTAATTAGATGCTTTTAAACTCACTAGAAAGGGACCCTTTATAAAGCAAGCAGCACCCCTTATCACTGTCCATTGTGGAAGTCCACAGACTAGACTAATTTAAAGCAGGTGGTAGGTGCATAGGAGCTGGGACTACCTAGTCCTCCTCTTGATCTCTCCAGGCAGCTTGGTGGAATGCCAGTCTTCCCCTCACCATCCTTCCTTCCTTCCTGGAGGGAAACATCATCACTGATTCAGACACTGTCAGGAATATGCAGGGCCTGGGGCAGGCTCTCAGTATGTAAATCCTTTGACAATAAATTAGAAAGCACCAGGCTAGGGCCTCCCAGGTGGCGCGGAGGTTGAGCGCTGAATTGCAAAGCTTCCCGCAGCCTCTGCAGCGCTGGTTCAATGGCCACTGGGCAAGGGTCCCATAAATTGTCTCACCCTCCTGCGCTTCTGACTGCACCCAGTGCTTGTATAAATAAATAAATAAATAAATAAATAAATTAATTAATTAATTAATTAAAAAAAAGAAAGAAAGAAAGAAAGCACAGGCTAAAGGGTCACGACCTCAAGGAAGAATCCTCTGGAAAAGACTCTTGCCTGTTTCCTTAACACTGCAGGCTGGACCTCAAGGGCTCAGGTTACTGGGCTCATTGCGGGATTTGGAGCAGAGTTTCTTTAAAGAAGTCAATTTGAGTTCTGTGGACACCATAGATTCAAAGATGTTGAATATATTCAATGACAGAGTGAGCATTTTTCTATGTGCCAAGAAAATCCCATTATGTAATAGTTCGTTAAACCTCACCCAGCTCTAGAAGGCAGAATTAGTACCATTTCATATTCAGTTGAAGAAACTGAGTCAGAGAAGTATGAAACCTACTGAGAGGGGAGACATGAAGGAGAGAGGTGCCCTGTGAAGTTGCCCAAGGCCATTTGACACCAACATCCAAGTTCTTGAGCCAGCACTGATAGAGCTAGAAAGCACAGTCTCACACTGCCTCATCTCTGCTGCTTTTCAGCCGTGTCACTTTAGCAGGTTGCTAAACCTCTCTGTTGTTTGAGTATAAAGTGGGAATGATAGGGTCTATATCATGGACCATATGTGAATTCAATCGTTAGTATTTGTGAGTGCCTAAATTGATCCCGGTCTATAAAAAGTGCTATGTGTCTGCTGCCATAACACCCACAATAAGACAAAATTCACAGCAACAAATCGTTTCAGACTTTTAAAAAAATTAAATTTTTTTAAATTTTTCTGATCCAGAGTTTGCAAAAATTCAAGTTATCTCTAAGAATCCATCAAGGCTACCAGCAATTACCAGTTACTGCTTAAGGCTACTCTTTTGTTAACACCCAAGCATATATTCGCTGATTTAAACAGTTGGCTTGCAAAACCCCTCAGGCAGAGGTCAGGAAGTAGTGAAAGACAAAGCAACAGATCACTGAAGAATCATTATTGCCTTTAGAAATGGTAATGAGACTGCAGAGATGACAAAAAGAAAAAAGGTCCAAAGTCCTAGCAACAAGAACCTCTAAGTTTTACGAGTCTGCCAAGTGGCCTCAGACGCCATCTTTGATCTGGCCACACGGTCCAATGTACTACCTAATCTTTTGAGTAAAACTGCTGCACAGAACAATTTCCACAAAATGAAATCTCTTAGCAAGTCACTACAAACAAATTACACACAGACACACAGTATCTTCACAAAGCCCAAGCCAGTTTTTAACAGCAAATTGACATATGAAACAAACACACAGAGAAACCAAAAATCACATTTGCGCTTATGGTAGCCAGTGCCATAGGGAAGCCCAGTTTCCTCATGAGGCTGACTAACTGTAATAGGGTGGTCCCTGCCTTGTAACATAACCATGGATGGCTCTGTCCTAAATCACGTTGGGCACCAAATCTGTTACAGGGTAGGGAGAGGGGTACCCCAGACCCCGCAAACCTGCCTGCTCTAAATGGGTTCTGCCATCCGCCATATCAACACAAAATATGTAAGACTTTAATGGGAAGGAACTTTAATACAATTAAGAAACAATACAGGAAAGGCAAAGAATCTAGTTTCTAAATCAAGCACCCAAAGTTACCCGTCCCCTCGTGGGTAGAAGTCCACCCAAGCAGGATTGGCCCAGAACAAGGCCCCAAAGCCAGCTACAAGTCTAAAGCATCTTCCAGTGGGGACCCACAGAAACAGATCAGAAACAACCAGACAAGTCTCGAAGGAAAAGAGCAAAATCAAAATCAAGACAAAAACCACCATTGTCACCTCCCCATGGGTCTCTCAGCCACATCTGGGTCACCCAGTCCACGACCAAAAGGCAAGCGCAGTTTCTTCACGTGTCTCTTGGCTCCATGTGCCTCCTCCAGGTCTCCTTCTGGCTCCATCCTGCTTCCTTCCTTCCTCAGTCTCCTCTGCAGCTTCTCTCTTTATCTGTTCAGCTCTACCCTCCCTTGGGTGGGGCAGGAAACCTGGAACCTCCCCCTTTCCTGGGGACCACCCTGTTATAATACTACTTCACATTCTTGCATACTCCTATTTTGTTGGCTCTTTTCTCTACCTGTCAACAGAGAACATCAATGACCTATGACCATTATTTCAGAAAAGGGAAGCTTCTGGCAGAAACCCTGTGAGGCGCCAATTCTTAGCTACCATTTCTTTCTTTCTAGCAGAACATTTATTGGGTGACATCCACTTTTGCAGTCATCTCCTGCAGAGGTGCCTAAAGCCTTGCATCTAGGCACTGTGGTCTCCCCAGATAATGTGGTGCCCATCTTCACCCACCCCTGGCAGATGGACGACTAGGCACCTGCGCGCCAAGGCCCAGCCAGCTCTGTTCTCTGAGCCCTCTTTGTGCCAGAGCCATATGGGGCCAAGCCGGGCAGCCTGCTGGCAGGGCCTTGCAGAGCACTTAAGGGAATTGGCTTCTGATTTTTTCTCACAGAATCTATGAGCTCATGGGAGGCTGAGCTAAGGGTCAGAGCTGAGGCAGAAATTAGACTGAGCCTCTTTTTCAAATTCCTGATGTTTTATTATCTCTCCACTCCTCTCCCTGCATCCCTGATCCCTCCAGGCCCTACTCCCTCAAATCAGGGTTGTCAACCTGACTCAGAAGGTCCTGAAATAACCTAGGTGATCTGTGCTCTGTGAAACCAAGTGGGGTGTGTGCGTGTGTGTGTGTGTGTGTGTGCGCACGTGCACATGCGCAAACTGCTCTCAAAAGTAGTTCATAATCCTAAAATGTCAAGGATGCTGGCTTCCGTAGAATGAGTCAAACTGTTAGACTGAGTTCTCCAGGAAAGACCTTGAGGTAGAGTGAAGCATGCAGGGGATTGATAGTTGAGAAACACCTGTGGAAGGGATTAGAAAGAAGCCGTGTCAGAGAGCAGTAGGTTAGAGTCTTACCTTATCAAAAGCTGCTCAACAGAGAACATGGGGCACAGATTATCTAGTAGAGTCCTGGACTGGACCTTTGGACCACAGCTCTGCTCTGGCCTGGGCCACCCAAAGACTTTGTTCAACCAAGTGTGAAAGCTGAGCAGATATTGAAGGAGCTGACAGCTGGAGACTGTCAACTAGACACTGTCCTTTAAACTAGGCCAGGCCTCAAGCCCTTTCTGGAAGGAGATCTGGGTGATCCACTTCTACGTGTGCTACATGATTCTGGACAACCAGGGCACACAGTGCCCAGGCAGATCCAAACCCTACAAGTGACCTAGCCTAGGCCAAGTTGGAGGCCCCTTATCCTTGCCTTAGTAAATACCTGCTTGGGGACCCTGAACTTGACCTGGGGAAGACAATTAGAGGGATGCTGAGAAGGAGAAGTGAACTTTACACAAGGGAAGTCTTTATCTTATGAGTAGTTGCATAAACCTTGATTGTTATTTAAAATTTGCAATTTCTCATGGGGGAAAAAAATCCTATTATAAATAGGAGTAAGTGATAAATTCTTGAGTTTTATTTTGTTGCAAAAACATATCAAGGTCATAATGCGGTTGAAATGATAGAAGGGGGTCATTGTTTGGCCCAAGACCCTGTAAGACCCTCAGCAGAGCTCCACTGAGTTGCCCAGCGCATGGGAAGACAAGGAAAAATCTGCCAGGAGTCTGGGGGAGACCAGGCTTGCAGGGGTGTCCCAAAGCTTCAGCAGTGAGACACAGGGTCTTAGCAGTACAGAAACGTGGCACAGGGACACAGATGGACGCGGCATCTGCAGCAGGAAAGCCCCAGTGCAGGGACATTACGTCCCCTCTTTTTAAACCCTGTTTCTCCTCCCCACCCGACATTCCCAGAAGCCAGACCGGTTTGCGACCCCACCCCCACCTCACCGATAGGCTTGCAGCCTGCTGGAGAGTGAGTGTGACCTAGAGAAAGCCCTGGGCTAAGCTCTAGAATGCCGGCAGCTCCCACCCCCAGCAGCAGCGCGCCGCGGGGGGATGTCCTGCAAGCAGCCACTAGGTGGAGCGTCCGCCTTTCCCTACTCCCCGAGAGCCGGAGAGGGGGCGCGGGGTGCTGAAAACCCGTCCTTTAATTGCCATTTAATGAGAAGACTGCTCCCAAAGTGCCCTCGTTGTAGGGAAAGTTCCAGGCTTCTATTAAAGGGAATGGCTTATATATCCTCTAACATGAAGAAGCTTCCACACAGCATCAATTAAACACATTTAACATGAGCGCAGTGGGAAAACATCTAACGGATAGAATGTAGAGTTGTTGCCCTCTAAAATTATCAAACCACTTATCTGGACAGAGGTGTGCAGAAGGTCCTGGGATGGAGTTCATGTTTGCCTGGATGCCCAGAGTCCCGCTCCTCCTCAAAAGGGCTGAAGGTTGGTTAGGGGCTGGCCTGGACATGGTGTGCAGATGCGCCCAACCCTTGAGGTGATCTTCTTCCTACTATTTTCTCTTGCTAGTCCGAATGGACACTCATAGTTATCAATACATTTGTTACAATGTGACGTTTGAAAATATGGCCACTGGTGATATTTCTAGACTGTCTACTTGATCTATAGGTCAGATTCTGGAAGATTCCATGTTTGGATCAAAGTAGATTCAAAGTAAATACACCATACCTGTGCAATCAGAAGTAGACTCTGCAACAAGAAGGGGTGAATTGAAGTCCTAGGCAGAGCTGCTTGAGGCAACATCACATACAAGATGCTATAATGGTGTGTTACTTAGTACAGCACACAGATGGACGAAGAAAGGTCCTCAGAAGAAATGCCTGTCTTTCTTTTTTCTTTTTTTAATTATTTATTTTTATACATGTTTTACATCATTGTTCTTTTTTTTTAAATTATTTATTTATTTATTTATACAAGCACTGGATACAGTCAGAAGCACCGGAGGGTGAGAGAATTCATCAGAGCCAGAGCGGGGAGCAGAACAGGCAGAATGACGAAATACACTGCTGAGGGGAGCAGCGGGCGGCAGGAGAGGTCTGCACACCATGTGGGCCCCTCGCCTGGCAGCCGGTGATCAAACCGGTGATCAAACCGGTGCTGCAAAGGCTGCGGGCAGCTTTGCAACCCAGGGCTCAACCGCTGAGCCACAGGGAAGGTCCCATCATTGTTTGTTTTTTAAACAATGTTTGCTTCCCCGCCCAGGTGTAGTCTCCATAGAATTTCCTTCACCATGCACCCATCACCTCAGTTCCCTGTGCCTGTCTTTCTTGATTCCAAAAATCCTGCTTATATGTTACATTCTCCTTCATTTCCCTTTCTTTGTTAACGCCTAGGGCCAACCTTGTGGCTCACTGGAAGGAAGTCTATGAACCTGCATAGTAACCTTTTAATTTTTCTCACCTTATTTCTGGCTCCATTCTATGATACTATCCTTGTCTTTCTCCTTTCCCCCTTGCTCCTGTGTTTAGGGTATCGTAAACTTATATTTTTTGCCTCCTTTGTAAACTGCTTAAACTCTTTATGGAACAGAGCAAATACAAGTGAAATAAAATAGACATAGTAACATTCTTTACATGGCATAGCATTAGGTCAAAGGGCTTGTGAACATTTGTTACCTATAATCCTTTGTAGGAAAAGAGGATTTTAAAATTCTCTGCCAGACTGCCTGTGATATTTTCCACTACATTCTACTTGTTATCACCCTGAATTTTGGTTAACCTTTGATCTGAGCATCTCCAAATTGTGTCTTTTAGATTTTTCTTTATTTGCACTTAATTCACAGTCTTGTTTTTCTGGTTTTCTTTCATAATGAAGATTCTAACTTCTCAGAGGGCTAAAGCAGTTGATTTATTTACATTTTTATTTTAAATAAACTTTTTTTCTGTCAGTTACTGCAGCAAGCCTGCAACATCATTTCACCAGTCTTCTGGTGCCTTCAAAACGTATTAAGAAACAAAGAGAAAGTCATGGCAGGTTGATTAAAAAACTCAGATGTACCCAAAGAACAGACTTCTTTGGCAGCTATTGCTTTTACAAGCACTGAGATACTTTGTAAAGGTCTCAATTCCTAAATCTCAAATATTTACCCGAAAATCTGAATATGGTATATGTTTGATATTATTTGTTAAATGTATAAACAAGATAAGAAACAGCAAACCAAGACTCTGGGGCAGAAGGAATAAATCCCTGGGTCAGACTTTGGCAGTTCCACTACATGAGACCCCAAGTGGGGCTGACCAAATTTCAAAGACTTAAGGATTTGCTAAAGTTTGTTATTGTTTTCTTGAGCAAGGGACTGGTTAGAAATAGGCTGGTCTCTGGAAAGGGAAACTTTGAAGGAGAAAAATTTGGTGGCCCAGGATCATTTCTCTGGGGTAGTGCCTGGAATGAAATTATTTTATCCAATGAAACTCCCTCCCTTTGCCTCCCACCACACCCCCCTCCAGTAATGAAACCCCAGCCTCCTGATTCCATGACCCCTTTTGTCCTGCGTCTGAATGTCTGTCCTGAGAGGTTTTTATTTCCAAGGATTTTATGTTATGGGCCAGGTCTAAAAGTTTAAAAGAACAAAGAGGGTAATTAGTCTGTGGGCTTGGATTATGTAAACAAATGATTTCTCTAAATCAGGTCAAAAGCTGGACTTGCCAAGGACACATATTTTTACTTAAAATATGCCTTTATATTAGAAAATGTCCAACAGTTGGTAGTTTTTCCAACTCAATGAAGCATCTCATTCTCCCTGGCCCCTCTGTCTCTCACTTTCTCTTTGACTCATTTTGCAGGATTTTTGAGCACCCTTGCGTTGTGGGCTGGGTTTTACAAGAAGCAGACAGTGTGCTTGGTGAGGGGGCCTCTCAGCAGGCTGGAAACATTTACTTTCTATCCAGCCTCTCTCACTGCCAAGGAATCTTGAGCCTGGAGAAATGCTTTCCCTACTATGTTTACAAAGCACTAAATTTTTGAAGTCATTAATTCGCTTCATAAAAAAGGGCCTAATGGAGTTTTCTATTGGGCATCAAGGCAGTGGTTCTAACTCTGAAAGATCAAGAAGGCAACAAGGACCCGAAATTGCAATGGGAGTTGGGGGACAGCAAAATCATTCCTCCTTTTTTTGCCATCAGACTTCCTCCTGTAGAGGAAAATATTTTGAATATCTTAATCACTACCTCATGCATTTGTTTATTTTATTTTCCTTTCCAGAACATTCAGAAATCTTCTGTAGACATAGACCCATTCCTCCTCCAGGCCTGCTTCTCCAGGGCTGGGCTTCTTTGTCCTAGGGGTTCAGCCTAACCATTTCCAGGACAGACAGAGAGCTCACAGTGGGGGAGCCTGGGGTTTCAGCCCCCAGGGGCAGGCATGTAGTGCTGGGTGCAGAGGCTGGCATGTCTGGAGTACCAGACAGAAGGGCCCTGTTTCCCCAGTGCTCAAATTACTCTTTGGAATCCAGGCTTCCAGGCAGACCCTTAACCCTTTCAGGGCTACAGAGCTGCAGGGAGCCTTCTTACTCTTAGCACTTGCCTGTCCATCTTGTTCAAGTCACTCACTCTGTGCTCTGGAGGCAAGAGAGGGATATTATTCCTCATTGAGGCACTACCCCCTGTGCAGAGTCAAAGGAACAGCCTTGCCCCCAGGGCCTTAATGAACCTTCCACAGCCCTACCACATGCTCAGTAAAAACTGTTCACTTCAGCATAGATTTGTTTTCTGGAGAATGCCCTGGGATTCCAAATGGCTATAAGAAGTGTTGCTGTAGCCAGAGGGGACTGTGGTGGAAGCTGTGCTGGCAGGGATAGCCACAGTTTTCAAAATACAGCCCATGGAAATCAGTGGGAAAGCTTGTTAAAAATGCAAACTCTGCTCCCACTGCCACCACTACCAGTATCACCACCTACAAAATCAGAATTCCTCCGGGGATTAGATGGGGAAATGATGGGTCTTTGATACAAGGAAGAGACCTAGAGGGTCTCTGGGCCCCTGAAACATGCAGCCAGCCTGGGCTTCCACAAATCTGAGAATACTTTCCAACCAGGTGTAGACATGGGGGGCTCCCACGGAGGGAGCCCTGATTGGAGCCACAGGGGAACTCCCAAGCATGACTTTGGTGGAATGGCCCGAGACTGTGCCTGGTACCCCTCCAGATTCAAATCTTCTTGTGTGCACTGATGTTGTTTTCACCTCAGTGCTCCTGGGTAGGGTCCAAGAAAGAATTAGAATCCTCCATAAAACCCTCACTATCGTGGATTTCAGTTACCCTGGAGATGGCTTTGCTCCCCTGCACTGCCTGCTTGGTGTATGAGTCTGGCCTATCCTATTCATATTCCTAGAGAGACATTGCCATGAGTTGTCTTCAGTGGAAGAAATTTACAGAGAAGAGCAGGAGACAGGACTGCCTTTGGTGGAAGAATTTCACAACTTCTGACCGTCAAATGAAGCCAGGGCATCTGTGCCTCTGCGGTACCCTTTGGGAACCATCTCTGCAGGGAGATTTTCCAAAGGATACTGGACATTTTTCTATTAGTCTTTTCTTCTTGCTATGCATTTAGAGGCACAGAGCCTTGCCCAAACTCTTATGACTGTGAGACCTTGAGTATATTGCTGTATCTGAGCCATGGTTTTTCTTATCCACAAAATATAAATGATAATAACAACAACAATAGTAATAATGTTCCTGCAGCATTAATGAGATGAAAGTTTGTGCATAGTTGGTACTCTGTTCTCTCCCTCCCCTTCGGTAGCATTTCTCACCTTGCAGCAACACCAGGAACTCAGGCATGTACCTGGACACTTAGGGGAATTGTTCAGGGAACCATTTTAATCACCTAGGTTTGACAAGTGATCTGTCCTGCCTGATATTTGTTCCTGAATGTGAGTGGAGATAATTATTGTTATATTATTGAAGCAACAGGTTGCCCGTCTGTTGCTGATACCGCCCATGACGACATATGCTCCACTGAGTTAGGAGCTGATGATGCCAACACCGTCTTGATTTTCAGATTTAATTCTGAGCCCCACCGTTCTGGGGCGGCTCTGAGCATGGTTAATATTTTAGCATATGTCTTCTGTAACTGTCATAGATCTGGATGCACCAGGAGCCATGAAGCAAAACACTGGCACCTCCTACAAGTCATGGTTTCAAGGGACAGTGTTTGTGCCAATGTTGGGAGTCTGTTGAGTACCAGTGACTGATTGGTAGCAGAATTCTGTGGGCTGTTAATTGTCTTGGAAGTAAAATCTTGAATTGGGAGAAAAAGAAAGCAACTGTAATTAAAGCTTCCCTTGGGCAGAATTTCCAGTGAAAGGAATTGGCAAGTTTTCTTGTGTCCATTAAGCCTCAGGCACTGGGCATGGAAGTTTACTTATAGTGAATCTTTTAATCCTTACAGCAGCGGAGAAGGAACAGAGGCTCAGAGAGGTTGAATGATCTGCTTAGTGCTTTACAGCTACTGGTTGTCGGAACTAGGGATGAAGCCTGAGTTAGAAACTGTAACTATGGAGAAAAGGAATCAATACCACTCTTTTTAACCCTAAAGCCTGTCAGTGAAGTGCTCTCAGAGACCAGGTATCCTTGAGACTAGAGAAGGCTCTAATGTGCTCTTGGAGACTAGAGAGAAGACGATTGTTTACAGCGAGCCCTTCTAGGTCTCACTGCTAGGTCAATGCCGGACCACTCCCTGCTGCTTCAGGATGCTCATTGGAAACCCCATTCTTTCTTATCTCAAAGGATGTCTTTATTAAGACTCAAGGGAATGGAAAGAAATGAGAAAAAAAAAATTGAACAATGCAGTATGCAAGTGCTGTGTTGCCTCCAGCAAACAGAACCCAGGAAGCCAAATTATAAGAGAGATTGCGGCTACTTCACATTCATCTCCTACCTCTACTCAGTCCCTCTGCTCCTGCACAGTCCTCAGGGTTCACCAGGCACTTCCTCCCTCTGTTCCCTGGAGCGTTTGCATTCACATTAATGTCCAGCAATTCCTCCTCAAACAGCTTGATGCCTCAGCTCCCCAGATGTCTGTCCCCAGGTGATGAGTACCTAATTTCTGCTCCTTTTGTCTGGCATCATAACTGCATATGTTTACATTTGTCCCCTTCTTTAACTCTGAGCTCTGCAGAGGGTGAATCTTTTATGTCCATCTATGGTCCCCTGGTACATTGCCCCGTGTGTGCACATAGAAGGTCTTCTATACATGCTAAATGGAAGACTGAACGAATGGATAGTGACCTGAGAATAGAGACTTTTCATTTGTGATCTATATTCTATACCAGAAGCATCCCATCATTTGTCATTGCAACCGTAGTGCACTACTTTCTCATTCAAAGATAGTCCCTGTGTCTTTGTTTCCTCAGATAGTAAATAAATTTATATGGCATCATAGAGATTTTCCAACGAATAACCAGTAACTAAATAATAATCCAGTGTTCCTAAGGTCATACTAAAATGAGAATACAGGGACTCTTAGAATTTAAAGATAAAAAACAACCCTGAAAAATTATATTTTTAAATATCCAAGTAGAGTTAATTAATAGATACTAGAATGATTCACTTCACTCTTAAAGAATCACTTCAGCATCTCAAAAGTATCTGTTGAACATGTCCCAAGTGCTCGATGTTATGAGGAAAGTTATTAATATCTTCTACTTACAAAGTGTACATTTTGACATGAATAGCTTAGGTATTTATTAGTTTCTTCACTGGGGCAGGCAAAATCATGGCCCCAAGGATGCCATGTCTGAATTCCTGGGACCATGGGATTAGGTGACTCCATATGGTAAAGGGATTTTGCAGATGCTAAGTTAAGTCTCTTGAGACGGGGACATTATCCTGAATTCTCTAGGTCCACCCAATATCATCATCAAGGTCCCTTTAAGAGGGAGAAAGCAGGGTGAGAGTCAGTCATGAGAGATGAGACAAGAGACATAAACAATTGGAGTGATGTGGCCCTGCGCCAAGGAATGCAAGCAGCCTCCAGTAGCTGAAAAAGGCAAGAGAGAGGATTCTCCCCTAGAACCCCAAGGAGAAACACAGCCCTGCTGACACATCCATCTAGACTTTTGATATCCAGAACTGTGAGAATTTGTTTTGTTTTAGGTTTGCAGTAATTTATTATAGCTACAGTAGAAAACTAATCTGCTCATCTTTGAAATGGAGGTAAAAATAGTTCTTACCTCATGAGTTGTGGCGTTAAATGAGAGACTACATGGCAAAGGTTTAGAATAATGCCAGACACATTTTATTAATTGATATTACTATAATAAAAATTTTTATTGTTATTTATTTGGGAGATTGTATGCTGTTGGGTGAGCAGTTCACTTCACCTGTACACTCATAAAATGAATCTGATTTAAGACCTGACTAGACACCTGGTTCTTCTGCAACACTGGAGACTCTAGAAGAACTGTGTGACTTTTCTGACATTGGTAGCTCCTGGCAGGGAGTGGAGGCAGAGCCCTCAACAAGGAAGACTGGCACAATGATAAGGAGACTTAGGGGTACAGCCAGGGTGTTCAGAGACAGGATCTCTAGTAGGAATTGGGGGTGACTGGGGTAGTCCCTCTGGTGAGGCAAGTTTTAAGCTAAATACTGCTGACAGAAGAAGCCAATAGGCAGACCAGGGAAATGTTAAGGGTGAAGGCTGCCCCTCACAGATGGGAGATGGAGTTCCATGAACTCCACAGTGGAGACTCTAAGACAGACCTCCACCCCCTCATCTTCCTGTTGCTTTGGAGGTACTACACACAGACATAGCTGCTGGTGGGCTTCAAGGAGCATATAGTCTGCATAAGACACAGCAGATACATGATGCCACAGGCTCAAACAAACATGAAAGTCCCTGCCTGAGAGACTGAAAATAAATGAGGAAATTCCACCAGAAAGAGATAAGAGACCTGGAGTAAAAAGGTTTAAAGAGGGAAGGGTGAGAGTTGGACCCTAAAGTTGGATAGAATGTGGGTATTTGGGGATGTAGAAGTTGGACCTCTAGGAGGCAGGTGCTGGGCCAGTGTGGGAAGCAGGCTAAACAGAGCACCATTATGGTCCCAGGGGAAAGCAAGGGTGACAGGCAGCTGCAGTACTGACCTAGATCTTGAAAGCTACTTCCAGGTAAGACTATTCTGAGGAAACTTTAGAGGTTGGTGCAAGGGTTCCAGGTAATAATAGAGTGGAATCAATGTATTAAGAGTACTGGTAGTCTGTCTGCCATGGGGACTTGCCTTTGTGTCTCCAGGTAGCAGATGCCCTGTTGTTTATTGGACTGAATTGAGATCTGTAGGAAGGATTGGAGAGAATGGAGAAATCTGATCTCTGATCTAAATCCTTCTTGCTCACTCCTCATTAGAGGTGAAAGTAATTATTTACCAATCTCTGGAAATATCACAAACCTAGTATTCACAAATGTTGTAAAATCATCTCAGGTTTATCTTACGTATGGCCTTTATCCTTTCCCCGTACATCCTAAACGCTTCTAAGTACAATCAAAATAACACATTTTAACTCCCATTTTATAACTGGTCATTGACTACTTATAATTGAGTACAACTGAGTATTGATTAACTTATAAAATAGGAGTTATTGCAGTGCCAGATTCTGATGGTAAGAAGCAAAGTCCTCTGTCTTCTAAGTCTTGGGTATAATTGCTCCTTAAGTCAACCCCACGTGTTGGGAGCTGCTAAGCTGAACAAGTGCTTGGCTGCGAAAGGTTCCAAAATCAGTGCCCCAGAAATAATAGTAACGACATTACATGTTGAATGCTAAAAACTCTCAGCAGGTATAAGAGCAAGAAACACAACTTGGACTTAGGCAACAAAGAGGAGCACGTTGGTTCACATAATCAGATAATGCCAGGGACCTCAGGAACTACTACAACAGGGTTCAAATTCAGACAGGACCGTCCATGCACTCTTGCCACTTGCATCTCTTTGCATCTTTACTTCATTCTCACCAAAAGGTGGGAGGAGCCTTTCTCCAGGAGGTGGGGGAATGTGACCACCAGTAGCTTCCAATCTCTCCTCCCTCTCCCCAAAAGCAACAGTTGTTCCTCACCAGCTGCAGTTGCAATAAATCCTAGGACTGACTCAGGTGTCCTTCCCCCAAGGGAATTGTGGCCAGGAGTGATCTCCCACCGGCCTGCCTCTGAAATCAAAGGGATGACAGAACCCATTCATACCACATAGCAGGAGTCGGGGACAAAAAGCGTTTTCATCAAAGAAGAGGGTCAGTGGTAGCAAAGACACTGAGGAGTTGTGAACCAGTAGCAAATGTAAGGTGTGTGCACCAGCCTGTGCGGAAACGAGGCCTGTCGTGGTGCCATCAGCTCGTGGGTGTCCCTGTCTCATTTCCAGGTCCTGCCTAGCTGCCTCTAATCCCTTTGTGTCTATTGCCTCCACTGCTCAAATTTTCCTGCTCATCAGTATATCTCACTCTACTGCACTTCCTTTTTCTCCAAGCTGTCATCACAGTTCACGGTAGGTCTGTGAGAGGCAGGAGAGCCTCATCCTTGTGCCCCCTGGTGTCAGTCTCACTCGCCCCCACAGCCCGTCTGTGCTGGGTTTCTAAAGTCCCTGATGCTTCAGTTAGAAACTCAACCCTCCCCTCCAGGTAACATTATGTCAGGCAGACACAATAATAAGAAACTAGACATATAAGGACCTACCTTTCTTGTCAAAGAATCATGGAAATCTACAACTTAAAAACCTAAGATGTGGGTGAGTTCAGATTAGTTCAGATTCAGTTGTTCATCAAAAGTTTGTACAACGTATGGGCCTCCCGGGTGGCGCAGCGGTTGAGCGCTGGGTTGCAAAGCTGCCCACAGCCTCTGCAGCGCTGGTTCGATTCCCGGCTGCTCCCAGGCCACCGGAGGAGGGTCCCACATGGCGCGCAGACCTCTCCTGCCGCCCGCTGCTCCCCTCAGCAGTGTACTTCGGTCCTTCTGCCTGCTCTGCTCCCCGCTCTGGCTCTGGTGAATTTTCTCACCCTCCTGCGCTTCTGACTGTACCCAGTGTTTGCATAAATAAATAAATAAATCTAAAAAAAAAAAAAGTTTGTACAACGTGGCTGGATCTGGAGAATATTAGGATTAGTGAATTAAGTCAGAGAAAGACAAACCTCATCTTTTCACTAATATGTGGTACAAATAAATGCACTAAATGAAACAAAAATAAGCTTTTAGACTGTAAGACCAAATTTATGCTCACCAGAAGGGAAGGTTGGGGCCGGGGTGGGGCATGAGCTGGGGGTGGGAGGGCAAATAAATCCAGTAAAAGTAGTTAATTGTATGGTAAAGGATAGAATTAAGCTCTTAGTGGTGAATTATTATAGTACAAACAGATGTTGATTTATAAGATGCACACCTGAAACTTATATAATGTTATTGTACAATGGTACTTCAATAAAAAAAAAAATTTTAAAGAATAAGTTTGCAAAACCTCCTCTGATAACTCTAAGTTGGACACAATCAAAAAAAGGTAAGCGGCCAATAATAGGTTGTTGATTAAACCTTAGTCATTGGCAATCCACTTGTGGAGAAAAAAGCCTTGCTGGGGGTAGAGAATTGATTTAATTTAGGGTTAGTACATTTTTATCTACGCATTCTACATTCCACTTCAATATGCCAGAGCTTGCCCTGCTGGTGGCAATTGTTTTAAATACTCTGGCAACACTGATCCCTAATTGACCCCAGATTCCTGAACACCAGGAGCCAACTCAGGCTTGTTTATCTCTGGCCCCTGCAGCCAGCAGCAGCCTGTGTATGTCCATACACAGGCTCCCCAGAACCCAGCCTCCCCAGCGCTCCCCAGTGCTCCCCAGAACCCAGCCTCCAAGGCCACCCTTCACTGTGAGTCAGCAGAGCCCAGGACCAATAGGCCAGCCTCCTCAGTGCCTCAGCAACAACAGAACCTCTCAGTAGGTAAGATGAGTAGTTTTTTCTTTTTGGAGCTAATTAACACAGAGGCCCTTAATTTTCTGGTTATCTGACCAGTAGAAATTCTGTCAGTCAGTCCTTGATCACCCAATAGTTGGCTGTGACTGCCAGGGCTGGTAATAACCTCAAGAAATGTTGAAGGTGGGTGTGCTGCACTCAGAGACATATGCTGTCCCTTTGCCCCGGCGGCCACCCTGAGTTTTCACCTGCTGGCCCTGAAATTTGCATGGGTGCTGGCTGGGGCACACTCCTCTGATGCCCTCATCCCCGATGACTGAGCACCACCCCCCCCACCATGTCATCCTGGTGTACTGAAGACACACATGAGTTAACACATTTAGAACTGGTCCCTACACACAAAAAGCAAACCGGCTTCTCTGCTCCCACCAGGCCCTTTCAAGCCTGCTGGGGCTCTAGGAAGCACCAATTGGTAAAAGGTACCTTGGCGGCCTGAAGGGGCTGCATTAAAACCTGGTACTGCAGCAGAGAGCCTTGAGGCAAGTGATTTATTGGGAGTTTCCAATAAAGATGCAAAGCCCCAAGCCTCCCTGGGGGATCCCCAGCGCACATTCCACTGGCCATGTTTCCACGTTTAAATTCCTAGGCAGATCCAGAGTGGGGGCCCATTGCCTTCCTAAGCCTCCTGCCGGCCTGCCTCTGAAATCAAAGGGACTTGGTCAGATTCAGACAGGAGGAGTGGGGCTGAACTAACCGCTCAAAACAGAATCCTCGATTATAGACAAAATGTGCTTTTCTCTTAAAACTACGAACCAGGAATGTGCCCTCTGATGATGATTGCAGGCCAAATCCACACTCAAGTGATGGAAACCAGGCCTGTGCTTGCTCATTGTGTCCAGGCTGTTGGGCAGCTGTGGCCTAATGGGATCCAGAAGTACTGCCCCACTCTCCAGCGGGCCCTTGGGGGAGGGGTATCCAGGCGCTGTTCTGAGGGGCTCCCAGCCCAGCTTGGAGGGGCTCCCAATCCATCTTGGAGGCTCCACCCCTAAGCCTCCCTCCCCCTCCTCTGCAAGTGTGCAGCAAAGTCAGCCCAGTCTCACACACGGGTGCCTTGCTTGGCTGACAGGAAGAGGGTGTGAAACTGGGGCCAGAGAATCTGAACAGATAGCCACCTCTCCTGTTCAGACTTAACCTATCTGTGCCCAATCTGTCCTCACCACATTTACTGCAAAGTGCAGATAAAAGTTTGATCTCTTTGTACTTGCAGGAAATGATGTCTTTATTCAATATATAATGAAGCCCCGTGATGAAGCACCCACACAGCATACAACCAGTGGGCATAAATAAGGGGTGATGGATTCCTGCGCTCTAAGTTCACCCAGCCTTTCCATCTACCCGTTATAACACAATCCCACACTTTACAAGACTGAATTTAGGGAGCCCTACTTAGGAATTGATTATATTTCTTAAGAACCTGAAGCATGCATAGAAAAATGCAGACCGTGCAGAACTACTCTCTCCCTGCTTCCAGGGGCACTCTGCAGCGACAAAGCTCTGGTTCTGAGAGGCTGCTGTCAAGAACCTCTCTGCCTGAAGAAGCTCAGATTTTAAATGCCTGTGGGTCACTGTCAGTAATCAGTGGTTCCCCTGAGGTAGGTGGTTACAGTTAAAGGGGGTGTATGTGGTCCTGGTAATGACATGTAGCCCCTTGCAGAGGTAAGTGGTAAAAAGATGTCTCAACAAAGAAGTTGAGGCAGAATTTCTGTTCTGGCCCCAATAGGTGTGTGACCTGCCTCCTCACACAGCCCCAGGGTCTTTAATACTCTGCTCTTTTGGAGGGTAGGTGAGGCAAAGATCCCAGCTTTGTTCCTTCCAGCTCTCTCACCCATCACTATTATTGGAGCCCTTGGTTCAGAGCATTCTTAAGAGTTGGGAGACCTGCTCATCACTCTTCTCACTTCATGGCATTTTCGCTGCTGTTCTTGGGCACAGAGGAGCTGTGATTCCTGAACAATAAAATGAAAAGCACTTTCTCACAGCTTCAGTACAAAGGATGACTTCCAAGAGGAGACATGAAACTAGGGAGGAGACTGCTCGTCTACATTTAATATTCTTTAAATTTTCTAGGGGAGAAACCATGTACAATTTAGACCTGACTACACTCGTGGAGGAAGTTACTGCACTGTCTGGGGTCCCAGTCTCTCTGGAAGGACAGAACTCTCCAGAGTTGGGCTACACCACCGTGGCCCTCCTCAGGGCACCCCCAAAGCAGACAAGTCTACAAGCTCCATCTCTTCCTCACACAATCATGAGAATGTCTACCTGGCCTTTGGCTACCCCAATTAAGAGTGTTTTCCAGAGTATATTAGAATGTTCCAGAACTTCCTGGGACTTCTGGAATTCCTGGACCCTCCTTCTCAGTCACCTAGCTCTCTGCTACAGGGCACTATCAGGCTTCAGAATCTCCCACTTACAGGGCCTCCCCTGGTGGCGCAGCGGTTGAGCCCTGGGCTGCGAAGCTGCCCGCAGCCTCTGCAACACTGGTTAGATCCCCGGCCATCACAAGGGTCCCACATGGTGCACAGACCTCTCCTGCCACCCGTCCTCCCCTCAGCAGTGTATTGCATGGGTCTGTCTGTTCTGTTCCCCGCTCTGGCTCTGGTGAATTCTCTCGCCCTCCTGAGCTTCTGACTGTACCCAGTGCTTGTATAAATAAATAAAAAAAATAAGAATCTCCCACTTATAGTTTCTTCCCCCTGACTCGACAACTGAACTGCAGTTTAGAGACTGCACATGCTTTGTACTTGTTTCCTCCATTGCTCAAATTTTCCTTTAATCAGTATCATCCTCTTTCACTTCCTTTTTCTTTAAGATTTCTTCATAGTCCACAGTAAATGTGTGAGAGGCATGAGAGCCCTGCCTGGGAATCTCATCAACAATCGGTAGTAAGTGTAAGCCTTCCTTGACCATCCAAGGCAGCTATGAGAGCCTCCTTTGTGTCCTCAACATTCAGTATAATAGCTCAAGACAGCCTTTACCTCTGTATGTGATGACAATTAATATGTCTTCCCTAGAAAATAATAGCTATCATTTACTGAGCACTTCCTACATAACAGTGTTGAACATATGATATTTCCAATCCCTTAAGAAAAGTGTTCTTCTTTTCCCTATAACAGATGAAAAAACTAAGTTTCAAAAAGCTTTAAGTAGCTTCTCCAAGATCGTATGGCTGAATGGAGACATCAAGCTTAGTTGGGCAGGTCTGGCTTCAAAGCCAGTCTCCTTCCTCAGCACCCCCTGCCAGTCAGTTTGTAAGCCTGAGGATCTGGGCAGAGCCTCACCTCTCTAGCCTGGAAGTTTGTCCCAGAACTGAGGGATTTTTTTTTGGACAAGTGACTTTTAGTGCCCCAATCAAGACAGTTGGTCACTGTGTGAAGGGGTGTGGCTACCTGAGCATTTAAGGTGGGCCTCACGTGTAGGATGCAGGTGCCAGGCTGTGTGCAACAAGGGAAAAGAACATCACCCCAAACATAGACACCCCTGCAGGACAGGGACTGCAATGCAGACTTCTCCAATTTTTCAGAAAGTTCCAGCTTTCGTCTCCATGCCAGAACGCAGTTATGATCCTATAGAGGGTGTAGACTGGACTATGAGCAGGATTTGCCAAACATGAGAGGAACATCCCCATTTTTTTCTTCCCTTCTCATGGATCTAAAAAATATAACACTAGTTGAAATTTTAAAAATATTCATGGATCCATTAGACTCATGAACTCCTCAAATGTTCATGTCCTTGAAGGCTTCAGGGCCCATCTCCCCCCCCCCATCCACCCCCGGCATATCTGATGTCGTTAGGGTGCTTCTGTTTCGAAGCCCACCTCTAGCTCGCATGCTATCCCCTCCCCAAACACACACACACCCTGCAGGTAGTCTCATCAAGTCATTCTACAGCTTCACTCTGAGAATCTGCAGGTGCTGTGGCCACTGTTTTCATCAAGCTTTCCCCTCCCTCCTGAAATTCTACTCACCCTTGTGCCTCTCCTCCCAACCGCATCCTTTCTGCAAGGGTTGATGGGCATTGTCCCTTTGGGTTGTAGATGCGTGTTTACCTCACCTTCTAAGCTGGGAGCCCAGCCAGCCAAGGACCAGTGACTATGTCTTATTGTAAGGCTCCCAGGATCTATTACAGTGTTTGGCATGCAGATGCGTGAAAAATGTTTATTTTAATGAAATTGAAACAGAAGTGTTCTGGGTGTGCTGACAATGGAAATATCCCAGCTTGAAAGATGCTCTGCTCCAGGTGACAGTCACAGGCAGTGCCAGACTTGCAAGCACTGAAGCTTACCCTTCTCCTCTAAGGGAGATATTTCTGTCCAACTGTGGATGAAGCCACCCTATGGTTGCCACGGGAACCAACCATTCACAAAGCCTGGAAGGGGGTCCTCAACGCTGACCCCCTCCCTGCTGTGAACCTTCCAGATGCTGCCATGAGAAATACCCAGGTGCCCACGTCTCCCTCCAGCCCACCTCTTAGAGTAACCTTGTGCCAGAAAATGCAAGTCGGGTTTCATTGGGCCTCAAACTACTCCACTTAGAGTTGCCTTTAGGGAGAAATGCATCCAAAGTTTCAATGCAAGCAGCTAGTAAATGAACCACCAGAGCACATCCTGGAGATGAAGTGGCTTCACTTTTGGCAGCTGATTTAACAATGGGGGCGAACCAAGAATCCAACAGGATAGGAAATATTTATTTCCCTTCAGAGTGGCTTTGTCAGGATAGGGGACTGACCCTGGGAAGGGATACTGTCAGACTGCCAGTGGTAAGTCCAGCAGAGATCTCAGCCACTGCCACTGAGAGCCCATTTCTCATTGGTGGAGAGTTCACCAATGAGGAAATGGAGGTTCAGAGAAGTTAACCAGATCATCTTCTGGTCTTCCTGAGCATGCCTCACCTGGCCTTGCTAACACCTGGGAGTGGCCACATGGCTGACCAACAGATTGGAGACAAAGCATGTTGGCTACCACCAGGCCTGGACTCAAAAATCTCCCATGCATGCCTCCATGCCTTCATCTCTTGTGGCTGGCTGGGGTAAAGATGACCCTGGGCAAATTTGGAAGTGGCCAGTGACCAGGTGAAAACAGAAGAGCCTCTGCCAGTCCAAGTCCCTGAATGACCGTGCTTAGGAGAATTGCCCAGTAACCTCTGGCTACCCAGAAGTATTGCCTGAACAAAAAAAAAAATCAATATTTAGTATGTCTTGTGTCTGTTAGAAAAATGAGGCTTCCCTAACTGATCAACAGGACAATTTTGTCTTTCAGTTTACCTGTACCATGTCTCACAGGTCAGGCCTGACCCAGTTAGCTGGCAGCCTCTGAGGTGTGCAGGCTACCCCTGGACAGGCCCAGAGATACTGGAATCTGCATCATGACAGCTGCTTCCTGTGCTCTGAAAGACTTTCAAGAAGTTGGCTCCAAGACAGAAGATGAATTGTTCACATGACATGTTCCCAGGGAGATTCCAGATTTGCTTCATGGTGTCTGGTACTTAAAGCATGTTCAATAAATACTTATTAGTTGATGGGTGGATGGATGGTTGGATGGATGGATGGATGGATGGATGGATGGATGGATGGATGGATGGTAGATAATGGCTTCTACCACAAGGCAGGGGAAAGAGGAACTATCCTAAATATAGCCATGAGTCTAATTAAGACCCAGAAGAGTAGGTAAGGTGAGAGAGCTCCTACTTCATTAACAAAACCCTCTTGCTATATGTTGGCAAAGCCAGCTGAGTAAAGAAGAGCAGGTGACCAGAAATGGAAAGACCCAAGAAAATAGCAGATTGTGGGGTCCATGGCCCTTGCTGCTGGGACTGTTTCACACCCATTCCCAGCCAGGGCTAGTGTTGCCATTTTAGTAAATAAAAGCACCAGAATGCCCAGTTAAATTTTAATTTCAAACAAACAACTAATATCTGTTTATGTGCTGCTTGGGACATACTTTTCCTAAAAAAAATTTAGTCCTTTTTTTTAAAATCTGAAATTCAAAGGTAACTGAATTTTCTGTTGGATCTGCAGCCTTAAAATCAGGATGCCAAATAAGTGATCTTGTCTGAATAACTGGAGGAGTCTTCTGACACGGGCTGATCAAAGACCACTGATTCAGGGACTTGAGTCCTATCATCAGGGCTGATTTGACTCTTCTGTAGAACCAGGAGATAGAAGACCGCCAGTAACTTCATTTGTCCTCTGAATTGTGGAAAGTATTTTAAGTATGGAAAATGGCAGGTCTATAAATAGTGGTGTAAATTAGAACTGGGAGAGAAAAACAAAACAAAATACAACTTTGACTTTCAGTCCACTAGATGCAGAAAAGAAAGTCTTCCAACACAGTGACTATTAAACAGAAAACACACAGCCTAATTCACAATGCAATTTATAGAATGGGAGCACAGGGATCTTTCTGTTTTTAACTTTAGAAGTCTGTGTGTTTATTTCACGTCCTAAAACAAACATGATTCACATGTAGTTACTGTCACTGTAAAAAGCTAATATTTAATGCAGTCCATTGTCAGCATGGAATTCTTGGTCATCCTTTGTACAGGTGATGGTGTTCTCTCTCTCTAGATCCAATACTATTTTAGCTTAGTATATTAATATTCCTTGGATCCATGGGGAAATATTTCAAGAAATAAAAGGAATCTTACCTCACCCTTGTCCCCAACACTAAACAGATTACGAAGTTACATTAAAATGTCCTAAGAGAGAAAAGTGGCTGAAAAGGTGAGCCAACACCTTCCAGGTTTGGGAGAATTAGTCAGTTATTTCTTTTTTTTTTTTTTTTAGTCAGTTATTTCTTGTGCACTACATCTTGCTGGTGCTGTGGCTACAGGGGGTGAAGGGGAGGGTTGGGGTGCACAAAGGACTATGGTGAAGGACTCTGGGTGCCTTGGTGGTAGGTGCGGTGTGGTAACTGACATGCATCTGAGGAGGTGTAACCCATGCCTCTAAGTCGCATACAGTGTCATAAACCAATGTTAGTCCAGAAAAAAATATATAAATACTAACAAAATTTTATAAATAAAATTTGTAAATATAAATCTAAAAAAAAAAAAAAAAAAAAACCCTGAGAACTAGATCTAAGCATCTTGTTGGGGCAGAAGCTCCATCATAACTACCCCTTGGGTCATGTACTTTACTTGTCAGTGTCCCCAGCTGGGGTTTTCATTTTCATGCTTGTCCCTCTGCAGCCCGTTCTCCGACCAAAGAGTGATCTTTGTAAAATTCCATCCCCCCTGCTTTAAACCTTGCAATAATGCCCCAGCTTTTTAAAAATAGACACGAACCCTTCACTGTGGTCTATAACACACATGACTCAACCCTCTGACCTCATTTTTCTCCAGCTCTCCGTGAGGACACTCACTCACCCCACCCACACCGGCCTTACTTGCTCTCCTCAAACACTCCATGTTTCAGCTGGCTTAGGACACTGCAGGAGCTGGTTACTGACTGAGCTACTTGTCATTCAGGTAACAGTTTAAAAGTTGCCTCTGAAAGCAGCTTTCCAGGAAACCCAAAGCAATCCACCATCTCTTCTCCCTCCCCATCTTGTCACCCTATTTTGTTTTTATCACAGCACTTATCACTTCCTGATAATTCTGTTTTTTATTTATTGTCTGTATTCTCAAAATAGAATGTAAACTCCAAGAACATAGGGACTCTGTTTCCATATCCTGATTCCACAGCCCCAGTACCTAGAACAGAGCACAATACACAAGACTGTCAATGTGTGTGCACTGAATAAATGAACGTCTTGCAGAAACTTCCAAAGCTATGTGATATCAACAGGTGCCAAATCCTCATGAAGACAGCATATACATGACTAATACCATAGCACTTTCACCAAGGGCTTCCTACATGACTGAGCATTTCACATGTATAATTAATACTGTTAATTCTTACAATGGCCCTGAGAATTCTAAAACGCTAAATTTAGAAATTGTAAAATTTAGAAATTTTATTATCCTATTTTACAGACAAAGGCATGGAGCAAGCATGGGAAAAGTAACTTGCCACCAGGGCATAAGGATGGTCTGGATGCATCCAACACCAAGTCTGCACACAAATCACTATGCTGTGCTGCTAACACCAACAAAGCCAGGTCCTGGGACATGAAGGGGTCTGGTCCAAGCTGAAAGATACTCCTGACAGGATTTTGGGTGTCCATGTTTTATACAATTGGTGTTTCTGTTTTATACAATTTATTAAGTTCTGGTCATATGTTCAGTGCTGGGAGGACAGAGACCCTACCATGATCTGACAAGACTTAGGAAAGTGACCAAGACAGAAGATGAAGGAGGCCAGTGAAAACTTCTACTAGAACAGCTGTCTCCCATGTCCACCTACCTACCCATTTGTCATTCACTCAACAGATGTTTTCTGAGCACCTACCTGCTGCCAGGCATTATTTCATGCACATTTGTCTATCAAGAGGTGGTAAACACCACAAAGGCACAGAGGCCAGACAGGGGATGTGTTTGCTGATGGTGGAAGGACACTGCTTTGCAGTATCCAGGGGCCATGTGGGTGTCTGGAATTCCAGAGTTCCCCAGGCAATGGTGAACAGCACAGCAAGCTTAGAGGCTCCAAGGCAAGACTGTATCCCCTATGTCCAGAGATAAGCAAGGATCAGGGGGACAGAGGGAGCAATGGGGAGGTGAAGGAAAAGGAGATGCTGCAAGGCATTTAGATTTTACTCTGAGTTGATGGGAAGCCATGGTTTGACTTTCATGTTTGCAGAGAGTCACTCTGGCTGCTCAAAGATCATCCAGGTGGCAGTAGGAAAGTCAAGGACCAGCAATGGCAGTGGTTCTGTCCCTAGTGGACAATGTCTAAAGATAATTTTGGTTGTCATGGCTTGGGTGCAGAGGTAGTATGCTACTGGTTTAGGGATTCTGCCACTGTCCTATATCCTACAATGCACACGAACCCCACAACTGATAGTTATCCAATCCAATGCCAGTAGTGCCAAGGTTGGGAAATCAGAGCAAGGATTTCTATAATAATGTAGGCAAGAGGTTTCCCATTAAATGGCTGCTGATCACTTCTTATGAGCCAGGCAGTGTTCTGAGATGTGAAAATTCCACAATGAACCAAAAAGCAAGGTCCATACCTTCACAGAGCATGTGGTGCAGTGACGGTGGAAACTCTGAACTAGGTAAAGATGGCAGGTAGTGAGAATCATCAGATTTTTTAAATATATGTTGAAGGTAAAGCAGACAGGATTGGTCAGAATCAGATGTGTAATATGAGAGAAAGAGAAAGCAAAGTCGACCCCAAGACTTGTCCTTAGCAATCAGTACAGAGTTACCATTTACTGATATGGGGACTGCTGGGGAAGCAAGTGGTTTGGGGGATGGGGCAATCAGGGGTGTTGTTTTGGACATATTAAGTGGAGATAGCACACTGGATATTTTGTTCTGGAGGTGAAAAACAAGAGGCTTGGGGTAAAAATGAAACACAAAATTTTTTTTAGTTTTATTTATTCTAAAAAAATTTTAGTTTAATTTTGGGGGTGACATTTTTGCTCTTCCATTTGTGCACATGTTCCAGTCACCCTCCAGAAACAAAATTTTAAAGACAAAATTTTGAAAGTTGACAAGTGGAAAGAAGAGTTCTCAGGCATTATTTCTTATAAGTATAAGAATATGTTCAAGAGATCTGAACACCAAGTCTCAGCAACCCCATAAGGAGGCTGGGGAGGAACTAGTTACAGAGGATGGAATAAGAAGAAAGCAGATGTGGGGAGCTTGCGTTGAAGACAAGAAAATGTTTCCATGATACGATAGTGATCAAAACACACCAGGTGAATGCTTCCCTGTCAGGAAGAAAATTTAAATAACACCCAGCCCCATTTTTCAACAATATAAATTGGTCTGGTGAGTCTATTATAAAACTTGATCCACTCATCACTGCCTTATCTATTCAATCTCTCCTATATAATTATTGAGCATTTACCTTGATCAATAAATTAAAGTAATACTGCACAAGATATAATATGATACATAAGTTGTCTATCCACTAGCGAAAAAACAACATATGCAAGAGTTTCTGCCACATCAAATGAAGGAATTAATTGAGTGTCTGCTATATTCATAGCACTCTGCTTACAGATGAAAATATGCAAGAGACATATAAGACAAAGGCTTTCCTCTATGGAGTTTACAATCTAGCTGAGGAGGCTGGGATAAACACAAATGAAATATTTAGAAAAGAAATAAAGGCAAACAGTCATAGTGCAAAGTGGGAATGTTCTAGGTGTTAGAAGGAGGGGGAAAAACATTCAAAATGAAAGGTCATCTTACTGTCCTCCAACCTGGAATGTTTCCCTGTTGCTCTGGGTCACATATGTGTGAGGATGGGGTTCCCAAGGAAGTTAGGGATCAGGCAAGAAGCTGCAAATGACAACCTCTGACCACAAAGCACACTGGCCCCCACTGCCTGGAGGAGGAGGCTTTTCCTTGGTGTCCGTCTCACGATTAAGTACCCAGTAGGATTAGGGGTGGAAGCAGAACTGTGCCAGCATAGAGCTGAGATTATCTTGATGTCTCTTCCCACCCAATAGGTCCCAATCGCTATTTCCCTAGAAGTAATCAGATAAAAGAGTTTTTTGCTGTTGAGGCTTTGGAAAAATCAATTTCCACACCAATTTCTCCCTCAGTTCTGATACAATAACCTGAAACACTTCTCAATTCTGCATACCCAAGCATTACAGTGAGACGATCATGAATTTCTGCATAATATAACCAAGTCCTCCTATTATACTAAGCAAAGTTCGCTGCTTACAGGAACTCTTCATATTTGGGGCAGATGAGCCTCAAAGGACACTCAGGCATTTGCTTGTTTCAGCCTAATTTCAAGAATATGGGCTGGGCGGTACTTAAAGTTAGGCATATGTAGGTAAAATATGTTTCAAGTTACTGCAGAATGTACATCCTTTTTCTAGAAACAATTTTTAAGATAAATGTGTAAGTCTTGAGTAGAAAAGGGTAAAAGAAACCATATATTTTTTGTTCTAATTCCTGAAATATTATTCCATGAAAACTCAAGATACCTCAGAAGGAAGATAGAAGGACAAAATGTTTCAAGAAAATGTCTCCTTCCTCTTTATCACCCCATCTTTTTTTCAAGTCAGTTTGCTTTGGCAACAGTAAGATATTTCAATTATCTGTTCTGTCAACACCTCACCAAAGCCAAAGGAAACATGATCATTTTGCTTTGGTGCAAATAAATATGGGAGTAGATTGTTTTTTCAAATAGCAAAGAAACACAGTTAGAAATCACCTATCAAGTCTGGAAGGCTTGTAAGGTCATTATCAGGAAAATTCCTTAAAGTCACATTTCTTTAACAAACAAACAATGAGAAAAAGACTTGTATAGTTATTTTTCACTATGCGGAGCCATCCTGTTCTCTTTGAATTCAGTTCTAAATTGGAAAATTCAGGAAAATAAATTACAAATACAAAGGATCAATTGATTTCTTATGAATGTGATTTTTCTTACTTGACATGTTTTCCATAAATTAGGACAATATAGCTGTGTTTTTAGATTACAAGACCCAGTTCAATATGTCTGTCCATGGAAGAGGAAATGAAGCATCTGCTTTGTGCCTCCATTAGGAAGATGACTTACGACAGGCAGCTGTCAGGCAAGGCGTCTGGATTCTCACAGTCATTTGAGACCGTGGGGCCGAACACCTTCCAGAATCCAATGATGGTCATAGAAACTTACCACACCCCTCATCCCCAGAACAACATGAACAACCTGCATGCCCACATATACACAATTTTAAGCATAATTTCAGGGTTTCCCTGACTCCTGAGGTCCTGACCCCATCCCACATCTATCAGTTTGGTACTGTGTCATCTCGGGCAAATTACCCATGCTCTCTCAGACTCACCGTCCTCCTCTGTGAACCAGCATGTAATAATGATACACAGATCATCTGTTTGTCTTGAAGATCTGAAGCATTTGGCACACAGTTTTGTCCATAATGAAAACTGGTCATTGTTCCCTGTATATTCACCTGGGTTATGAGTTTGATTCTCTGGTTAAAAAGAATAACAAATAAGCTTTATAGTTTACCTGTATATAAAAAGGCCAATCTCTGTTATAGGTTTTAAGGGCTCACAGTCAAGAGTATGGGTTTACTTCACAATGTCCATAACTGACTTTAAAATGGTTTACCATTCAGAAGGTGAACAGGAGTTTGTATTAGTTGAAGCCTCAACTCTAGGCACATTTAGCTGCTCTCATAGAAAATGTACTCTCCAGGTCTGCTAGCATTAGATCAGGAAGATATCCTCTGTTCAGATGTCAATCACCGGAGGTTGAGAAAATTAATATAGTGGGTATGAAAAGTGAACCTTATTGTGAAATACAAACCTAAAGTTTACATAATGAAAATCACAAATAGGCTCTCAATAGTAATATTTAAGCTATACAGGCTCGGAGGACTGGGTAAAATGCTGTAAAGTTACCACCAAGTCAATCGTACATGGACAGTGGGAAGCCAGGAGGCCTTCTCCATAGACAAGGCCCTGGGGATCCACCCATTCTGTGACCAGGCACTGGTTAGGATTCTCACTGCCCAATGCCAACTCTGGAGTCTGTTCTCCGGAATATTACTTCTGCCTCAAAGGAATTTTCAGTCAAGAGGTAGAATCCATAAGGCTCCTGGTTGTGTGAACTGGCCTGGGCCTACTTGCTAAAGGAATGTTTGCTTAATAAAAGTCCTATATTTGTGGCCAAATTTAGTCTGATAATTGATTTCTTCATAGCATGATAATGAGGTCTGAGAGCAAAGCTAGCTACCACCCACCTTAAATGTCTCAGTGCCTGTAGATACCCAAATCACCCAGGAGTTCTGCTAGGTCCTATTTGATAAAGCCACCTCACACAGCTTTAAAGTAAAGTAGTGTTGAATTTGGCTTTTGGGTGTACTCCTTCTAGCTCTCTGACCTTGGGCAAATGTCCTCATCCATGGATTAAAGGATTAAAATAAGATATGACATACAAAGAGCATAGTACGGTACTTGGCACACAGTGAGAGTATTAAAGGCATGTTGTGATTCTTATGAAATGCTTCTCCTTTGAGGGGACATTGGCTTCCAAAGTCTTTTGAATTTCATTTTACATGACGATTTATACAAAACTATTTGAAACTCTTAGGCTTTTTTGAACTATGTTGCTCTGGAGTTTTTCGTCCATGTACTCACTAGAATGAACTGAAGTTTCCACATCCTAACCCACGGACCTTACTTTCAGGAAATCCTTTCCTCCAATCAAAATGGTTTACTCATCCTGATCCATGTTTATAGTCTAGTGTCTCTCAAACCTTTCCACCAAAATTTCCCTAAATTATAGCGGTGACTCTCCCTAACCCCTTCTATTCTGGTAATGGTCACTGCCTCCCCTGAGATGCTACAGTTTATCCTATGGCCCTACCCACTGTAGCTTGAACTATTGACCCTCTCTTCATAAACAGTTTTGTTCTCCCAAACAAAAGGTACCCTTTTTAAGACAAAGACCCTCTGTTAACCCAGTGTATATCCTCTGGGTGTGGCACAAATTTTTGAGCACAAACAGCCCTCAGCAATATAGTCTATATTCCTCATATGCTTTAAAGCAGCTCTTTAAGATTTTTACTTTATATTGATTTTTTCTTCTGTTTTCACATCTTTATTTCCTTCCCCTCTTCAATGGCATTTTCTTATCTTTTTCCTGCTTTCTCAAGTCTGAGTGAACCAAACACCACTTAATCTCTCAGTGGAAGGAGTCTTTCTGATGCTACTCTTTAAAATGCTTCCAACAAAACCACAAAATGTGTGATAAGAATAATAAACAATGGCTAATTTTAAATTTTTTTCTTTTAGCATTTCATCAAGGTCAGAGCCTCTACTCAGATTTATTTGACTTGATTCTTAACATACCAGTTGACAATCCCTCCCTAAGATAAAGCGGAATCCTCTCGAAAAGCATATAAGAACTCTTAACTTCCAGGTGACCCTATTCTTTCCTCTGCCGGGTCTCTCCCATTTAATTTCTCAATAACATGGAGAAAATGAAGGCAAGAAACTCTTGAAAAGGACTTTAAAGCAAAGGGTTAAAATGAGATGAGCTTTAGTCATTGCTAATGCTTTCTGTGGTCCCCATTAACCCAGGTGATTAAGAGGGAGATGGAAAGGATGTGTCAGCTAAAAAAAAAAAAAAAAAAAAAAGGTTATTGTGGTTTTTTTCCTCTCAACAAGCATAAAGTAAGCACACACGCACACACACACACACACATCAAACCACCCCCCCAGCCTTTTTTCCAATACTGAAATTCGTAAGAATCATCCAGTCTAATCACTCAATCACATCAGCGCTAAGTCACTGACCAATGCATTGATAAGATTAAATATAATTCGGGTGCGGGAGGAAGTCTGTGTACCCTGGAGGGCAGCCTCTGGGCTCCACGTGGGACTAGATATTTCCAGAAGTTGCTATGGCCATGTCTGATTGCACTGATGTTGAGGACCTGAATTTATACATGAATGTATATACATAAAGTAACTGTGCACCAAATGTTCATTCTTCTGCCTTCTTGTTGATGGACTGAGGGGCTATTTATTATTTCAATTCTGAGAAAGTTATGTTTATGCAGTTGATTCCAGACTATTAATAGCAAGTCCATTTTTGCAGCAACTTCCTCAGTTACTAAGACCAATTTCCAATAAAAATTGTTTTCAAAAATTATCAAAAGAGAATCAGAGCTGTTGCATTGCAGGTCTACTGCAGATCAAGGTTCTGATTTTCCTGAAGCCTGTGCTGCATTCTTTTAGGTAAGCTGGAGGATGCCAGTGTGTAGAGCTGCAGTAATTGTACCGCGTATATTCCATGCAGACAATCTGCACTACCTCTCAACACATCTAAGTGCTTAGGCACAGAGAACAAGAGAAAAAGGAGGATAAACTTCTCCTGGGATTCTGCTGTTATTGGTGTGTCAAGCCAAATTTTTAATTTGAAGAGCAATTCTGCAGAAATGAACAGAAACTGCTATCTAAACATTTTAATAAGAATAAGCCCCCAAGCCAATATGCAATCGAGTGCACTGCTTTCTAGTAATTTCATTTATGCAACAGCTCCACAAGCTGTTTCTCTCTCCATATTCAGATAACCCTTGCCTCTAGGGTGACTGTAAAAATGATATTTTAATAATGTGTCACATCTGTGATCAGAAATACTTAATGAAACGCTCCTATGATCATATGGTAACAAGCTTCAAAAAACTACTTCCAGATTTAGACAGAATCAGTTTGCTTCATATAGTAACTTTCATCGGGATATTTTTCAATATTGTCTGCAAGAAATCATACCTAAGGAGGGGTGCTCAGACTGAGCTCCTTCATTTATTTCAGCTGTGAGGGCTCACTGGAGCCCACAGAACTAGATCAGTGCTGTCCAACAGAAATAGAGCATGAAGGGCCTCCCCGGTGGCGCAGCGGTTGAGCGCTGAGTTGCGAAGCTGCCAGCAGCCTCTGCAGCGCCGGTTCGATCCCCGGCTGCTCCCCGGCCACCGGAGGAGGGTCCCACATGGCGCGCAGACCTCTCCTGCTGCCCGCTGCTCCCCTTAGCAGAGTATTTCGTCACTCTGCGTGTTCTGCTCTCCCCTCTGGCTCTGGTGAATTCTCTCACCCTCCCGCGATTCTGACTGTACCCAGTGCTTGTATAAATAAATAAATAAATCTTAAAAAAAAAAAAAAAAGAAATAGAGCATGAACTGCATATGTATTTCAAAATTTTCTGGAAGCCCATTAAGGAAAGTATAAACAATCAAAATTCTAACAAATCTCATTTAAGATGTTATATACTCAAGGTTCTAATTTCAATGTGTAATCAATACAAAAATACTATTGATTACAATGTTGTACCCTGGGGATTAATATATTGTTAAAAACCATTGTTACCGCAATAAAAATTTAGTTTACAAAAACACGATTAATGAAGTATTTTACATCATTTTTGTACTAAGTCTTCAACCTATGTGTTTCATATTTACAGCACATATCCTGAGAGCCAGGTTTCAAGGTGTCAGTAGCCACCTATGGCTGGCAATTACCATGTTGGGTGGTGCAACTTTAGAGCAATAAGTCTCTGAAAGGGTGGCTGACAACCACTTGCATCAGGAAAGTATGGGAATCTTAACACGACTATGAATTCCTAGGCCCAGTTCCTGACCTACCAAATTGTATGTCTGGGGTAGCTCTAAGCAATTTGCATTTTTTAACAGGTTCCATAGCTGGAACTTTGCTCAGTAAAAATGGACATCTGTTAGGTTCCCTGTCCAAACTTGCTCATAGCCCTTCAGCCATCAGCACACAATGCCTGCAGCTCTGCTGCACCATCTCATAAACCATAGGCATCAGACAGACCAGTCTATTCTGTCACAGACTCCTCAAGCATTTGATATGTACCGGGCACTGCTTTCAGCCCAAGGGATAGAGTGATAAAAAAAAATATGGACAAAATCCCTGCCTTTTTTGAAGCTTACATCCTAGTGGAGGAGAACAGATGATAAATAAAAGGGTAAATAATGATCTAATTTCTGGTGGTGATAAGTCCAGAGAAGAGAAGTAAGGCATGGTTAGGGGTCAGTTGGGTTTTGCAATATAAAATAACATGAAAAGAAAGAACAGGAAAAAGGAAGGGTCTATTGCACGTGGTGATATATAGATACACACACACACACACACACACACACACACACACAATGGAATACTACTCAGCTATAAAAAATGAAGTTCTTCTATTGCAATGTGCATGGACCCAGAGAGTATTAACCTTTTTAATACTGTCTATTGGCCAACTCTATGTCGTCTTTGGAGAAGTGTCTATTCAGATCCTCTGCCCATTTTTTAATTGGGTTGTTTGTTTTTATTGTTGGATATTTTGCATATTAACCCTCTGTCAGACTATGATAAGAAAATGTCTTCTCCCATTTTGGATGATGTCTTCTTGTTTTGATGAAAATTTCTTTCACTGTGCAGAAACTTTTTAGTATGATATAGTCTTCTTTGTTTATTTTTGCTTTTTTTCTCTTGCTGTTGGAGTAATCTCTATGATTAATGTCAGGTTGCTTATGGCCTAAATTTTCTTCCATAAATGTTACTGTCTCATATCTTATATCCAAGTCTTTAATCCACTTTGAATTAATTTGTGTGTTAGAAGTTCAATAGTGGTCTAGTTTCATTCTTCGGCATGTGGCTGTACAGTTTTCCCAGCACCATCTATTTTTTAATGTAATTTATATTATTTATTTATTTTTATTGATTAAAATTTTTTTATTTTCTTATACTGTTGTTTAATTTTGTACAATATTTGATTTCTCCCCTCAGGTGTAATCTCCATAAATCTTCCACCACCACATCACCCGTGAACTGTCACCATAGAGCCTAGCCAGCACCATCTATTGAAGAGACTTGCTGTTGTAAACTCTTAGTTTTTTGCTATAGACCAGTTGCCAATATGTATGTAGTTTTACTTCTGAACTTTCAATTCTCTTCCAGTGATTTGTGTATCTGTTCCATTCTAATACCAAGATTTTAAAATTACCATTGCTTTGTAGTATATCTTGAAGTCAAGAGCATATTCCATTTTTTTTCCCTCAAGCATATGTTTGCTATTTGGGGTCTTTTGTAGTCCCAAATATATTTCATAATTTTTTGTTCTCTTTCTGTGAATAATCAGGTGAAACTTTTTTTTTTTTTTGAAGATTTATTTATGCACATAAGAGCTGGGGTACAGGCCAGAGATGTGGGGGTGGGGCGGTGAGAGGATCCACCAGAGACAGAGTGGGGAACAGAACAGGCAGATTGACTGAAGTACACTCACTGCTGAGGGGAGTAGCGGGCAAGACAGGAGAGTTCTGCCTCGCCCATGCGGGTTTCTCCCTGGCCAGCCGGGAATCGAATTCGTGCTGCAGAGGCTGCAGGTTGCTTCATAGTGCAGTGCTTAACCCCTTGTGCCACCAGGGAGGCCCAGGTGAACCCTTTAAAAGGGAACCTAATGGTATGAAAAGAACGAAAGATGATCTCCTGTAGGCTGTAAAGAAGAAAATCTGGTTGAGGAGGAGGCTATAAGTCAGGGAAAGGTCTTCCTCTAAAACTTCAAAGAAATGAGTTTTGCCAACAACCATGGCCTGTAGGAGAACAATGGGCCTCAGCTGAGACCACAGCTATGGCAGCACCTTCATTACAGCCTGTGACCTTGAGCAGGAGACCCAACTCAGCAGTGAGGACCTCTACCCATGGAACAATCAGCAGGTGATTAGAAAAGGATGTGTTATATATACCTAATGGCATAAACACTATTCAATTATTTTTAAAAAGAATAAAATTCTGCCCTTTACAACAATATGGATAGATCCAGAGAGTATTATGCCTAGTGAAGTAAGCCAGAGAAAGACAAACACCATATGATTTCACTCATACATGGTACATAAAGAAACAAAACAAACCCATGTACTAAATTTAGCAAAAATGAACTTTCAGACTCTAAGAACAAATAAGTTATAATCAGAAGGGAAGGAGGAAGGTGGTTGGCTAAATCAGATAAAAAGGGTCAATTGTATAGTGAAGGAGGAAATTGGACTTTTAATGGTGAACTTAATGTAATATATACAGATGTTGATTTATAATGATACACACCTGAAACTTATAATACTATAATGCAATGTTACTTCAATAAAAATTATTTTAAAAAAAGAAAAGAAAACCAGATGGTTAGAACAAAGAAAAGAAAAGAAATGTCCAGCTAGGATATTTGAATTATGTTCTCTCTTGAGAGCTAAGAGTAGGAGCAACTCTACTGAAGCAATTGGCATCTAGAAGCTCCTACTAGATAGAGTTTTACATTGAAAGTCCAAGTGGGGATTTAAGTTGGACCATCAGACAGGAATGGGAAACCATGTTCACGTGGAGGATTGTCCTTCAAAATGAGAGAGCTGCTTGTCTTGAGCATCACACATAAGGAGTACTGATCCTGACATTATATAGACCCCATGTCTTCCATCCACGCTGCTCCCCAAGTCTACAACTCTAAGAAAGAGTCAGGCTTCACCTCACCTGTACTGAGACTGTGACCATGAGTTTCTGTTGGGGATGTAAGGGGTATATTGCTGGTCACCTCAATTAAGAGTTCAGTCTACATGAGTTAATGCTCCCGGAGGAAGTGGCTTCTCTTTGTCCTGACCTTGCCTGATCATCTTCCAAACTGTGTTCTTTGTGCCAAGAGATACCAGACATGATAGTGGTTTGATGGGTACAAATCTGTTCACAATATGCTAAATGTCTGCATACACATGTTTTATTAAATACCACCAGCCAGCAATTCATGAATTCATTCATTTATTCACACATCCAACTAATATTTGGGACATGATCATGGGCCTGACATTATCCTAGGTTCTGACACTGAGTTACAGCACATTTTAAACTTCATGAGATGATGAGTGTTGGGTACTATGAGCCCATAAAAACACCAACTTAATCCACATGGGGCTGTATAGAGAGGTTAACAATGAACAAAAGATTCTTAAGGAAGTCTCTCTGTAGGGAGGATAGTGTGGAGATGTGGTGTTGTCTGTTTTGTTTTGTTTTGTTTTGTTTTGCTTCTCCAAAATGTATTTACCTCAATCAAACTGTTGAAAAAATATATCTTAATCTCAAGAAACTTTCACCTACCATACCTTATGATTTATCACTTTACAGGACACTTGTTTGAGTTCCAAAACAGTTTGAGTCATTGGGCACCTACTATGTGCCATTCTCTAAACTTGCCACAAGAAAAACAAGACAGAGAGGACAGCAGGGTATTTAAGACCTGATGACTTAGTGGGGAAGGGTGACATGTACTAAGAATCATCTTTACATTGTAATGTGTATATGTTGTAGTTGAGGTGTGCATGGGGTGCTATGGCAGGTTAGAGGGCAATACTCCAGGGCTACCTGGAGTTGGGGTATGCTTCCTGGGAGAAAGGCCACATTGTAGTTGTGTATCTTTTGTTTCCTTGCTTAGTGGTATTTATTTGCTCAGTAATAAATTCCAAATAAGACATGAAAATGCAAACAAGGGAGTAAAACGTAGTCCAAATATCTTTACCCAGAAATAATCACAGTTGACACACCCTCTCAGGTGTGGGGATGTGTGTGTGTGTGTGTGTGTGTAAGAAGAGTCTATATTTTTATTACTACCATTTAGTTGGAAGAAAACATACTAGTCATTCAATTGTAGAAACACACCCACAAAATATTCAGCCAACAGCCTAAAATATGTCTCTGCATTTTATTTTAGGAAACCATAAATTTGGTCACAAAACACCAGGAAAGGAGAAGTCCAGAAACATGCAAAATGGGCCTGAATAACAACTCTGGGGCCACTGGCATGTTCAAGAGGTGGTGCTAACTCCAAGTTATTTTCTTCCAGGAAAGCAAGGTTAACTCAAGCTGGCAAGCCCAGATGGCCGTTAGATTTACAGCTATCTAAAGAGGAGCTGCATCCTTTAAAGGGTTGAGTTATGATGACTTCTACATATTGATTAGATGAGAGCACCAAGCCTGCCTTCAGCAGAGAGCTAGGGAATGAGCAGCAGAGGGGAGATAGTGGTGGTTATCGTCTTTATGTAGTTTTCAAAGTCACTTCCGAAAAAGAGGATGAGGTAATAATTGAAAATGCCAGCAATGGACATGAGGAACAGGAACAGTATGATGCGTTTCCCAAATATGTAACCAGGTGTGCTGGAAAAGAAGAAAAGAGAAAATTGTAGAAGCAGCATAAATGACACCAATTGAACAAAAAATTGTTATCTCTTTGAGATACATGGGGTTTAAATTATAGCTCCTTCTACCCAAGAACGCTCCATTTACTTCATATGAAGGATGGAAGTGTCTTCACTATTATTAGTCTTGGAACATATTTCAAAATGAAGCTAAACGAACCTAAACCTCAAAACCCATCATCATTAGGGCTGCGCTATTCAGCTTCTCCATGTGCTCCCGACTCCCTCTGCACTCCAGCAACTTGGTGGCATGAGGATGGCAGGTTCTGCTGGTCAGAGGCTTTCTGACTGGGGATCAGGAATCCCACCAACTCAGTCAAGGCCCTCTTTAGGACAGCTTCCTCCAGGAGAGCCGACAAGATCCACGTTGGCAACTGTATATAATGTAGGACTTTAAGTACCTCTATATGAGAAGATGGTTTAAATGAGCCAGGGAGATTGATGAAAGCTAAAGGTGCTTTAGCATCTGAGTGTTCAATCTATTCTCCCCAGGCTGCCTGAGAATAACTCACGTTTGCACTAATGAGAATTGGGCCTTCAGCAAGGGAACACAGGCCTTTACATTTTAAGAAAGAATTTCATACATTCATATTCTCCTCTTAAATACTCTAAATGCTAAGCTGCTTAGGCGATGATCTGCTGGGGCAAGGAGGCATTTCCCCAGTGATCGGCAGGTACCCTGGCTTCCTCTCCACCCTCTGCAGACCCCTTATGGGACCTCTGTCACTGGAGCCATCTGTGCTGCACTAGCATGAATGGAAAGTCCAGCAAATGGCTCATTAAGTCTGTTAGTATAGACCCCTGTGAGGGGACCCTGTGGCAATCAGGACGGCTCAACAAGATAGTCAGCTCCACTAAACAGATGAGTTGATGCTGCTGAGTCTTGTTTCTTGCTGTAATCAGAAAGAGCAGAATTTGGCATCCATGGGTTTAATGTCAGAAATTTTACCACTTTGAAAGAAACCTCAAAGGTTCATAATGTAACACATAATTTCCCTGTGTCACAAATTTGGAAATCATTCAGCAATTGAGTATCAATCTCCTTGCTAGTCACAGGGAACCAGCAGCACTGGCAGCCACTGGGAGCAGAAATGAAAAATTCCAATCCTCTCTCTCCCCAGAGTTTCTTAATCAGAATCTGCATTTTGACAAGCTCTCTCCCTAGCTCAGGGGCATGTTGAAGCTTGAGAAGTGCTGCTGGCCAACACCGCCCTGCTCCTCTGTCAGCTGTGTTCTTCTCTGCTTGTTTTCCTGTTCATAGTCATACTCAGGAAGTGAGACAGTATCTCTTATAGGGGGAGGGAGGGATGAGCCTGGAAATCGGCTATGGCCCTGAGAGGAGAGATCCTGTACAGGCTCAGGCAAAGCCACGGAAAACTTCAGTGCAGCAGAGGGCAAAGCAATGGAGGCATGTGCAAACAAATGAAGAGAAGGTGGAGTCAGCTAATCTGCATTCACTGGCTTCAAAAGATGCCAATCTTTTGCCTGTCCATAGTGAGCAGGGAACTTCAAACTGCAAGAAGGAATGTAGCTGGAGTTCCATCAGGAGACAGGGATCCAAGGAAGAGACAGAGAGCAGCATAGTACCAGCTCGTGAAGGTAAATGATGAAAGGCAAATAGTGTAGTAATACAATGCCAACCGCCTCTGAGTGTAGGCCCAGATAGTAGTTTAGAACGAAATGGAAAGAAACTAAAATTTTTTCATAAGTACTGTGTAGTTACAGATACAAACTAATGCAACAGGGAGAATGGGGTCAGATAGTAGGACGAAGGACTAAGAGCCATAAATTTCTGTGAGGAAGAAAGGAGGGAGCGTCAAAATCCTTGCAGGGCAGCTTGAAGAATGAAGAGAGCAGCTTGGGTAGAGGAGCAGGGGGAGGAGATCTGTTAAGGAATGTCCTACCTACCCACTGGATCAGCAATGACACTGGATCTTCTGCAATGGACAGGGTCAAAGCAACTTCTGGGGAGGAGCAAAGGATGATCTAGAGCCCAAGAGAGAAATTCTGGGGGCAGATCTCAGTGGATAGAAGCAGATCCTGAGGGCTTTGGGGCATTAAGGCATCTGCCGAGTCCAAATGTGATAATACAGGGACAGAGCTGAGATGTGGAAAAGAAGAGAGTGTTAGCAAGTAGTTTCAAGAAGGCAAATTGAAAACCATAGAGCCCCTTAGGCAGGCGTCTACCTCAGGCTATATTTTGGTCTAGATTAGGATTAGACATTTCATCTAGTGTTTATCATATCTATTGATGACAACTGCTCAGAACTATTTGTTAAGACGTATCATGAAGCCATGTTTGTCTCAGCAGGAAGAGCATTGTGATCAGTGAATATCACAAAGGCAGGTGCAGCAAGGAGGGTCTAGAACTAGCGCAGATAGTGGGTTAAGGGCTGGTGAAACACTTTACCACCATTTACATTTCAGTGGAGTTCAGAGAAACCTATATTTATAAGACTTTAAGTCTATATCTCATTGTTTATTGTTGCTACCTCCATTCATTCCCTCGTAGAGATCACCTTTGAAACGAAAAGAATCTTTGGGTAAGTGGACACATTCTGTCATGCTCCACAGGTTGTCTTTAAGATTCCAGCATGTGGGACAGGTAAGGAGAATGGTGACTGGGTGAATCCCTAAGACTGGGAGAGAAAGACAGGGCTGGCCCAAGAGAAAAGAACCACCTTATCCCAATGAAAGACACTCACCCCCTCAACTCTTGACAACACGTCAATCATCTAGCAAAAGGAAAAATAGAAGTTTCCAGGGCAAAAGAGAATAAAGAGTTTCATTTAGGGAAGTGCTGATAAGGGTGAGAGAGATCATAGAATTGTAGTTTTAGAGGATAAATAAGAATGCACTGGAGAGGAATAAAGAAGAGGTGCACACAGGAAAAGAATTGCTATGAGGAAACTCTCTCCTGGCTGCAACTCACCATTTGACTGGCCTAAATCATTTAGCATTCAGTTCCCCTGATAGAGAGCCTTCACCTTCCCAGAGTCACTGCCTTTGTCAGTACTGACAGATGCTATCTGAACGGAGAGCCCATTAACCAGCAGAGAAGGGAGCTATTGTAAAAGACAGAGTGTTGTGACTAGACAAGGAAGAAAAATAGTGGGAAGGCAGGGGTGCGCACATGGGTGGCAGCCTCTCAGAACATATTCCTGCTTCTCCAAGCCTTTCTGGTACTTTAGGAATTCCAATCTCTGAGGAACTGAGAGCATACTGTAATGCGAACATTTCTTCTATTTTCATCATTTATGTCATGGAAGTGCAGATTTCCCAGCCCTGCTGCTGATTTGGGGCTTTCTGTCTGGCAATATCTATAAGCGATGCACTGGTGCCTCCATTCAGGGTTCCATCCCTTGCATGTGATTGCATCTTGTTTTCTGAACATTCTTTCTGCTGGTCCCCAGAAGATCTGTTTACTCAAAAGAATTTATCCAAAGGTGTAAGCTTTAGTTCTCATTTCCCTAGGCAAACAATGAAATGTTTCCGCTCACGCTCACGGGAGGCCTTGGGAAGTCATACAAAGAAAGTCATTTAAGTTCCAAGGTCTGAAGGGTGGGAGAGGATGGTGGGGAGGGTGGGGACTGCAAGGCAGGTGCAGGGCAAAGCATAAAAGTATCCTTTGTGAAGACAATGCAATGTGGAGGAATTGCTGAATGGGGAAACTAGTCATGTCCCCGGGCTGTATTTTCAGAAGCCACAAAGTTCAGGGAGGGGAGCATGAAGGACCCTCATCTGCCTTTGCCTCCCACCATCAGTGGCTCACACAGAGCCTTAAATGCCAGGCAGAATATTCTTGTGAATTATCACTCTTCCTGCTCAAAAAGCATGAACACTCCATGGTTCTTAAACAGCACCAGTGGCCTACCTCTGAGTCCTCTCTCCTAGATAGCCAAAAAAGTACTTTTGCCTCACGAACAAGTACATCAGTCCAGCGAAGGCGGCAGGAACTAAATAGAAAAAGGAAAACATTTGTGTTAGTTTTATAGATGCCAAGACTTGTGAAACTAACACGATATTAATTCAGATATGGGAAATGAATGTGAGACACAAATCTAGCAGATGCCTCGGGTTCTGATAGTCCTCGCTAATATAAACTTCAGACAAAAACCTGTTGCTAGAAGAAACCTGAAATCTCAATGGTAGTAGTGTTACCTTTTACAGGCATCATAGCAAAGTTTACAAAGTATTTTCATATCCAACATCCATTTTGAATCCTTTCAACAAGGCCAGTATCATCTCTTCTATTTGAAGATGTGGAAACTTGGGCCTGAGGCATCCTGGGATTTATGTAAGACCATCAGCTGCTGAGTGAATGCAGTGGGTAGGGAGTTGCTCTGGAACCCGCAGCCCAGTTGTGGGGTTTGTTCTCTCAAAAATACACCATTTACCTCCAGGTGTCTAGGCAACCCAATGACTAAACTTTTCCAAACAATCAATATTGTTCAGAAAAGATCTCTAGGGCAGGGGATTCTTTTTGAATTGTACTCTTCAAGGAACTGCTACAGGCAGCACCCAGATAACCTTATAGAGTCCCAATGTAACAGGGTGGTCCCAGGAAAGGGGGAGGTTCCAGGTTTCCTGTCCCACCCAAGGGAGGGTGGAGCTGAACAGATAAAGAAAGAAGCTGCAGAGGAGACTGAGGAAGGAAGGAAGCAGGATGGAGAGCCAGAAGGAGACCTGGAGGAGGCACATGGAGCCGAGGGACACGTGAAGAAACTGCGCTTGCCTTTTGGTCGTGGACTGGGTGACCCAGATGTGGCTGAGAGACCCATGGGGAGGTGACAATGGTGGTTTTTGTCTTGATTTTGATTTTGCTCTTTTCCTTCGAGACTTGTCTGGTTGTGGGTCTATTTCTATTTCTGTGGGTCCCCACTGGAAGATGCTTTAGACTTGTAGCTGGCTTTGGGGCCTTGTTCTGGGCCAATCCTGCTTGGGTGGACTTCTACCCACGAGGGGACAGGTAACTTTGGGTGCTTGATTTAGAAACTAGATTCTTTGCCTTCCCTGTATTGTTTCTTAATTGTATTAAAGTTCCTTCCCATTAAAGTCTTATATGTTTTGTGTTGATGCGGCGGATGGCAGAACCTATTTAGAGCAGGCAGGTTTGCGGGGCCTAGGGTGCCCCTCTCCCTGCCCTGTAACACCAAGGGCTTGGATCTGGGAGTTAAAAAACCCAGCTCCACCAGCACTGGTGAAAGCAAAGACTTAATTCATTCTACATCTAGACAGAGTTGATTTCAGCAATTCTACCTATCAAGAATCTTTATGAAGGGGAAATAGAGACCTGAGGATAAAACCTCCAGTTTTATTTAAATACCAAATTAGTTGCTTTGACCCAGTGCTTTCTATAATATGTCAGGTACTAGCCCCTGGACTTGGGGTATGTGGGTTTCTTATCCTCCCACCTATCTGGTGAGAAGTATATTACTGTCATCATTTAACATAGGAAGAATTTAGTCTCAAGGAAGTCAGTTTGCCCAGGGTCATCTACCAAACCAAAAATCTCGTTAAGGCAGCAGGCTTGTGCTAGCCATCGTCTCTGTGCTGCCATAATGCTTGGCACATGCTGGCTTTCATACAATATTTGCCAACTGGATGAATAAGAACAAATAAATGAATAATGAGTGAATAGGTAGCCTGGAGGGAGGAGAGGGATTTGACCAGGTCTGCCTGATTTCATAACATTATCACCACCAACAGCACCAACAATAATAACATTTATTGGGATTTATTTTAAGGTTTAACTTTATTGTTAAGAATGCATCATTTTGTGAGTCATGAATAGTCATATATTGATGGTTTTTATGAATCAATCCAATGGATGCCAAGCATTGTGTTGGGGCCTTATGCACAGCATCTCACTTAATCGTCCTGGGAACACTGTTAGTAGATATGGTCCTTTCTCACAAGTGAGAAAATGAGACTTCAGCTGAGTAATGTCAGGGTTGGAGATGGTGGAGGAGGGGAATAAGAGAGGGGATGGGTTGTGAGGAGGGCTGGGAGGACACGACACCATCAATAAGTGTTCTTGGAATTGCCTCCAAAACCCATGTTCTTTCTACAACTTCACCTCATCCCTCCAATTACTATTGTTATATGGCAGATAAGAAAACAAAGCACCTTCTTGAAACTGCTGGTGAGAGTCATCCTATTCTTTGACAGTCACAAAACTATCACAATTCAGTTTGCCTTAGACAAAGCTGTTCCTGGTTTGACCCATTTGGGTGACTCTGCTGTAATTACTGACCCATCTCTCTTTCAAGAGTAACTAAATTGAACATGAGTTTGCTGGAATCAGGGGTAATTTTCTCTGATTTTCTGTAATCAACCCTTCTTGCTCTTATGCAGCAAATGTGCCTCTGGGGTGGACCTGGGCTGCGTGGAACACCAGGAGTATTGTGGGTTCAAATCTGGACTCCAAATTTCTGCGATTTGAGCAAGTCACTTGTCTCTTTGGGGCTTGAATTCCTGCTCTGTAAAGTGAAAGGACTGGACTAGAATGATCTCCAAGATTCCTTTCAGTTAAAAATATTCTGCAATCTACAATGTCTATAAAAACGATGGTTATTGGACAGGGTTTACTGACATTTTTGTCGCCTGACAATGCCAACTTGTTTTGGCAGGAAATGCATATTTCCAGGGCTCTGAAACACCTTCAAAGTCCCTTTGTATTCATCTGGATAGAACAACTCTACATTCATCTATATCAAGTATCATCTCAAACATAAAAGGAACCGTAACTCCTAGTACAAGCATAGTTCAACTTGATTTTTCAAGTTAATGCCAGACATGTTTCTTATTTAATTCAGGGTAGACAGTGGGAAATAAATAATGAGATTACTGACAGCCATGTGGAGTGCAGAAGGAGACCACATGGTGTCCCTCAGTTGCTTTCTGCTGCCATCCTTCCCCTCTATTGTCTACATTGTACCCTACTCATTCACTTCCTGGGGCTTCTCATGCTTGGCAGTGATTCATCCATTCACTTATCTGCTATGGTTCATTTGGTCAATTGCTGTGTGTCTCACCACCATCTCTGTTTTATGGATAACTATGTATCCAGGGACAGCACTTGACAAATAGTAGGTGTTCAAAGTATATATATATGTGTGTGTGTGTGTGTGTATACATATATGTATGTATATGTGTATTTATATGTATATGTATAATGCAAATGAATAAAGTAAAAGAAAACTCAGGATTTCTCCCGAAAGACCAGGGCTCTCATCTTGGCTCTCTTATTTACCAGCTGAGTAATCTGTGACAAGCTACTTTATCTCCCTGAACCAAAATGTCCTCAAAGGAAATGGAGGGAAATAATATCCACTCTATCTACTTTGCAGAGTGGGTGAAGGTGATAAGGATTAAATCAGACACTCGTGGCCTCTTCTCACCTACCAAGCCGGGCCACAACATAGAAGCTCGGCCAGCTCATGCCAAGCCTCCACCAGACAGAGTGCCAAAATCCAAAGGGGTTCCCAAAATATGATTCTGGTTTCCATTTAATTTTAAAGCAATTCCAGGAGTCAACTTGCTGGAGTCAAGACTGTGGGCTGCTGATAACCCAGGGAAGGCTAGAGGCCAGTCAGTGGCTCTGGAACCCAGGCCTGGAGGAGCCCCACCATGCTGGAAGCTTATTAGCAGAAGAGCCAAGTGACAGCGGTCCCAGAATAGATCCCTCAGGCGCTCTCATTTATAATGCCCTTGTATCTGAGCTAACACTGCTTAAGGATTCTGAGTCACATTTAACCTTAAACCACCCTTGTCAGTGCAGGCAGTCACTCTCAACCAGTCACCAGGGAGCACGCATTAGCAATGCATTATCACACGCGCTCCCCTCTGCACAGTCACAGAGCATGCCTGAAACACGACCTCCTGGGGGTTCTCACCTCTCCAGGGCTTCATGGATTGGAGCTGGAGGTCAGGCAAAGTCTTTTCAACAAAAAAACCTCCACTTGAACCTCCTCCCATTTCAGAAAAAGAACATTTCAAGAGAAGCCCAGATTACCTTGACTGCAGAGTATCCCCGCACACCACAGCACAGCAAGGAAAGTGGGATATGCATCTACACAGTTTTGGCTGTAGAACAAATAAGCAAGGGGGAGAAAAATCAAAAAACACATTACCACAGTATCATCTAAAAACTATCTGAAAGCCCAAATTAATAATCCCCCTCACACATAGGGCACAAAGCCTAATTCCACTTACATCTAACCACTAAGAAGCAGCATCCTGTCGCTGCATCAGAAACAAACAGTGCTGCAGAGAGAGCACACTGTTCGGAATCCATTTCCTCTGTGCCTCCACGAAGCTGCTTAGAGACTAGGTTTCTTGATTCATTCGCTTTGGCAGGGTTCCTGCTCCTGGCTGTGCCAAAGCGCTTCTTGGAATTGAAAAGTGAGCAACGCAGACAGCAGGGCTGTGGCGCAGGCGGGGCGGGGGAGCAAGAGCCCCACTAAGGAAGCCTTTATTGTCAGACACACCAGTCAGCTCAGACCCGCAGGCCAGGCTGAGCAAGGAGAGGTGAGCCTCAGGCATTAAAGAAGGCAGGATGATTGAGAAAAGCTGCTATTCAGAGAACTATCTCGCTGGTGGTGCCCTGGTTGCCTGCAGGTCTCAGATCTCACTCATGAGGAGGGCCTCTGACGCTACACCAGACCCTGTGCTGGTGTGTCATACTCTTGTCTCCTTTCAACTCACCACAATCCTGTGAGTACGTGGAGATTGCATGCTTTTTCTGTAACTGCTGGAGCAAGTAGCAACAAGCTTGGTGGCTTGAAACAACACAAACTTATTATCTGGAGGGTAAGTCTGAAATGGGTTAAAAATCAAGGTACCTGCAAGGTTGCATTCTTTATGGATTCTCCTGAGAAGAATCCACTTCCTTACCACCCTAGCTTCTAGGGTCACCTGCATTCCTTGCTGGTAGACCTCTTCCAACCTCAATGATAGCAAAGGACAATCATGTCTTTCTTACCATTCAATCACTCGACACCGACTCTTCTGTCTCCTTTCTTTTTAAATGATCTTGTGATCACATTGGCCCTACCCAGATAATCCAGGATAATCTCTTTATCTTAAGGTCAACTAGTAAGTAACCTTAATTCCCCCTTGCCCTGTAATGTAACCTCCTCTGAGTTCCCAAGAATAGACGTGAACATCTTGGGGGAGGGGGAGAAGGGGACGTTTTTTTCTACCTCCCACATTTCCTCTCATGTTTCAAATGAGAAACTGAAGGTTGAAAAAGTTGAATAACTTGCCCATGGTCATCCAGATAAGGAGTGGCAAAGGCAGGATTCATAACCTGGTCAGTCTCCAAAACCAAGTCAGTTACCTTTTCATCTATGCTAAAGAGAGTGTGTCCTCTTGAGGACTTTACAGCCTAGACCAAGACAAGCAAGATGCACCACTACAGAAAAGCAACACGACAGGCCCTGGAGGCATGAGAGAGGGAAAAGCAAAGCCATCCGGTGGAAAGGGTACATGACTAAGATTTAGTCCCTGGCCTGACATTAACCATCCTTTGTCATTGCCAAAGCAATTTCTCTGATCTTAGTTTCCTTACCTGCAACGAGACTGATCGTTAGCAACTCTAAGATCCAGTGAAGCTTGTAGGAGCAATAGTCTAAGGTGGTGATTCTCAAGGTGTGTGGTTCTTGAAATCAGCAGCATCAGTATTGCCTGGGAGCTTGTTAAAATGCTAATTTTCTTTAGCATTTTATATATATATAATTTTATTATATACATAATTCTATTTTATATATCTATAACATCATTATTCATTTTTGTACAATGTTTGCTTTCTTCTCTCAAGTGTAGTCCCCATAAAATTACCACCACCAATTTACCTGTAAACTATCACCATAGTCCCTCGTGCTCTTCCCTCCCCTTAAAAATAGCTAATGTTGATGCCTTCCTACCTAAAATCTCTGTGGGTAGGCCTAACAGTCTGTTTTAACAAACCCTGCAAGTGATTCAGATGCAAGCTCAGGTTTGAGAACTACTGGTCTAATATAATTCAAATCACAGAGCAAAGACGGTATTTCCGAAATTTATTTGGCCTTTTATCCAAATTCCTTCCTTGCATTCCTTCATCTGGATCCTTCTTGATTCAGTTGTCATGATTTCCCTCCCCCCGCCTCCCATCAGCTGTGAACATGTGTCCAAATTGGTAGGATCTTAACCTCAGTGGTACCACTTAGGACTCTGGAATGACCAGCCCTTGGTCTGTCCCCAGCAGAGAGACTGGGCCATATCCCTGGCTTATCTTGCTAGGTGCTCTGGATGCTGGGATCTTCCCTGAGCAAGAGGTACAATAAGAACTCCAAAGGACAGGAACCCCTTAGACTATTCCATTTAGGGTGAAGTACTCAGTGAATAAACAGGTCCCAAAGTGGTTACTGTAGGAGCCACTGAGCACAAACATCAAATCTATTCTTATACACAGTTGCAGGCACAAAACTACAGCCTCAGGACTGAGAAAACTGGGAGAGAATTCCTCTTTATTTAGATAATATTCTACATCTGATGGGAACAAACATCTGATACTCCAACAGTTTGAAAAATCAATCACTACCAAAGATTGCCCCTGCTTCCTTCTCATTCTCATGCTTCTGTTTTTGCTTTGAAGTAGTGATTTTTTTGTCCGGGTAATGCAATTTTTTCCCTAATTTTTAGTTGTCCAAGAGACTTGCTCATTAGGGAGAATTATCTAGTGATTCGACATTGGATTATTCAATCATCCCTGCCTATTCTCTCAAGCTATTGCTGTCCCTAATAAAACATGGTCTGTCTGGAGTTAAATAAAATTCTCCCAACTACAAAACAGTGTGCTCATCCTCTGGATTTCCAGGATACACCCTGAGTTCTGTTTTCTCATTCTGGCTCAAGCCAGTCTCCCTCCCTCCCCAGGACTCTGATGCATCTTCCCCCTGAAGCTCATGCACACATGGCCCTTCTTGGCAGATGATGGTTGCTGGGCTGAAATCAGGTGGCTTGGGTCAGTGATGTAGCTGCCCACAGGATAGTCAGGTGGCCATGAAAGCCACAAAGCCTGGGCCCTTCACCAGATCTGCCACTTACTAGCTGTGTGAATGTGGGTGCATTTCCTAGCTTCACTGAGCCTCAATTTTTCATCTATGGAAGGTGAATGGAGACATTAGTAATTACCTCCTTGGATTGTTGTGAGAATAAAATAAGATAAATCAGTGCCTGGCTCATAGTAAGCTCTGAATAAATGGTGGCTATTATTGCTGTAACATCTTCCCTCTTATAAGCCCCAATGAAAACATCTTTCCTATTGACAAATTATTATTATTCCAAATTTTCCTTTGTGGAGAGTTTTGTGCCATTTTTTTCTGCAAGACAAAACTGACAAGCCCATTTTGACTCTCATTTCCTGAGGTCTAATTGTGAGCTGCTAAGCTGATTTTGTGGTAATACACTATGCCATGTTCAATTGGATGCATTATACTATCAATATTTTTATGGAGATAAGGACTCCTCGCTACTTTCCCTTTCACTTTTCGCCACATTTAAGAATAAGATATAGAAGCACTTAAATTAATATTTGTTAGCTTTTACTTAAAATAAGTAAATATCACTACTAATAACAGGAATAGTATCGATACTAATGGACAGAATCCACGTGTATCTAGCATCTTTGAATAATTTGACAAGTTTTTTCGCTGGTGGTTGTGCTGCATCTTTTGAAAGGGTAGAAGTGAATCTAGGGTGGTTTTGGAGAGATCTCAAGGAAAAGGGATAAGAGGGTGTCATTTCCCATGAAGCATTTCATGAAACACTAAGCCCTTAATATGCTCTGCAAAAAAAAAAAAAAAAAAATAGGGGAGGGAAGGTCTGTAGTTAAATAAGATCTTCCTTCCTGGAGAATCAAGAATAACTGTGTCCCTTAGTCTATAAAATGTTCTTTAAAATCTTGCCATACAGAACATCTTCTCTTTACAGTGCACAGATTTGTAATCTATGGTACACATTTAAAAAAAAATTACACACCTCCAGAGATCCCTCTCTTCTCTGCAATCTGTACTTACACATTCATGGGAAGAAATCTTAAGTCAATTAACTAGGCTGTTTCTCCAAAAATCAAGCCTTGACTGCTCTAACTGAGCTCATCAGCTGGGAACAGGGCTTTGAAGTACATTTTAGACACGAGAATAGTCAAGATGAGGTTCCTTTTCTCTCTCAAAGGAGATGGTGGAAAGCACCATAGATGACTGGATCAAGAAGATGTGGTGCATATACACCATGGAATATTACTCAGCATTCAAAAAAGATAAACACATGCAATTTGCAGCAACATGGATGGCGCTGGAAGGGATCATGCTCAGCGAAATAAGCCAGAAAGAAAAAGAAAAATACTGGATGGTCTCACTCATAGCAGGAATCTAGAAAACTTAAATAAGGGACCAGGAAAAAGAATAACTATAAGAAAGAAAATATCAAAATCAACAAACTATGAACCAGAGACACTCTATGGGGGGTGGGGGGTGGGGAGGAGAGGGATTGGGGTCAAAATAAGGGGGTTGCAATTGTATGGGGAACATAAAAATAAAATTTATTAATAAAAATAAAAAGGAAAAAAAAAAGTCTGAATGGATAGGTAACACCGGCTAGGGTGTCTGCTTATCAACTGCCCCAAAATCTTGCAGTGTCTGTCTCAGTGATAGAGTCATATTTTATGCTGAAAAATACACTTTGGACTTTCCAATCCACCAGCATCATGTGTCCTTTATGCTGTTTTTTTCTTTATAGTCATGGTCTCCAAACATTTATGATCCTACACTCCATCAACTAAAAAAAGTTTTGATCATGCAATCCTCTGATAAGTGCATTTATTTATAAATTTTATGTACACATTCCCAATCCATTTGTTAAAAATGAGTAAAACCTGATTTTGTATTTTTAGATTGTAAAATTAAATTTTCTTCTTTTATCTCATGGTTCATGGTTCATGGTGTCCCGGTGTTTCTGGTGCTCTTGGAGAAGCTCTTGCTGGGGATAACTTTCTGGTGGACTAGCCCATAGCTCCCCTCGCAGCAACTTCCTGCAGAGACTAGCACTGGGGGCCTATGGGTGTGGCCAGCACACAGTTGCCTGGCACAGTGATCTCCCAGCCTCTTCAGCAACCCACCACAGGCACACACGGCACTGTTAGCTGGGCCAGGGAGGAAGTGGTCTTTACAGAGCCGCAGCCGTGTCTGGGAAACCAGACACATCTCACAGAAAATTCTCCTTCCCCCTCTTAGTTCCTACCTCTCCACAGTTCCCCACCACTACCACACCCCATCGCACACCCAACTTTTCCCTTTCCTCTCACAGAAGTTAGAAGGACGTGGGTCTGAGGAGTTGGACTCCAGTGCCCACACAGGTGGGGACCCCGGCAGCACTGATCACCCACTAGCCTTCAGCCCCTTGGTGACCAGGAGCCCCACGCCATTGCAGAACTTCCAAGCCACCCTTTAATGACGCTGCACAACCACCACCCAACAACACTCCTACAACTGGGAGCTGGTAACGAGAGTCAGGTATAAACATGGGGACATTTAGAAGTAGACCAGTTTACTCCTGGGTGAGATGGCAGATACTGGCCAGCCTGGTTGCTCCCCAGAATGCAGCAGAGCACAGAGGCCCCCGACCCTTTAGTGAGTCCTCCCCTCCCCCAATCCAGCGTGTGCCATTCTTGCCATTCTAAAAGTGCTTTTCTCTGGTGGCCACAACTTCCCCTTTGGAAGGCTCTCTGGAGACAACAAAGTCACCTCCAAGCCCAGACGGAAGGATGCCTTCACCAGCTCACAGAGGAAGCCCCCCTTTCTGACAGGCCTCCCATCACAGAGAAGAAGCAGAACTGCCTGGCTTGAACCCACTATTTAAATACACTCTGCATAAAGAAAAAAAGGAGTGTTTGAATAACATCCTTATGAATTTGCATCCCAAATAGCACCGGTCTTCACTGAGCTGTTCAGGTGTTTTCAAACAGTTTTTTTTTATTATTATTATTCAAAAGTAAAGAATGGGAGTGGGGTAGGAAGCATTTGCACAATTCACCCATTCTTTCTGTTTTTGCTCAGTTTGCTGAAGGAGACCTGGCATTATGGGTGTCACCTCCAGGCTTTCACCAAGGGAGCAGAGGGGTAGGTGAGTTGAAGGCGTCAGTCCTGCCCATTGCTTCCGAAGCCAGCTGACCAATAATGCCTGGTTTTCACTGTAGTATCTCGGACCAACCCACAGGAAACGGGGCAACTCCCATGACTCAATGACTGGCTCAGAGGTTTCTGACCAGGGCGGTGGGGTGGACGGCTCTCTCCCCCAAACCCCAAGATTCCCATTTCCTTTCTTTTAACACTAACGCTTTCTAAGATGACAAAAGGTGTCCACAAAGACTTTCGAGTGAGGCTCACCACCCTGGCTTTTGAAGTTTCCCTGACAGACCTGGGAGCTTGAAGAAGGTCTTCATGCCAGTAGGGAGAACCCCATACCCATGCCCCCACTCTGTTAGTCATGGACTTCAGGGTTTGGACTCACTTGGCAGTGTAGACCCTCTCAAAGGCAAGTGTTCCCGTCCTCTGGAAGCTCCGCCCATTCTGTGTCTTGCTTTCATGCTCCACCTTGTGGGCAAAGAACCCTGCCAGAGGGAAAGAGTTGGATTTGGTTTATAATGAGCATGTTCAGGAGCCTCTTATCCGGTTATTTTATCAGAATGTTAACTGTTCCCTTGTGTTGGCCTCCAAAGAACATTAAATGTACTCTATCAAATGAAATTCAGCAAAAATGTGTTCAGCAGTTGCCCTCTGCTAACCCTCTGCTAATCACTGTGTTTGGTGTTGTGGATGCGACAGTAGGCAGGACATACGCTCCACTTTGAAGGCTCGTACAGTCGAAGGGAACAGACAAACAAATAATAGAAATAACACCATAGAATGACTTATCAAAGGCAAACTGTATGAGAACAGAGTGCTATCAAAAGTCAAAGAAGGCAATGTAATGCAGTGCTTGGGTGAGAGCAAGATTCCTAGAGGATGCGATAACTATGATAAAACATGAAGGATGAGCAGGAGCTAGACAAGCAGATAAGCAGATGAGGAGACAACAGAATCCCACTGCTCAAGTGAAATGGACTATGCAGTGGTCCAGAGGCAAGGCCTGTCTGGTTCTGGATGCCCAGATTATAATGGCGGGATGAGGATGCGGGGGATCAGAATGCAGAATTCCAAATGAGGCCAAAGAGGGAGCTGGCAAATTGTTCTTTCAATAACACACATCTTTTATCTCTTAGCATGCATCCCAGAACAAAACAAAGAAAGAAGACTTGGTCTGACGAGTTTGTGTTCTAGTGAGGATAGAAGGGGAGGAGACAGACCACACAGTGAACAAAATCCACAAACCAAAAATGCACTGTGTGCTGAATTACAGACAAAAGAGAAAGCAGAGCATGGTCAGGGGCACTGAAAGTGTTCAACAGGGTGGGCAGAGAGCGCCTCAATGAGGAGACACTCAGTGAGCCAGGGAATGGCAGATGATAGTAGGAAAGTGCCCCCTGGATCTAGCAGTTCCAACTTTCACCTTGATGAGAGCCATGTTAAGAAATCCTGACCTTATTTCCATCTCAGAAATAACTAAGACTTCTTGACAGACATAAGTCAAGGGATGGCATAATCGGAACGTCACTCTGTTCAGTGTGGTGAGTGTTGAGAGGGGTAAGACCCAGAGCAGGGGCAAAAGCTAAGACAGAGCTGACTAGGGTAAGCGGGTGAGGCATACGAGATGACTGCCATGGAGGCAAAATCCTCAGGGTTTGTCTATTGATTGAGTCATGGAAGTAAAGGAATGAAAATCTCTCTCCACTCCCCTCGTATTTTATTCCTTTAGCCCTATTTCAAGAATGAAAAAGGGAAAAGGTGTGATTGTCAGGACCAACCCACAGGGTTCCTTTTGATCAACTTCTTATTAGCTTCCTCAAAAAGGCATGAGAAAATGCCTTATCAATTGTGTATATGAATAAAAGCCCTTCATGGTTTTCTTTTTGGCAAAAGTACTTACTTGCCTTTCCTAAGAATGTGCCCATTTTGAGCATATGATGGGGCTGCCTTGTAGGAACGGAGGTAAATCACACTCCGGGCTCTAGGCCAGCACCTGACACATTTCCTTTCTGGGCCTCGCACCAATCATTCTGTGAAGTGGGCAGGACTGCCCCACTTTGCAGACAAGCTCACTAGAGCTCAGGGAGGTTCAATAACTTTCCAAGAGCCACTGCAGGAACAGTTCTCTTCGGGAAGATAGATCTTTCCTCTGCAGATTCAAATCCAGCTGAATAGTTGAGGATGTGTTTTTCCTCTCACTGCTACATTGACGCTTGCTGCAGGGATCCCTTCAGCTTGTGCATTCTGAATGTCTCTTCATACCACAGAAAATAATAGAGAATTCTGATGACTGTCTTTCCAGAATCCAAGGTAACACCCCTTAGCTCTAAGCATGTGAACAAGGGTAGAATTAAGAAAGCCAGAGGTCGTTTCTGCAACCAACACCACAACTTCGCTGTGCTTCTCTGAACCTTCCTTTCTTCTTCCTCTCTTCACTCGGAGAATAAACCCTTTCCTCATTTCTAAGCCTTAACCATCTGCCTGTGACTTGACCCCCTTCTTGCCACCCTCTTCAGGTGGTTGTTTCACCAGTGTTTTCCCCATTTCCTAAGCCTTCAGTCTCCTTTGTCTTCTCTTCACCCTAGAAATACACTCAGATCTTTCCTACACTTGAATGCAAACAAAAGCAAGACTGCCTCAGTCCACGACCCCATTAGGGCCCATCTCTCCTTGAAAGAGTTGGGCTGCCTTTGCCCACACCACATTCACACACTGTTATCCCTGACTGTCTTGCAGAAACTAAGCATGCAATGGCAATTAACGCTCTTACCTTGGCTAGTTGCCCTTAAACTAAACCAGATAGGAACAGACAGATGAGTCACAATGAGAGAAGGCTGCAAAGATTACTGAGAATCTGCCACACGCTGGGTCATTTTACCTATGTCAGCTACCACATATAGAGTTATTAGTAAATCCCACTTGTCAGCTAAAGAAACTGAGGGACAAGAGAAGTGAAATAACTTTCTCAGGATCACATAAAAAGATCTTGAAATTTTAGTTAACCACAAAGTTAATATGAGTCAGAAGTGTGATACAAGTCCTTGAAAAATAACTCATACATAGATTATTTTAATAGAATTGGCCTGGATTTCAGGATCTCTGCACAGGAAACAACTATCCACCTCTTAGAAACAATGTGGTAAGATAGGTGGTGGACCACCCCACAGCAAGGGAATCGAGTCATGAGAAATGTTGAAGAAGGGATCCTACAGTGCTTTCCTGAGACAAAATGCCAAACACAATCTAAGCTTTTCCAGAGAATAGAAATAGGAACAATGGATAGCTGTAACAGAGCAACAAATTTCAGCTCAATATAAGCAATAATGTCATGAGTAGTGAGTGCTTGAATAAGTGAATTTGAGGAAATAGGAGGCATCTGGAATAAGTTTGAATCCCAATTTCATCACTATTGGTTCTAGGAGCTTCAACAAATGATCTAATCTCTCCAAGCTCTACTTTGCTTATCTGTAAAACAGAAATAATTGTATATATTTCAAAGGGCGCAATGATTAAATGAGCTAATATTATGTCCAGCAGGAGCATTCTGCTTGACACAAAGCAAACTCCCAACACATCTAAGAATGGGAAGGAGCTCAGTAGGGTGTAAGCACTCAATCACAAGTGTGTGCAGGGAAGAACTATTAAGGACAGTATAAAACTTCTGCAGTGAAGGAACTTCATGAGTCTATTATATTTCTAGGGCGCATCAAACCCCAGTTTGTGTTGTTAGGTCTTCTAATAGGGTGACTATGAGATTCCGTGTGAATGTGTATATTGGGGTGGGAGTACCAGGGATGGCATGGAAAAGTAGGTCATCACTTCCAGCTTAAGTTCCCTCCTTATCACAGTTCTCACATCTCTTCTGCTGTAGGTAGCCTCCCTTAGAGAGAGGATGATGCTAACACTACTGCCACTTTCTACTACAACCAAAGGTTTGCAGGAACAGTTCTCTTTGGGAATATGTATCTTTTCTCTGCTGTTCTCACCCAGGTTTCATGCCCAAGGCTCTATGCCCCTTCCCTCTGCCACCCTCCCCTCCCCATCTAACTAGTTTGGCTTCCTATGGGATCATTGTCTCCAAGTATGTGTTTTCAAGGTTTGCTTCATGTCAAAACTGTTGGTAGCTTGGCAGAAGTTGGAGGCTCTCTGGACAAGATTTGTAAGGCATGGCAAAGTGGACCTTGGAAGTTCTGGTATTAGTTTTTTGGAATGTTGTATTTTCAAGTTTAAATGTATCTTTGTCTTGTTTGGCATTTCCAAATCTGCATTCTGCTAGATCAGGCTGGGAGAGGTCCACAAGTTTGAAGATCTTGATGACTTAGGAATGTTTGAAGGCAGAGGAGGAAGTGCTATGAGGTGGATGAGTTTCTGGCCTCTCCCAGAAAATGAAGCCCACACATGTCAAGAGCACAGAGTCCGGACATAAGTAAACTGGGCTCCATTGTCCTGTGAAAGACAAGTGTGCAGTTCCTGGCAACAACATGTAAATATTTTTAAAAACTAACAGCAAGGGTTTCAAATGGTTCTGGGGGACTGGGAGGAGGGCAGAGAAGTTCAGATTTTGCATATTTTCTGAACTCTGTGAAACAGATCGATTGTTGTAATATTTAGGCTTATTAGAATTGCAAAGAAAGGCTCTGGAAGTGCATTTGGACCTTTGCATTTGCCTAAAATTGCACCAAGCAAGCAGAGGTGCTAGCTCCCAGTTCACTTGAATTTTTTTTCGCTCTCTTGCATGACACATTTAACAGTTAGAAACAAAAAGTCTTCGCACAATGATCTCAGTACCAAGTGGGAGTCCGACTCTGCACTTCAGAAGGGAGCTTGGCTGGCCTACGCCTCCTAAGTCTGCAACTACTCCTTTCCTAGCTTCAAAAGGATGGCAGTTTGTTCCTTCCCCAAGCACATGTGGCAAGTCACTTGCCCACAAATTGCCCTCGCTGCTCACAGGGGCCCGGTGAAGGACAAAGGCTGTGACATGGGTGCCTTGCTATCAACACAGCTACACACCCCAGCCAGCCGTCTGCCCAGCATGTAATGTCTCCAGCCCAAAACAATAGCTGTGCACTGCTCCACACAGTGTCTCTCCCACCAGGGAGCCTCCATTCCACTCATTCTTTCATGGGACTCTGTTATCAAGGCTACTGTGTTCTGTTGTTAGTTATCTTAAATGGCCAATCAAAAGTCAAGGCCTTTAGATTGTGGTGAAGACACAGACATCTGGCCATCTATAATCCCGCCTCCTTGTTCCAATGAAGACTTAATCTCATCCGTTGAAATCATTAGAAATCTCTCCGTCCACATCCAGTCTGCTCAGAGCTTGCTGTGCTCCTACGCAGCAGCCCAACACCCTTTCAGCAGAGCAGGGCTGGAGCCTGGAGCAGCTTAGGAGAGATAAAGGCACTGTTCTCATAGCAAAAACTGTACACCGCCCCCCCTCCATATACACACACAATTTCTGGACTGAGCAGGAGCAGCTCTGAGCAAACTCAAACCTCCCAGATGATCCCAACCCCATCTGGGCAGGCAGTGAGAGGCACTGACTGCCCAGCTACAACTGTTGTCAACTGTCTTCATAGGTGTAAGGACACAGGCCGGGGTGCAGCATAGAGCTGAACATGCACGGCCCACCTGCCCACTATGCAACTGCCTCCACTGAGTCTGGGGGGTCTTTGCAGGCTTCCCACTCTGCTGACTTTCCCATCTTCTCCCATTGCTACTTTGTTCACTACCTCATCCTCCTAGGCCAGGAGCACTATCTAGAACAGAATGAGGTCTCTGTCGGCATATAAATAAATGAGTACCTTGCTAATTTATCAGACCAAGTGAGTCCGTGCATGGTGCCTGCGTGACATAGTAATGACTTGAAGAAATGGTAGCCTAGACCATCCATTTCTTCCCTCTCTGGCTGCAGCTCCATTGCGTGTGACTGAGTATGGAAATGTTGGGGTCAGAAAGATGCCAAGTGTTGTTCATTATGCAAAATTGGGCCTGTCTGGTAGGGGAGGCTGCAGGGAAGCCTTAACCTGTGCCTAGAAACCTAATCACCAGCCTCTGTCCACACTCAAGTAGGGAGGAAATATCTGAATACCAAAATTGATTAAATGCTCATTTTTCCAAAGTGTGGCAGTGAGTAAACTTTCAGTAATTACTGTTAAGCTATAGCAGCTGCCCTTAGTAATGACTTTCAGAATTATGCAATCTTAATACACTAAAAAATGCATAACCACTGGAGATTCTTATAAAAATATTTGAAACTATCATAACTCAGAGCTTTAAGGAGAAAGTCCTACACAGCCCTGCCTTTTTCAGATCTGGGTTATCTTGCTTGCTTTTTTTTTTTTTTTTTTTTTTTTAGTGATAGCAGCATTGATGAAAATGCAAACCTCCTCTCTTTATGTCAGCGTATAATACATATGGAAAATGCATCCCAAAAATTATATATGGCTAGAGGGAAAAAAAAGGTATTACAAAGAACACATTTCCTCACACAAAAAAAGCAATTCAGAAATTAAATAATAAGGTCCTTTTCCTCTCATATCCTCAAATTCACTTTATTTAAGCCTACAGATGACAGGTAATTCCTGTTGCACTTAGTAAAGCCCAAAGCTTGAGTGAACATATTTCTCTTTCTAGGCTGCTTGCCTTCCGCCCCTCTCTGGCCACATTAATTAATAGTTAAAATGCTGATTGCAGACATGTCACTGAGAGGCTTGGTAAAGCCTCCGGATTGCTGCCCTGGCTCTGCAAACATGATGAGTCTTCACCATTAAAGTGCTAGACCAGGAGAAGAAAGTCCCAAATTCACACAGAAAGGTATATACCCCATCCCATACATTCAAATAAAAACAAGCAAATATAGACAAAAATTGCAGAGAGAGAGAGAGAGAGAGAGAGAGAGAGAGAGAGAGAGAGAGAGACTGTGTAAGCCTTGCAAACAAGTAGCAAACAACATGGACCCTTGCATTCATCCCTGGCTGAGGGACTTCCCTTACCATTCTGGACCACACTGATGAGGGTGACGATGGCCAGCAGGACAATATTGCCCATGGTTTCTTGATCCATGTTTGCTTCACACTCCCCACTGAGAACTGCTCTGACTCCGTGGCACCTCAGACTTGCACTGTGCAGAAAAGGGAAGTGAGGGCCTGCACTGTCTTTCATCATTAGAATTTCCGAAGGACCCAGCACAATTACATAGTGTGTTCTTCCTTTTTTTTTTTTTTTTTTTTTTAATCTAACCACTAAAGTGCCCTGGCTCGTTGTGACCTGCCAGGAGTAGCAGGACTTGGGAGAAGAGCTGGAAAGAAAGGAAAAATGAGCCTTTTAAAAAATATATAAAGCACCAAAAAGATCTGTGTCCTGTCCTTGTAGTCCTAGGGGAAAAAAAATTGACTACTTAACACATCATAGGGTCTGGAGTAGCAACCACAAAAAAGGTCTAGATGGGGTAGGGGAGGGAGAAGAGACAGCTGATGTCTCCATTTCTATAGAAAAAGGCAAAAAAATAAAACCAAATCAAAGAATTCAGATAAGGGAAAGAAGTGGGATTACAGACAACCCTGTAAAAAAAACTTCCAAACAGGAAGGCTTGCTAAGGACTGTAACTGACTTTTCTGAGATAATTGTTGAGACACCATCTCAGGAATTCTCTTCAACATAATCGTGCAAGTAGAGAGAAGGTCTAAGAGTGGACCTGCTGGGCGCAGTAGATGGCATGTTACAGGATAGCTTTCTCAGTGTAAATAGTAATTAGAAATTATACAGAATATTGAAGATTCCAATTCACAATGTATACAAATACTGAATCATTATGTTGAACAACTGAAAATAATGTTATATATCAATTTTACTTCAATAAAAAATTAATAAATCAAAAGTAGGGCATATACACCCTCAACACCTAAGAAGACAGTAAATGAGCAAACTATCCTAACTTGTCAGTAAATGAGCAAATTATGTTGTGGGTGCCTCTCTTGACAATGAAAGCAATTAATGGACTTTTTCTACAGTAGAAAGGAAGAAAGAGAGGAAAATGGAAAAAGAAAACAACATTCCTGCAATCTTTATCCCAGAGTCAACAAATATTTAACAGTGGTAATGAGGAGTTTTTATCAAATCCCCACTTTGAAAGAGAACTTTGGCCACCATGCTTGGTGACAATGGGGAGTGGCATCTTGGTGTAGAAACAGGCCATCATGATAAGATCACACATCTCACATGTGCAGCGAGCTAGCTTAAGTGTCCTCAGGGCAGTTTAAAGAGAAAATAGTCCATGGAGATGCCTGGAGACCAGTAGCAAGAGCTGTCCCAAGCTGATCAGGACACTCAAGAATATTCTCTGAATGCCAGAGCACTTTGCAAAGTATGGAATTATAAGATTGCTTAAGGTCTCACCATGAGCAAGATTTGTGTATTCACCTTAACAAAATCTTATTTGTATGGGCAGTTTGGCAAGTTTCAAGGACAAGGAGACTGACCCCCATGAAGAATGAATTCTAATACTTATCAAATCTTAATGACAATGCATCAGAAGTGAAGGCCAGTCTCCTCAAAAAAGCAGTTCGGTTGCAAACAATAGAAACTTAGCTCTAACTCGCTTGGGGCAAAAGGGGAAATTTATTGATTCAAAGAATCCAAAATATTGAACAATGAAAGTGAAAAAGAGCAGAGATGTGGTTAAGGCAGAATTCTCTCTCCCTCTCTCTCTCTCTCCTCTGTGGATAGCTAGCTAGCTAGACAGACAGACAGATGGATAGGTTGTATATAGATATACATGTAGACATAGACACATATAATCTCCCTTGACCAGAATCTCTCCTCCTCCCCCTACTTCTTTTAGCTTGTCAGCGCTTTTCACTGTAGATCAGTTTTCTCCATATAGCTGGAAAGATGTGCTTTGAAATTTTACATTTACAGCTCTGTCCCTTGTAAAGGACTGACTTCTCTCCTCTAAATGCAGAATGATCTCACTGACTTGGCAGGTCAGATATCCATCCCCACGACAACCAGATAACAAAAACGAAAGAAGCTGGCAGGTTCCACAGTTGTCATATGGTTGAAGGAGACCATTCTTTTAAGTATTGGGGCGGGCACTCCCTGGTGGCGCAAGGGGTTAAGACACAACCTGTAAAGCTGTCTGCAGCCTCTGCAGCACAAGTTCAATCCCCTGGCCGGCCAGGGAGATGGCCACATGGTGCAGAAGACCTCTCCTGGCTCACCCGCTGCTCCCCACAGCAGTGTACTTTGGTCAATCTGCCTGTTCTGTTCCCCACTTTGTCTCTGATGAATCCTCTCACTCCCCGCAACTGTGGGCTGTGCCCCACCTCTTGTATGCATAAATAAATAAATCGTAAAAAAAAAAAGGATTGGGGCGGGGGTGGGGGGTGGTGGTTTGGGAGTGCTGGATACATGTCCTGCTGTGACTGCCCAGTGTTCATAATCTCAGATTAAAATGCCCAGTTTTAAAGAAGACTATCCTCCTGCTTGGGTGTTTGTTTATGGTACGCAAGCTTGTGTTCCTCTCTGTAGACACAGAAAAAAACACCAACAAAACCCAACATGGTCAGCCCATGATGACTTTGGAAACCTCACCAGCTCTGTAGAAGGCAGGAAACCAGAAAGAGCAGCATCTCATGCTTGTTTCCAAGCCCCCAGGAGCCACTCAAACAGAAGGGAGGAAGGCCCAGAAGACACCTGCTAGGAGGTTCAGTTGCTCTGCCGACACACAGATTCCTCTCTGTGGTAGGATACCCACGTCTGAGCTCCCTTGAGTCTCCTGCTGGATGAAGAGCACGTGCTGGTAGAGTAAGTCCACTTCAGCCAGGAAGAGCATTTTAACAGTCAGCTGAGTTGGCCATTAAATTAGAGTGCGCACATTAAGATTCTGGCTGCAGCTGCAGAGGATCACTTATCAGAGGTGAAGCCTCTGGAAATGCCATTCATCTCAATAGAGAGCTGCTGAGACAGAACAAAAAGATGAGGGGCGCCAGGGGAGGGGGTGGGGAGTGCAGCAGCCCTGCCCTTGGATTCCTAACAAGATGTCGCCAGCCCCACCGGGGTCCTTGGCCCTCCTGAGGCCTAACCCTGGTCAGACCAAGCCCAGGACCCATGAACTGAACAACTACTCCCAGAGACCTAGCTCATGACAGGCACTGAGGAAAGAGCTTTGCATTTGCCTCTCTGGGGACAAATTATCCCTCCCATTGCCCAAATGGCAAAACCGAGGTCAGAGAAGTTAAACCTCACGTCCAAGGACACAAGAGAGGTAAGGAAAACTGGGATTCAAATCCAGGCCTGTCTAGCTTCAAAGTCTGGGTTTTAACCAGCCTGAATGCTGCTTCTGTCATACTTCTCTGAACTCAGGACTCCCTGGCCCTTCTGCACTCATGCTTGGCAATCTCCCCACAGGCTAGTGAATTGTGGAGTGATCCCTTAGCCCTTACAGAGAGATTTTATTTTAATAAAAGAAAGTAAAACATATGCATCTCACAGGAAATAACATTCCCTGGACACCTGACCACTAGTGAAGGTGATTAACAAGAAATACCCTACAGCCGCAGACTGTGAGCCTACCCACTCACCCCCAGACCCCTGCTCCTGGGACCCTCGGTGCTTATGCATATGCTGCACTTATCTGCGTGTGACAGGTTAGTTAGACAAATGTTCTGGGAGTAGGGAGAATAATTAGCACATTCATTAATTAGAGTACTGCTAGTAGTTTGACTGTGAAGGACAGCCATTTGTCAACAGAGATCAGGACAGCTGGGGCCAAGCAGCAACTCAGGGAGGCAGCAATTCAGGGGAGGCGGTGGCACTGACCAGCTGCTATTAGAAAACATGGGAGCTGCTTATGCACTCAGCAGCAATATGCCTCCATCACCATGGAAACTGGGACCACTTCATCTGACTGTCAGGCAACAATATTCACGAATCCTTCATCTCACCTTGGGGTGCATGTTGCCATTTCATGACTTCTTAGCCCTTCACTTTCCATTCAAGTTTGCCCTCGGTGTTCACTAGGACCAGGCTCTACCTGTGTGTAAATGTTGGGAATGAGGGAGGGGGTACCAAATTCTCCTGGGCTGGGAGTCAACACTGAACAGGACAGAGAGACATAAATTGTAGATGGTTACGGCAATTTCTTTTAATTTCAGTCTATCTGAAGTCTATTCAGACCAATATCAATCTGAAAGATAAGTCATATGAACAAAGACCAGGTCCTGATCTGTTCTAGATATTACATATCAATACTCTAAGAGATCCAAATCAGCCTAGTTAAAGTGTTACATCTCCTTCCCCAACCGCAACCAGATGACCTTCCTTTACATGGACCCAGGGCTCTAAATTGAATTAAGAGGATGAGAAAAACCCTCATACCATTATACAGACAATGAAACTGAGGGACAGTGAATTTCCTATGCTACTGATTACATTTCATGCATCTCAGGGGTCTAAGATAAGTGCTTTAAAAATCAAAATGACATTTACAGATAGGACTTCAAGTCTCCAGAATCTCAGGTTATAAACTCAGAATACTAGTGCAAGGAAACAAACAGAAGCTTAAGTCCACAGACATTTCACAGAGATTGCGAGAAAATAAGATCGTATCCAGAAAGCCTCTTCCCTCTCCTGTCCAAAATAAAGGCAATACACTGTATTTTTATAAATTTGTAGGAAAGTTACGTAAGTAACCCATAAAGTGAAGAAACATCTTGCAATATGTTGTGCACAAAAATAGAGGTTAAACATAGGTTCCTTCACCTATGGTTTAATCCATCTTGTAGGATCTCTAAGCAAAGGAGGTTGATAATAGGCATGGTCTGACTGGGAACATTCATTCTAATAGGGTTTAAAAAATTGTAATGCTCATATATGCTGAACTGATTTTTTTAAAGATTTATTTATTTATGCATACATGAGCTAGAGTACAGGCCAGAGATGCAGTGGGTGAGAGGATTCACCAGAGACAGAGTGGGGAGCAGAACAGGCAGATCTACTGAGATACACTGCTGAGGGGAGCAGCAGGTGAGACAGGAGAGGGCTGCTATGCCGTGTGGGTCACCTCCCTGGCTGAGGATTGAACTCGTACTATAGTGGCTGCAGGTAGCTTCAAAGCACTGTATCTTAACCCCTTGCGCCACCAGGGAGGCCCCTATGATGAACTGATTTTTGACAAAGTAATTCAGGGGGTAAAGTCTTTTCAACAAAGAATGCTAGAACAATTGTATATTCCTCTGGGAGAAAAATGAACCATGACCCCTCCCAAAGTCACACAGAATATAGCTAATTACACAGAATATAGTAGGTCTTAAACATAAAATGAAAACTATAAAACTTCTAGAAGAAAACATAGGAGAAAGTCTTTGTGACCATGAGGAAGGCAAGATTTTTTAGATAAGACACAAAATGTGTGAGGTATATAAGGAAAATGAATCAATAAATACAATTTCATCAACATTTGAAACTTCTGTACTTCAAAAGACACCATTAAGAAAATAAAAAAACAAGTCCCAGACAAGGAGAAAATATTTATAATACATAAATTTGACACAGGACTTATACCAGAATATAAAAAGTACTTATTTCAAGTCAATAAAATAAACAACCCTATTTTAAAAATGGATAAATGGCTTGAGTAGGCATTTCACAAAAGAAGACATCCAAATGGCTAGTGTGTGAAAAGATGTTCAACATTATTAGTTATCAGGAAAATGCAAACTAAAACCACAATGAGATCCCACTATAAGCTTCTTAGAAAGGTTAGCAAGAACAGTGAGGAAGTAAACTTGTAAATGTGAAAATGGTCCAATACAAATTAAAAACACTTTGAAAAAAGTTTGGCAGTTTCTTTCAAATCCAAATATGTACTTACTGTATGATCTAGCAGTTTCAATCTAAGGTGTTTTTCAAAAATGAAATGAAAATACATATCTTTAGTCAAGGTTTGACCAGAGAAGCAGAACCGTTAGGAGATAATACATGGACTTGTTATAGGGGTTTGACTTTACACAGTTTTAGGAGTTGGATAGAGTTTATGAGAGTACATTGTTTTTTAGTGTTGTTCTCCATAACAAAATACAACAAACTGCATAGCTGGAAACAACACAAATGTATTGTCTCACAGTTCTCAAGAGTAGAAGTCCAAAATCAAATTGTTGGCAGGGTCATGCTGCTTCTGAAACCTAGAGGGGAGGATCATTCCTTGCCTCTTCCTGGTTTCGGGTCTGCCAACAGTCCTGGACTTACCTTCACTTATAGTTGCAACACTTCAACCTCTGTCTCCATCATCACATAGTGGTTCACCCCTCATGTATCTGTCTTCACACTGACATCTTCTTGTAAGGACAAGTCCTATTGGATTAGGAGCCCACCTTACTGTAGTATGACCTCTTAGTTAATTATATTTTCAGTTACCCTATTTCTAAAGAAGGTCACAATCGGAGGTACAAGGCATTAGGATTTCCTCATGTTTTTTGGGCAAGACACAATTCACCCCATAACTGTGCGATTGCTGTTTCTGCTGCTGGTACTGGAGCCTAAAATTCAAAGGACAGGCCATCACGAAGGGAAGAGATACATAAAGAGGGGGAAGTAAAGACAAACTGAAACCTACAAGGCTGAGCTGATGCTAAATTTTAGGAAACCATGAGGCCAGCTGGAAGGAAAGTCTGTCACTCATTGGCTTTTAGTCCAAACTTCAATGACCAGGGCATTTTGTGGAGAATGTAGAGACACCCCACCCCCTCCAACTCAGAGACGACAGAGAAACTGAAGGAGTTTCCAGCAGAATCTGGAATTGCTGAAGGCACAGTCAGATGTCCTTAACCAACCAGGTGACCCAGCAGATGAGCAACAGTGTGTGTCTGACAGAGCCAGGTGCCCTTCCTGACATGCTAAGGTAAATACGACAACTGTTGCTTCACTTACACCTTCCTAATCTCATATAAAATATCTCCTATGGCCCAAACTAACCCACAGCTATGTGGGAAGTAAAAGCATTGATAAGATGAGCCAGTGCATATCTACCACAGCTTGACATCTCTGGACACCTCTTCAACCAAACCAAATTGAACTTTCAAAAAAGACAATGGCAAAATCATGTTTCTATCTAACATACTGAAATTTTCCCTATGCAACTGCTCTCTTCCCAAAACAGGATATAGAATTCTTTATTCACTTGAGTGATGTTCTATTCTGTTTCTAACTGAAACACTTTCCCTTTTTGATATCTGGTAACTAAATGCTGAGATATAAGGTTAGTTGTTATTGACACATATTATGTTGTACAGCAGGGAACTGAAGAGAGGAAAAGAAAAGCTGGTTAATATTTACATAAATATATTCAGATCAAGATAAAGAAGAAATGTTCAACACTATACAGTACTTATTTCTACAACTGGTTATTGGCTATTAACTAATATTTATAATTGCTTTCTACTATCCATTCCATTGCTCTCAGCAAGCACCTTGCAGGTCAATGTTCTTTTCCTGGTAAGATGACTCAAATCTTCATTCCTGAAGGGTCTGGACCATTATCAGTCCTGTGTGTATTAGATTGTGGTTGGTTTATGTTGACATTAATCAGAGGAAATGGAAGCACATAAGCCTCACCCTCATCATACAGAAGGCTGATTTCCCCTTGGTAATTAGAACTAATCACCACGGTCAAGAAAGGAACCCCCTTCTTTGCCTGTAGGTTTGCTGGCATAAAAAGATGGAAAATAGAGCTTTCTATTTAATGGAACAATTGTTCCTCAATTGGAAGTGTTCTCCCATAGAAACTAAGATTTCTAGATGGACTAGCTGAGCCCAAAATTGCAGAGATGGGAAGAAAGATCACTACTGGACTGCTAGGGGTGAGAGTGAGTAAAGCCTCTCCCATTTTTACACCCTGCATCCTAGTCCCACAAATCCTGGTTATTTCAGAAATACATTGGTCACTAATTTGAGCATTTACTGCATCCTGGAAGACATCCTCGGCCCTGAAGGTGTTGCCACCCAGTTGGTACATAGCAAAGCCTTTAAAAGTCCACTCCATGGTTCTAATAAGGTCAGTTGCTTCACTATAAGAATAATAAAGCCCACAATGATGAAATCACTGCTGTATTTCATTTGCTAGAAAATTACTTACTTGATTGAAAGCAATGGCAGATAGAATTTCATGACAAATGAAGTTAAGTTCATGGACAGTGGGTCTGGCAGAAGTAATGTAGTCAGGGAATGGATATTTATATACAGAGCAAGTGTCTATTCCAGTAAAGACAAAGCACTGCCCCTCCCGTGATGAAAGTGGTCCGTTGTAACCAAACTTTCCCCAGGGAGCTTTCTACTCACCTCCTCTAACCTAGGGAATTGTGCCATATTGTGTATATTTCTACTCATAGCTGTTTGAATATTCAGCAATCACCAGAGTTAAATAAACTTTGATGAGTAGAAATACATGTTTCTATGTCCATAAAACCCTGCCCCATGGCCATATTTGTGAGCCTGTTGGGCCAGATCCAACAGTGAGGAGAGATGCTAATTGATATCATCAAAAGATCACTTTGTCCACCCGATTAAGATCCTCCTCTGCTGCAGTTGCTTTTGGTAAGTATTCACATGGGATGCAAATTCTCATCTTTTGTGGGTACTCAAAGAAATCTAGCCATAAACTCTTCCCCAACCTTCTTGGCACAAGTTTTCCAATCATGTTCCTTCCAAGTTCCTTACCACCATGCTAAACCATTATCCACTGTCTATGAGTTAGGACAGATCTGTACTTATGGCCATGTTTTCCTGTAGATACAATGACAGTCACATTCACTCGTCAGTGTTCTGACCACTAAGGGGATTTTCTTTACCACTGTCCTTCAGGGTCATTCTGGAGCAAACTATATTGCTGGCAGCTCTCCACTTTTGGGTAGTATGAGCATATTGCCACAAATCTTAAGGTGCTTTGCTGGGATTCATCTACCGAGACCTGCTGAATGCCCCAAACAGCAACCCTTCTACCACTGGCACTTACAGCACCATTGTATCAGCTGAGCCCTAAGAACCAAGTGGCAGAAGCGCTTACATGGTAGCCTGAAATTGTATGTAAGGCCTTTTCTTATTCTGAGGTTTCACTCAAAACTGGAAGCTTTTTTGGTTATTTAATAAATGGGTTAGATTAGCATGTCTAAATGAAGTATATTTTGCTGCCAAGACCCAAATTGATCTACTATACATTATGACCCTTTCTGAGTGGTAGGAGGGACAATATATAAGAATTTATGCTTCACTTTGAAAGGGCTAATTCGCCGTGGCTCATACTACTGGATTCCTGAGAAACTTCAAGGCAAAGGCAGGCCCAGGAATTTTGTGGAATTAAAATCTACCACATGCCCACATAAATATCTGTATTATAATGTTTATAGCAGCTTTATTCAAAATAGGAAAAAAACTGCAAACAACCCCAATGTCCATAATTGGGTGAATGAAATAAACAAATTGTAGTTTATTCTTACAATGGAATTTTTTAGTAATAAAAAGGCGCAAACTACTAATACACCCAACATGATTCTCAAAACCACTATGTGAAGCCAAAAAAGACAGACACAAAAGAATGCTGTCTGTTCCATTTACATGAAACTCTAGAAAAGATCGATACAATCTTTAGTGACAAATCAGATCAGTAGTTGCCTGGAGCTGAGTCTGGGCTAGATATTGACTGTACAGGAACACAAGGGAACCTTTTTGGGGTGATGAAAATCTTGATTTTTGGTGATGGTTTTGTGAATGTACACACTTGTCAAAACTTGTGTACCTAAAATGGGTGATTTTACTGTATATATGTTACAGCTCAAAATTTATAATAAAAAAGAATTAATCTTTTTGATGTTTACTAGCTTAGCAGTATTTTTTCACTTAAAGGTTAAAGTGAGTGGCATAGAAATAGACAATCATTTTATTTGATAAATCCTCAACAAGTAAATTTATATTCTATAAACTATAGAATGCATGGCTTAGAGAAACTTCTGGCTTTGCATTTCAAATAGGTTAGAAACAAAAGATGGCAGAAAGTTCCATCAATCATACTTCCTACACAAATCAGAAAAGTTGCATGAAGGGCCACCCCAGGTATATTAACATCTTGTATATCTTCCAATCTACTATTTGCTTCTGTCTCTATTTTTAAGTAGTTAGGTGGTATGATCACCTGACTTTCTAAGGGAATGGGGTCAGATATCCTGGGCTGACCCAAACAACAGATTTCACTTCTATAGAAAAGAATCAATGAAAGAGCTGTAAATTGCCTCAGATTCCAGACCTTCTATCTTCAGCCAGAAACCAGCAATATAATACCTATTCAATCCCCAAAGAAGCTGAGAAAAGAAAAGGCATCTAGAAGCCTTAATTCAAATAAGCATTAGTTCAATTAAGGAGCTAATCAATAAACAGATAGGAGTTTACCTGATTCTTTTAGGAATCTGTTAGAAAATATTTCCCCAAATCAGGTCACTATGTAACTAATCCTAACTCCTTGGGACCAACTATTCTAAATCAAGAGAGAATGGATTGGTTCTACTTAAACCTGGATCCTACAGCACTGAAGAAGGCGATATTGAAACAATAACAAGGAGAAGTTTTGTTAGCATAGCACTTACTGAAGGCTAAACTTCTGCCCAGAATGGAGCTAAACATTTTACATGCATTATAATTTTAGTCAATTTATCAAGACAGATAGTAAGAGGTAAGTAGAAATGAAGAGCTAAGCCCTTTCCCTAGTCTAACTTCCAGCTTGTGTGGAGACTCTGCCTCAGGTTCTGCTCCACTCCAAAATTCTCAATTGACGTATCTGATATATGGAAACTTTCAATTATCAACACATTCTCAGCAAACTAAAAATAGAGGGAAACTTCCTTAACTTGATTAAGAACAGCCACAAAAAAACCCTACAACTGGTAATGGAATTTGGGTGAGCTGGTGGTAGGTGAACAGATAGGGTACCCAGGTACCCAATTAAAAATTACTAAATTCATTTTTCTAAAAACCTACAACTGACATCATACCTAATGGTAAGAAGCTTTCCTGCTAAAATCAGGAAAAAGTCATCACATCCTTTCAACATTGTACTAGAAATCTTAGCTAATGCTATAAGACAAGAAAAGAAAAGATATGCAGATTGGAAATGAAGAAATAGACTATATTTGTTCATAGATGACAGTATTATCTATGTTCAACAATAATGAATATCTTCTGAACTAGCAAGTGATTATATCAAGATTGAAGGACACTAGGTCAATATACAAAAGTCAGTCACTCTCCTATATGCCAGCAATGAGCAAGTGGAATTTGTTATTAAAAATAGAGTGTTACCAATCCCCCAAATAAAATATTTTAGTATAAATATAACAAAATATACATAATATATATATGAGGAAAGCTACAAGACTGATGAATGATATCCACAAATTAAATAAATGAAGATATTCCATGTTTGTGGATTGGAAGACTGGCTCAGTATTATAAAGATATTCACTCTTTCCAAGTTGCAATCACAGTTAAAATGCCAACAAGTTATTTTGTGGGATTTGACAAATTAAATTCTAAGTTACAAAAATCCAGATTTGCCAATGCAATATTAAGGAGAAAAACAAAATTGGACCACTGGCAGTAATGGGCTTCAAGACTTTCTATGAAGCTATAGTAATCAATGGAACAGAATAGAGAACCTACAAGTAGTCCCTCATAAATATCAACTTACCTTCTTACAACAGAGCAAAGATAACACAAAGGAAAAAAAGATCTTCTTTTCAATAAATGGTCTTAGAATGACCAGACATCCACATAAAAAAAAAAGAAGAGAAAATGAATCTTAACACATACCTAATATTCTTCACGAAAATTATCAGCACACTAATTTCTTTATAGTTTCTTCTTTTATCTCTTTAGTAATGAATGTTTGGATCTATAACAAATCATAACCTTACAGGATCTTCAACATAACAATGCTTTAAATTTGCATGGTACATTGAGTTGTAAGTAATCTGTTAGAAGAGTGATTCCAGGTCTTCCACTGATGTATTAAAGGAATCAAGGAATTAGATACAGTTCCATATGTCCAGATCCTTACAAGGACCAGATGATAGTTAGGAGGAAGATTAAAAGTTAAATTTTTTATGTTCTTTCATTTATTCACTCATCTAATAACTACATATTGAACATTCATTGGAATTAGACAAAGTAGACCTATCCTGTGGTCATATTGGTTAGGATTAAGTTTGTCTAAGTATAAACAGAAGAAATAACAAGATATCAGTGACTTAATGTAGCATTCATCTTTTTCTCATGTAAAAACAAATAATAGTGGTTGCCAAACCAGGCTGGTATGGGAACTCTGAAATCATTAAGCACCCAGGTGTCTTCTCTTTCTGTTCCACCATCACAAAGTCATGTCAATGACTTTCATGTCAATATCACTTAGTTGTCCAAGATAGCTTCTGGTGCATCTGTCACCTGCTGTGCATTTTAGGAAGCAGGGAAAGAAAAAGTAAGAAGGGAAAAGAAAAATCACCCTCTTAGAGAACTTTTCTGGAAAACTTACCTTTCAACTTTAGCTTCTAGCTCGAATGCTATCATAGCCAGAATGCTATCATATTTCCACTATTAGCTTCAGAGAAGTCTAAGCATGTTTTCTTTCAGCCAGATACATTACTTCTCTGAAATTAATTTGTGATAAATAGAAAATGGATAATGAATAGACAACTATTTTAAATCTTCTGTACAGAAAATATCAGGAAATCTCAGAGGAAACAGCTTCTAAGGTGAAACCTAAAGAATGAATAGAAAGTAGTTGGCAAAGAGATGAAGAAACTGGAAATGATGTGTTCAAAGATCTTGAGCAGGAAAAATATCATGAGGAAGTGGAGGAACTGAAGAAATTTCCAAGTAGCCAGAAACTATATTGAAGAGATGATGCTCCAAGGATTGGGGAACCACATCACAAAATGAGCCCTAATAGTCCCATCAAAGAATTCTGATATGATCCTGGGGCAAAAAGAAACTCCACAAGGATTTTAAGAGGAGTCCCACAAATGGATTTGCATCTTATACTCTCACTCTGGCTACAATATGGAGTATAGATTGGAGGGACCAGCTTAGAGACAGAAAGAATAGTTAGTGTTCATTTCAGAGGTCTATAGAGAAAATATGATTAATTAGACTGATATGATGGCAATGACATTGGGTAGAAGTTGTCAGATGTAGGAGCTGTTTATTAAATAATAGGTGTAAGACTTAGTGAGAGATAGTGGTTAAGGAAGAGGAGCAAGATTCTTAGATATCTGACTACATTCAGGATGAATGTTGGTGCAATTCCCTGATAAGTTCTTCTCAAGGCACTTTTCACTACCATCATTCTTACAGAAACTTGTCAACTTCATTTAGTCACATAGCTGGCATTCTCTGTATTTGGTTGATGGTTGATTTTGGTTTTTTTTTTTTTAAAGATTTATTTATTTGTGCATATAAGAACAGGGGTACAGGCCAGAGAGGATTCACCAGTGACAGAGTGAGGAACAGAATAGGTGGACTGACGGAAATACACTGCTGAGGGGAGCAATGGGCAAGGCAAAAGAGGTTTGCTGTGCCATGTGGGTCACCTCCCTTGTAAGGGATCGAACTCATGCGGCAGTGCCAGGAGATAGCTTGATAGTGCTGTCTTTAACCCTTGTGCCACCAGGGATGCCCTGTATTTGGTTATTTTGGATACTCTTATTTGATGAGTACCAAAGCTCCACTTGGCAGTACTACTGAGAAGTGGTGAAATTAGATATGATGCAGCTGTCTGTATAAGAAATGAACACCTATCTCATGATAGGAGAAGGAGTAGAGGGTGGTTTGGCTGGCAGAAGGAAGGCAGAAGAATAGACTCAATGAAGAGTCCATAAACCTGGTACAGTGAATAGAGATCTGAATTATAAATGTTATCACCCCCCCTTAACCCCCAGTCGATGGCCGCAGGGCTTCCCACAGCTCTAGATTAGGGGTACAACAGCCACAGTGAATGATAGCTCCTATAATCATGGAGCCCACAGAGAAGAGGGAAGAAAAATGGAGAAGGGGACCAGGCTCCCTGCAGGATGCCCTCAGGGTGCAGGCAGTCTTTCTGTTTGAGAAGAGCAGGGAGAAGAGACAAAAGTTCCTCTGGTTTTTGTCTGCTTTTCTTTTATTGACTGAAATTAGGCAACAAGCAAGGAAAACATAATACTCAGATTAAATGACTGAGCATTCAAAGATTCAAAAGTTAAGTTTCTTCCCTTAGCAAAATTAGCCTGACCACATTAATAGAGGATATATGGCATTGAAGTGTTTTTGTTCCTGTTTTCCTTTGGGGAAAAAAAAAGCAAGTTGAAAACATTATTGTTTGTGGTGTTAAATGGATTTCATAACTAATACAGGATGTGGCTAAATTCATATTACTGTGATAATTTTAATTGAATTTCCTGACTCCCACTTGCCTAATTGTCAACTTTTAACACTGCATTAAACATAAGGTTCCAATGTTATTAATATGAAATGCTCACATTCCCTTATGACTGTGATTATATTTTGCTCATCACTCTTGAATGTTGTATTAAGTTATTTAAAAGGGGCCTCCCCGGTGGCGCAGTGGTTGAGCGCTGGGTTGCGAAGCTGCCCGCGGCCTCTGCGGCGCCGGTTCGATCCCCGGCTGCTCCCCGGCCACCGGAGGAGGGTCCCACATGGCGCGCAGACCTCTCCTGCCGCCCGCTGCTCCCCTCAGCAGTGTCCTTCGGTCCTTCTGCCTGCTCTGCTCCCCGCTCTGGCTCTGGTGAATTCTCTCACCCTCCCGTGCTTCTGACTGTACCCAGTGCATGTATAGACAAAAAAACAAACAAATAAAGAAAAGAAAAAGAAAAAAAAAAAAAAAACATAAAAAAAAAAAAAAAAAGTTATTTAAAAGATATCCCAAGAGATCCTTATATGTTTACTACATTAGAAAAAATACACATGTTATCACGAATCCTGAGAGATGTTACAATTTACATTGTATATGAAGGTTGTTGAGAACCACTTAGAGATATTCTTAGTTGGCCAGAGGGTTTAACTAACTCATATCACCCATAATGTGTAACAGTTTAAAATAAGGAAAAAAGCCAGTTGCATTTTCCAAATGCAAACACATAATTTAAAATTATCTTCAAAAAGAAAAAAAAAAAGAAGGCAAGGTATTTGAACCATGGTTTTATTTGAACCCAGTAACATTGCGTATATCACACTCCAAAATTTAAAGTGACACAAGATTATCAGCAGAACCTCCCAAACTCACTTCTCACTCCCTTAGAACTGTCATTAACCACATCATCTAGAGCACACCAATGAACTATGACACAGTGAAAGACAACAGCAAACAATCTAAATAGCTCTAACAGAATATCCACTAAATAACATTTGATTCTTTGAGATGCCCTGAGAAGCCTGGTCATTTTATTTTGTTTTTAAATATTTATTTTATTTATGCATACAAGAACTGGTACAGGTCAGAGGTGTGGGGGGTGAGGGAATTCCACCAGAGACAGAGTGGGGAGCAGAATAGGCAGATCTACTGAAATACACTGTTGAGGGGAGCAGCAGGCGAGACAGGAGAGGTCTGCTGTGCCATGTGGGTAGCTCCCTGGCCAGGGATCGAACTTGTGGTGCACTGGCTGGCAATAGCTTGATAACACTGTCTTTAACCCCTGTGTCACCAGGGAGGCCCCAGCCTGGTCATTTTATACAGGATTGCAACATGTTTAGTTCTCTGAAGACTACCTACAGCAAGAGAATAAGGAGTGAGAGAGTAAAGAGAAATAAGAGTATGAATTCTAGGAACCTTTGTTGAATGCAATGAAATGCAAGCAACTGTGTATATATTATTTTATTTAATCTGACAACCTTACAAAGAGGCACTATTATCCCATTTTACAGATGAAAATATGGAACTTAAGAGACATCACCATGAGCATGTGGTGAAGTTAAATCCTGGACTAGGTTTGTGTGACTCTAGAGAATTATAATATTGATAATAATCATCACTAACATTTACTGGTTGTTTTCTATGTGTAACCAATACTATTCTGAACACTTCATGTCCACGAAAACCCTTAATTTTCACCAAAAAAACCCTCCTTTATAGCCATCATGTCATAGAGGAACAGACTGAGGGCTGGGAAGTCTAGATCACTTTTCTACCATTACACAACTGCTAACAACAGAGACAGCCTCCGATCCTCATTCCCTCAGCCCTGAGCTCTGGAGCTCCTGGGGTCTGCCCACGGCCTGCACTGAACTGACAGAGGAAGGCGGCAGCTGGAAGCAGGTGCAATGCAAAGGAAGTGTCAACTTGATGGCAAAAGAGAAGAAGGAAATAAAACTTTAAAACAACCAGAAACCAAAACTAAACTTCTGAGGCCAAGACACCCAACAAAGGGGGTACTCAGGATGAGGGCAAGAGTTTGGGGCCAGTGCCTATGTTTTCTCTGAACTTGGGGCATGGAGTATCCAGGATGTCATAAGACTGCTCTGAATGTAAACAGGAGGTGCTGTCAAGACTTCAAAGGTCAGGGACCTTGCAGGAGTTCTGGAAGCTGCACTGGGGAGGCAGTGCCATTGGGACCCCACTACCTGGTGCACGCTCACTCCTGGGTGGACCCCACCGGTCTGCTTAAGGCCGGGAAGCACATAAATACTAGTTCAGATCTTCTGGGAGCACACTTATGTTGAGTTGCCCTTACTCCTGGAGATCACTCCCTCGGTCCTGTTCATCCCTGTCACCACCATTCCCACCACACCCCCAAGTTACTCAGCCCCCTTGAAGCAGCTCAGCTCTGCTCAGAGCTGGTAGCTGTTTCCCAACCTCATATTACAGTGATGTTCTTATCGGGCTACTAAATGCTGACATTCCCATTTAAGCCAACTATTTTTTCTTATCACTTTGAATGATGGATTTGGTGGCCGAGAAGGGGGATCCCCCTAGAGGTCGTGAAGACACTTGCCTGAGCATAATCTCCTGAAAAGAACTGCAAGAGCCCAAAGAGATGCTACTATGTTACTGAACGAAACTGGAAGGGGAGCTTTCCAAAATGTCTTAGTCATCTGGACACATCTGATGGATGGGCCCTTCCCAGCACAAGGATGACTTCCACAGGGGCTCAACCAGAGTGGAGCCAAGAGGAGTCAGACATGGGGCAATGCGGCGGCTGGTGGCCTGGGCTACTTCCCTCACCATTAGAAGTGTGCCTGCCTCCCTGTTCTACTTACAGGCTGGAGAACACTGAATCCTCTCACATTTTCCCCTACTTAGAACTGACAGAGAGGCCTCCAGGCTGGGGAGCAAGCCAGAACCGATGAGGAGATGGTCTCTACTCCCACTTCCCAAGAAGGCACTCACCAGCCTCCCTCTGGCTGGTGAAACATGGCAGAACTATTCTCCTAAGAGAATAAGTGACAGCATGTTCCTTATAGTAAGAGCTAACATATATCAAGCATGGTAAATGCAACTAGGCACTGTACCAAGTGTCTCATTTAATATATGGACAAAATCTATGCTATGTCCTCTTACAGGTGAAGAACAAGAAGCTCAGAGACTCCCAGTCACTTGGTTGTGATTACACAGCAAGACTTCAAAGTCAGAGGCCTAGTTGTCTCACAGTGGACCTGGGGCCTTTGACAACCTGTCCTAGGCCACATGCAGGCCTGGAAAAGGAGCAAGGTAGCAAACCCAAAGCAGGAAAAGGCCTGACTCCCTCTTGGGGTGAGCCATGGCCAATTGAAAAACAATCTTACCACAGAGGTGCCTCCTGCCCAGCCAGGTGACAACGCCTCACAGCCTGATACAAACTCAAAAGAGAAGTGCATCAGGGGGTAAGAGTAAACTGGGTGAAGGGGGGTCCTTTGTTGGGGGTGGAATGAAGCTAGCCTGTGGTAGTGATTATGAGGAGTAGATACAGGGGTAGAATTATAATGTCGTACACCTGAAACATCTATCATTTTAGAAACCAATGCTACTTCAAAATGTATTTTAAAAAAGCAAAGGGATGAGACAGAGTACAGTGTAATGGTTTAGTGAGTAATAAGACAGATGCTGGGAATGAGTTGTTCACATAGTGAAATGAACACTTTGGCAAGCCCTGAGTTTCCTAACAGGAACCAGAGGCTGTAAACTAAGTAAAAACTTCTGCTAAGCGCCTAGGGCCTGAAGGCATGCAGTCTTTTCAGAGGCCACAAAGGCCCCCACCATTGCCTCCCAAGTCTAGGGTCCTCGGTCAGGATAGTGAGAGCATAGTGAGAGCCTGGGTTAGCAGGCTACAGACATGTGCTGGGTCCTGGGAATGATCCTCCAGGTGCCCCCAGCAGGAGGCAGGGGAGAGGAGAGCAGCCTCCAAAAACAAACCATTCACCCTGAAAGATGGCAGAATTGCACAGTTTTCTACACAGGTGAGTAATCCCCACAGGGACCCCTCCAGCCTCTCTCCCCATATCTGTCACCCTCAGACCTGGAAATGCTGCTATGAGGAGGGAGTGGAGTCCTTCCCTGTCCGAATGTCTTTCTCAGGAGAGAAAAGACAGGATTAGCTGGCTCCTCTCTCCAAAGAGAGAAAGATTCAAAGTTTTCTGTGAATCTCTGAATCCTCAGCTCAGGACTTTTCTTTCAAGCTTAGTACATCCACCACTTCCCCTGGTGTTATTCAGCGTGTTTTATAAAGAGCTGGAGCTGGAGCTACTTCCACAGGCCATCTTTCAGGGAGCACACAGTTATTTAATGCAAAACAGATAAGAATCCCATAGCAGATTGCTGAGAGTGTGACCCCATGATTCAGACTTATTGGAATGAATCATTAGAAGAAACTCAACTGAGAGGTAGGTGGAGTTGGAAATATCCCAAGACCACTCTGGCTGTCCAACATTGTTTGTGTGAGTCTCCTTGCTTAAATATGGGGCCTTGGAGCCCAGATAGGTTTGTAGGGGACATTTAGAAGAATCCCCCCAACACACACACACACACACACACACACACACACACACACACACACACCCCTATACCTGCACCTCAGAGAAAACTGACAGCTTGTATGTTCCCAAGGCATCCCTTGGTGCCTAAAGATTTCCCACATTCAGAGATTGCTAGATTGTCCTGTGCATGCCACAAGAGCTGGGGCTAAAATGCTAGTGTTTTGTTTCTGTTGACTTTCTGCTACACGGTCATGTCACGCTAGCTCTACTTACTTAGTTCCTGCAGGATTGTCTAGTTATGGCTGCCCTCCCCCGACAAGGTTCTGTGATGAGAGGGGCAAGGAGGACAGAGGCAGTGACACAGGGATCAAGAGCTGCAAAGCTACCCCACAGCTGCAGCCCATGCCCCCACAGCCACCTCTCTGCCAGAGCTGTGACACTTCATGTCCACATTCCCATGGGATGGGAAGTGATTTCTGTCCCTTTTTGAGGTGCTTCTCACCAGCCTTTCCCAGACCGAACACTCCTGGCCAACGATGGTGTCAGTACGGTTCTCTAACTGTGAGATGAGGGGCAGTTCAATGTGGGAGGAGCAGAAGTTGCAATATAGTTCACTTGCTCATTTCCTTGTACCGTGCAGGGAGGAAGCCTTGTAGGTTCAGGTTTGTAGAAGGACAGTGTCCTGTGTGAACACTTCCTCTTACCCAACCTCTGTGTAACTCCACTTCATCTGTCTCCTCCCACACCCCTGGGCTTCCCACCTCGCTCCTCCTCTCTTCAGGTTTATCCTCCCACTCCACCCTGCCCCCAAAGCCCCTGAAGGAATCGCTTCTTGTGTTATGGAAAATCTAACAGCTTAGAGTTTGCTCAAATGCCCATGGGATCTCTCCTCTGTCCAACCTTTTCCAAGTCAGGATTACAGAAAATGGAAGGCACACGGGAAGCTTGGGGGCTCAGGTACGCAGGCGTGGCTTGGGGGGAAGATGGATTTAGGCACATCAAGGACCAGGACCCAAAATCTTCAGGATGCGCCCTGCTGACAGCTCGGGGGGCCATTTCTTCCTCTTCAACTGGAGCTGGGGCACAACAGCAAGGAAGATGGCAGTGCGTATTTCCTTGCAGGTCAGACCTGGGCTATGAGATGAGTAGCGGATGGTCTCTGTTATTGAGCGAAGCAACCCAGTCCAGATTGACAGGAGGAAAACATGTTCTTCTGGTTAACGTGGCTTTGATCCTGGACCTCACAAAATAATAATTCTGTTATATTGGACCTGACTCACCTTACGAGCTCCATGACATGTATTAGCATCTGTTACCAATGAATGGTGTCCCCCTCAGAAGATGTATTCAAGTCCTCACCTCAGAATGGGATTTTTTTTTTTTCAAATAGGGTCTTTGCAGATGTAATCAGTTAAGATGTGTAATGCTGGAAGAGGGCCCCTAGCCAATACCCCAAGTATGCTTATAAGAAGAGGTGAAGAGACACAGAGGCACACGCAGGAAGGAGAAGGCCATCTGACAGTAGAAGCAGAGATTGAAGTAATAATATGTCTACAAGCCAATGACCAAGGATTGCTAGAAACTCCTGAGCCAAAACAAAAATTATGAAACAGATTCTCCCCTAAGCCTTCAGAGAAAACAGCTCACAACACCTTGATTTTTGACTTCTATCCTCCAGAACTATGAGAGAATAAATTTCTATTTTGTAGAATCACCCAGTTTTGCTACTTTGTTAGGAAAGCTCTAGGAAACCAATATAGCTGTCAGTAGGAATGGTACCAGCTCATATTGATTCTTTTTTTTTTTTAATAGAGGCATGCTTATTTATTTATTTATTTATTTGTTTGTTTGTTTTTGTTTATACATGCACTGGGTACAGTCAGAAGCACGGGAGGGTGAGAGAATTCACCAGAGCCAGAGCGGGGAGCAGAGCAGGCAGGAGGACCAAAGTACACTGCTGAGGGGAGCAGCGGGCGGCAGGAGAGGTCTGCGCGCCATGTGGGACCCTCCTCCAGTGGCCGGGGAGCAGCCGGGGGATCGAACCGGCGCCGCAGACGCTGTGGGCAGCTTCGCCAGCTTCGCAACCCAGCGCTCAACCGCTGCGCCACCGGGGAGGCCCTCATATTGATTCTTTATGATCCCCAAATCTCCAGTGATAGGAGATGCCATGTCTCAATTCATCCCACTGAAAGGAAAATTATTAGAGTTGAGGTCTGTTGTGTCCTGTTACCGCCACTCTGCTCAATCTCTTATAGGTATAAAGACAGGATACCACTGAAGACTAAGCTAACAACTCAATAACAGGCAGTATAAATAGATTTGCAAGTACTAAAGGCAGGTTTCTATACTGGAAACTTGAGTGATGCCTGCTTTGAAATATGATAAAACTTTTATATCAGTCACCCTGCAAGAGCCATTTCCTAGTCACTTAATAAACCAAGAACAGGGTCTGAACAGAAATATGCTAGGTCCATGAACATCTCAGAGACCCAAATATTTACTATAATGCTTTCTCTGGTTTGGAGTTTCAAAGATATTGTATAATATAAGGTATAAATAAGCCAGATATCATTCAAAATTTCAAAATTAAGAAATGAATGATATGAATAGGAGATTGTTGTTTGGATTGTAGATGGGGAAGCCTTGTGGAAGGGAGCTTGTATTATTCCCTTCCTGAATTCCACGTGTTGATGTGCCCCTAACCAGGTGGAGAAGCACGGATATATAATTAACTGAAAGATTAAAAACAATAAAAAATATTGTCTGGATAAAATTGAGCCTAACAAATATTTAGCCAGATAAAGATAAAATTTAAGCTGTAAACCTCACATCATTACCTTGGATTTAAAAATCCAACTACATACATGTAAGGGGGCAAAATGTCATTACATGAAGCTCATTTAAAATAAATTAGTGTTTTTCATTTAAAAAATATGAAAATTTACACAGAAAAAAATATAGTCTGAACATTTTTCCTTATCCTCATTTTTTACTTTTATCCCTTTGGGAGCAGGGAAGGAGGATGAACTCAGTCTAATCCTTACTTGTTTGCAACATCCATGTGTTTTGATAAGATGCCAGCTCCAAAAGTGGGTTTTGCTTTGCCCAATTTAATAGGAAATCTGCACCCCTCCCACATTCCCACATCCACACCCTGGTTTATCATGAAATGCACCATGTTTCTAAAAAGTTGAAAATCCAAAATAGAGTCTTGACTCAATCAGATATCTGAAGTTGGATTATGTGTTTTTTCATGGTCTCCATATACACTTTGGGATTTTAAACATGATGATATTGCAGAGATTTCCCCTCATACCCCATGACTAAGTCCTTACTAACTTTAATTGTTGACTTAAACTTTTATGTAGATAAATCACTATTAAATCAGTGTGATCAATTTCCTTAACTTGTGGATTTCCACTTACCAAGTTGTCTGTCAAATTACCTTTACCTCATATGTTCAATTCGGCATCATTATAATTTCAGTGCTCTAATAATTCTCGATATTAAAACATTAATGCAGGGATATTAATATACCCATGGTTCCCAACAACTTGGCTTTTGTTTTTTTTTATTTTAATTATATACCATATATCTGATGTCTTATTAGCTAGTGCTTACACTTATAGCCCTTAACCCTGCCCAAATATACCAGCTGGAGCCCCAGAAAAGTTTTTGTGAGGGTCTGGGTATTTTTATCTTTCTCTGATAAAAAGGGGAAGACTCATCTGGGTCTTTAACCTGTTTATCCCCTTTTCCTATTGGAGCTAGAATGTCATGTCAGAAAAGCAGCCATCTTTCTTCCTGGAAATCAGAATTCCCCTGCTGAAGATGGCAGCAGAAAACTAGAAGGAGCCTGGTTCTGAACAGATGACTCCCTTAAACAACTTCACAGGCCATGGCCTACCTATCTCTGAAATAAAATAATAATCCTCTCTGAACCAAGAGTGCAGAAATTAGCATAGGGTAGAGAAATAGATCAATAAAATGAAAATAGAGAACTCAGAAATAGATCCAAACTGACCATAAAATTAAAACTTCATCTACTCAACTTCATCAAAATTTAAAGTTTCCACTTACCAAATGACATTAAAAATATGTAAAGGCAAACCATAAAGGGGAAGGAAATATTCACAGTACATTTATCTGACAAAGGGCTTATATCCAAAATGTATACACTGCTATAAAAGAAAAAGAAAACAAAGAAAAAGGCAACCAAATGTTTTTATTTTTTATTTAAATTTTATTTTTATATTCCCCATACAATTTGAACCCCCTTATTTTGACCCCAATCACTCCTTTCCCCGCCCCCCCCCCATGCCCCATAGAATGTCTCTGGTTCATAGTTATTTGTTGATTTTGATATTTTCTTTCTTATAGTTATTTTTTTTCCTGGTCCCTTATTTAAGTTTTCTAGATTCCTGCTATGAGTGAGACCATCCGGTATTTTTCTTTTTCTTTCTGGCTTTTTTCGCTGAGCATGATCCCTTCCAGCTCCATCCATGGTGAGTAATTGCTGAGTAATATTCCATGGTGTATATATACCACATCTTCTTGATCCAGTCATCTATTTTTGGGCATTTGGGTTGTTTCCAAAGCTTGGCTATTGTAAATAGTGCTGCTATAACCATAGGGGTGCAGGTGCTCTTTGGAATGGATGTTTCTGTGTCCTTTGGGTAAATACCTAGGAGTGGAATTGCTGGATCATATGGAAGCTCTATGTTTAGTAGGTCAAGAAATCTCCACACAGCTCTCCATAGTGGTTGGACCAGTTTGCACTCCCACCAACAGTGCAGAATAGTTCCTTTTTCTCCACACCCTCGCCAACATTTGTTGTTGCTAGTTTTTTTAATATGTGCCATTCTCACTGGTGTGAGATGGTATCTCATGGTAGTTTTGATTTGCATTTCCCTGATTACAAGTGATGTTGAACATTTTTTCATATGCCTGTTGGCCATTTGCATTTCCTCTTCAGAGAAGTTTCTTTTTAGCTCTTCTGCCCATTTTTTGACTGGATTATTTTCTTTTTTTTGTTGAGTCTCATCAGCTCTTTGTAGATTTTTGTGATCAGTCCTTTATTATTAGTGTTGTGTGCAAAAGTGTTCTCCTAGTCTGTGGGGTTTCTCTTTGTTTTTGTTAATGTCTCTTTTGCTGTGCAGAAGCTCTTTAATTTGATATAGTCCCAGCTGTTTATCTTTGCCTTCACTATCACTGCGTTGGGTGATGTGTCTGTAAAGATGTCTTTGATGTGCATATCATGTAGTGTTTCACCTATATTTCCTTCTATGTATTTTATGGTGTCAGGTCTTAATGTCTAGTTCTTTAATCCATTTTGAGTTGGTTTTTGTGCATGGTGTTAGGTAGTAGTCAAGCTTCATTCTTTTGTATGTAGCGACACAGTTTTCTCAGCACCACCAAATGTTTTTTAAAGAATGAGCAAAAGACTTCAAGAAACAGGTCACAGAGGAAGCTATAGAAATGGCTGAAGATGCTTATCATCAGTCACCAGAGAAACATAATTACAACCACAGTGAGATCTGATACTCACTAGACTGATGAAAATATTTAAAACTGCCAGTACAGTCAGTAAATAGGTGGGATAGCTGGAACTCTCATAATTTGACACTGGGAGTGTCAATGAGTGCAACCATTTTGAAAAACTAGTGGACAGTTTCTTATCATATTAAATATAGATCTATTTTTTTACCCACCAATTTTATTTCTGACTGTTTACCCCCAGAAAAATGACAACATATAAATCAAGGATTTGTATAAGAGATTTCCTTGTTTTATTCACAACAAACAAAAATTGAATAGTCCAAATATTTATCCACAAGTGAATGGACAAAGAAATCACAGTGTATCTATTCAATAGACTACTACTAAGCCACAAAAAAAGATAAAATTTACTGACACATTCAATAACATGGACAGATCTCATGAACGTGATATTGAACAAAAGAAGTCAAACACAAAAGCATACATCTGTATTCCATTAATATGACATTCTAGGAGCAGGCAAAACCAGGTGTGGTGAGATTAATCAGAACAACCTCAGCCTGGGAGAGAGGGTCGGGATCGACAAGAAAGGGGTATGAGAGATTTTCTAAATAAAAATGTTTATATTTTGATGGGTTGGTTTTATGCCTACATTACATTTGTCAAAACTCTTTGAACTGCACACTTAAAACATGTAGAATTTACATCATGAAAACAATTCCTCCAAAAAATTTACCTATTTGCTTAAGTCCCTGCAACCAGGTTTCTGTTAATGAACTAAATGGAATCTTTCACTGATTCAGAGGGAAGAGTAATGTAAATGATAAAGACATAAAGAATAAAGAAATGAAGCATCGACAGGAGGCGGCATGGTGTGCAGTGTAACTTCTTCAAAAGCCCTTAAATCTTCAGAAGCATACTACAATGAGTTGCGTTAATCATCTGGTTTAATTGTATTTTCTTGTGCAGTGAGTAGGAAGACTGACCTGTTGGGTAGCAATGGGACCAGGTGTGCTGATTCCTGGGGAAGACTCCATGGCCAAGGGGAGGTAAGTGCTCAGACATTTCGCATGTTATGGGAGGAGCTTTAGAAACTCACAACCAGCAAACGGGCTGTGTGAACACAATGCATCTCAATTTTTGAAGTTCCAAGAGGCCCAAACTGACATATGAGTTAGAGTTGCTAAAGGGAGAAGAGTTATGCCTGATCGTTCAGTTCCTTTTGAGGTCCTGTTGATGTTTCTCTCCATATCCTGGTTTCTAGTAGTAAGTGCTGCATGATTGGATTTCAGCTCAAAGCAGTTTCCCCAGCGATGCAGGACCTCTTATAGAAGATCTCTTTCCCTACCCCACTTAGTGCAACCCAACATGTATGGTCTTGTCCTCTGACTCGAGGGCAGCTCCCAAAATCTCCTCTGTCCCGCAGACCAGTCTTGTTGAGGCTTCAGGAACAGTCTGAGCCCCATACCATCCGTCTGGAACACACCAACCAGTGTAGACTTATGTGGGGCCTTCACATAATTAGCAACATGATCCTGTGTCTTGATCCCAAAACCTTCATGCCATTCCCATGGGAAAAATGACAACATCCTATTATTTTTTTTTATATATATAGAGGCATGTTTTTATTTATTTGTTTGTTTGTTTGTTTGTTTTATACATGCACTGGGTACAGTCAGAAGTGCGGGAGGGTGAGAGAATTCACCAGAGCCAGAGTGGGCAGCAGCAGAGCCAGAGTGGGGAGCAGAACAGGCAGAAGGTCCGAAGTACACTGCTGAGGGGAGCAGCGGGTGGCAGGAGAGGTCTGCGTGCCATGTGGGACCCTCCTGCGGTGGCCGGGGAGCAGCCGGGGATCGAACCAGCGCCGCAGAGGCCACGGGCAGCTTCGCAACCCAGCACTCAACCGCTGCGCCACCGGGGAGGCCCAACAACATCCTATTATTAATACCCACTGCCAGAGTAGGTTAATACCCGTCCTAGGACAGCAGCTAAATATTTTTGAAGATGATCTCTGTAGTGGTGATGGTGATGATTATGATTCTATTCCCCAAACTAGTGGCTCATTCTTTTGCTTCTCCTTTTCCTCCTCCTCTTCTTTCTCAGACTGCAACTCAGTAGCAACTGTGATGGTGCTATTTATTCCTGGCGGTGGGAGCATCAGTGGCTTTGGGTACGGGGTAGTTCTTATACTGGGGCTTTCCTTTCGAGAGAAGAAACTTCCATCCTCCAACAGAAATGTACAGAAAGAGACTTCTGGCTTCCTATGCCCTGCTCTCTCCCCCATTCTCCCATTGGAAGAAGACTTGGAAGATCGAAAATCCTGGGAGAAGTAGATGAGTGCAGCTCAGCCCTGGGGGGCCCCCCTTGAGCACCCTGGTCCAGGATGCACATTTCACCTGCTTTTCCACCATTTGACCAGCTGCCATTTAAATGCAAATCCTCAAAACCCCCCAAATTCTGGAGAACCGCATTAGTTCAGAGTGACAAATGACACTTTTCTGAACCGTAATTCCCTCTAAACCATGAAGGTGACCCTGCCTATTCAGGGGAAGTCTCACAAGCATTCTTGCTTTGAGCTGCTGCTAGGCCTTTGCTCATGCAGGGCCCTAAGATGCCACTCAGCCTTCACTTGTCACAAGTGCTTTGTTACATACTAGATTTATCGCTCATCTTTTTCATTTGTCTGCATAAATGCCACTTTGCCCAGAAATGATTATAAACCCATTTGTGGATGTGGGTCCTGAAGTCACAAGGTCATGCTCCTATCTCTGGACAACACAGCATATGCTTAACTCAATCTGCTTAGATTATTCTGAACATGAAAACTTTCAATTTTATCGTTTTTGCAGAGAATTCCCATAACTCTGGGATTACAGTCACATGTACCCCCCCCTCCCTTGGCCAGGGACCAAAGACCCCATTTGAGCAATTTTCCCTTTCTCCAATTTCCTCTCAATATTTTCTTGCTTTGTCCTAAATCAGACTCCACTTGGTACAACAAAACATGTTACGAATCCCAAAGGGTTTTTGCTTGGGCCTGTCTAGGCTCAAAAAAGCAATATTTATGTCCTGTTGGTTTCCTAACATGACCTGACCAAGTTTTACCTTCAGGCTCTTTGTAACTCTCACAGAAGGCAATTACATGAGACGCTTCCTTCCATGTGGGGTTTATGAACAGGCTTTTTTTATTTTTCAACTGCTGATTTGCACTGAAGTTGGTAGGCCTCAGCAGCAGGATAGAAAGGAGAGAGATAGAAACTTTCTTCAATCTCAGGGTCTAATATCCTTTCCCCAACAGACTGGCACTGCAACAGACTCTGGTTTGTCAGCCCAACCCAAGTTCCCTCCTCAGGGGTCACTGGTTGTCAATTTGAGAACAAGTTTCAGGAAGTAGATGCAGCTCTTCAAGCTCAGAAAGGCCACTTACAAAAGTCACTGAGGCTGAGGCTGACACTGGGAAAGATTTGGCAGTGTGGCAGATGTGCTGTGAAATGGAATCTTCAGGAAAGATTTCTGAACCAGCCTGATCTGTGAAGGAGCTTGGTACTCAGCCCTCCACTGAGTTCTGGACAGAGAGAGCAATCCCCACTGGAGGATAAATGTTCCCACTTATTCCTACCCTCCCGCCTCCTCACCCAGTGCTCACTTCTGTGTTTTCTCTTTGAGTAAATGAGATCATGGTTCTCTGATATTCCCGGGCTCAAAACCAAAGACTCATTCTTTGCTGCTCCTTCACACGCATTCCCCACATTGACTGCCTCAAGGCTCTCACCACTGAGAGATCTCCATTGCCACCAACTGTGAATGGAGATGTTACTTTTTATCTGGAGTATTGCAGGCCATCTAAATCACCTTCAAACCTCCAGTCACTCCTTTTGACAACCAATGTTATACACATCATCAGAATTTTATGTGTGTGTGTGTGTGTGTGTGTGTTTAAAGAAATCCTACCCCCATGCATATAATACCAGTGATTGGTATACAATACCTTGAAATCAGACTTTTCTCAAGGCGCTCCCCGGCCTTCATTTCTGTACTAGTTAGTCACTGCTACTGTTATAGAGCAGCCCCGATATTGAACGGGTTCCTGGCTGTGGGTTCTCATCCGCGCACTTTAAAGGGACTTATTAATACTCCACTACAGACACACACAAAAGGTTAATAAAAGGTTATTTACAAGAGAAAAGGAAATAAGGAAAATGTACAACTCAGGGAGAAAATAGGGAAATAAAGTCTTTAATGCGTCCTACCCGATCCGACGACCTGGAAACCCAAAGTCACTTTCAGAGCTGGCAGGAAGCTGCAAGCTGGCGGAGAGCCAAAATGGGGGGCCCCCAAAGCCCACGTGTCTGCCTTTATACCAACTTGTCTGCTTAACCCCACCCTCAGGTCCCAGCCACCTTCCCTTTGGTGGTGATGGGATTTGGAGTTCCCAGTGTCTTTGGCTTTGACCTGGGGTGGGGGTGGAGTCCACAAAACCTGTATGGAATTTAGCTTTAGGACATCCTTTTCCCCCTAACACTACAAGATAAATTACCCCAAGACTTAGTGGTTTAAAGCAACAACAAAACACTTCTCAAATTCAGTCACAATATTGCTGGGTAATTCTGGCTCAGGTTCTCTCATGAGGCTGCAGTCATGTGTGGCTCTGAAGCCTTAACTTAGTGTTAACTTGGATCACTTCCAAGACAGCCCCTCACATGGAAGGCACATTGATGCTGGCAGGAGATCTCACCTCCCAGATGTGGGTCTTTCCTTATGCTGCTTGTGTGTCCTCATGGCAAGGTGGTTGTTTTTTCCTCAGGACAGGTGATCTCAAAGACAGTAAGAAAATGCTGTAAGAAAATCTCAAAGACAGTAAGACTTGACCTAATCTTAAGTCATACACCATCACTTCTACCACATTCAGTTAGTCACTCAAACCAATGCTGATTCAGTGTTTGAGGGGGTGAGGCGCTAAACAAAAGCATGAGTACTGAGAAGTGAGAATCACTGGGTGCCATCTCGGAGGCTGGCTATCATAATTTTCCAACATGGCCATCATCCTCCCAGCCTGCGCACCCTGCACTGTAACACTCAAAATGATCCTCCTCCCATTTCTAGCTACCTGAACCCTACCTATGCTACCAGCGCTCTCCCTACCATGAAGGCCTCCAAGATCCGTAAGTTTTGATGAATTCCTCCTTTTCCCAGTTCATTTAACACTTTTGTTTCTATTATAGTACATATCACATTCTGCCTTGGGTTATAGCTGGATGCAAATACATCAACCTCCAAAAGACTGAAAACTCCTGAAAGAATCCATAACTTATTCTCATGGTCACTCAGTGCTTGAATATGTCTTCTTTCCTATTAGGGTTACTGATCGGGTTAACTTTTGAAAGGAAGAGAATATTTCATTTAATATCATACCGTGTGCCTTCTATGTGCTAGTAATGCGGGATGGTCCTTCCTTCCATTGAGCTTCATCCCACTGAAACATTCATAAATTTACCCAAAAGACTGGATAAGTGACACCACACTTGCCAACTCCACACATCATTAGGATAAGATTGACAGTATTTTTTTTAATATTTTATCTGGAAGATTTGATGACTCAATCTACTTTCCTCTCAGTTGTTTTGGTTTAGTTTGGTTTTGGGGTTTTGTTTTTGTTCGTGTGTCAGTGATGATTCCTATTCACTCATTCGTTTACCCACTTACCCATTCATACACTCAACTAACATGATATGTGAGAGTCACTTGAGGATTCAAAGATAAACAAGATGAAGCTTTTGCCTTTAAGAACTTTGCTATCCAAGGAAAGTTTGTTCAATAAATGGTGCTGGGAAAACTGGGTCGCTACATGCAAAAGAATGAAGCTTGACCACTACCTCACACCATACACAAAAATCAACTCAAAATGGATTAAAGAACTAGACATAAGACCTGAAACCATAAAATACATAGAAGGAAATATAGGCGAAACACTACGGGATTTGCACATCAAAGACATCTTTACAGACACATCACCCAAAGCAGTGATAGTGAAGGTAAAGATAAACAGCTGGGACTACATCAAATTAAAGAGCTTCTGCACAGCAAAAGAGACAATAACAAAAACAAAGAGAAACCCCACCAACTGGGAGAACATTTTTGCACCCAACACTAATGATAAAGGACTGATCACAAAAATCTACAAAGAGCTGATGAGACTCAGCAACAACAAAGAAAATAATCCAGTCAAAAAATGGGCAGAAGAGCTAAAAAGAAACTTCTCTGAAGAGGAAATGCAAATGGCCAACAGACATATGAAAAAATGTTCAACATCACTTGTAATCAGGGAAATGCAAATCAAAACTACCATGAGATACCATCTCACACCAGTGAGAATGGCACATATTAAAAAAACTAGCAACAACAAATGTTGGCGAGGGTGTGGAGAAAAAGGAACTATTCTGCACTGTTGGTGGGAGTGCAAACTGGTCCAACCACTGTGGAGAGCTGTGTGGAGATTTCTTGACCTACTAAACATAGAGCTTCCATATGATCCAGCAATTCCACTCCTGGGTATTTACCCAAAGGACACAGAAACATCCATTCCAAAGAACACCTGCACCCCTATGTTTATAGCAGCACTATTTACAATAGCTAAGCTTTGGAAACAGCCCAAATGCCCAAAAATAGATGACTGGATCAAGAAGATGTGGTACATATACACCATGGAATATTACTCAGCATTCAAAAAAGATAAACACATGCAATTTGCAGCAACATGGATGGCCCTGGAAGGGATCATGCTCAGCGAAATAAGCCAAAAAGAAAAAGAAAAATACCGGATGGTCTCACTCATAGCAGGAATCTAGAAAACTTAATAAGGGACCAGGAAAATGAATAACTATAAGAAAGTGAAAATCAAAATCAACAAAAAACTATGAACCAGAGACACTTTTTGGGGGGGGGGGGGGCGGGAGGGGAGGGATTGGGGTCAGAATGGGGCGTTTGCAATTGTATGGGGGAATATAAAAATAAAATTTATAAAAAAAAAAAAAAGAACTTTGCTATCCAGACTTCTCTGGTGGCATAGGGGTTAAGTCTTAGCACTATCATCACTGCTATGGCCTGAGTTCAATCCCCAGCTAGTTAGCAAATCCATATATGGCACAGCAGACCTCTCCTGTCTCACCCACTGCTCCCCTAGGCAGTGTATTCCAGTAAATCCATCTGTTGTGCTCCCCACTCTGTCTCTGGTGAATCACTCCCCCACACTCCCCCACACCATGCCTCTGGCCTACACCCCAGTTCTTCTATGCATAAATAAATAAAAAATAAATCTTTGAGGAAAAAAAGAACTCTGCTATTCAGTGGAGTAGACATCTAGGTATACAATGACAATAACACAACTGTCAGCATAAGGAAAGGGACTAAATAACAGCAAATCTAGCAGTAACTTGGGAGATGCTCCTTAGTGACCGAACAAGGGCCAGAGGCTCTTGTAGAAGCTGCTGAGAACACAGGAACCAACACCAGCACATCAAAGAAAACAGCAATATTTGGACAACATCCCCTGGCCCCCAGATCAAAGAGCCTCACCAAACTCCTTATTTCTATGCAGGGAAACAGGAACAGGGGTTAATTGATGGCCACTAGGTGAGAAGTCTGTCCTTCACACTGTGGATCAAGGTGGTCAGCCTGGAGACTATCAAAACACCAGTCATTCATTCCTGGTGACAGGGAAACCAATGAATGTAGAACCAGATGTCCTTCTAAGAAGGAGGAATAAACCCAAAACACCTCTGCTATTAATTCCCATGGAATCAGAGCTATTCCTATAGTCAATGTATTTTTTTAGAACTATAAATAAGAACACTTGGGCAGCCCCATTGCTCAGTTCATGGATCCAATAATGGAATGGAATATTTTACTTCATTGCTGCCCGGAACCCTAGGACATATGATTGCTAAAACAACCCTCATAAATGCTCATTTATTTTTAATGCATGTATTTTGGTGCACATGAAATATGTCATACACATAAAAAAGATTCATAAGATGATATGCACAGCTTAAAGCTTAATAAGATGAACACCATGTGCCCTCTACTCTGCTTAAGAAATATGTCAGTTTATTATTAATAGTAAGATTTAATATTTTCTGAGCACTTATTGTATTGCAGGCACTGTTCTAATAATTTGATATATATTATCTGATGGATCTTCACAACCACCTCTCAAGTAAGTATTACTATCATCATTCCACAAGTGGGGTGCGACCTCAATGAGGGAGATTGCCTAACGACCAGAGATCGTAGTAAGTGGTTGAGCCAGAATAGAAAACGAGACAGTCTGACTCTACAGTCCACACTTTTCATTGCTACACTATTTCAAGTGTAGTGTGTACAGAATAGTGCCCCTATCAAGCACCCTGTAGGGTAAGGTTAAAGGTATCAGGCTTTTCTGCCCTCCCACCATCAGGATAGATGAGGGAACCCTGTGGTCCTGAATGCATGCCTGATGGCGGGCACCTGAAGTGGGTACACCTGGGCTGAGAGACGGGACTTTTAAGGGCGGCATCACGGAGACGCCAGCAGCAGCAGAAGCCGAACGAGAAGATGAGAAAGAAGCACAAGAAGCTGAGAGAAAAGCAAGAGAAGCAGAAGCTGAGAGAAGGCCGGAGAGCCCGGATAGAGTAAAGACTTGCTGGGGGCTGGGAGGCCTGCCAGCCTCCCGGCCCCCCAGCACCTCTGCCTGCCATATGCCTGGTGAACCCCAATAAAATACCTGCAAAAGCCACTAAGGACTCTGACTCCTCCTTTACCCGTTCAACATGGGGTCCTAGAAAACCTGCCCTGTGTCCATTCCTGCCCTTACATGCCCCTATACAGAATAGTGGGGCAAATAAAGTGAAAGTATGTAATATAAACCAACTTCTCCACTGATTCATCCCACCTGGAGGTGTGTTTGGAAGCAGAACCAGGAGACAAATGCTAGCATGGAGTGCAACAAGAAACACTGAAGGGGGGGCTCAGAGCAGGGCAGGAGGCTGTACAGAGAAAATCTTTCTCTCAGGTTCTTTGATCTCCAGAGGGGATGGCTATAGAGAAGAGTGGACCTATCAATGACACAAGCTTCCTGTTCTTTCATGGCCACTTCAGGGACACCTCAGCGGTTTAGTGACTACATCCTGTTTCCCATAAAGACGTAAGAGAAATGTTTTCTAGTTTGAACAGTCTATGAATATTACCCCAAAAGTTTTCTGAACAGTTCCCCTGTCTGTGTCCTCAGTTCCCCCACAACACCCCCGTCTCTGCAAATGATGAAAGCATCACACACTCCACCAAGACATGTGAACCCCAAGACTTTGTCACAGGAAAGGGAAAATGATTTTTTGTCAATGTGACCTGTTTGCCTCTGCATATTGGCTCAAAAAATAACACATACTTTAATTCATTAATACTTCTATGCCCACCAAAGAACAGCTATGCTAGATTTAAATTAGGCACTCAAGCTGACATTTCTCTGAATTGCTTCTTTAACATGCTCCCTTCCAATAATGATGACAAATATTTATCTCAGGGAACTTGGTTTTCTCAATTCCTCTTCTTCCTTGCAAAATCACCCTACTGGGGAAAGGCAAATACTTTGGTTCCTGAAATAGTCAACAGCATCTCAAGAAAAAGGACAGAGCAAGGCAATGTACATGAAAGCAAAGATACTGAACTCAGGCCTCTTCCCTGCCCATCCCAGGCCCCAGGTCACTTGGGAGGCCGAAGGCAGGGAAAAAGCAGGACAACTTGAACCGAGCCCCCTGGGTTATTTGACCACTCAGGTATTCACAAGTGTGAGTTGGAGATAAAACAGGAAAGTCTTGATAACTCAGGGCTCGGGAAAAGCCTTTGCCCAAGGAGGTGATGTCTTGTAATTAGCAGGAGGAAGACCCAGATTGGGTCTCAGCTATGAACAACATCCTTCTGTGACCAGGAACTCAGCAGATAGGCAGAAGCCAGCCTCACCAAAGCCAGCTGCCCACAAGAAGGACCAGCCCAGCAGAAGAGGGAAGTTCTCATCTGAAACATGGTGCTGGAGAATGATAATCTCCAGTCAGATCAGGCAAGGGACTCTGAGGCATCCCCTGCTGGCAACCAGAGAACCACTGAGAACTGCACATCTAATCACCTGCATTGTCTTTAGCAGAATTCATTATGCCCTCAGGCACCTGCCTGTCTGAGGGAAGAGGGGAGAACAGGGGTCTGGGTTGACTGAAGGTGGCCACGTACTTTTTGTGGGTCCTGGAGAAGAGTTTGCAAACTTTATTCACTTCCAGTAAAACATCCCTGGAACATATTTTGACAAATGAGGACTGGCTATAAGCACATGACTAAGCGGTACTCAGGAGCCTGAAAATCTTAGACTGTTAAAAAGGATTCAACCCATCCACACACACACACAAAGACAAAGAAAGAAGATTCTTAGTGTGAAAGAGCTTTTATAAAATTGGTGAGCAGAGAGAGAAGAGATGAAAGGCTCTTTCTAACAATACTCTGAAAATTACCCACTCCCTTGTGGACAAATACCCAGTCAAACAGGATTGGCCTAGAATGGGGAAACTGAGGCCTGAAAGATTGCCACAAGCCTAAGGCATCTTCTGGTGGGGAACCAGAAGAAAGGGGTTAGGCAGGTCCTAGAGACAGAAGAAAGACCCAAAACTCAAAATACATGTAATCTACCACAAGGTCAAGATAATGTCACTTGCACTATTGTCTCTGTTGAATCACTAAAGTCCTAGGAACAGTCCCTCTTCATGGGTCTCTCCTCCAAGTGTCTCCCTCTATAGGAAGCCTGGTTCATGGCATGCTGGGACTTAGAATCAAGGTGGCTACATGTAAGTAGGGACAGGGAAAATGGCATCAGTTCGCACTCAGATGCTCCTCCCCTTTCCAGAGATGAATCTATAACACATGACATTTTTCTAAAATGTCAAAGAAAATGTTTGTTTTGCTTTATACATGGGGTTCAAACCAAGGGAAGAGCCAGTAATGGCAGCTCATACTACAGGCACTTTTGGTCCTGGAGTTAATAGCAACATTTTCCCAAGAAGTTAACCCATGGCCCATTACAGAGCCCCAAGTCAATTGGCAGCTCCTGCCTACAAAAAACCTCGTGGGAACTAGATTTGGGCTGTGGTTGCCAAACACCAGCAAAGTTATAGGGTGTTAAGGCAAAAACACAAGGCTAAAGATGTAATGATAAAAATCTCATAAATGACACATACAAACACATATGCATCATGGTTATTTTGCATCAAATTGCAAAATTTATCCTGAAAGTGCCAAAAATGATGTTAGAGTCAGAATGATCAAGGGAGTTCTTAATTCTACAAATAATTTTTTTTAATTTTTTTAAAAGCAATTTTTTTTCTTTAAAGATTTCTTTATTTATTTATACAAGCACTGGGTACAGTCAGAAGCGTGGGAGGGTGAGAGAATTCACCAGAGCTGGAGTGGGGAGCAGAACAGGCAGACTGCCAAAATACACTGCTGAGGGGAGTAGCGGGCGCTGCAGGAGAGGTCTGTCACGCCATGTGAGACTCTTGCCTGGCGGCCACGGATCTAACCAGCAAACCTGCTGCGGGCAGCTTCGCAGACCAGCACACAACTGCTATGCCACCAGGGGAGTCCCTCTACAAATAATTTTTAAGCAAACAAATGGTTTCAATGAACACATTTATTTTCATCTCAGTACGACAACAAGAGGGCATGACCTCTTTTTGTCAAATGTCCAAAGTCAGGGTATCGGTAGAAGACAAAAGATATTTTCCATGACCCAGCTTTAGAATGACAAAGACCCAGCTTTAGAAGATCTGAGGCTGAGGTTTTGTGCATTCACAGCAGGTAAGTACACTCTGCCAGGGTGCAGGGGACCCTGAACCACCCGTGCATACTCCCTCAGGGCTCAGTCTCCTACCCTCTTCCCCTTTCTATATGTTCACACTCCTACTCCCTGCCCCTTTTCTTTCAACTTCTACTTTCCCCCTCCCACTCACTCTCTACTCCATGAGCTATATTTGTCTGTCATGCTGCACCCATTCTTAGAATAACTTCCCATCTACAGCACCCCAATTCCTCTTATTCCCACCTTTTGATCTCTTAGCAAGCTCATTGCAAATATGTTACCTCCATGCATTGAAAGCTGGTTCCAAACTCCAAAGCATCAAATGTGTTTGTGCACTGCTGTAGGTAGTAGGCAAGGCACAGATATATGAACAAGACTGGCCTCAGACAACTTCCAATCTAGAGAAGAAAAGCAAACAAAGAACTACACAAACTGAAATCCAGACTAAGTGGGCCAAGCCTGGCTATACAGATTCAGAGCCTAAAATATGCAGGCTTGGTGGGGAGTCCTCCTTCCACTCACAGGGAGGGTTCCTGGAGGAGGTGGAAGCTGAGAGGAAACACAGGGGCCTTTTGAGGAAGTTTCATGTGAAAATGGTAGGTAGGAAGTTTGGAGAACAGATGTGTACTTCTTCAAGTGGGATGACTTCATGGTGCTGGGGCAACAGAAGGGTGGGCAGAGCATGCTGGTGCCTCTTGTACAACTGCAGGACCTCGCTCTGCACACAACTGTATGTACACAGTGACTGCCCCCAGCTCACACATTTCCTTCGATTGATTGTATTCTCCAGGATTTTTGCCAAGAAGTGCAGCAGCCACCCCGGAGACTCCTCCATCTACAGCTCACAGGGAGATTACCAGATGGAAAGCCGAGGAGATGGATCTTAAAGATTGTCCCTTTCCTGACCTGGAACTAAGAATCAAAGGCACACCCAGGACTTCCAGCGTACTGTCTGCCTGTCCCAGCCATCTGCATAGGGCTTCCCCAACCAGCCTGTCTTGCAATACTGACTCATGACAAAAGGGGAGGGGAGGAAGTAAAGAGAAAGCAGATAATTCTTTCAAGAATTTGCCTTGAGCAAACCACTTCCCCTCTCTGGACCTCAGTTTCCTCATCTGTAAAAAGAGGTTTGTCTTTCCAGCTCCAACCTGACAAGCTGTTTTCTGCTTCCTTCTTGCTCTTCAGGATGTCCTTCCCTTGCCACAGGACAGGGCTGCTTCCAACTCCGGGAAGCCACTTCTCACCATCTGCTCATCATTCATCTTCCATAACTTGAACTCTTTATCCTACCCCCACACTTCTGCAGCCCAGCTCAAGATCTTTCTCACATTCCCTTTCCTTTTCTCCTTCTTTTCTCAAAATGTTGCCTTTCTCTCTTCCTGTCTAGGCCTTACAGGGGTGAAGCAACCAAGAGTGTCACCGCTTCTGCAACTTTGGGCCACTCTTCTGAGGTTTCTCTCTTCCTCCCAGTGGCCTGCAGTGGGCACTCACACCTACAGAGACAGGAAGTGGGCTTTCAAAACTATCTGCTTGGCCCTGGGGCACCCCTCAGAGTTCTCAGTGGCTGCAAAAAAGCCATTAACCCCACCTTACTCACAAAAGGGAGTTTAGAATCACTGAAAGGCCAGCACACCCAAGTGAGGCAGTTACCTCCTTTTTTAAAATCAAAGTTAAGACTTCAAAGAGGACTTAACCATGCTTGTTACAAGTCAGAAGCAAGGGCCCCTCCAGGCACCACCTAGAGCAGGATCTGACTCTAGTACCCAATGTTTGTCTCCATTCACCCCTTCTAGAAATCTCCCTGAGAACAAACTTCTAATCAGAACTCTCACCCCCTCACTTCCAAAAAACACATCCCACTATGCAAGAGTGAGTTTCTAAATGAATGTGATAAATTTATCTTTTCTTGTCACTTATGCTAGACTTCATCTCTCCCTGCATGAGACTCCTTGAATATTTGTGTTATGGAGCACTCACCCAGCATTTAATAAACACTATCTTTTATGACTTAATCCTTTTAATGTACTCATCCAATCTCCCCCAATCAAACTGCAAGTTGTTCAGGAATATAGACAGCATTTTATTCACCTCTGTAACCTTAGTACCTATCAACATGTCTAATTCATAATCACTAAATTCTTTTTTTATTCTTATTTTGGTTTATTACACACATAAAACATGTTCACGGTAGCACTGCATGTTTATTGGCTGAGTAAATCACCACAGAATAAAATACAGAGACTCCAAAGCAATTAAAGAAATGCAAATTTTAAGTGGAAGATATTCTTATACGTGTATTAAATTAAGACAAATCAATAAATTTGATAAAATGCTTTGTGGGGATGATTATAGGAAAGCAATGTGCTTACACAGCATTGGAGGGGCTCTGTCATCTGGTCCATGACTTGGAACACCACCTGGCAGCGTCTAACAGAAGTATTAAAATTCTTGTGACCTTTAATCTGGGATCTGAATGTTAATCCTGGTATGGGGCATCCTGGCACTTCTCCAGTCTAAATTCTAGGATGACTTGTTATTCCGGTCGTTTCTCTCCCTCTCTCACCTTCTCTCCCTCCCTCCCTCTCTCCCATTCTCCCTTCCTCTCTCTTCCTCCCTTAGCTGAGAATTTCTTTCTGCTCCTCTGTATGTGTGTGTGTGTGTGTGCACATGCGCGGCAACTGCATTGCCAAGAGCCATCCTCATTCTGCTCTAAAGTAGGAGATTTCTGAGCTAGACTTTGGCCATCTGTCTTCGAAGAGCCCTCTCCAAGGCCAGATAACTCCTGCTCTTGTTTATGTTTCTCCTTTCAGGGACTGCACCAAACACTCCCTGTGAAACCAGCCATTCTCTGTGAGCCATCACCAGATGTTACCACCCTGTGTACAGGGCAAGGAGGCCATCTTTTCTTCTGTGGGAGTGAGTGGTGGAGTAAAACTCAAGAGCAGATAATCAGAGGGTGCTGAGAACAACTGCCTGGGCCAGGCCACAGCCCTGCCTGTAGGCTACATCTCCCATACTGTGCATGCCAGGTGTGCCCTGCAGCCCAACCTCCTCCTATTTTGCTCTTGTCAGACCCTGCTTTCAGGAAGGATAAGGACTTACAAAGCAAGAAGACTAGGCCCCAGGTTTTTTTTTTTTTTAATTGAAAGTACTTTTTGCAGTCTGCTTTTCTAATAGTGAATTGGGACTTGTTTATTATAGTAAACTCAGAAAGCAGGTATAAGCAATAAATAAATCAACAAATACCTATAATATCACCCACTATTTACCTCCTTTGTCACCTTAATATGGAGTCTTCCAGGATTTCTTCTGTGTGTGTGGCATATAACAGCATGTTATTAAAACAGCAGGACTAACATTTTGCTTCTCCCGCACTATCAGATGGATCACATCTCATCACCACTCTTCCAGATCTCTTTCCCCATTCATGCAGCCAGAGTTAGGCATATCCTATACCTTCTTGGATATTTACAAATATTGACAGTCTCATTTTTATTAAGAATTCAAGTCCTCTCTACATCACAACTTGTATCTCTCATTCAGGGCAAAGCTTTCCCCACCCTGACACGGAGGATTGGAGCTGCAGGGGGAAGGGGAGGGATCTGTCCTTTCTTCTGTTTCCTCTTCTTCCTCCCCAGCCAGCTCTCCCTGCTCAGGGGGGAGGAGAAATCAGGGAGGAATGGGAGCAGGGAGTGAAGGTTTGTGGTGCTTTTGATTTGGCTGACACTGTTTGTTATTCTCTCTGCTGCCAAATGCCCTCTGCTATGGCAAGAAATTCATCCAAATGCTGCCTTAATTCTCTCCTGAATCATTTTTTAGAGGTTCCACAGTGATGCCTCTGCTGGGGACTTACCAGGAAGAGCCTGGCTTTGGCTCAAATGCGGTGGCACATGCTGAAGGCTGAAGGCTTGAGGCCAAACCACAATTTTTGTTGCTGAACAGCAAGTCTTTCTTGAAGGAAGAGTCCAGTGGGCACCGTCCTGACTGCCACCGATTGCCTACCTTTAGGATCCAGAAACCGAGATTCTTTTGACAGCACTGTTAGCCTATTAGCCCACCACATTCATTCCTTGGCCCTCCTCCCTGAGAAGGGAGCCCAGTGCTTTCCTCCTTAAGACAACTGAACTGAAAGGAGAGTCAAGAAAGGTTCTGGAGGAGAACAGGAGCTGGGATGGACAGGTGTCACATGCTGCTGTGGGATGATTCTGAGAGAGCTTGATTTGTATCTCTCACTGTTTAGGAAGCATAGACCCTGGTGCCAGGTGGGAGAAAAGGGAGGAGAGGGAACAGGGGGTAAGGGAAAAAGTGGGGGGAAGGGGACAGGAGGAGGAGCAACAGCAGCAGCCTGCACTCCCAGAATTTGTTGTCAAAGATGCAATTTCTATTGCACAATGATGTAAGTATAGTGAACACGACTAATCTGTGTATTTGAAAATGATTAGGATGGTGATGTTTATATTTATGTGGCCCAAATGGGCACTGAGGAAGCAGCTGTTAAAAGCCACACAAAAAAAGCCCCCAATCAGGAGGACTGCCCACAACTGAGAGACTCAAGTAGGAAGAGGCTGGTGCTGTATTGCTGCTGGAGATGACAGAGCAGAGCGGCACCTGAGAGGTCAGCTGGAGAAGGATCACCCACTTATAGGGTTTCACACAGGCTCCCTAGCAGAGGAGTTGATCTTCATGGCTGTCTGCTATCTCCCAGCTAAGCCTGCTTCCTCCATCAGCATGCACAGCCATCCTCCTCAGTGAAACCTTGTTACTTCAAGCTCCACACCTGGTTCCCCAAGGATCCAAGTTATCACAATCTTGGAGAAGAAGAATGTCAGTATCAGTTTCCCTACATCATGGTAAATACCTCAGGTTGAACTAGCATCTCTAGAATCTCATGAATATGAATGTGTGAGAAGTTTTCACCCTTTTCCCTCTGTTTCGAAACAACATTGAAATCCTATTACATACATTTATTTATCCTATTACATATTTGTAGGGTAAAGAAAATATCAGGCTTTTCTGCCCTTCCGCCATCAGGATAGATGATGGATCCTTGTCCTGAATGCATGCCTGATGGCGGGAACCTGGAATAGGGTGTGGGCATAGGTAGATGGGATTCAGCTGAGCTAAGACTGCTTTTAAGGGCGGCGTCACAGGGTGACGCGAGCAGCCCCAGCCAGCAGCAGCAGAACCTGAAGGAGAAGCCGAAGCAGAAGCAGAGAACGCCAGAGAGCCCAGATAGAGTGAAGACTTGCTGGGGGCTGGGAGGCCTGCCAGCCTCCCAGCCCCCCAGCCAGCACCCCTGCCTGCCATATGCCTGGTGAACCCCAAATAAAAAACCTGCAAAACTACTGAGGACTCTGACTCCTCCTTTACCCGGTCTGCATGGGATCAGAAAACCTGCACTGTGCCCAGTCCTGCCCTTACAATATTGTATAAATTAACTTTCACTGGATAATTCTGGGGAAAGAAACCCTAAAGTCTCTGTGGTTTCCAAAACAAAGGTTTATTTCTAATCCATTTAATGTTATAGAGGTCTCCTCTAAATGTTCTCTCATTGTTAGGGGGAAAGGATGTCCTGAGATAATCTCATACAGGCTTTGTGGACTCCACCCCCACTCCAGACTAAAGCCATCAGGACACTGGGAAAGACAAATCCCATCACCACCAAGGGGAGGGTGGCTGGGACCTGAGGGTGGAGTTGGGCAGCCAGGTTGGATATAAAAACCAAACACGTGGGCCTTGCTCTCTCTCTGGCTCGCGATCGCTCGCCTCCTGGCTTCACCGCTCCTGGCTGGCGGCCAACTCTGAGAGCGCCATTTTGGGATTCCTGATCTGCGGATCGGGTAGGACTCATTTAAAACTTTGTCTCCCACTTTTCTCCCAGAGCTGTACATTTCCTCATTTCCCCTTCCCTTGTAAATAAACCTTTTATTAACCTTTCACGTGTGCCTGCAGTAGAGCATTGATAAGTCCTTTTAAGCGCGCGGGTGAGGACCCACAGTCAGGCACCCCGTTTTGTATCGGGGTTGCTCTACAACATCATCACAGAATCCAAGCTGATAGAACAGATTCTATCTGAACGTGCCTTTCTCATAGCAGAGGGAAGAGAGCGAAAAGCTGGTGGAAACATGACTCTTCAAGGTTCTCCCACTCACATTTTATTGGCCAGACCTAATCACATGACCAAACCTAACACTGAAACTGACAAGTATAAGCCTCCTACAATCCCAGGGCAATAAACAAAAATAAATAATCCTTTTGGGGAGTGGTGGGAGAGGAGGGAGGGTACAGTTGGAAATATATAAGAATGCCAGCAATGAAGTGTTTGAGAGTCTCTTGGTCTTTCCCACATTGTGCCAAGATGGTTGCTGCAGCTCCAGTCATCATAGCAGGAAAAAGAAAAAAAGGTGGCAAAGACAAACAGGAAACTGCTAGCTGAGTCTGTCTCTTTTAAGAGTTTTATTGGCAATGTCTTTCAATGGCTTCCAGTTAATCTCTTTGATCACTCTCTCTGCAAGGGAAGCTGACTTACATTATTTAACTGCCATTCCCAACAATGTGGGGATTATGTTAGTAAGGAAGAAAGACAATACAAATATTGGGTACTCTACTAACAGCTTCTGCCACTCAAACAAAAGAGGTATCTTTAACTTTTGGAATTTAAAAACAGGATAAAGCAAGTTGACTAATGAAGCCCCCAAAGAAGACATAGTCTAGAACTTTCTCTGGTTGTGGCAGAAACACTAGAAGCTGGTCTACCTAATAACCCTCTGGCATTTTCTGAGTTCAGCATTATCAACTGGATTAGAGGGCAGAAGCAAGAAGTGGTCTGAAAAAAAGAGATTATGTGAATGTCTCCCATGGGCAACAACTCTTTGACCCCATCTGCCCCATCACCACTCAGAGAGCTAGCAGCAGCTTTTTCCCCAAGCAAGTAAGGCATTATTTTTACAACCATGTCACTGACGGTTTTGATAAGGAATTCTTGCTTATATTCTATTGCTATGAAATATTTCAGACATAAAGACCAGTTAAAGTAAAATAACAACAACCTACAGAATGGGAGAATACATATTAATCATATATCTAAAATAAGGAGTTAATATCCAGAATACATAAGGAATTCATTCATATTAACTCAATAACAACAAAAAGGAACCCTCTTTAAAAATGGGCATAGGACTTGAATAGACAGACAGTTCTCCGAGGAAGACATACAAATAGCCAACAAGTATGTGAAAAGACACCCAATTTCACTAATCATCTGGGAAATCAAATTACAACCACAGTGAGGGCCTCTCTGATGGCACAAGTGGTTAGGTCGCAGCACTATGAAGCTATCCGGCTGCCACTGCAGCAAGAGTTCAATCCCCGGCCAGGAAGCTACCCACATGGTGCCAACAGACCTCTCCTGCCTCGCCTGCTGCTCCCCTCAGCAGTGTATTTCAGTAGATCCACCTGTTCTGCTCCCCACTCTATTTCTGGTGAATCTTCTCACCCCCTGCACCTCTGGCCTGTTCCCCAGTTCTTCTATACATAAATAAATAAATATTTAAAAAAGAAAACACACTGAGAGATCACATCACACCCATTAGGATTAGCAGCTATCAAAAGAACAGAAAATAACAAATGTTGGCCAGTATGTGGATTGGAATCCTTGTGAACTCTTGGTGGGATGTAAATGTAGAGATAGAGATAGACGTGATAGAGATAGAGATAGATATGATAGAGATAGATATGATAGAGATAGAGAGAATAGACATAGACACAGACATAGACATAAAAATAGACATAGAGATATAAGGGCCTCCCTGGTGGCCTAGGGGTTAAGTCTCAGAGCTATCACCACTAAGGCCTGAGTTTGATCCCTGGCCAGGGAGCTAACCTACATGATGAAGCAGACCTCTCCTGTCTCTCCTGCCTCTCCCGAAGTGTTTTTCAGTAAATCTGCCTGCTCTGCTCCCCACTCTGTCTCTGGAGAATCCTCTCACTCCCATGCCTCTGACCTACACCCCAATTATTATACATACATACATACATACATACATACATACATACATACATACATAAATATAAAATGGTGCAGCCATTGTGAAAAACAATATGGAGGTTCCTCAAAAAATTAAAAATAGAGATCCTGTCAGTGCACCTTTGTCCCCTCAGTGACAGCCTGCTGCTGTGGCTGCTGAGGCCCCCAGGTGTGCATGCTGGAGACACTACCTAAAGGGCGATCATCTTAAAGGACATAGACCTGTGCCTGCTGGGGCCTCTAGGGAAGTATAACCCAGAATCTTTCCGCATGAACCTCTGTTATGAAGTTCCGGCTGCGGGTACCACTGCAGGTGCTTCCTGGTCTGCAAGTTCTTCCCAGCTGGCTGATGCTCATAGAGATCCTCAGGATCACACTGCTGCCATATGGAAATGCCCGGGAATAGAACATCAGCAGCTAGTGGGAGGCTCTGTGCCAGCATCATGAGCAGGAGGGTAAACTGAACAAGGTGGAGGCCTGGTTGTTGGACCAACAGCACAAGAAGACTGTAGCGGCAGGAAGGCCACAGAGCAGGATCTCTATGATCTGAGCAGATGAGTCAAGGAAGAGTCCTGGAGTCTTCAGTGGCTTTTTCAGGCTTTTATTGTCATTTTACCAGGTTCAAGGCAGGCAGAGGTGCCAGGGGGTTGGGAGGCTGGCAGGCCACCTAGCCTCTGGCGAATCTTCACTCTTTCTGGGCTCTCTGGTGTTCTCTCATGGTCTCTGCATCTCCTTTGCTGCTCTGCTCGTCCTGCTCTCTTCTCCTCTTTTCCTGCTGGTTCCTTTCGCTGGCATCCATGACGCTTCCCTTATGAGCCCAGTCTCCCAGCCCAGGTGCACCCACCTACATATGCCCACACCCCACTCCAGATGCCCGCCATCAGGTATGCATTCAGGACTGCAGGGATCTATCATCAATCCTAATGGCGGCAGGGCAGAAAAGCCTGACAATCATTTACCCTACAAAGACAGACTTCCTAACCACTGTCTACATCGGAGAAGTGGATGACATGAAGCAAAATTTGAAGCTGTGCCTGCAAAGGTGTCCCCAAAGGTGTCACCATCAGGCAGTGTGCAAAGGGGCACCATTGCATACAGCCCTTGTACATCAACACCCAAGCAAAATTTGAAGCTGTGCCTGCAAAGGTGTCCCCAAAGGTGTCACCATCAGGCAGTGTGCAAAGGGGCACCATTGCATACAGCCCTTGTACATCAACACCCAATGTATGGATTTTCTGCAGTCACCCCATAAATACATACCCTGGGTGGGTGTCGACAGGAGCGCTTTGAAACAGCTGAGCCAGTGCCTAAGGCTGGTCTGTTGGTTGTACAAGGGTGAGAAGCCAATGTGTGCCAAGCTGTGGCCAGCTCCTGCAAGAAGTCCATCTCAAGGGACAACTGATGCCAAGGAGGGAGCAGGGACAGAAAGAGCGAGAGCCCATTTGCCCTCATTTTTCAGATCACCAACTCTTAACAGCCACTGCTCATTATCAGATAACTACTACTCATTCCATAAAACTCAAACTCAAATTCTGCCCCAAGATCATGAATCCTGCCTCAATGAGAATGATCATGCTACACTGAAGCTAGTTTGATAAACCGTTGGATGTTATGACTTAAAACAAATTAAAAACAAAATTACCATATGATCTAGCAATGCACTCTTGGGTGTGTATATACAAAAGAATTCAAAGTAGGATCTCAAAGAAATATGTGTATTTCATGTTCAGGACAGCATTATTCACAATTATCAAGAGATAAAATCATCCTAAGTATCCACCAAAAGATGAATGGATAAAGAAAAATTGCTATGTACATTTTATAGACACACAGCCTTAAAAAGAAAATCCTGACATGTGCCTCAACAGCTCCCATGTGGATGAACTTTGAGGACTTAGGCTAAGTGAAATAAACCAGTCATAAATGGACCACTACTATATGATCTCACTCACATGAAGAGTCTGAAGTAGTCAAATTCAAATAAACAGAAAGTAGAACAGTTGCCCCAGGCAAAATAGAAAGTTGTTGTTTTATGGGTATAGAGTTTTGGTTTTGCAAGATGAAAAAGTTGTGCAACAGTGTGAATGTACTTAACACTACTGAACTTAGAAATGACTAGGGTGGTAAGTTAAATGTTATATAATTCTTACCACACACACACACACACACACACACACACACACACACACACACACAAATTAATTCATTTACCCACCCTGGAGCACTCTTAAATCCTAACATTCTGGGCCTCCTGGTGGTGTACGGGGTTAAGCACAGCACTGTGAAGCTATCTGCATCCTCTGCAGCACAAATTTGATCCCCAGCCAGCCAGGGGGCTAGCCACATGGTGCAGCAGACCTCTCCTGTTTTGCCTGCTGTTCCCCTCAGCAGTGTATTTCAGTCAGTCTGCCTGTTCTGTTCCCCACTCTGTCTCTGGTGAATCCTCTCACCCCCCGGCACCTCTGCTTGTACCCCAGTTCTTGCATGCATAAATAAATAAATCTTTGGAAAAAAATAACAACAAATCCTAACATTCTTCTGTACCTCCTTTAGATTTTTTCCAGGAATAAAAGTTGGCGGGCAATGATGGTGCCTTTTTGTCTCTATGACCCTACTCTCCTGTTTTCCTCTTCAGAGACATCCGCTTTTCTGAACTGTTTTTTTATCATTCCTATATGTATTTGATATTATGGCCACATGTGTATTATATACTATATACAAAACAATATAGCATTGTTTTGCCCTACCTACTACCTTTACATAAATGGCACTATACTGTACATATCCTCTCTGCAATATCATATTTGGAGATTTATCCACATTGGTAAATGAAGGTCCAACCCACTATTAAAATGGCTATGTGGTAATCCATACATATACCATTTCATGCATGCAGATTTTGCCCACTGTCCTTGCAGTGAGGATTTGAGTCATTTAAGATGTTCCACTATTGCGGACAACACAAGATGGAATCGTGCTGTACATTTATCCTAACACATGCATCTCTAGGATTAGAAACTCTGCCCTGGGAGGAATGAGGGCTTTCAACGGCACCAAGATTCTGACCAATTGTTTTCCAGTTTTAATCTACAACAGATGAAAGTGCCCAGTGCTCCACATCCACATCAACCACGTGTCAGACTCCTTCAATCTGATGGGCATGAAATCACATCTCACTATGATTCTGTGTCTCCCAGATTACTCAAAGAGCTAACTAGGGCCTCCGTGGTGGTGCAAGGTGTTAAGCACAGCACTGTGAAGCTATCCACAGCTTCATGGCGCAGCAACCCTCTCCTGTCCTGCCTGCTGCTCCCCTCAGCAGCGTATTTCAGTCCATCCGCCTGTTCTGTTTCCCCCCTCTCTTTCTGGTGAATCCTCTCACCACCCCCACCCCAAACCCTGTACTTCTGGCCTGTAACCCAGCTCTTGTATGCATAAATAAATAAAACTTTTTTAAAAAAGAGCTAAACATCTTCTCATAAGCTTATTGGTGATATACATTTCCTCTGCATGCATTTTTGCCTGTGTTTTTGTTTCGTTGCCTGCGTTTCACTAATTGGTAGACATCCTTTTTGTTTTTTGGATACTAAGGCATTGTTGGCTACAAGCACTACAATTTCTCCTCTCAGTCTATGATCTGTCTTTTAAATTTGTTTATTTGTCTAGCAAAACTTTTACTATACTTTGTAATATAATCAATATATATCAGCCTTTCTTTTATGTTGTAATTATGAAATCCTTTATGACCTGAGGACCAGTATATCTGACTTCCTTGGGGCACAGAGTAATGGTTCAGTAAATACTTGCTGAATATATTAGTTCTAAGTTGTAGATCTTCTGAAAATTGCACAAATCTAATTTTTATCTTTTATAGTCTCCTTGCTCCTACGAACAAATCTTTATTACAAAATTAGATTTAAGCAAAAATATTAAATTTAACTAGTGAAGCCAAGCTGAAGCACGCCTTTCTTTACACACACGCACATATGCTATCAGCAAGAATAACTGATTATCTCTTCTCACAGAATAGATAGTTGAGAATTAGGATTTTTAAATGTAGCAGTATTTAGATTAGAAATCAGAAAGAAAAATATGTTGGCAGTGACTACAAGAATAAAACAGGGCACCAAGAAGAACCCATGTATTTAAACTTTGAATTGCACATCTATTTTCTGGTAGAACTGTAAGGAGAAAAGAAAAAAGTTTTGCAATCATCACATGCCATGGCACAATAAAATGTTAATGTTCGCGTTAATTGTCACCTTTAGCACCAAGACAGTTTCCAACACACAAGATTATCAGTGTCACCCTATTGCTTATTCCTTCATGAAGCCTAGATCTCTCTCTCTTCCCATCCTCTGCTACCCCTCATCCTAATAAAGTTCTTCACTTGACATTTGGTTTACTGAAATTGTCACCTAAGTAGTCTATTTCCAGTTTCTCTCCTATCCATTACACTTCAAACTAACCCTTCCAAAACCTTGCTATTAGGAAGTCTCACTTTTGCTCAGAATTCTCAGTGCATCTGCCCTGCATATTATATAAATATCCAGCAGCTATTGGTAATTGTCCTCTTGATGAGTATTTAAGTCATTTAAAAAGGTCCACAAGGGCCTCCCAGTGGTGCAGTGGTTGAGCCCTGGGTTGTGAAGCTGCCCACAGCCTCTGCAGTGCTGGTTTGATCCCCAGCCACCCGGCAAGGGTCCCACATGGCGCTCAGACCTCTCCTGCCGCCCGCTGCTCCCCTCAGCAGTGTACTTCATCAGTCTGCCTGTTCTGCTCCCTGCTCTGGCTCTGGTGAATTCTCTCACCCTCCTGCGCTTCTGACTGTACCCAGTGCTTGTATAAATAAATAAAATAAATCTTTATAAATAAATAAATAAATAAATAAATAAATAAAAAGGTCCACAATAATGAACAACCCATTAAAAACACAAATTTTCTAGCTTGGCATTTAAGGCCATCCTTACTCTGTCACCTGCTAGCATTTGTTATGTCCCGCCAGACTTTATGTAAATCCTCTGTTTCAGCTGGCTAATGTACTTAATACATTCTCAAGTCCCTGTCTCTGTTCCTTTCCCTCCTCACCATTGGAAGGATCAGCCCAAGACCCACTTGCTCCAAGGGTTCCTTGCTGACTGCTCTGTGATTATTCCCACTTCAGGTTCCTAAAACATTTACCATAAGTGCTTCGCAGTTGGTATCTATGTCGCTGAAATTTTGTCCTCTTTTCCCCAAGTAGATTAAAGTGACCTGTGGTCTCGAGATGTCTTAGAGTCTTAGGCAGAAGAGAGACCCCTGAAGCATCTAGTACAGTTCCTTATAAATTAAATATCATCCATCTGTGTCACCCAGTAACTGAGACTATGTTACATATTTGATAGTATATCTTACAAATGTTAGAAAACTCGCTGTTCTCCTGTAAGTTGGGCTATCCTTCCCAAATAAAAGCGACTCGTAAAATAGAAACAATTAGAAAGTGCAAATAGGCATTTTTTAAAATGAATAGTTTATAAAAGTCATCTAAAATCTCAGTTATTCCAATTCTTTTCAAATTAAATTATATTCATTACTGAAAAGTCACATATGTAGAACTCTCCACAAGAGTGGTTCCTATGTGCCTCAGACACCCTTTTATGGGGTAGGTGGGGGAGGTTTGATGAAAGAGTTGGAGAGGAGAGGCAGGCAGCACAGTTACACTCAGCTTGGCAAAGATCTGTATGCACAGACCGGACTGTCCGAGTTAGCACCTCACACATGGGCAGCCTTCACCCCACGGGGACAAGATCTGGGCCAAGAATAACCACCTACCACCCTCTATCTGTAATTTAGGGAAACTGCTGCTGCCTTTTATTGCTAGCCCTGTAAAAGTACTGCTTACTGCAAATGCTTGAGAAAATAGTGGAAAGGGGTAAGAAGAAATCACTTCTTCCAGAGGTCACCGCTAATACTGCTTGGAGACTTTCCCAAATATTACACATGTGCACACACACACCCCACCGTGTGGGCTCACACTGTACATGTAAGGTGAGAGGCTGTGTGGGTCAAGGTCACAGGGAGGCTGCTGGAGCTTGACTCTGGGTCTGAAACGTGGATGACTGTTCACTGACTCTGAAACCTGAACAAATTGCTGTCTGCACATATTCCTTTACCTGTAAAATTAGAATAAGAGTCCTAGCATCAGCCTCTTAGGGTAGCTGTGGGCTTAAAGGAGATGCTAAGTATAAAGTGTTCCTAGAAAAGTGAATGCACATAAAAAGAGCTATGTAACTACGAGTTACATGATTATACAGTACTCCATCTGACCTTCTAATATATAATTTTACCGTCACCATATTTTCAAAAACTCTTTGAAAATATTATTTTTTATAATTATGGGCTTCTAGGTCCTATCTTTCTCTATTTAACACCTTATCATGGCTATTTGTTTTAAGTATCCTTTGCAAACATTATTTTCTATTTCTATATAATTAAAATTCTATTTTTTAAATACACTACAATGTCATTTCCTCCAATTGTTGGACATTTAATTTGCTCACTATTTATCACTATTATAAATAATACTCTGGATGATGTGCTTAAAACTTTGGTCACATCGATGGAGGGAGATTTTCCAGGATATATTTTGAACACAATTTCTAGAATGAGAGAGTATAAGCACTGTATAACATTCATCGCTCCAAGCAGATATCCAGAAATACTTAAGTCAGTTCTATGTGAAAGTGGCTTCAAACTGTGTCCTTGATAGCATTTTAGAATTATCTCTTTTTCTTCTTTGCTTTTTGGGAACAGTAAAATTTTATTTTATTTCATTTTGATTTTGATTACTTGTGAGGTTAAGCTTTTATGGTTATATTGGTCATTTGTATTTATTCTTTGGTGACGACTCGATGTCTACATTATTTCTGTTTGCTTCATTGGTTTTTATAATTGAATTGTAAAGAAGTTTTTTCATATTAATTGATAAGTACTCCTTATATTAGGAATTTATTTTTTTCTCACGTTTTATTTATTCTGTGTCTTATGGCTTTCATTTACTCACTGATTCAGCACATAGTTATTGAGCACTTACTATATGCCAGACGCTGTTATTGGTGTTGGGGATTCAGTTGGATGCAAAGTCTACTAAACTCTCTTTGTAGGAGAGTTCCCATTTTATGGGAACTTGTAGTTGAAAGTGTCATTTCACTGGACAGAACCATCCAGTTCCTGGAGTGTTTGCTTTATAGTTTGACAAGTACCTATAATTACTTAAACATAATTAGCTTATTAATACCATCTTCCTTTTAAAAAACCACTGCACCCACATGAATATATAAGAGAGCCCTCAGAGCTCAGCTTGATAGAAAAAATTAGACTATTTTCAAATATGTATGACTGAAAGAACATCCTTAAATTTTCAGGTGGGACTTAAGGCATTAAAAGTATATTTAATGGTTATTTCCTTCTTTTACTTCCATTCACCCATACTGGTGCATATAAAAACTTACAAACACTTTCACTTTCCACCATCTGGGATTGGAAAAATGGGGGGATAGAATGGAGGCTGATAAGAATAGAAATACTTGGGATCCTATCTTAGTTAGTTTGGGCAGCTATAACAAAGTAACTATAGACTGGGAGACTTATAAACAACATACACTTATTTCTCACAGTTCTGGAGACAGGAAGTCCAAGATCAGAATGCTGGCATAGTCAGATTTTGATGAGAGCCCTCTTCTGGGTTAGATTACAGAACTCACATTGCATCCTTACGAGGTGAAAGGAGACAGAGCTGGCTCTCTGGCCTTTACTTTTTTGTGTTTGTAGAAGACCTGGGGTGTAGGCCAGAGGTACAGGGTGAGAGGATTCACCAGAGGCAGACTAGAGAACAGAGTGGGGAGCAGAACAGGCAGATTTGCTGAAATGCACTGCTAAGGGGAGCAGCCATATGTGGATTAGTTCCCTGGCCAGGATTGACTTTAAGGTTTATCAGTGATAACACTGAGACTTAATCCCTAGGCCACCAGGGAGGCCCCTGGCCTTTTCTTAAAAGGGCACAAGTCCCTTTCATGAGAGCCCCACCCTCATTAGATAATTGGCCTAATTATCTCCCCAAGTCCCAATATCCAAATGCCATCACACTGGGGATTAGATTTCAACATTGAACTTAGGGCAGACACACTTAGTCTACAGCATGTCCTGTGAGCAAAGGGAATTTTACAGAATGGCTAATGTGACAACACCAACTTCACAAGTGATTTCTTTCCCTCTGTCAAATGGGAAAATTAAAACAATTTAGTAATGTTGACTTAAATAAATTAAACCAAGCAAAAGTTAGTGAGTTTATTACAGAATCAAGGCTGAGCACTGGAGCTGGGAACACCCTCCAGATGCTCTGAGAAAGCTGACCGAATTCCTAACCTCACAATGAGAATTTTATACAGTCTGCAAGGAAAACATTTTACATTTTCCAGGATTTTTACGGAAAAAGTCTGGGCAGATGTCCAATCAACGTATCTATTTGATGTCATTGAGGAAAACAAGAAGGGTTGTTACCTTTTTGTGTTTTTTTACCCTATCTTTTTAAATCCTTATCTTCTGGGAACTGGGAGTTTTAGCAATACCATAAACTTTGAAGCCTGTCTTTCTTTGAGGCTACTGATTTGTTCAGAGACAACTTTTTTGTTGTTGTTGACCCAGTTTCTTTGCAAAACTGTCCAAAACATTCCCCTGCGCCTTTCCTTTTTACCTTGTGCCCTTAGTTGATATCAAGGAGAGAAGTGCACTTTTCCTTGCTGATTTTAGTTGGCAGTAACAAGTTGGCTGTCCTTTATTCAAGGGAAAATAATCCATGAGTTGGGGGAACACAGCACCTCATAAGCAGTGGACACTACTCCTGAGGGCTTCTGGGCAAGAGCAAGTATTATAGGGTGTTAGGCAATATGGAAACTGGGCGTGACTGGTTAGGTCAGGGATTTCCTTGTAAGCCTAGCAGGTCCTATTTTCTAGGGTAAGTTATACTGACTAATCTGAGTTGGAGGATGGTAACTGGCTTACGTTAGATGTAGATTTGTGATGTGGGCTTAGACTTGTTATGTTGGGTTAGATTTGTGATGTGGGTCAAGACTCTGGGGCAGTCTCCATTTTGTGGGTCCTGATATACAAATTATCACCTGAGTTGAAACACAAGAGAGCCATGGGCCCTGCAATAGGAGCAAAATTTCTCTACAACCTGGGTACACTTGTGACTCCAAGACCAGATGAGTGACCATCCTCCAAAGTCTTATCACTTGGAAACAACTCCAGAGAAGGAGGCAGAGGCAATCCTGACTTGACTGGTCTGACTTGATTTGTGTTTTTTGAAGCAGAAGGATAGGAAATCAAAATAGAAATTTAAAGGAGTTATTTAAAAAATAAAATTCTATTTCTTATACATCTGAAAGTTTTTTTTTTTTAAGGAATCAACTAAAAAGGGAAGAAGAGAGGAAGGAAGAATGAAAGGAAGGGTAGAGGAAGGAAATAATAAGTGAATTTATACATATATCTAAACACAGATTATATAACTGAAGCTAATATATGTCAATTACATCTAAAAATTTTTTTAAGAAAATAATATTGGTGAAGATATGGAAAAAACAAAATCCTTTTGTACACTGTTGGTAGTAATATTAAATGGTGGTACAACCACTATAGGAAAATGGTATGGTCGGTGAAAAAATTAAAAATAGAATGACCATATGATTCATGAATTTTACTTCTGAGTATATGCCCAAAAGAATTGGAAGCAGAGTGTCGAAGAGATACCTGTACACCCATATTCCCTGCATCATTCTTCATAACAGCCAAAAGATGAGAGCAGTCCAAGTGCCATCAACAGAAGACAGGGTAAAGGAAATATGGTGTATACATTCAATGGACTCTATGACTCTGTTTTAGAAAGAAATGGAATTCTGGCTCATGCTACAACATAGATGAATGGTGCCAACGTTATGTTAAGTGAAACAAGATAGTCACAAAAGGACAAATACTGTATGATTCCACTTAGATGAAGTATCAAAAACAAACAAATTTAGAAGACAAAGTGGAATGGTAGTTGCTAGGAACTGGGGCAAGAAGGGAGTGAGGAGTTAGTCTTTTATGGGTGTATAACCCAACTCAGTGAGTCTGTTCTTTTGGTGCATGACTGGGATAAAAGACACTGCCAAAACAGAGTGCACAGAGGACAAGTGTTTATTTTCTTGTGACCAGAAAAGGAGGCAGCGAAACTAGCACTTCCAAAGAAAGTGTCTTGTAGAGGGACAGCGTGGTGAAGTGATACAGCATTGTTTAGTGTGGGAGGGGGTCTTGAGGAACCTCTTTGTTCCAGGTGTTGGGGCACCTTCCCATCTTTACTCCTAGCAACCAGAAACTTGTCAATCATTCTTTTTCTACATCAAAGGATGGGGAAGGACACACCTTCGGAACATGAAAGTTTGTCATATACAAGATTCTTATGTAATATCGGTTTTATTTAAGGGCTAGAAACTGTACAAGGTGACCTATGCCTGGAGACCAGAGCTAGTGGGAAAATTCCTTGACTCTTACTAATCCCGTGCTCACATGCACAGAGTTTCAGTTTAGGAACATGAAAACGTTCTGGAAGATGGATACTGCTGAAGGTTACACTGCAATGTGAATGTACTTAACATCACTGAACTGTGCGCTTAAAATTTTTAAATGGTGAGATGTGGAACTAGTCGGGAGGGAGTGGAGGGAGAAGGAAGAGGGGAGCACAGGAGCGTCTCTCACAACACAAACAGAACATGGAACACAGGAGATTGGATTTACTTGTGGAGTTAGAGTGAATTCCCCATTCTGTCAGTGAGGGGGGAAGGGGAGCGGGTCCCAAATAAGCTCTAGTGACTGGACTATCCAGAAGAAAACCAAGTTAGGAATTGTTTTCCTCATCCTTCTAAGGATATGGCACAAGGCTAAGAAGGTCTTACCGCCCTCCTTCACAGATACGGAAGCCTCTTTTCCAAGGGTAAATTCAGAAGTCAAGGAAAGAAGGAAGCCTTCTGGGGCCCTGTCAAATCAAAGGTGACTCTTTATTGTCACCTCTTCATAAAGCCCCTTCTGAGACCCCCTAGATCTCGAAGCAAGCCATGCTCCACCAAAACTGGAGGTGAAAACAGTTGACTTTTTTTTTTATGCACTAAGCACTGATTTATTTATCTCTAGCAAACAATTGTAATCATGATATTACAATTTTATGATGGGATGGTGAGAAAAGAAAACATTGTGCAGGGGGAGGAAGACACACACACAGGGGGAGGAAGACACACACACACACACACAAGACACACACACAGGGGGAGGAAGACACACACACACACACACACACACACGTTGAGAAAAAGCCCTAAAGTTCAGGGCACCCTGTTCTTCTCACAGTATGGAAGGAATTTTACGCCGGGGCTGTCTGCGCGACCGCGCCAGCCGCCCAAGACCTCGGCGTCCGACCACACGCTGCCGCCGCCATGGTCAGGGCCCCGCAGGCGGCGCACGCGCGAGGCCGACTGAGGAAACCTGCCCGCGCTGACGCGGAAAGCGCCCCCCACCCCTCCCGGCCGCCGCGCTCCTGAGGGCGCCGAGGCGGTTGCGCTTCAGCTTTGTCCGCGGCGGAGCCCCGCGACTCCGCCCGAACGTCCGCCCGCCGGCCCCGCCCAGTGGGCCCGCGGCCGGGGCTGCTCCCCTCGGGCGCCCGCGCAGGCTCTGCCCGCAGCCAGCCCCGCCCGCGGCCGCCTCCGCGCGCTCCTCTGCGGCGCTGGCGCGGCAATGCCCGGGGCGTGGAGAGTCCGCGCTGCCGCCGCGGCGAAAATCTGTACATACCACGCGGCGCACGAAGCAGCCCGGTCTCTGTGGCGCAATCGGTTAGCGCGTTCGGCTGTTAACCGAAAGGTTGGTGGTTCGAGCCCACCCAGGGACGTCGGCACATTGTTTTTAAAGTGGCAGCTAGAGGTTTTTAATGGAATTGTATTCTGACGCCGCCGTGTTTCTAGGAGAGAGGCGGACTGTGTCCTCATAGTGTCTGCAACGTGACGAGGCTGGAACCAAGCGTGACGCCGCTCCTGGAATGGCAGCCTGTTCCTTGGCAATTACATTCCTTACCATATTACCCGGGGAAACAAGCACATTTGCTGCAGGAGACCTGCCCAACAATGTTTGCCAACCCGAATTAACGTGCTGGCTAAAAACAAAACAAAAAAGTTGCTCACTGACAGGTGGATGAATAAATATAATTGATTTCTCTCAGAAAATCCCTATATCACCAAAAGCAAATGCAGTTATTCTGTATTACCTTATCCATTGCCAAAAGTATTTGAGGAGCCCTACAGATGAAAGCGTGCAAGAAAAAGCGTGCTACTAAAAGTTAGTAAAAGCACGATCACCCTCAGAAATCATATGCTAAATTAAGCTCTGTTGCAGTTTTTGAATCGAGGCAAATGTATTAACTTTTACTTAAGGTTGCTGTCAGCATTTTCCCGGAAATTAAACTCAAGCAGAAATTGCTTGTTCCTTGTGAGTTCCTGTTAAAAGGTCTTGAGTGACATTTTCAATTCTGGTCTCACAGTTGTTTTGCAAGCAGATGATTCACTTAAGAATGTCTATAAGACAGAGGATCACAAAATAACAGGATGATATAATTTATTTCTCCCAAGATTGAGGTCCCACCAGTAATTGCTTTGTCCCTGGGATCTACCCATCATGGATAGATTTAGAGACCTATGAGAAAGTATAGTTAACAGACTGTTTCTTAGGGAATGCCTTGGTAAGTGCTGATTGGTAATTATTTATCAGATAACTTGGTAATAACATATTCTCTGTTTAGGAATCCTAAAGGAGCCACAATATTGTGCTTAAGGTGAAATTTCAGGGAAAATAATAGGATCTCTCTGAAGGCCATCAAAATTCTCAACTTTCCACCTACACTTAAGGGTACCCTAGAGTGGTAATAAGAAAATGGTGAGGGGGGTATAAGGTCACAAAATCGTTTTATACACTTTCTGGTCTACCTTTCAAGATGAAGATGGTGTAATTTTGGTAATTTGCTATTATCAAAGTTATGAGCATTTAGAAAATGTCTTTCCACTCTGAAACCGAGTATATTTACATTAGGTTATAAGTTCCTGGGGGCAGAGACCGTTTTCTGTCGCTAGTGATCATTTTAGGTTCCAGTGGATTTCCTTCAGGATAGAGTTCAGATTCTTGAGTTTAGCACACAAAGATTTTCATGATCCACAGCCTTGTCTTCTACCATGTCCCTTTGTAAAACTTTCTTGTAGTTATAAGTACATATCAGGAGTTCCTTGAATGGTTCCTGCTGCCTTACTTTCACCCCCTCTCTCCCCCACCCAGATGCCTTTCACTTGCCCCTGATGTGCTCTTGCTCACCTCTGCCCTGCTTACCTGGGTGACATCTCCTGAGGTGTTACCTTCTCAGGGACACTTCCCCAAACATTGCCTCATCCGACTTAGACACCCCTTCTCCATGCTTTCATCACACCACCTTGATGTCGCTTACCCTGGAAAATGAACTTTTGCGAGCAAGGACCATGTCTTCATTCACTCTCCGTGCTCATCTAGCACAGACCTGTCACACAGCCCACACTCAGGACAGAAGCAATCCCTGCCTCCTCAGATACGTGCTTAGTAGACACAGACCATCACATAAAAATGCATATGATAAAGTGTCATGCCACATGAGTGGCATGTGTGGGAGAGAGTCAACATGGATAGGCTGGAGTGTGTCTTCATGGAAAATGTGAAACAACTTTGAAAGATCTGGATTGGTCAAAGATGGGAAAGGGGTATTTTAAGGTTGGGGAAGTTTTTGGGTGGGTGGTGAGATAACCAGTACATCTCATTATATACAGTATATCCCAGGATAAGGGACATGTGTATAATTTAATTAGGGTGCAGTAGAATGTTCTTTACTTGTAGAAGGGCATGGAAAATCAAGGAATGAGGCTAGACAACCCTGTAAAGTAAAGGAGTATTAAAAAGGTTTCTGTTTCTGAACATAATGAAATTTATTTTAGGTGGTTGGTCTGGTTGTAGGGGAGATAGGAGATCAGAAAATAGTTAAAAGGCAATTGCATTTCAAAGGAGAGGTGATAAGGCTCCTGTGGAAAGGAGATATAGAAAAAAAGACATGGATGCAATTCAAGGGAAGACTGAACAAGACTTAGGGGTTGAAAGAAAAGGGAAATGCCAGGGTGATGCTCACCTTTAGAACCCAGGTGACTCAGAAAATGTCGGCACTTAACATTATGAATGTGGAAGGTTCTTAAACATGGAAATACCAAAAATTATATAGTACACACTCTATAGTTTACCTTACTTGTGGATGATTTTCCACTGTCGAATTCATCTAGATCCTAGTCCCAGAAATAATCTTCATTTTTTTAAAGCTAAACTTTAAGTTAAACTTCTTTTATTTAAGATAAACTTCTCAGGAGACTACTTAGGAGTCCATGGAACCCTGTGGAAAATCAGGAGGAAAACTTTCTCTCCTTTTATTCTTGCTTTTTTGACTGGTCTAAAAATTGCATAAGACAGGTAAACAGGAGAAAAATAAAGTTAGTATCATACATAGGAGAACCCCATAAAGACATAGAGTTCTCAGACAGACGATTAGGTTTTTTTTTTTAAGATTTATTTTATTTATACAAGAGCTAGGTACAGGCCAGATGGGCAAGAGGGTGAGAGGATTCACCAGAGACAGAACGGGGAACAGAGCAGGCAGACTGATGAAACACACTGCTGAGGGGAGCAGCGGGCGAGACAGGAGAGGTCTGCCTGCGCCATGTGGGATTCTCGCTGGCCGGCCGGTATCGAACCCACACTGCAGAGGCTGTGAATAGCTTCACAGTGCGGCACTCAACTGCCTGCACCACCAAGAAGGCCCAGACAATTAGGATTTTTATATAATCCTGAGTTAAGGAGTAGCTAGGGGTCTGAGGCTTCAAAAGTGAAGAAGGCAATTCAGAGGAAGAGAAGAGCAAATGTTTGGTAAACAAAAGTTTGCCATGACATGTAGAGACAAAGGAACACAGAGAGGACTTTGAACAAACAGGCTTTGCTAAATTCCCCCCAGTACACCATAGTTAACTCTTACACTTTGTTGTTATCTCCAGTGACCGCTCACTTGCGGGCACAGGTCTTCTATCTCAATTACCATAGGCAGTTAAGGGAGAGATTAAGAGAAGCCTTCCTGAGTCAGGTGGGTCCAAATTGCCTTCAGCTCAAAACAATCCACTTGCTAAAGTTGCAAATTTGGGAGGTAAAATATTCTGTTTCCCGCACGGAAGCTAAGGACTTTCTTTCCGGTATATAGCCACAGGAAAAAAAAAAAATGGTTTATAATCTCCAAGGGAGTCACAGACCCTCTGGAGCAGTTCTTGGCCTCCAGATTTTGAAGGCCTGGCTTTGAATTTTATTTATTCAAGTTGTATACTAATAACTGGTAAAGTTCATAAAGCATGTCAAATCCAAAGTGCTTAGGTATGGAAAAAATTACTAAAGATTTTAAGGTAACACATAGACTAGTTCACTACCATTGATAAGTCAAAAAGAAACCATTTTTTCCCTAAGATATTAAATAGATATATAAAATTAATAATAAAGGTCTTGAGAACTGCCTTGAGAAGTCAGCACTTCGTACTTTACTATTACAGTCTAGAAGGACTGAATGAGAAGGGCTATGATGTACTGACCCTTTCAGGGTCACTCTGTGGGTCCCATCTACACCCCTTTGTAGGAAGTCAGTCTTTTCATTACTTTTTTTTAATATTTATTTATTTATTTATTTATACAAGCATTGGGTACAGTCAGAAGCACAGGAGGGTAGGGTGAGAGGATTCAACAGAGACAGAGCAGGGAACAGAACAGGCAGACTGGTGAAATACACTGCTGAGGGGAGCAGCGGACGCGACAGGAGAGGTCTGCGCACCATGTGGGACCCTTGCCCTCCAGCCGGGATGGAACCAGCGCTGCAGAGGCTGCGGGCAGCTTTGCAGCCCACGCTCAACCGCTGCGCCACCAGGGAGGCCCACTTTTTTTTTTTTTTTAAGAAAAAACAAAACAACAAAAAGTATTTTCTGTCAAAGATGACTCAAACTAGTTATTCCAAGACAAGTAAATCAAATCCTCACTTTATTTTTATTTTTAATTTTTTTTTAAGATTTTTACTTATTTACGCGTAGAAGAGTTGAGGTGTAAGCCAGAGATGCAGGGGGTGAGAGAATTCACCAGAGTCACCAGAGACAGAGTGGGGAGCAGAGCAGACTTACTGAAATACACTGCTGAGGGGAGCAGCAGGCAGAGAGGAGAGGTCTGCTGTGCCATGTGGGTTAGTGTCCTGGCTGTGGATCGCTACAGTGGTGATAGCATTGAGACTTAACCCCTAGGCCACCAGGGAGGCCCTAAAATCCACACTTTAAAATGAGATTCTCAGCTAAGTAAACTGAGTAGTAAACTGAGTAGATATGTCTGCGTGAGCATGACAGTTTATTCATACTTAATTGAATAAATATCAATATAGTCACTTGTACTAGAGTTTAGGCTAGCCTGATAATTCAAATTCACTATACTACATAGGTAAAAATCTGCAATGGATAGGACCCGATACGGAACTGAAGTCCTAAATGAGGATTTCTCTATTAACTACCAAACACAAGGATTCTTTAAATAACCACAAATTCTATGGCCGGGGACAGCAGTTTACAACTGCAAATATTTTACAACCCTGCTGCATAGGGTTGGTTTGTGCTGCCTTAGGGCAGGGACTGGAGCATTCCTCAGGTGAGTTATGGAGACATGTGAACCTTATCAGCATAATTAGGTAAGCCCTGCCTCCAAACCCAGTGGGAAAGCCTAATAAAGAGAAGCCTGACAAGGATGAAGCAATTAAGTCCCCGCAATAACTAAACAAATGCTTTTTTTTATTATTCTTTTGGGAGATTTGGGGAAACATTTTTTTAAAGATTTATTTATTTATACAAGAACCGGGGTACAGGCCAGATGTGCAGAACGGGAGGGTGAGAGGTGAATACCAGAGACAGAGCGGGGAGCAGAACAGGCAGACTGACCGAAATACACTGCTGAGAGAAGCAGCGGGCAAGACAGAAGAGGTCTGTCGTGCCATGTGGGTATCTCCGCGGCTGGTGGGGATCGAACCGGCACTGTAGAGGCTGCAGACAGCTTCACAGCGCTGCGCTCAACTGCCTGCACCACAAGGGAGGCCCCACAAATGCATTTTCATTTGAGATTTCTTGAAGTGTTGCACAGGAACTCCTTGTCTCCTGATGACCGCTTGCTTCGGTAGTTATATTTACTCTCCTGATTATTTTAATATTCTCTGGTACCACATTTATTGCCACTTTAGCTCTTCTGCTACCTTATAGAATAAACACCTTTTATTTCATGGATCTGCTTTACTTAGAAGCAACCCCATGAGCCTTTCAGCCTCCTCTGTGGCTGCCTAAGGGGAGGCAGATACAGAGCTCCTGGCAGTGAAAACAAAGAGGGCCAGAAAAAGCCTCACATAAACTCAGAGAGCAGGCAACATCTGCCAAGCGACGGGGGTAGCACATTACCTGTGTCAGGGTTGCCCAGAAAAGGAATCACCTCTAGAAACTGTCAAGAATGAAGACATTTGTTAATGACACTCGCTTCTTCGGGATGCTTTTTCTCACCAGATTGATTCCACACTCATCCTCTTCCTCCCTTGCTATAACACATACTGAGAATGTCTTCTGTTCCCCAGACTCTAAATTGGGAGAAGCCAGCGAGTTTTGTGTTGTTTTTGTTCCCAGCAAAAGAAAAAAAAATGTGTTTTGCACTTTTCATACTTCTTCTGACTTGCAGAGTGTACTCTTGTGATAATGCTAACTGGAAGGAAAAAACAAGTAACTTTCCTCTCAGTCTCTCTTTCTTATGGAAAATTGGTATTGCACCTTTTAATTGACATTCTATAAATGATCACTAAATTTGCCCCCCTATAATCTCAACATATTAAAGGTATTGGACATTTGCTAATAAATTTAACATGAAAGACACATAAATGGTATATTCTGAATGGTCAAAGAACTGTGAGATTATTCAATAAATGGTATTCCAGCAAATTTGATAAACAGTATTAGTGAAAAATTTACTATTCGGGGGATAAAGAAACTTCAGTGCAATACATAAAAATACATTCCTAAAGAATTGAAGACTTTTTTTTTTGTCATAACCAAAAAAAAAAAAAAAGAGGGGGGAAGAAAAAAATCATTTCTTTCATACATATACAAGATATATGTAAATATATATTTGGGGGGAAATGAAAATGACTTACTAAAATACAGTACCAAGGGCCTCCCCTGGTGGCGCAGCGGTTGAGCGCTGCCCGCAGCCTCTGCAGCGCCAGTTCGTTCCCCGGCCGCCGGCGAGCGTCCCACCAAAAAATAAAAAATAAAAATAAAATAAAATATAGTACCAAAAGGAAAAACTGTAAAATAATATGTAATTTTTGGGAAACCATTAAAAATTATGGTCAATTGAAAAACAAAACTGACTCATGACAAAGTTTAATACCCTTATATTTAAAGGATAGACATATTGTAACAGGGTGGTCCCCAGGAAAGGGGGAGGTTCCCTGCCCCACCCAAGGAAGGGTGGAGCTGAGCAGGAAGAGAAGAAGCTGCAAGAAGAGACTGAGGAAGGAAGGAAGCAGGATGGAGCCAGGAGACCTGGAGGAGGCGCATGGAGCCTAGAGACACGTGAAGAAACTGTGCTTGTCTTTTGGTCGTGGACTGGGTGACACAGACGTGGGTGAGACCCGTGGGGAGGTGACAATGGCAGCTTTTATCTTGATGTTGATTTTGCTCTTTTCCTTCCGGGCTTGTCCGGTTGTTTGTGACCCTTTTCTGTGGGTCCCCACTGGAAGATGCTTTAGACTTGTGGCAGGCTTTGGGGCCTTGCTCTGCGCCATTCCCATATGGATGGACTTTTACCCACGAGGGGACGGGTAACTTTGGGTGCTTGATTTAGAAACTAGATTATTTGCCTCACCTGTATTGTTTCCTAGTTTTATTAAAGTTCCTTCCCATTAAAGTCTCATATGTTTTGTGTTGATGCGGCGGATGGCAGAACCCATTTAGAATAGGCAGGTTTGCGGGGTTTGGGCTGCCCCTCTCTCTGTCCTATAACAATATTATGACTCCAATTCAACCAGCACAGGACTAAAGGCAGCCCAAAGAGTTCCTCATGCTCCTCCTTCAGCTACCTTGCTCCCAAACTCCATATTCAGAAAATACGGAGTTTCAAAATGCCCAAGAAGCCAATCCCAAGAGGGGTGCTATAATTACAACTCATCTTCCCAATGCCTATCCCAAAGAGATCCCATCATAACCTGTTGTCTGTCACCTTATGAACTCTGAGCCTCCAAGGACATTAAACTCTAGGTCTGACTTCTCCCATCTCCCACTCCTATCCAAGTGCCCTCTTAATCATGTGGTCTGTGATCGACAGGCCTTTCCCTGTCCTCAAATTTTGTAGTCTCTTCCCTGCCCTTGTGCAAAATGAAATCTGAATGTCCCCTAAAGAAACAACTTCCCCTCCAGCTCCAATCAAATGGTGGCTGTTTTCTCTTCCTGGATCTTTGGTGTCACTTCAACCACTGTTTCATCTTCCTTATAACAAACCCTCTGGTGCTTTCAACACACAAAATGACTGAACTGCTCATACCACTCCTTGTGCTGCTAGCTGCCATTTTCAAGGTATCCTGCTCTTCCATGAGGATTTTAGCTCCTGGCTTACTATTTACTTTCAGGCCTCTTGCTGCCACTTAGATGACTTTGCCTTCCAGAAAGATATTCACATACCATACTGACCCCCTCATTTCCTCACTTCCCTTCCCTCCTTACTTTTCATGTACTTGGCACCCAACCACACTCATGCACTTTTCATGTCATACTGAAGACCTTGTCATCACCAATAACTGTACTCTCCCAAAGCTTAATTTCATGCGCGCCACTTTTGTTTTAAATTTTATTTATTTTTGCATAGAAGAACTGGGGTGTAGACCAGAGGTGTGAGAGGTGAGAGTATTCACCAGAGACTCAGTAGGAACAGAACAGGTGGATTAACCGAAATACACTGCTAAGGGGACAGTGGGCGATACAGGAGAGGTCTGCTGCGCCAGGTGGGTTAGCTCCCTGGCCAGACTTACCTCAAGCAGAAGTGGTAGTGCTGAGACTTAAGCCCTAGGCCACCAGGAAGCCCCTCAACTTCCCACTTTTAAAACAGCTTACTTCTGCCACTAGTTCCAGTCTGGCATTCCTTGAACCCACCTCCAATGCACTGAACTCTGCTACCAGTTTTTAAAAGGTCATCACCTGTCCATGTTCCTTCTTGGCTCTCTATACATCACTATAGTCATAAAACCTTAATTCCTTTCTCCTCTCTCTGATTTGCCTGACACCTCTAACATTGGCTGACTCCCATACCTGAACATCAAGCATAACTGGAGACCAAGAAACCACCATCTTGCTGGTCTCAGTTAATGACCATAAACCTACAATGAATTCAGCACTGCCTTGCAAGCCTATTGCATGCTCCTATTCAATTACTTTGAGACTGATTGTTCAAACCTCTCCTCCAGCCTCAAGTCTTTTCTCTTCTCACACCCTCAGTTGTTAGTTTTACCATTTCCCTGAGAAAATAATCATGAGACTTTTCTCATTCTCTAATTAACTCTAACATGTCCCTATTCAATTACTTTGAGACTGATTGTTCAAACCTCTCCTCCAGCTTCAAGTCTTTCTCTTCTCACACCCTCAGTGGTTAGTTTTACCATTTCCCTGAGAAAATAATCATGAGACTTTTCTCATTCTCTAATCAACTCTCCTAACATCTGTACTCATACATTTTGTTTTTCCTAATATTAAAATGGATAAACACTTCCTGTTCTGTAAGGTCATACCCTCTTCCTCTTATACACTGAATCTACCACCAACACCCCCGCTACTACTTATGTTGATGAGAGTTTAAGGAAGACAAGCAGTCATTTAAAACTTTAAGGTGCATATCCTTTGACCCAGCAGTTCCACTTTCAGAAAATAAAAACTGGATCTGTGCAAAAATTTATCAATAGCTGTAGCACAATGAACAATAACAAAACAGTACAATCACTTCAAAATCTAAGATAGGTGACTCAATAGTAACCCACACATGTATGCAATTACTATCCAACCATATATATGTGCTTACTTACCAACAGTTGTCCAAATTTTAAGACAAAAATGCCCACACAAACAGGTACAATAGGATCTCATTTTTATTTGTTAGTCTATATTTATAAAATATGAAACTGTTTATAGCAGTTATTACCATATAGTATCACAATGGGTGATCCCAAACATTCCTGTTTTTATTTCCCCAGTTTTTTCCTTATAATAAATGTGCATCACTTTTATAACCAGAAAAGAGGGAGTATTGGGAGTAAATTTGACAGATTATGAATTAGAGTCCCTGGCACAATATTTTACCCCAAGACAGCAACACTTAAGCCTTAGTAAATACTACTACAACTAAATCGCTGCAGCAGTGGTGCTGTTTGAGCATCCTAACTTTAAATGAAGTTTGAGAGTGAAACACATATTGGTAAATTTAGCACTTCTAACTGCTCAGCTCAATCCCAGCTCTACAACTTACTAGCCCCATTTTATGTTTTTAATGTGATAAAATTATCTTGCTCATAGGAGTGAATCAGAAGTTTAGATACAAGAGAACCGAACATACAAGTCTTATAAGCACTAGTTATGATCTCTGAAGACATAATTGTTGGACTATGTCACACTTTGTTTACAGAAATAAATGTGTTAGGAAAAGATATTTATAACAATCCTTTTGCACATCAACAATAAAAATCTTACTTTTTCCTGTTATAGTTCATTTAATCATTTATTGATGATTTAACATTCAAGTTTCCGCAACAAGATTTCCTGCTGTATAAGTAGAGAAAAAGGAGGTGCGTGTATAAGGGAAGCTGACATGCTGCAGCTTTCTACTGGCATGAGGAGCAGCAGGCTTACACTCTTTTGTAAGACCACAGAACCCTTAGAGTTTGTAGCAACTAGTGTTATTCTTAAACCAACATAACCAAAACTTAAAATGTAGAAATTTAATGCACCTGATTGTACAAACTGCTTTTCACCTTTAACGTTTTGAAATCCTCACAGGCTTACTTGTACAAAAGAAACCAACAAGAACAAATTCTAGATCATTTAAATTTATAAAACAGATTATACATGCTTTATGTAAAACCTTCAGCAGCTTATATTTTATTCATGACAAGGCCAGTTTACAAACTACTTACATAGTAACATTTTCCAGAAGCAATAATAAATATTACACTGAGTTAACAAGCATTCAACAACTCTCAAACAGATATTCATCAAAATGAGGTAATTCTAAGGTGTCATTTGCTAAAGAATTAAACGTTGACGTAGAAAAAAAGTCATCAAAAATATCAGTCTTCATTGAACTCTCCAAACTCAATGTTCTAACACAGGCATTATTTACTAATGAATCTGGTTGAGCTTCACATTGATTTTTCTTGTTGGGGCTATAATAGTTATGGTCCTGTTTCAGATGTGTATTTTGGGGAATATTGGTTAATTCACTAGGAACTGATGCTGGGACCTGGTTATCTCCCATTTCTAAATACCTAAAGTCATTCTCCCCATTTTCTGAGAGTTCAGTTGAAACAACAGTTGTAGGAGATAGTAATTCTGCTAGAATTTCTTCATGAGTTTGAGTATTATATGGGGAAACACCAGGAACTGTACTATATCCAGATTTATTATCAGCAATATCAATTTGATACTGTAGTTCTTTTAATAAGTCTTCTATTGCTTGACAATCATTTGGAGAATCACAATGGGACACATGTTCTGAATTTTCACTTGGAAGTGTTTCATTTTGTGAGAAGGACATAAGAGCAGCTAATTTCTTCTTTTTTGCCTTAAGTTTTCTAAGAAGTTTTAGACGAAGTTTATGAATCTGATCCTCAAATGAGTCTCCATGGTTTGCTGAAGAGACACCATTTTCATTTCCATGATAACTCTGGTTGAGGTGAACTCCATAGGAGGTGTTTTCACATTTCTTCAAAACTTCTGAATCAACATTATCAGGAGCACATAGGTTAGAGGCTGTGCTAGCTGATGAATGACTTGGTGCAGGGTTTCTAGCTGAAGGTTTACCTGCACACCCATGAGCTTTCCTGGGTGCCCGGTTAGCCTTTTGGTTTACACCTTTAGTTTTAAAACCACCAAAATTACTTGCTCCCTTAATTGAAGGCTGCAAATCAGTTATAGTATTTCGATTATGAGCTGAAACACAAGATGGCATAAAAGAAGCACCCTTGCTCAATAAGCCTTTGACCCAACTTCCCACAAATGGTTTCTTCGGAGTTTCTTTCAGAGATGGATTCTGCAAAGACTTACTCGTTAGGGTTTGATAAGATGCTGCCATTTCTTTTTTCTTCAAATTTGGCATCAGTGATGTTACATGTTGTTCTGGTTTTAATTTTTCAGTTTTTGATGAAGTGTCCTTCCCTAGGGCAACTATACCCTCAATTTCTACTGGCTTTATTAACTGTATAGGATCAGTAGCATGACTATTATTTACAGGTTTAGCAATGACAGTATCTTCTGTGTTCAGTTGTTGTATTGGTTGCATGTTTGTATTTACAACTTGAGATGGAAAAGTTAAATCCACAAATTGGTCTTGGGTAAGTTCTTCCTTAGATGTAGCTGACACTGAAAAAGCCATCAGAGACTCCTGTGAACACAAAGCATTTGTTATTTTGACAACTTCTGCCTTTTCTGCCATGCATTTGTTTTCTAATGGGAGATCATCAGCAGTAACCAGTAATTCATCAAATGTAAAAGGCAAAATATCATTACTATCAACCAAATCTTTTGGACCCGAAAGTAAATGATCTCCATGAGCTACAGTTTCATCCTGTGAAAGAGTATTAGGAGCAACTGAGGTATTTGTGGGGTGAGTTCCTGAGGACATTTCAGCTGAGGCAGCATCTGGCGCAGAACACAATGCTGGAGATACTTGTTTTTCACCACCGAAAGTATGCTGATCATTAGTCTTTTTAAGCGGAAGGTATGAAGCAGCTTCATCTGCCTTTTCGGGTATTTTTCTTTCCCAAATAACAATATGTATCTCTGAGGCAGGAACTTCAAATTTCTCACGCCTTTCTGAACATGGACCTTTTAAGTCATCACATTCCAGCCAACCTCCTGAGTGATGGGGAAGAAGGTATGAAGTTAGACATTCAAAAACCACGACTCTGTGTTAAATTTCTTGTGGCCTTTTAAATTGCTGTTATCACTGAATATCCACCAAAGGAAAATGAAAGCATGGTTTTCTTCTTATGTTACCATTTTTCTCTACCAAATGTTAAAGTTCTTATTTGTAACATTAAGTTATGGAATAAGCATCAAGAAACTTGAAAAATAGGTAGTTTAATACTCCTTCCTAAAATACCCACAAAAATCAAGATAGAAGTATATTTAACTTTTGGTTCTTAAAACAGAGTATTACCTAAATTATCCAACACCCCCAAAACAGAATGTTATTGAATATATATGAATGTTCAAGATAAATAAAGCCTGTTATCACAAGTACTAAAATTTGTTTAGATTATTTTATTTCTGAACTTCTCTTTTCTCATTTCTCAAGTAGGAATAAGATGATGGATAACAAAGTAAAAGGTTACTCCCTGCCTGTACACCCTCACAAAAAAACCAAAACCAAAAAACCTCAAAACAAAACCATTCACTATGTAGTTTATGTGGACACACATTTTTTTTTTTAAAAGATTTATTTATTTGCGCATACAAGAACTGCGCTATAGGCCAGAGTTGTGGGGGTTGAGAGGATTCACCAGAGACAGAGCGGGTAACAGAACAGGCAGATTGACTGAAATACACTGCTGAGGGGAAGCAATGGGCGAGTCAGGAGAAGTCTGCTGCACCATGTGGGTCAGCTCCCTGGCCGGGGATGGAACTTGTGCTGCAGTGGCTGCAGAGAGCTTCATAGGTTGAGTCTTAACCCCTTGTGTCACCAGGGAGGTCCCTGGGTATACCTTTATAAAGACTACCTGAACCCACTACTTTCTATACCCATTAAAACTTTTGAGATGTTTTTGTTTGCCTATGTCAGTGGTTCATGCATCCGATTGAAATCTTAAACCCCAGAAACTGATGCATTGGTCTGGGTAGAACCAGGAAATTTTTATATGCTAACCTATGATTTTTATACGCTGTCAGGGTTAGAAACCATGCTCTACCTGAAGACGACTTTTCATTTTATGGGATGCAACAGAAAACTAAAACAAGTTGGTCTTTTAGTTTTTATGTTACTGAGAACAATTTCCCAAAAAATTCTGAGGCAGGTTAACACTTAAAGGTAATAATTACATTTAAACTCAAATAACATGAGTTTCAGTTTGTAAAGGGCTTTTATGACACATTGTGTATCCTTTCAAATCACCTCCAAGAGGAAAATACCAAATTTAAAAAAAAAATGTAAACAACAGAAAACAGAGACTGTCATAGTAACCCCTTGTTAGGGTTAAGTTAATCTTCCAAAAGAGAAAAAAAACTAAACTTTTAGTCTCTATACTTATTATCATAAAAGAAAAACATTTAAACACTTACCACCAGCATCTAAAATCCATGTTATAAAATGATTATTTGTTTGATACTGAATTACAGAAGTTATCTGATAATGGCAGTCTTCAAAACAAAATGAATAGCACCGCAAGTCATTATGAGGTAAGCCTTCTACAAAGTGCAACATGAATATGGAAGATACTCTGTGGGGAGAGAAAGGCAAGAAGTCAAACAAATTTAATATCATGTGTCTGGTTATACAAAAGATGGTCTGAAGCAAGTAAGTCACACATAATACTTTGATGGCTAACTGCACTAACTTTTCTGAGAACCTCCAGATGTGCACATTAATTAGAAATACTAAGAAGTATGTAACAGTAAACCCTTAGCAAAAGGGTATCATCGACAGTTGGAAGCTATCATGCAATAAGGCTCTGACACAGATCATTAAACAAAAATTGTTCTGTAAGCTGCAATGCTGCTTTGGCTTAAAGAAGATTTCTTGGTGACTATTTTGCAGAATCAAAGGAAGAAATCCAGACCTTCTAGAATTTTCTTTGGTGTCAAGTGCCCAAATTGACTGCTTTTGTTAGGTAGGGTAGGTAATAATGTAAAACAAAGTAACAAAGTTAAGAAATACACACAAAATTTTTTTTTTTAAAACACAAATTCTATTAATTTGGCCTATTTCTCTCAGTTATCTCAAGAAGTAGTGAGGAGCTAAAGTTTCTGCTTAGGGAAGTCTTAAATTGAGATGAAAATATAACATACTGATTGGCCAAGATATCCTTAATTTCAAAGATACATTTTATCATTACAGTAACAAACCCGCTTTTAATAACTAAAAATTAACAGCTTTCAGGATTTAAGAAAACTATTGATTATCTCTTTCTCCAATATTTAAACAGTGGCAAAACTTAACGTAGCCTATCAAAATTTATTCAGTTAAAATAAACTTGAATCAATGTTCAAAATGCAGATTCTTTAGACTGGGTTCTTTAACTTTTAAAGTATCCCTTCTTCATCATTCTGCTAGAGAAGTCTTCAAAATTTAAGTTCCTATAAATAAAAATTCCTACAAACTGTCCATAATGCTAAACTCTTACTTTATAAAAATCATACCTATTTCCCTGATTTGTCATTGATTGTAAAAGGTATACTATGAAAGAATATCACCAATTAACCTATATCATGCCATCAATTTTCAAATGTATTCCTGTTTCCCATATAGAAGGTCCTTGAATAACACTGTTCTATAACATTGATTAGGAAAAAAATGATAATCAATTCCCAGCCAGGGGCACTGTCCATGCAGCATTTTGAAGTCTGCACATTTTTCCTTAAGTCTTTGTGGGTCTTCTCTGGATACTCTGGTTTCCTTTCAAGCCCCAAGGATGTGCACGTTAAGTTCACTGGCATGTCTAAATTGTCCCCAGTCTGAGGGGGTGTGGGTGTGGGTATACCCTGCAATGGAAGGACATTCTGTCCAGGGATAGGACCCACCTTGTGCCCAGAGCTGCCAGGCAGGCTTTGGCTACCTGAGACCCTGAACTGGAATGAGTGGGTAGAAAAATGAATGAATAAATGTATGAATACAAATTAATATTTCATATTAGAGGCATTCTGGGTCTTTATTAAGAAGTTTGGTGATGTTTTTGTGACCAGAAATATGTCACAGGAAATCAACTCTTGTTTGTATCAGTCAGCCTATGGTAAAACTGGTTTCATTGTATGTTACTTCACTTAAAGTCAGTTTCTAAGAACATAGCAATGACTTAAGTGAAGATTACTGTACGTTAAATATTAAGAAAGAATCTTTGGGTCCTCCCAGGTGGTGCAGCGGTTGAGCGCTGGGCTGCAAACAAACAAATAAATAAATAAAACATGCCTCTATTAAAAAAAAAAAAAAAAGAATCTTTGAATCACTGTATATACAGGCTTTTGGAATTAGTGCTCTTTAATAATTCTCATGACATCATACAATACCTTTTCAATATTATCTTCTGAAGCTAGTTATTAAAACATCTTCTTATTGATCCCTATACTATGCACTCTCACTAGTGTTCCTGCCTTCTTTGTGCGAATTTACACATGGACTATTAAATAGGGAGCATGTCTTTTAGGGTCCCTGAGACTCCAGTGTCCCCAGTAGTCACAGTATTCTCCTACCCCTAATTTCAGCTTGTCTCATTTCCAACCTTTCAGGTGAGGATAGAACTTTATTCCTACTTTAGCAATAGATTTTGTTCTCGGGCTTCTTCCTGCCCTGTAATGTTACTTGAAGTGTTATTCGAAGATGATGCTCTGAGCTGAGGAAAGGAAGACAGACTTGCCTCAACCATAAGAAAACTGGATGGTATGTAAGTTAACAGAACTGGAACCAAAAGTCACAACAGATTCAAGCTAAAATCAATTTGCATTTATCACCTTAACATAGGACTGAACTACTATTGTAAGGATCTACCCTTAGGAAAGATAAAATAAAACAGGAAAGAGAAAGCAAGCACAAGGGAACTGTGCTAACCTCTGCTACCCAAAATATAGCAGGCAAACACTCTCACTTCTATCCCATGAAGAGCAGCACAGTCTTGTGCTAATGGCCTTAAGTTTTTTTATTGTTATCTCAAATAATGCAGTAATTAATATTTTCAAAAGTGAAAATGTAACCATGTGCATATATGTATTTCTGAAAGTGTATTAATATAGGTTTTAGGGAGAAAATAATCTGCAAATGTAATTTTTAAATCTCAATACACTTTTTTTATTTTTTTAAGATTTATTTTATTGATTTATGCATACAAGAACTGGGGTGCAGGCCTGAGGTGTGGGGGGTGAGAGGATTCATCAGATACAGAGTGGGGAGAACAGCCAGATCTAGGGAAATACACTGCTGAGGGGAGCAGCAGGCAAGATAGGAGAGGTCTGCTGTGCCATGTGGGTAGCTCCCTGGCCGGATATCAATCTCATGCTGCAGTGGCTGGCAATAAGCTTGGTACTGCTGAGGTTTAACCCCTGCACCACCAGAGAGGCCCAATCTCAATACACTTTAAACATATTACATCATATTTGAACTATTTCAGACTATGACAATAAATGAAAAATAGGAATAGAATCAGGTGTAATTCAAATAATTAGAACTGGTTCATATCAATTGTAAAAAGAAAGTACATCTTTAGAAAAATTCAACTGTTAGGGTTTATAAACTACATTCTTCAGAGAGAGTTCAAAGACTTAATAAATGTTAAAGGATTTTCTGCCAACAAAGATCATTTAAATTAAGAAACATAATTTTAACTACTTTATATAATGGTATTCCATGCAAAATTTCATAGGAAAAGGTGTTTACCTACTTAAAGAAGAGCCTCAAAATTATATGAGACACAATCAATCAATAAGCTTTATAAGCACAAAGCAAAACTGTCTTATTTTTCTTCCTACCACTTCACTATCCTTTACACATAGTTGTGTAAAAAGGAAAATTACTGCTAAAATTAAAGTTTAAATAAATAACTTATTCAAATGACAATCTAACATAGTAGATGACTGGACTCCTAAAGGAGATCTTGGCAGTAATAAAAGCTTTATTTCAAGTGTTTATGAAGTAAAATTAAATCAGGTTCTAACTTCTTGGTTCTCCGTATCACCATTCTCTGAATATAATTCCTTAACAACTTAACAAAAAGAAGCATATTGGAACCACGAAGTTATCATTCATCTGATTTATCAATGGACTCTTTTTCTCATGGGGCATATCAGAAATGTGAATTACTTGAGGTGAGATGTTTGGGGAATTTACAACACTATTAGTTTTTAAGAATGCCATGCAATTGAATTATTCATGATATCCTGATGGACCTACTTTTAAGCTATCCTTAAAAACTATAGACAACAAAGTGTCTAAATTCCATTAGGTGCCAACAAATCAAATTATACATTTCAAAGAAAAATATACAAAGGATTTTACAAAGACCTTGTCATTAAATATTTAAGTCAAATTTTACATACTAGTTCAATCTACTTTGAATACAGTAAGTGTACAAATTGGCCTACTAAAACTGGCCTACTAAAACTCAATACATTTCTTACTGAAGGTTTTTTTTAACCTAATGGGTATTGCCAGATCAGAGCAATGTATCTATGTATCTTTGATGTTCCAAGCAGTGTATCTATATAATTAAAAATTACACGTTATAATACAACCAATTAACAGACAAAATAGTGTGAGTTTATCTTCAATGCTGGGGGCTGAGAAAAACAAAGTATATACTACAAGTAAAATTATATATACCAAGACAACTGTAAAATGATAGACACCTCACACCTTGCTGCTCTTCTCACCTTCAAGAAAAAGTTTTTAAAAAATGAAAAGAAGTCCCATCAATGCTTAGATCTCAATGCATGCATACTAATCAGCCAAGACTGACTGTGAACTTCTGGTTAATGATATTTTCTCTTCTTCCCCACTCTGCCTTCCCATTCAAATGCAATCAAATGACAGTGAAGGAGAAAAAAGTTAGTAATCCAAAAGGACAAAGAAAAGGAAAGATGAAATAACAAATATTTAGAAGACAAAAAGCGAAATAAGCAATAATTTTGCAGAATGAAGTGATGACATTAGTGTTACAGAGACAGACATCAGTGTTACGGCATGCTGATTACAGCGTGTATGTCCCACTGAACACCTAATACTCAATATTTCTAGGCAAGAGATATTGAAGAATGGAGGTAGGATCCTAAGCTAAAAACTGGGATCATTAAGCAAAGTATGCATGATTTATTAGGAAAAGTAAAATTATAGAATAATACATAACCTGCATACTATTTGGCTGGAAAGGGGAATATATGTGTATTTACAATAATCTAAACAATGAGTACAGAAGAATGTAATCAAATTGGAAGGACAGGGAAAAGTTCAATAGTGAGGGGGTTCAGGTATTGGTGTAAGGGCCCCAATCCTCAATTACTAGAAAAGGCGAACACTGTATAATGATAGAACAAGCACAATCTTTTGAAATAAAGTAAATATACTGTAAAGGTTTAAAGCAATTGTCTGAAGGTCGGGTAGTCAGAGCACTGACTGTTCTTCTTTACTTTTAAATCCTTTGGCACTATTAGATTATAGTAGTTCCTGCTTATCCACAGAAGATACATTCCAAGACCCCCAGTGGATGTCTGAAACCATGCATAGTACCAAACTCTAGATACTCTGTTTTCCTAACACATATGTACCTATGATAAAGTATAATTTACAGACACACTAAAAGACTAACAGTAACAACTAACAAAATTACAACACTGTCCTGTAATGAAAGTTATGTGAAAATAGTCTTTCTCTCAAAATCTCATTGTACATAGTAATATTTCCTAACAGTGGTTGACTTAGGGCAACTAAAACTAAGAAAGAAAAACCTGAGATAAAGGGAGACTACCAAAATAAGAACTTATTCCTTGGATGAAAACCTTTAGAAAAGATTCTGAGGGGTCTCTTGGTACAGCCAAAGGCAACATAAAGGTTAATGTCACTGCTTCTCTAGTATACCAAATTATAAATCAAAATATTTCCTAAATATAGAAATAAGAGGGACTGAAAATGAATGTTAAAAAGGATATATGCATGTGAGTATATTAACAAAAGAGAGACAAACTGTCTAAAGCAGAAATGACCTGTGAGTTAAAAGATAAGGGGCTGCTAATACCAGGAAAGGTAATTCTAACCAGCCCTCCCATTGAGAACAAATAGAAAAGCTGGTAAAAACAACAATAAAAACACATCTGTTCAAGGGCAGCAGAAAGCTAACAAGAAGATGAAAATTAGCAAGCCAATGTGTAAGAGATGACAGAAATTCAGAGAGATAAGCCTGTGGCTCACCTTTGAATCATTTTACTTCTTAAAATTAGATTAAGGAAATCCCAGAATTCTAGTGACCCTAGGCACTTGAGAGAGGAGGAAAATTAAAGTTTAATATCCCTAAAGGCAAAAGGAGGAGAGACACTAGGGGAGTTGGTCAATCAATCACCCTGAGTCAGCTCTTCATTTTTTTCATTTGGGATTTTGCCTGGTACAGCTTGCTTACTGGCCAGAGTTCCTAATAAAAAGAGGCATTTTCACCATTCACAGACACATATTAATTCAAACTTCCAAAAAGGAGGTTGTAATTGTCACTTCCCATTCTATATATATTTAAAATAAAGGTAAATCCACTTTCATTTTGCTCTAAAAACAGTAAGGCAATTTTAACTCACTTTTCCAATTCCATTTTTCTTATTTGTGACTTATTGTTGCACTTATTACATGGACCAAAGTGGGCAGCATTAAGAGGGTGCCACTCGGAGATGACATTTGTAAAGGTGACCAGGCTCTTCATACACCTATAAAAAAAGACAATTTCACGTAAGTAAAATTCATCTGTATTAACTTAAATCAATGTCTAAAATTAAAAGCAATTTTTCATTTGTTTATTCATACTTTCCCATTTCCCCAAATCATATAGTAATTTGCCAATATTCCTCCCTAATCATGATAAATCTCTGATTATTCCCTACATTAACTACCTATAACTTTTCAGCTCTGAGATGAGGAAATGTTCTCTTGGGATTCCCAAGAGAAATAATAATGACATTGTGTGCTGGGTAGTTCTTGGTTATGGGGCACTGTCTTGGGCATCGTAAGACGGTGAGCATCAACTCGGGTTTCCAGCTGCAACCACCAGTACCTCCAGATATTGCCAAATGTCCCAAAGGGAACAAAAGAGACCCCAGTCAAGGAACCTGCTCTCAGGATTTTCAATTTATTAAGCATTTACCCCTTACTCAAATAATTCACTTCTGTCTATTATTGACAGACAAAAATAAAAAGGGGCATTTCCAAAAATATAAACAGGAATGCATACAACTTAGGATTTTCTTGATCCTTACAAAATTAGGACATTAGAATAAAGAATTTTCCTTTTACGGTTACACAAATTGTATATTTGCACTTTAGTCTAAATACTTGATAGCAATAGGCATCTAAAAAGATGATCTTTAAAAATGTACAATAGTAGTCAACTGTATTCACTTTAATTACCTAAACACACTAGCTTCTATTCCAAACAATAAAAAATACAGATAAACCACAAGAAAAGAAGTGACTGTTAAAAAAGACCAGTTCTCAGCTAAGTTAACATCAAAAGCAAAGCAGCATAAAGGTATCAACAAATGCATTCTTGACTGTATTTCTGCTAAATTCTTGGTTCTCAAAGATAATTGTTAAGGACACTTAATTTTAATTTATAAAAAGGAATTTGTCTCAGCAAGTAAGTGTTAATACTCCATATGACCTCAAACATTTTTGACCATTTACTCTGTGCAGAGCATGGTGCTGTGCTAAACACTTTCAAACACTCCTAAGTGGCAGCAACTGTTCTAATCCCCACTGTACAGATGAGGAAAGTAAAACAGAGTGCTTATCAGATGATAAATGAGAGACTTAAACGATCTGAATCCAGGAAGCCTCACTCCAAACACCCTGTTTTTAACTGCCTCTAGCTATACCTTCTAAACCAAGTAAAAGCTCTTAAAATGGCACTAAAATCAACAAGCACTAAAACACCAAATTTGCTGCACATTCTGTCAGGTTAAGTAGAAGTTTTAAACTATATTAAAATGCAGTCAGTGAAATGTCAATTCATTTTATCTTTTTCTCTTACTACTTTTAATTTTAGAAAAAAGAATTTTAAAAAAGCTTTCCTTCAAGCATTGGAGAGCTCTTCTCTAGATGCCTCCAAACTACATTTATCACCCTGTATTCAAAGTAACTTAAAACAGCCAACAGATCAAATTCATTACTAAGTCACTGGCTCTGTATTATGTGTTATATATGTTAACTTCCTTATTAAATAGTCCGACTGTGGCCAGAATAAAGATTATTTCCAAGAGCTGCTGTCACACAGAATATAGTCAATGAAAAGCTGTCAAACAAACTGAGACATGGATTTTTAGCTAAGTTATAATTAAGCTCATTTTAATCAAGCTTATTTATATTATTTAAAATCCAGGAGGTGATTAGGGAATATACCATAGTAAGCAAGAGTCTTAGAGGCCAAAAAACCTAAGTCTGAATCTTGACTCTGTCACTTACTAGTTGAGTCACCCTGGGGAATCTATTTAACCCCTTTCAAACTTGATTCCAGGTTTGTCAAATGAATAGATATCAACAGAAGACTAGAAAACAGGTGTTTTCATATTCACCTTAAGTAAAATTGCTTAAGTTTTAGGTATGAGTGAAACACTTACTCTGTTCTAATACTTTTGAACTAACTGGTAAAAAAAAAAGGTTTCTGGATCTGTTGCCTGCATTCCCTAGAGCTTTCTTCTCAGACTTGAATCTATTCGGTCCATAAATACTTAAAAATAATCTCATGTTTAAGACAATGAATATCAAAGTAACATTTTTCTCTTATTTTTATTTAATAGATTTGAAAAAACGACATATTTTAATTTACTACCTGGTGAGTTTTAAGACAGAGGAAAGGATTTATTTCTATTACAGTAACTTGAATAAATAACCAACAAAGGCACTGCAGTAATCTTTTTAACTGCCATTCAACAATTTTTTGAGATATGGACAAAGTAAGGATATCACATTTGATGAAAACTTTCTGTCCTTGACTCCTCTTTTAAAACCTAATTTCTCTCACTATGTGGCAACTAAAGAAACCTGCAACTTCTTTCTTCTCCAAGCTTCCCTCCCAAAAACCAATCTCAAGGCTTGTGTACAACATGGCCCCACATGACCCCTCTGACCCTCACCTAGAGGCAACAGAGAAGTTGAAAGCAAGACTGAGACAGTTCACATGTATGAGGATTCTGGTGGTGGCTGATTTTTCATGGGACTAAGGGAAGGAATAGGGAAGTATAAATTACCCCTGTCTGACTCCAGAAGCCTAAAACCAGCTTTCATGATATTAAAATCATGCACAAAAATTCCAGTCTCTAATAGAGAAAGAAGAAAACAGAGTTTCAAGAAATTCTGAGAGGTATTCTTACTTGGCAGGAAACCCAGAGGGGAGAGAGGAGGAAAAGTGCTACTTTTCACAGTTGTCCCCACTTCCCATGAGAGAATTTCTTAAGAACCTCCACTAGTCATCTAATCGACTATGGGTTTTTGACTTGGCAGTTTAAGATCGCAAGCAAATTGCATTTTCTGACACTCAAATTTTTCCTCTAAACCTTAATGGCAGAGAGACTATAAGACATGGTAGGGAAGTTTATCAAGAGTAGAAGGAACCAGGGTCTCCCTGGTGGCACAAGGGGTTAAGTCTCAGCACTTTGAAGCTATCAGCAGTCACTGCAGCACAGTTCTATCCCCAGCCAGGGAGCTGACCCACATGGTACAGCAGACCTTTCCTGTCTCACCAGCTGCTCCCCTCAGCAGGTGTATTTCAGTCAATCAGCCTGTTCTGCTCCCTACTCTGTCTCTGGTGAATCCTCTCACCCCCCACACCTCTGGTCTATATTCCAGTTGTTGTATATATAAATAAAAATAAATCTTAAAAAAAAAAAAAAAAAGAGTAGAAGGAGCCAGGGACAGAGCAGTGCTACAAATGGAGTCAAGATTCATTCAAATTTTATTTTTCAAAATCACTTTCAATAGAATGAATCTATTTTTAAAATAGAAAAACTGACCTGTTTTGATACTTGTGTCCACACTGAGAACATTCAAAGTTCCAAGAAAAAGAATACATGAAGAGCTTTTCTATATGGGGTTCTATTTTTAAGAGCAGGGGAAATGCAAACACAGGGCTTTCCATATCACCTTCAAAAAAACAAAAAGGAAATTACTGTTCAGAATTAACCGAAGAAAGTTAACTAACACAAATTATAAATTGTTGTCATAATAAAAATAATAAAAATTCATAATATGAATATATGTGAATTTGTGTGTGTGTGTGTATACACACATATATATGACAGAGTAAGCTAATCATAGTTGAACGAAAAGTTTTTAAAGCATTTTTCTAAAAATGTCCATGATAAAGATTTAATTATCATTTCAATCTCATCACTTTTCTTGGGCAACATTTATGAAAACTTCTTAACACAAACAATACAAAAGACTCATACTTTTCAGATTTTAGCTTTTCTCGGGAAAAAAAGTTTCCTTAGGACTATAATAGATCTATATTATTATAAAAAGTAAAGAAAAATATGTAAATGGTTTGCTATAGATACTAAAAATAATACAACTGGCAAAGAACTGTCGAGTAATTTCAGAGTTGGAAAAAGCCCTTAAAATGTCATTTATATTCTGACTCTTGTCCTACATGTGGAGAGAGCAGGACACAAACAGAACAGCCTCAAATCTCCCAATTCTTCATTTACTAGTCTACTCAATATTTTAACAAACTTCAGCTTCAATTTAGAGAAGGTTGTTCTGTTTGGTGTCATTAAAACAAAAACTGAACCATGAATGCAGGTTTCCAATTTTCAGATTAGCAAGGAAGTTAAAGAGGAAGATTTACATTCTCTTCCTTCTTTCATTTATTTTCCCACTGGTTTCTTTCCTTCCCATCCTCAGAGGAGCTTAGATGTTGCCTGAGGAGAGTCTGAGCTCTTTTAGCGCCCCCTTCTCTGAGACACTCATTTCCATGGTCCAGTGCCTGGCCTGGACCCAGAGTGCCTGGAACACTGCCAGGAGGAGTCACCTTGGCAGGACCAAAAGGCAGAACATTTGGTATTACTGCCTAAGCATATTCTATAAATATCAGTAGTTAAAAAGGTTATGTTAATAGTCACCTTTGCAATACAGTCCCACTGCCATTTTTATACAAAAATATAAATTCAAAACATTTTATAAATAAAACACAAATCAATCTCCTAAAAATGAACATACGCAACATCATACGCGTAAATGATCCTTAATAAAACACAAATTTGTAATTAGTTATCAGCCTTTAAATGCTTGCTCTATTATAACAAGATATTAGTTTAAAAAGTAAGTAATTTGCATTTTATGACAACATAGAAACTTCAGTTCTAAAAATAAAGTTTTCAATGAATCAAAATATCATGAAAGAGCTCAAAACACACTGTTTACAGGATTACAAATCATTTTGAGCTAATATATGTAGCTCCTAAATTGATCTTATTTTCCCTTTGATTATAGATTTTATGGGTATGAAGTACTAAGCACCCTAATAGAAAGCATGCAATACCAATGCCCAATTTCAATTTTTATAACTTCCTGCTTAAAAGTGGTTTCTTTACCACTAGTGTCTTCATCACAACTTCCCACCCCAACTCCTTACACAGACACCTACTTTGCGTATTTCCCCCTAAAACACCTTCACTTTGTGAAGATGCAAACCTTTCAGTGACACTTTTTATCTAGTGGTTTGATTTTTCTCTTCTGTTAATTGCTCATTAATGCACTCTGAACTTTTTTTTTTTTTTTTTTTTGTATGAGCTGGGTTTTTTTGTTTGCTTGTTTTGGTTTTGTCTTTTAAATGATGTACATCAGTTCTTTATAAGATATCCTGGAATTAATTCTTCTATCTTTGCCTAGAGATTTTAAGCTTTAATGTAGTCACATCAAACAATCTTTCTTTTCCCTATCTTATTTAAAAAATTCCTCCCCACGCTGACTAATATATTCACCTATATTTTCTTCCAAAGTCTTAGAATTTTGCTCTTCATATTTAAATCTAAGAGTATACTGAAGCTTCTTTCTAATTATGGTGTTAGACAGGGATCTAATTTCCCCCCCATATCAGAAGCCAACTATCCTTGCACCCTTCACAGAACAGCCTTCTCTTTCGCCACTTATCTGCATCACCTACCACCTCGATCATGGTGTGGAGTAACCTAAGGTGGAGGGTTCTGATCTAGATTCTATTTTGTTCTACTATGTCTATCTATCTTTACCTTGGTACACCACACTCAAAGACTAAATTACTCTCTAACTTGCATGTTTAAATAAGTAGAAATCGTAAGAATATTAGTTTTTCTTCCCCTTTTAAAAAAAAAGACAAAGAAGAGAAATAAAACACCAAATTGACATCAGTAGTTACCTTTCTGGTGAGGTAAGGAAGAATTTGGGAATGAGTATAAATGGGGATTTCAGTTGTATTTGTAATGTTATATATCTGAAACTTCCTGGGAGGGGGTGAATAATGGATAGTTTAAATGTGCTTTTAAATAACAATAATCAAAATGATGAAGAAGTTAATGTTAAAAATTTAACCAATATTCAGGGTCAGTACAGATTCTACTTCTCTTTCCTTAGTACTTTAAAATACATGTTAATTTTCAGAATGATGACACATATATTACAAGATTTTAAAGCGTTCTCTGAAGCATAGGTAAGATTTCACTAGTAAGTCCTTAAGCTCTAAAACAGCACCTATCACTGCTGAGTAGTATCAACACAAGCAAAAGGGATTTTATTGTATTAGAAAAGCTTTGTGCTTACCCAAAATAATTTTTAAAAATCTCTTCTCTGTTACACAGAAAAGGTACAATCTTGTTCCAAATATAATTATCAGGGATAAGATAGGTGGTGGTTCAGACTGCAGAAGAAACCACTCTTTAATTCACTAGGAACTAAAATAGGGACCCTGAAAAAAATCTCAGATCACTTGAGAAGGGAAATGATAACTGTGAAATGCAATGTGAGAGCCCCACTATATAATAACGGTATTATTATATAGAAAGTTAATATAAGGATAAAGGAAAATAGACAAAAACATAGCCCTTGAGAGAAAAAAAAATAACTACTGTCCCCTTTTTAGAGTACTAGCAAAATTTAGAAAGACTGGGTGACTCTAGCACCCCTGTTGCTCCACTCTTCTTCCAGAGTCCAAAAGCCAACGCAGAAGGCAAAGGAAATCTCATTCCTGTGTCACTTTTAATGATGAGAGCTTTCCCCAAAGAGCTTCACTATATTTCTCCTCCAATGCCACTGGCGAAAACTATTCCATACGTAAACCCATCAGTGGTAGAAGCAGAATTACCAAGGTTGTTTTAGACCAGAGATTTTGTACATACATAAGAATCACATGGGGTTTCTGAAAATTACTGATACCTGAGCTCTATCTTTGAGATTATTACTATTTAATGGGTCCCCTTACTTTTAAATTTCACAGGGGCTTTTGAATACACAACCAAGGATGAAAATTCGGGATAATTAAGTCTACTGGGAAAAATATGAGAAAAGCAGCCAGTGATATACCCCTTAGATAGTCACCTCGTTCTAAGACTGTATTCCCTCTCAAGGGGTGAAGCACATGCCCACATTATTTATATGGAAAAGCTCTGTCCACCAGTCATTTAACCACTATTAAGTTCCTAAACGAAACCACTCAGATTGTCTCCCCTAAAATCTGATCATCTGAAGTGATAAAACAATATTGTAATTCCTTATAATGTAAGTATTTCTTTAGATGAGTAATAAATTACACAAATTACTTACCTAATGTGCATCGAAGATGAGGCTGAAGCCTAATAAAAACTTCACTTCTTACTTCATTCAGAGAGGTCTCTATCTTTGCAATTAAATCTTTAGTAAGATTTTTACAATCTCCATCTAAAAATAAAATACAGAAAATTATCAGTCATCACCAAAATGAGTTATCTGAGCCAATAAACTGTGCAGAGTCAAAATGGAGAACACAAAATTTCCTTAATTCTTTCTCTTCTCTGCAGTATACCATATATTCCCCTAAATGCTGGCTAAAAGCACAATATTGCTTACTGCCTGGCAAAATCTCATTGAGAACCTTTCTCATTCAAACAACCATAGGCCTAGTAAAAGAGCTAAACTTACAGATATTTTGCCTATTGCTGAAACAGCTGAAACTCTTTGAACATCTATGCTCAAGATTGTGCCTGAGACAACCATCCATCTAACCATTTATTCCTCTTTGTGTAACTTTTTTTTTTTTAAGATTTATTTATTATTTATATAAGCACTGGGTACAGTCAGAAGCACGGGAGGGTGAGAGAATTCACCAGAGACAGAGCAGGGAGCAGAACAGGCAGACTGATGAAGTACACCGCTGAGGGGAGCAGTGGGTGGCAGGAGAGGTCTGCGCACCATGTGGGACCCTCACCTGGTGGCCAGGGATCGAACCGGCACTGCAGAAGCTGCGGGCAGCTTCACAACCCAGCGCTCAACTGCTGTGCCACCGGGGAGGCCCACTTCTTTGTATAACTTTTATTGAACATAGCTATATAGACCACAGGAACTAGATCACAGGAAGAAATAAATTTATAAGAAGTCTTAAACTTCACAGTTATTTCCCAAACTCTCAATATGTTTTCCTCCATATCTTTAGAGAGATGAGGAAGGGTCTTCAATAACATCATGAACTAACACAAATCCATATTCTGCTTTGTTTCACCAAAATTTGTTTCATAAAAACAAATCTGCATGACTCCGTTAGCTATCACCTTCCAAATGAATCATAGTTCTACCTACCTACTACCCCCTCTTGCTGAATATTTCAGCATATTTCAGAATATTTCAAGACTATAAATATTATTAGAAACATCTTAGGGTCCATATCTATGTTTCTGATCATTTCTTTTAATTGAAAGTCCTCAAGGTGGAATTACAGTGCCAAAAAACTATCCACAGTTACTACAAGAAATATTTTGCATAGAAACTTCCAGATGCATATTACTCTAGTTATTCTTACGCTCAATTCTTTTACAAATAAACCATTAATACAGCCTGATCACACTCAGTTTATTATATGCTTCACTATGAAAAATTTGAATTTTCCTAAAATATGAAGTAAGCACCAATCAGAATTTCTATTTAACCAGGCCAAAAAGAGACAAAACTGAAACTTCAAAGTAATGCAGCAATTGTAAGACTCAAAAAACCACAATTATTCTATAAATAAATAAGAAAAAATAAAAAATCAAAACTAAGTCCACTATTCAAGTCAAAATTTGAATGAGAGGTATGTTCTGCAATAATCAATTGTACAACTGTGACGTACACAAAAATGCTGGTAAGAAGCTGAATTTAAAAAATTTGTAATTTGAGGCCTTCCCTGTGGTGCAGCAGTTGAGCGCTGGGCTGCGAAGCTGCCTGCAGCCTCTGCAGCACAGGTTCGATCCCCGGCCCTGGGTGAGGGTCCTACATGGTGCGCAGACCTCTTCTGCTGCACCCACTGCTCTCCTCAGCAGTGTATTTCGTCAGTCTGCCTGTTCTGTTCCCCCTCTGGCTCTGGTGGATTCTCTCACCCTCCCACACTTCTGGCTGTACCCAGTGCTTGTATAAATAAATAAATAAATAAATCTTTAAAAAAATAAAATAAAAAAAATGTAATTCAATTTTTTAAAAATTCAAATCTCAAAAAAAAAATTAAACAGAAGCAAAATATCTAATAAAACCATAACTTTAACATGTTTACACGTGTAAAATTAAGAATGCTCTGGAATACTTTCTTCTACAAAAAAAATGGAATTATATGTTTGTACCAACTTTCAAGAAAGCTGTTCCCTCTAGGTTATCATCAGCAGTGGATTCAAAATATATATGGCTATTCTGTCATGGTGTTTGTCTATTCATAATAGCAAAAAATGGCAAGCAGCCTAAACACTCAACAATGGGGGAAAAAGCATACAGAATATATGTAAAAGATAGCACAATCAAAATCATGTTAATATAAGGAAAGGATTTTGTTTTGTAAGAAACAGCAAGACCTAAGAAGCCCTATTAATTAAAATATTGTGGTACTGATACAGAAATAGAAAAATGGTCCTCACATGGAAAACAACATGACCACAGTCAAATTGAATAAAGTAAGAATTCTTATACCACCCAGTAGTAAGACCCCAAAAGCTCTGATGATTAAAATAGTGTGGTACTGATGCAGGGATAAAGCAACCATGAGAGCAAACGTGAAGAAGTGCACACACATACAGAATATTGTATAAAAAAGGTGGGATGGCAGATCAACTAAGAAAAAAAAAAAGGAGCTAGAAAAAGCGGTCATGCAAAGGGTGGAAAAAATGCATCCTTATCTCACACCATACATATAAAATTAACTCCAGCTGAATTAAGAATTTAGATGCCAAAAGCAAACCTTGCTAACTCTTCAGTGACAATAGCAGCAAATGAGTTTCTGATCTTGGGGAAAGAAAAGATTTCTGTTAACAGCTACAAAAAGGGTAATTTGTATACATCAAAAGTTATGTTTAAAAGATAAAAACATAAGATACAAATTGGGAGACTTAGTGACACACATATGATGTAAAAGTAGCAATGAAGACAAAAAAACTCATACAAGTTAAGAAAATGATAATCAACAGAATAAATAGGGATACGACACAAGCACTTCACAGAGGAGGGAACATGTGGTTAATCTACACATGAAAAGTTCTTAATCTGGGAAACCTAATCATGACCAATCATTTTACATCATTTAAATAGCTAAAATATCCAACAGTGAAAATACTGAAGGGAGAATATATGGATCAGGAAGATCTGTCATACATTGTTTGGGACTATTGACTAGTATGACCACTTTGGAAAACAATTTGCCATTATCTTGTGAATCTGAGCACAGATTTGGCAATCCTATTCCTATGGCACATTCTAGGGAAACTCTTAAATCCAGGAAATCTGACTAAGAACAGTCATAACAGCAGTATAATGCAAAAAAAAAAAAAAAAAAGACAGGTGAATGAATACGAGTATTTACAAAATGGAAATATTTAGCAATGAAAATCAAAAAATCACAAATACAAGGAGTTAAGGAGTTTCCCAGATAAATCTTTATGAAAAAAAAAAATAAAGGACCCAGAAGACATTCTGTACAATTTCCTTAACAACTTCAAAACAAACTAAATTAGGGATATACAGGTAAGAATGAATGGTAAAACATTTCAGGATAAAGACTGCTTTTGCAGGAAGGTGGAAGATGGGATGGGGAGAAACACAGAAATAAAAGTAGAGAATATTTTAATTTTTCCTGGGTTGGAAGTGGGCCCAGGGGTATCCTATTTTATAGAAAATAAAACAAAAAATATACTCTTCATTGTGAAAAGAAATATTTTTGAGGGGGAGTGTAGGATTATGATAAAATTGTATTTACTTCTTTATTCTGCTTTACAATAATTTAAAACTTAAAATTTTACTTTGATGGACACTATGATGACCACCAATGCCTGCCAACAGCATCTGTATTCTTTGCTCTGGGTTTTTTAAAGATTGCCTTTGTTCAGTCATGGTAATACAAGTGGTGTTACCTCAGGAGTCGTGACAATATCCCTGTGGTCATTGCTGCCAGGTTTCTACATAAAACAAAAGCTACTGATGACATCTTTTTCATGCTGGGAGACAAAATTCAACATTATTCTCCTTTAAAATATATAAAGAAATAAAATTTTACCAACCTTTACTTCCATCCAAATGATTAGTGTGCAGAAGTTTATTGGCTTCATTATACTTTGTAAATAACTGCCAGAACACAGACTCCTCTTCAGTACACAGATCAGTCACAGTGCTTTTTAATCCTTCTAAGTGCACCAATACGGACAAGATACAGTCTAACCAACAGAGAGCATAAGCATTTTTCCATTGGGGATATAAAGTCTGGCAAGATGATGTGCTTTCCTGTGGCATTTCTCGTTCAGACATGCATCCCTCATTTTGAGGCGAAGTCCCTCCAGTTCTAGAGACATTAACGATAGTAGGGGTTTCTTCAGCAGCTGTGTCAAGAGTATCATCTTCCAAAGTCTCATTCTGTCCCATGAAATCAGCTGTCCCAATAGATTTCTGCTGATCACTGTGTAGTAAGTCAGGTAAATATGATGAGGTTTTATCATATACTTCTTCATATTGTTTGCTATTCAAGACTTGCTCACCATCAATATCAGTATGATTTTTAGTCTTTTTGGAATTTGCCAAAAGAGGTGAATCTTTATAGTTGGTTTCCAAGAGCTTTCTTTTTTGAGGTTTATTTGGAATGTGACAATCTTCCAAATCAGGAGAAATTAAATTAAGAGACTTAGAACACAAAGGATAGATGCACTAGAAAGAAAAAACAAAATGATTAAAAAAGAAAACAATCCACAAAAATTCAAATAAGATCAAAGTTTACTTCTATGTCATGAAAAACACACATAAAATTTTAGCATTAATTTGACATGAAAGGGTATAACATTTTAACATTAATTTGATATCAATCTAACATTAATTACCATCAATTTAAATCTGAAGGAACTTAGGGATAACTATTTAAAAAAATTTGATCCCCAAAAGAAAAGTTTTCCCTAGTAAATATAAATAATCAAGGACTTAATCTTCACTACCTGGAGTAAGCTAAGAAGGAAAAATTACCTATTTTTGTTTTAATAAAATGAATTTAAGAATTTCAATAATTTAAAAAACATTCTATGACGAATCTGTTAGTCTTTTGGGGACTTATACACTCTATAACATAAAAAATTAGAACAGCATTTCCAAATCTAAAAAGTTGCAATTTCTGTGTTTCTAATCTTGAAACTGAATATTTACCTGAGAGCTTATCAGCATATCAACTTTAAATCCTAACGAGGTCTAAGAGTCAGATCGGTTGAATTTTAACTATTTTTTTAAGAGAGAAGCGCAGTAGGGTGAGAGGATTCACCAGAGCCAGAGCGGGAAACAGAACAGGCAGACTGACGAAATACACTGCTGAGGGGAGCAGCGGGCACAGCAGGAGAGGTCTGCATGCCATGTGGGACCCTCGCCCAGTGGCCGGGGATCGAACAGGCGCTGCAGAGGCTGCGGGCAGCTTAGAAGCCCAGGGCTCAACCGCTGCACCACCAGGGGAGGCCCAGATCGATTGAATTTTAAAGACTTCATCAAATCTCTCTGTGCATTAATACAATTTCAGCCAAACATCAAAAGTGTAAACAAATCACTAAAATAATCAGTGAATTTTTCTTAAGTCTGAAAACTAGCAAAATATTTTATAAGGGATTTATATACTATGTACCCTCATTTAAAATATGCCTTCTCTACACAAGTATAATAGACTGCTGTATGTGGCCTCCAGTGAACCAAAGAATTACACTTGGTATCCATGTGTTGCAATGGTCAGCTTTCCCCACCATCACAAGTCTGGGCGTGGCCATGTGAATGGCTCTTATAGGACATCAGCAAGCTCGAAGAATGTGGAAGTCTGTAATTCCTGGACTTGTCCTAATGGAGTCCTCTAGAACTCTCCTTAGTCCCAGCCATCATACAGTCCAGTTAGCCTTATCGAGAGACACTCATGGAAAAGAGCTGAGATCCTGGATGAATACCCAAGCTGAGCTCTCAGTGAGTACCAACTGCCAGGCATGCAGACATTTCAGTTGTCTCAGCCAACAGCATGTGAAGTATAAGAATTGCCCTGGTCAATCCACAGAGTAATAAGCCATGAAGTATTTTAAGTCACAAAGTCTTAAGGTAATTTGTTTCACAGTAATAAATGAAACACATTTAAAATAGTTTCTTCTTTACAAATGAATACTATATTCTGCACTTAAGAAATTCTGTTACCAACTAGTTGTGCAGTCATCAATTAACAACTTGCTTCTCAGCTTTGTACACCTTGAGATTATTTCCCAAATCCTACCATATGTCAGAAAACCAAGAACACTTTAAAATCAACAGCAGTAATTATGTATTTAGTGACTGAAAGGCACATATCCAAAAATTTTTTAAAGCTGGACCCATGTTCACTGCAGCATGATTCACATTAGCGAAGAAGCAGCAGCAATCCAAATGTTTGTGAATGGACAGAGGCACTAAGTTTTTAAAATTTAAAAAATTTGTTAAGACACACACAATGCCTCATCACCTCAGTCCCTACTTGCTTGCTTGCTTCCCTGGAATATTTCAACAGCTTTTCAACTAGATGCCCCTACTACCGTTCCTCATTTTAGTCAGAGAAAAAGCCAGGAGATCTTAAAATAGCCTATAAGACGCTATTTGGTACATCCCTCTCCCCATTATTTTCTGACCCATCATATCATGCTACCTCGCTTATTCAGACCCATTTCTGCTGGCTTCCTTGCAGTAGCAACAAAATTAATAGCCAGACTCCAGGGTCTGGCCGGACTCCAGGGTCTTGTACCTGCTATTCTCCCTGACTAGGATATTCGATCCTCAAATGTCCTCATGGCTTCTTTTTCTTCATCCCTTTCAAATCTTTGCTCAAATGTCACCTTCTCAACAAAGATTTCCTTCAGCATTCTAATTAAAATTGTGAACTTCCCATTCCCTGACACTTTAGTACCTGTAGTATTATTTTTCTCCATAGCATTCTTTATCACCTCACACACAAGAAAATATACTGTTTTCTTTCCTATTCCAACATAACCTTCTTGAAGGGAAAAATTGTTTTATTCATGGTATCCCAGCACCTGAAGTTCTAACAAGTGACATTCAAAGAAAATTTACAGAATACATACAAAAAGAAATTTATTTCTATTTGTAAGAATGTCTCAGATTTCCTTCAGGTTATGGCCAGCATTAAGTATTTCTCACCAACAGCGTGGTTTGGTCTAATGTTTTCCAAATTTGTGACTCAAAAGTCATAAAACTATAGATTGCTAGGTCAACTCCACTGAATCAAAATCTGGGGGTGATGCCCACACATTTTTATAAAGCATTCTTAGTGATTCTGCCAGTTTACCTAAAACAAAATGTGACTGAAGTTAGAAGACTATCTTCTAAAGATTTATTTATTTATTTACACAAGCACTGGGTACAGTCAGAAGCGTGGGAGGGTGAGAGAATTCACCAGAGCCAGAGCGGGGTGCAGAACACGTAGAAGGACTGAAGTACACTGCTGAGGGGAGCAGCAGGCGCAGCAGGAGAGGTCTGTCGCGCCATCACAGCCCAGCGCTCAACCACTGTGCCACCAGGGGAGGCCCAGAAGACTATATTCTAATTACAGATCTGCCACTTTACAAAGATCTTATATTCCTAACACCTCTACATCTGTTTTCTTATTTGTAAAATGGGAAGGCCTATCTTGCATATATACATATATATATGAGATAGTCTCATTGTCAAGTAAAATAAAAATCTAGATTATGTGGTTTAATGAGCTCCCATATAAAAGTTGTACCAGTGGGAACAAATACTAATTAATTCTAAAAGATAATTAGAACCTTAAGCATGCAATATTTAGAAAATAACTTATCTAGTAAGTCTCAAAGTTAATAAACCAAAGAGATCTGAATACCTACTATATACCAACAGGCAACAAGGACCTCCACGGGGTTAAAAAAAAAATCTTGAAATGCATTTTCTCCTCTCATAAGTATAATGCTAATAAAAATAAACATCTCCATGCACTAACTCAGGAGACCAGGTAGAAAAATAACAAAATATTTTAAATTGTATACCAGATAGGCCTAGAAACTCTGATTACATATTAAAAATGCACAGCCTAAAAAGTACAAAATGAGTGCAGATTTAAACAGTGAAAAAAAGAAAACTAAAACCTTGACACTATTAAGAAAAATTATTTACCTGCAAATCCTCACACAAAAAGATGGATTCTTGAAAACTAATTCGATAAGTCTTTAAGGCTTTTAACTTTCCCTTCTCTCTACAAGCAGGGCAATACCCATCTGATGGAACTTTAGCTGAATCAGAATTCTAAAAGAGAAAGAAAGCAAATTAAAATACAGACATTACTAGGTTGTATCAAATTACAAAAAGTTAAGTGGAAAGCAACCAGATAAAAATTACAATTTTCATCTAGGAGTGTCCTGGCAAGATATGGCAAATAAAAGAAATGCATATGTTTTAAATATAGTTTAAACATGGCAAATAAAGAAATGCATATGTTTTAAATATAGTTCTTATTCCAAAAATAATATAAAGTTTAAAACTTAAAATTTTAACTGTTAAGAATAGCATCAGTTTTATTTGCAAAGGAAAAAGGAATGTCAACAGCCAGGGGAAAAGTACGCTCCAAATTTTCAAAGAATAGTAAATTATAAGGTTCATGTTTTATTTCTACATTCACATATCAATTAAACAGAGGTAAACACATTAAAACAATCTTTCGCCATTACTATAAGATTTCCGTGGAAGATACACTTTTTTAAAAGTTAGTTGGTAAAATTAAAATCAAATTCAAGTCTCAAAATAGGAGGAAAAAACCCCCAACTTTGCACTGAGGCAAAAAATAAGTTCACTAACTTTTCCCAAATACCCCACCATGTGGAGTGAAGATACCCCTATATCAGTCCCTGGTCCAATCACTGGCAAACCATTTCCAATCTTCGGGGAATCCATCATTCCGAGTCATTGGCTAATTTATGTCACTTGAAACATGTCAATATCACTAAGGATTTTTCAATGAACCCTGAAAAAAAAAAGGTCAATAGACAATAAATAAAAATCCTATTAAAAGAGCTATACTACTTTATAAGATGTATATATATATTAAATATTTTGAGAACTATAGATCCTTAAATAAACTTTCTGAAATTGTAATCTTGAAGTGAAAACAAATTACCTACATTTATTTATAACTCTAGCAACTGTAGGGAGAAAGCAGAAACTGGTAACGTGACCAGTTTTCATAAAGACTCAAATGTAAGCAAATTTATCAAATTTCATAATACAGGTGATTATTTGAAGCAAACTACATTGACCAGAATTTGAATACCTAAGTGAGTCTATGCACAATTTGAAACAAGTATGCCAGCATCATACTAAGAAAATTACTTTAAAAACCCCAAGTCCATTGAGATTTTTGACTATTATTTGACAAGGGCAAAAGAACTCCACAAATTCCCATTGTTTTCAATCACCCATAGTATGTCACCAAATGAGAATGTTACTTTTTAAAAATTGCCAACAAAATATTATTTTATATTTCTAAAGAAGATAAGATCCAAGACCCCCAAGGAATGCCTGAAACTGAGGATATAATCTCTTAATGCTTAATTTACAAACTATCATAGATATATGTATCATAGATAAAGTATACCAAATGCTATACTTTGTTTCTTTCTATACACACATATCTATGATAGTTTATAAATTAGGCACTAAGAGATTAGTAATAATGAAAATAAAATAGAACAACTATAACAATATGCTGTGATAACTTATATAAATGTGATGTTTCTTTCTCAAAACACCTATTGTATGTAGTAATTTCATATGGAAGTTGACCATAGGTAACTTGAAACCTCAGAAATTATGGACGGTGATGGGAAGGGGGTGAGGGAGCAGCCTTTCCAGAATCTAACTAGTTAAGAAAGAAAAAAGGGATAAAAAGAAACTTGTAAACCTAAGCAGATTCCGTGGCCATGATTTACTAAGGAATGGGAATATCGCTCCTCAAATATTAGACATGTGAGGAGATAAACTGATGTTTTTTCCAATTGTTTTACATTTAACACATGGAAAGTTTTTGAAAACTAGGAGATCTTTGCTTATGTCTTCCTTTTTTTGTTTTTTTTCCCCTCCAAATTTTAATGTTAGAATTCATAATATAAATAAATTATAGATGGCAGCTACATAAATTCTAAGCTCAGGAATATAATAGAAACTAGCCCAAAATGTTTTCCAAGATGTCAGGATCTAAGACAATTTAATGATTTAATTTAAAACATACATACCTTTAAAATTGTACTGTTGGGTATTAATACTCTTTATTCTATATTTCAATGTGTTTACTAATCAGAATTAGCACATGATCTTATCTTCAACAAGAAAAAGTAACTGATCTGGACTCATTAGGTTCTATGACTAATGTTTAAAAAAAATGCCTTGTTTGCAGTAAAAGTTTAAATAAATGAGATAGGAAAATCTAGCAAATATTAAACCTCTCAGATTTTTTGGTAACTTAACACTTTAGAAGGGGTTAAGTTAAACAGGGTAAATTTTTAAAACAAGATTATTTCAGGCAATTTTAGATAAACTGGGAGGTTTTGTAAGGGCTCCTAAGATACCCCATTAAACTGTTGTCCTTGTGGAAAAGGATAATAAAACAAATTGGGCCAATATGGGTATAGTGAAACTTCATGGGAAGCACTGTCATAAGCAAAATGTTAAACCTTTTTCAGCATGTATGTAAACTGTATTCTAAAATATGTGAAACTTCTTAAAGTCTAATGTGTTCTGGTAAACCCTGGTTATTAAAATATATGTGACAAAACTGAGCAAATATCCTGTATTATAACTGCATATTAATTAGGATGATTTTAAAGGTTTTCTGACCATTGATGGAAGTTATTTAGTCTTCTTTGTATTTGGAAAAATTCACAAGAAAAAAATCTATGACAAGTATCTTTAGCTTTACTGATTTGTCATGAAACTGAGAATTAAAAAATTGCAGTGTTTATGGAGAAAAACTTAATTTAAAAAATGTTGACATCAATATTTTCAACATAGGACTGAATGAACTATTGAAAGCTAATATAATTTTTGATGATTTTTTGGGACATACCATTATATGTTTTGGTTTTATGACCTGCAGCAATGGTAAATTACTTCTTTCTTGAGAAGAACTAAAACATTAGCTTTCTCTTGCTCCCTGACAACCCTTCAAATGTGAACGTTTAGTTTAGTATCCTTATTTCTCATGACAATGTGTTTATTTACATATATCCAATAAGACTCTTTTCTACAGACTACTGTATACAAAAGTTTTGACTGAAATGTCGTATTTCAGACAAGACATCTTTCAGAAATCTAGAATCACTTCAGAACTCCAGAAGAAAAGACAGCCTGTCTTGCTTTCAGGATTCCAGGTCTATCAGGAAAAGGGTAGGGAAGGTTACCCCTTGACAGACCTGTGAACCCATTTTGGGACCCCAGAGGAAAGGAACTTACCCAAAGATTTGGAGGCAAAGTCAGATGGTGACACTGGCATGGTCCTGCTTACTGAGAGGCTATTTAGACTTCAATATAAGAGCCTTTATTAAGCGTTCCAGCAAAATTTTAAAAGTAGATTTTTTTTCTTGTGCTTATGCAAAAAAATTGGCCAAGTTTATTGATACTAGACATAATTTACAAACAAGTTTTATAGTAATTATTTGGTAAGATTGGAGCAAAGGTGAAGAAATGTTTCAGTAACAACTTTTCTCATCTTTTTAATCACTGTTAAGATATATTTTTTTAAATCTATAAAATGGACTGGGTCCTGGAGTTTTGTAGTAATTGGCTATTATTTTTCAAACTAACATTTCATTTTCTCCCCAATCTTTCTGGCTCGGATTGACAGAAAACTAAAACTGTCCTTTTGAAAATGGAGAACTTTGGTTTTTGTGGGTTTTTTTCTTTTTGATCACACTAATTTTATTTATTTTTTATTAATTTTTTTATTTTTTACATCAGTGTTCATTTTTAAACAATACTTGCTTCCCCCCACCCCCCAGGTATAGTCCCCTCCCCATAATTTCCTTTACCAATGCACCCGTGCACTGTCACCTCAGTCCCTTGTGCTCCTCCCTCCCTCCCTCTGATCCTTCTCTCTCCTCCTCCCCTGCAGGATGTCTCTGATTTAATAATTATTTGTTTTTGCTTTGTTGTGTTTTGTACTGTTATTATTTTTTTACACTGATGTCTTATTTGGTTCCCCCATATTCCTGCTATAAGTGAAACCATCGATGGACAACTTTGTCAACTTGAAAGACATCATCAAGATAGAAGTGCTTAAATGTCTGTTACTAGTTCATGAGTACCTGACAAACTGATGACATCAAACTGCATGAAAGGAAATCATTACCTGCCCTCACCCCATCTGAAGATGCTTCAAACCCCAACATTTAGAAATCCTTTCAAAGCTTCCATCAAGACTCCCAACTGGACTTGTGGTTTGCCACAATCTTTAATCTTTCTCCTTTGATGCCATAGAAAGTGCTTACACAGTATAGGTTTAACTTGGACTCACCTACAAGATAATCTTTACAAATTGGACACAATTACTTAATTGGACTGATCTATTCTCAGAACTGTTTCTATGAAATAACTGCACAACAAAACTTCTGAACTGAGGAATTTCTTGGGAAGTTCCAAAGGTGGGACTATAGGAGAACAAAATCTGCCACCCCAAAGCATGCCTTTGGCAAGGGGTTTATTTCATGGAAGCGACTCCAAAGGCTGAATGGAAGTTACTTTTAATGTTTATTTCTGACCTTCTCCCTATAAGGGTCTTTTCCGGGAACTTCTAATCCCCTTATCTCCTCTCCATGGAGAAGAGAAGTACCTTTGCTTTTTCCAGTAAGTGCCCAAAATGATTTCACTTTTCTTCCCTAACCTTCCTAATCCTAGTTAAACTATTTAAGATGGCATCTAAAGTCCCATGGGTGTTACCCAGTCATGCTGGATCTCTCTCTTGTATACAGGATGCAAATGTTATTATTACAACTCCCCTATGACTTTTTCTCTTACCCAGGGGAAAAAAAAAAAAAAAAGAGTAACAAAGGTGAGCTTTTCCAGTCTTCCAAATTCAATTTACTCTGTCTTACATACAACCCTCTGGAATGATTCTTAAACTCAATCTGTCCCTAAATGACTGCTTTAATTGTTCTCCCTGCAAACATAACCGCACCTCCTTGTATGTCATCTAGATCTTTCGGTATCTCCAATCTCCAAAAACACATACTGTGCTAGAACATTTGAATAGTTCTCTATTCTTTCATTTTCCTCTTCTTTACTCGGTAAAAGTTAGCAATTTTTGTGGACAGTTTTGTGCAAGGCTCTCAAATTCCCACCCTTTCTATAGCATCCCTACTCCAATATCATTGCCAAAGTGATGCTTCTATAAAACAAGTCTGGGTCTGTCACTACTCAGCTTACAATCATCTATTCATTCCAACCTGGTAACAGTAAAGTCCAAACAGCTCAGGGTGACCTAAAGGTAGTTCTACGACCTAAAGCTTATTGATTGATCGCACTATGAGATCAAGCTGACTTTGCAGTTTTTACCCTATTCAGCCCCGGCATCTTTCTTCAATTGTTCCCTTTTTCACATCTCAGTGAGCCACTGATACCATCCAAAAGTCAGAATGTGAATTACTAGTTCAGCATGAACCCAGTAACAGCGCGCAATTAATGTGTAAAGTTAGTCTTGGCAACAGCAATTAAAAGTAAGCAATTAAGATTAGTTCACAATCCCGTGCGTAAACGGGGGAAAACAAAAGCAACAGCTGCTCAAAGAGGAGGTTTTACCCCCTTTGGAACTTGCCCTCCGAGACCAAGTGGGTTCAGCACGTGACTGTCAAAAGTGAGTCCACGACAGACTTGAAGCCTTTAATGGCTTTTGATGCCTAGTCCTGTCAAGTATCAAACCCAGTCGTCCTGAATCAGAGGTCAGTTTCAAAACCCACCCTTGGAAACTCAAGGAGGCGCAAGGTTCCCGTTAATCCTCCTCATCTCCCCACTAGTTGGAAGGAGGGTAGGAAGGGGGAAACTTTGGTTTCTCTTCAGCGTTTACCTCTGGGTCCAAACGGATCTGCAACTTCATCTATTACACACCAACCCTTCCCACCCAACCTAATTCTGTCTGACCCCTTCCCTCTCCCAGTCTAGCCCGTCCTTTCAAGTGCGTAGACTACCCCATAGGTCACCTAGCTCTCCCCCATTTCTCTACTTCGTGAACTGGAAAAAAAAAAAACTTCCCTCCTCTTACCTGCTGCGTGAACTCCCCTTCCTTGCACTGGGTCGACCCGAACTCCTGTTCCAGCCTGAGGTCCACACCACCGAATGCAACGTTCAACCCACGTTCCCCTTAGGCTGCTCCTCCCCCACCAGTGTCTCCGCGGGGAGAGTAACTTCCGGCTTGGGTCCGCAGCAATAGCGTTCCCCTTCCTGCTCTGCGCCGGACCTGAAAGGACTTAGGCGTGACCGGGACCGCTAAGACGCGAGCACTTCCGGTTGGGTTCCGCAGAGGCGTGGCCGTCCTCCCGGCTGCCCGAGCGCTGGCGGCGGCAACGAGTAGGGGCGGGGCTGGTGGCTGCAGAGCCCGCCATGAAGTGAGTGGCTGGGTTTGGGGAGGCGACGTTTCTGGAAGCTGCAGAATAATGCTGGAGCGGCGGAGGTGACGCCAGCGGCCAGGGGGTGGAGCGTGATTAAAACTAGTGCGCGGCCGCAGCGGAGGGATTACGCTGAGGCAGGAGATAGGCGGTGTCTATGCGGCCGGCCGCGAGCCGTGTCGGAAGTCCACGCGCCCCCGAGTGCCCTGAGTGGGTGGGCGAGGGGAGGGCCCCCCGAAGCTGGCGAGTGATGCCACGGAGACTTTTGGTCGGCGATCCGTGCAGCTCCGCTCTGTCCACGATTGTGGGCCGCGCCAGGCCTCCATAGTCCTCTCTCCCCAAGCCTCAGTGAGAGCCGAGCTTCCATTGAATGCGTGTTCACAAAGGGTCACCACACACGGAGCTGCCCCTCCCCGTCTCCCTAACCCCCATCTTCGAGGCCAGGGGCTTTTCTACCAGGATTTTGGGGTGTTTCTCCTTTCTTCCCTCCCAGCACTTCTAACGGTAAGGGGAGTAGCCAAAGCACAGGGACTCTGCTCTTCATGACCCGCTCTGATTTGTCAGCTGGGGTTCTGTCCCTGCTGTGCTAATTTCAGCTGCCCTGCCTTGATTTAACCAGAGGAAAAGGAGTGTTTCTCGTTTAGTTTTCTAAGTTGTAATACTGCTTTCGTAGAGAGGTCATGTGGCTGAAGGGACATCGTGACCGCGTGTGCTATTTCTGAATCTGTTTTGTGAATCTTGGGGACAGCATATTCCAGAATTCCTTTCCGGTCTATTGATTCTCTGTCCTAGAATTACAGTTTGTAGTTTGTAACCATTTCTTTACAGAGTAGTCACCATTGGCATTTTGGACTGTTAAGTATTTTTGGTGGTCTCAAACTAAATGATTACATGCAGGATAACGCTCATGATTTGTTGGGGTGGCATAGAGGAAAGAAGTCACATGTCCTAAGGAATTCTGCAAAAGGAATTTTAGTTTTATGAATGCAAAAGGCCAAGAGCTACAACAGGGAGTTTGTTGTTTTGTCTTGACTGGTTTGTTTACCTTTTTTGTTGTACTAGATTACTAATATGCTGGTGTATTGTCGTAAAAGCTAGCTAGTTAGGTTTCCTTTTTTAAAATTTTTTTTAGTGAATGTATGAGAAAGTATTTCCTTCTGAAACACTAGTCAAATTCAGATGGTTTTTCATGTTCATCGATGCTGTTTCCATTTTAGAATGGGATGCATTATTGTAATAAACACTTGCTGATGTTATCTTCACAAATTAAGCAAAATAATTGATTCAGTTTAAGCTGTAGGTAAAAATTTAAGGTTGAAAAGTCAGCATCACCAAACTGAATTATATCAAACTTTATTGTCTGAAAAGTGGTCGTATGGTCTTTCAGTGTAAAAATTTGGGGGCGGGGCGGGGGGGAGGTAGGAAAAAATATGTAATAGTACCAAACAAAATGAAGGTGGGCTTGGGTTGTGGAAAGAAAAGAAAGGATTTTAGTGAGCTGTGTTTTGACTTACATCTTTTCCCCTTGTAAGAGGTAGAAAAAAAAGTCGTGTAGGACATTATAAGGGGTTCTAATATGCAACAGTCAATCTGGAGAGGTTCACTTAAAGACTCCCCTTTCATTTATAGTAGAGTAATAGTCCCAAGCTGAGAAAATTGTATATATTACTGCTTACTCCTTATCAATTTATTTGCAAAACCTCATTCTATGTACACTGATGCCGAAAGATTTTACTTACTTTCCAGTAGGATTAAAGCTCATTGCCTCAATCCTCTTGTCAGCAATATGGGACAAAAGTTTTATTTGCCTATTTCCACTTTTAAATCATGTGTTTTAGTCAAAGAAAACTTTTATTAAATTAACTAATCAACAGCTTCCAGTACCAGTACAATGTTGTACAATTAGGATTTTCTTTTTCTCTTTTAACATAATGTCAGCTCTTGTGACCTCTTCTAGTTTAGATTACTTAACCACAAAGCAATCTTCAACCCAGCCTTGGGTTGAAGTATAGGTAAGTTACTTGGTAAAATTATTTGTTCTCATCTCATTAAAAAGATGAAAGTTGAATTGACTAGCCCATATTTTCTAGCATCACCATCGTGAGTGTAGTTTATAATCAAATTTCAATATTCAGAGAGCTCTGAAAACCAAAACCTGTTTTAAGCTTGGAGACAAAATTCATTTGGTAGCAAAATATCCAATTTAATGAGAAGCTATATGCAGTCTTTATCCCATTTGTTTTGCTAAAGAAATATTAGTGTTTGATTAAGGAATTGCCCTTGGCCACTGGTACTGAGGTACTAGTTACTTGATGGTTTGAATACCTTGCAACCAAGAAAGTCCTCTCTAAAAAATACATCCAGTTCCTGGGTTTTGGGTAAGGACTATAAACCTACTGTAATGTTTTTGGCAATATACTTGTGCTATGCATTTTATATTTAAAAAATAAAATAACTTAAAACATTTTAGCTCTTGCCTCAATGAATTTAGTTGAATTAGGACAGAAAAAAGTACATTTGTCATATGCAATAAGTGTAGTGATAGAGATTGTCTGACCTATTTACAAGTATAGCTGTATGCAGCAGGTCCCTGACTCATGTTTGCTCAGTGTGGTTTCATTATAATTGGGGTGAGGGAAAAAAACAGTTCCACCAATGTTGAATGAAAAGACATTATTTGGGAATTTGCTTTCATTATACCGCAATTCCCTTAAAGAGCCTGTGAATGTTAAGTGAGGACTTACGGTAATGACAAGAAATTGATGGTCTGAGAGAGTGAGATTATTTTATACATTGGACCCTAAAATTTATTATTTTTTATATTTAAAGGGCAGGTTTATTAGGAAAAGGGACAGAAGAATAAAGGACACTTGCATAGACACAAGCAGGCAGGAAGAGCTGACCCAAAAGAGACAGGTTTGCTAAGAAACCTGCATGGTTGCAGGTGGGCAGCCTTGAGGAGAGCAGCCTCTGCTAAGGGAGATCAGTGAAGAGAAGTCCTGACCGGGAGCTGCTGCCCTGCAGGAGAGAATTGGTGAAAAGAAGCACCATAGTCACAGGTGGGCAGAGGTACTTCTGCCTGGACCCTAAAATTTAAATAGAACTTGACAACCCACTGTATGGCCCAAGCACTGGCTCAGTTTTACCAACACAAAATGAGAAGACTGTTAGAGTCCTAGAGTAGATATCAGTATATCTGATTTATAATTATAATGTTTCTGCTTTTTGAACTTATACAAGTCACTTAATTTTCAGAGCTTCAGGACATATAAAGTGAGAAGTTTTTAGATGGATCTGTTAAGGAAGATCTCTTAAAATTCCATTCTACCTTGCAGGCATTCACCCTTGAAACTTAAAATTGTTTTCCATTAAAAATGTGATCCCATTTCATTTCAAACAACCTTCTTATTGATCTAAATTTTGTGTTTTCTTTTGTAATAGCTAATAATTCACAGGGTTCACCATTCAAAACATAAAAAAGGATTTGCCTTAGAAAGTTTTCCTTCCATACCTATAATTTAGCCCCACCATTCCTTGCCTGGGAGGCAACCCATGTTCACAGTTCCTTATGTATTTCTCCCCCCACAAAATGTTACATACATACAAGCAAATAAGCACTATATGTTGTGTTAGTCTTTCCTTTCTTACATAGATGGTATATACTATACATAGTTCATGCACCTTATTTTTTCACTTACTGTAGCATTGAACAATGAGTAATTTTGTTCATTCATAAGTTTCTGCATACATGAATATATCTCTGCCTTAGACAATGACAGCTCTTTTGGGATTATGTAGTAACCAATAACATTTTAAAAAATCTGTAAAGCAGGGTCTTAAGTGTATTTCTAGGGTTCCATAAACTTTGATACATGCTTCTTATACCACTATACAGTAGTTTAGTGGAGTCAATGCCTTACTTGGTTCTAAAGTAAACATATGAGCAAAAATAAATCACCTGAATGACTATTTCTTCATTTGAGTCCTAGAGGAAGCAAATGGATTATGTGTAAGGACCTTGTCCTAAACAAACAAATACATAAATCTATAAGCTGAAAAATCATGTGACAAAACAAGATGTTCAATGAGAGGCATATAAGAACTGTGTTGTAGTAACAGATGTGTGCTTTCCACCTCATGCTTACTCCTAGGCATATGTTCATTGTGTACTATTACATTGATTTTTTAAATTAATTTATTTTTTTGCCATGCGCATATAGTTTAACATGTGTAAAATAGTTTCTATATAGTTCCACTTCAACAATTAAAAAAAGAATAAAGCCTTCCAGAAAAGTAAACAGTTTACCCAAATTTACACAATGAAGTGGCAGTCCTGGGACTAGAGCCTACAAACTCTAATTTTTAATCTGGGACTTTGCCAGTATATCATGCACTCTGTTGTAGTCGTTACATGTAATCATTACATGTAGCTCCAGTCATGCCCAGTGCTTAGAACTGTTTTAGGTACACTTACACTGCTAGGGCTCTAGAGTGACTTAGAAAGCAGCAGTGCATTTCTGGGGTGACTAACATTCTATAAGTAATTGTTGAGCTAATCACAACATGGGATTAGTATGTGTGTTAGCACTCAGGAGGACTCCAAATAAAAAAATTAAGCTGATATAGCAAAACATTTTCCTAATTGGGACTTATTTGTAACTTTGAATAAATTTATCAGTTTTAGAACTGGTAGGAAATAGGAGTATTTGGAAATGGATAGTCTTGAGTTCCCTAGTGTTCATGCCTCCATTTAATGTAGCCAGAAAAATCTAACACAGCAGAAAAGAGAAGCCACGATAGAAGCAGTAGCAAAAGAATTGGAAAAACAGAAGATTGAGGATGTGTTGTGGTAATTTCTCCTGAAGGTCTCATTGCAGTACATGACCCTTTAGAGCCTTACTCTGATGCTGTTCCCCCTCTTGTTACATAATTGATTGTTCATCTTCAAATCTTCCCTTACATTTTGCTTGTCAAGCTGTTTGTCCTGTCTAAGTAAGGTGTTTCCTACTTCCTCCCCAACTTTTTCCATGTTACCACTTCCCTTGGTAATATATATTCCGTGCATTTTTTTATACATATTTCCCTACTAGCTTGTGAGCTCTAAAAGGGCATGGACTGCATCTGTTTATATATACATTTCCTGGTACATACTTACTGGTGAATGATGTTGATGATTACCAATTCTCAGTTTACATGGCTGACCAAACCTACTCCTAACATAGAATGTTTTCAGCATGTATTTCCCCAACTTTCTTATATTTGTTAATTCAGGATTCATTTGGAAAATATATATGTAATTCATACGCTTTTCTTTTTATGGATGAAGATACTAGTTTACTCTTGAAAAAGCTTTTATTGAATGTGCAAGACATTTATTAAATGCTGGGTGAATACAATGGTAAATAATGCATAGTCCTTATTCCTGAAAGAAGTAGAAACATTTCTAAACAAGTATTCTTTATATAAGACAAAATAATTACTAAAAGGAGTGATACAAACTATGTTTGGAAATGAAGAAAAGTGACTAATTTCAATTATAGGAAGTCCCACACAGTCGAACTTTGACTCCATTCTTGAAAACATTAAAATAGAGCTGAAGTCTCTAGGCATATAGAACAGGAATGAATGAATATTCAGTTTCACATTTTAAGAAGTCCTTAAAATAGTACATTGACTATAAAATCTTATAAAGTATTGTCATAAAGCAATCTTTAGATAGCTTAGTTATAAATAAAATTACTCCAGCCTTAAACATACACTTCTAAAATTGAGACTAATCATAAAACTACATTGTTGTTTTCCAACTAGTTGCTAAGCTAGCCATAGTTGCTAGTGCTAAGCCATAGTTCAATATAATAATTGGATTCTAACTAATTGCTAATTGGAGTTAGTAATTGTTGAGTAAATTAATTAAGACAAAGTCTTGAATCATTAAAAAATCATTTAAAATAAACTGAATTTTAAGTCATTGGGTGGTTCTTTTGGCTCTCTGCCCATATCACTAAAATGTAGACTGTTTTTCATGATCCAATTTGATTTCTTTTTTTAAGTTTACTTTTGCTTCCCTACCTTTGTTGTTTTCCTGAGCTGCAGAGACTATCTCAGTTTAAAAAAAAAAAGACAGTAGCTTTAGATTTACAGACTAAATCTTTAGACTTTAGATTTACAGACTAAAAGGCTTTAGATTTGCAGACTAAATTTCAGCTTGGCCACTTACTGAATCACAGTTCTGCTACTTTCTAATTTTTTTATTTCCTACAAAATATTTTACTTCTCACAGGCTCAATTTCATCAAATTAAAATACCTGGCCTCCCTGGTGGTGCAAGGGGTTAAGGATCAGTACTGTAAAGCAATCTGCAGCTACTGCAGCATGAGGTCAATCCCCAGCCAGGGAAGCCACCCACATGGAGCACCAGACCTCTCCTGACTCACCCACTGCTCCCCTCAGCAGTGTATTTCAGTCAATATGCCTGTTCTGCGCCCCACTCTCTCTGGTGATTCCTCTCACCTCAACCCCCACCCCCCACCTCTGGCCTATACCCAGCTCTTCTATGCATAAATAAATAAATCTTTAAAAAAAATTAAAATATCTGCTAATCCCACTCTGTCATTTAACTAATTTTTTTTTAAGTAAATGTAATTCTCAAGATTTTATTTGTAATAAAAGATGATGAAGCTTAGAACTGGATCACTTGGCCCTTTCTCTTCTTATCTCTTACCAGTTCAAAATGCTTGCATCTCTTAATAGCCAACATTCTCTTAGATCTGCAATTGGGCTCAACACATTCAAGTCTCAGCACAATCTTCTTTGTAGTTTTAGCCTTTTTCCGGAAAATTGGCTTGGTCTGTCCACCATAGCCACTCTGCTTCCTGTCATACCGCCGCTTTCCCTGGGCATAGAGAGAATCCTTGCCCTTCTTGTACTGTGTCACTTTGTGGGGCTGATGCTTGCCACACTTCTTACAGAAGGTCTGGCGGGTTTTAGGAACGTTCACCATGCTTGCGAGAGTGCTATCGGCACGGAAAGTCATTTAACTAATTTTTGTACCTTAGGCAAATTATCAATATTTAACCTGTCTGAACTGCAACTTTTCCATATATGAAATGAAATTATCTTAAATGGGGTGATTTGTAGGATAGTCTGGTTCTGGTGTTTTAGCTAGCTTATACCCAAATATACTGTAAACTATAAAATGCCTATCACAGTACTTAATAATTTAGAGGTTGATAAATAATCCCCACTCCTTTCCACCCACCAGTGAAGTTTGGATCCAGTTAAGAAATAAAAACCAGGAGCTAGTAATTGAAGATTGCAATGTAAGTTTAATTACCAAAAAACGCTGTTTGGAAAATATGGCTGAGGTAAGCCTCCTAGAATTGCACTCCAGAATTAGGCAGATTTAAACCTCAAGTTTATAAGAGTAGAACTTGTGCCACTAAATTTACTATGTAACAAAAAAGCAAACCAGAAAAAGTGGTTCTCTACAGTCACACAAATCCCAAATAAAAAGAGAGATGAAGTAACTGAGCCTCAAAATTTCTTTCAAACTTATCAGGCCAGTTACTCCCACCTATGCTAGGAGTTAGTAAGAAAGTAAAGGTCAGCCATGAATATTACTCTAAGTAGTTTTCATCTGGAGTACAGAGACCTTTCTTACCCTTAATGGCACTTAATAGTTATTAGTGATTTTTTTAATACCTTACATTAGAATGTTTTGATAATTAATGCCTAAGTTATAAAGTTATAACTTCAACTAGTTATTAGTATATATTATTTTATTACCTTTTTCTATTTAAGCAATTATCCTCCAAACTGCTTAAGGCAGAAATATTTATTTTTTTAAAGATTTATTTATTCATGCATTCAAGAACCGGGGTGCAGGTCAGATGTACAGGAGGCAAACTGACTGAAATACACTGCTGAGGGGAGCAGTGGGTGAGACAGGAGAGGTCTGCCGCGCCATATGGGTATCTCCCTAGCCGACCGGATTGAACCCGTGCTGCAGAGGCTGCGGACAGCTTCACAGCTCTGCGCTCAACCACCTGTGCCATCAGGGAGGCCCAAGAGTGAAATATTTATTATTTCAGTTACTGATGGTTAGGAACCCGGAAGTGGTATAGCCAGGTGATTCCAATTCAGGCTCCTTATGTAGCTGCTGTCATCTGAAGGTGACTTGAGAGTCCTCACAGTGTGGCAGTTGACTTTCCCCCAGAGCAAGTGACTTGACAGAAAGGCAAAAATCTAAGTATATTTTTTAACCTAGCCTCAAAGTGGCATATCATTTCTCTCTTGCCCAGACCCATCCTGATACCATTTGGGAGGGACCTAAACAAGTGTGTGAATAACAGAGGGAGAACTCATTGAAGCCCATTTTAGAAGTTGACTATCACAATAATATGACGTTACCGCACATTGCTTCATACAAGAGCAAGTAATGCAGTATGTTTAATATGCCATTAAACTTGTTAAAATGTAAATGGTAGTTCTGTGAAATCTTTGTATTTTTGTGTGTTAATGTATTATTTTCTAGCTGGAGAATAAGTTGAGAGAATATATCCAGAGGATAAGTTTTCCACTGCTGGCCCCACCTTCCTAACTCTTTGTCTAAATCAGTTCACATAGTATGATCAAGGATTACTTTTGGTTTGCATAATCTTCACATAGTTTGTCAAAGTTCAGGTGATCTATGGGCAAACTTCATATAAGGTGTTCAGGGACTCGCCTGGCAGCGCAGCTGTTGAGCGCTGGGCTGCGAAGCTGCCTGCAACCTCTGCAGCACCGGTTCAATTCCCAGCCCCACGGCGAGGGACCCACATAGCGCACAGACCTCTCTTGCCACCCAATGCTCCCCTCAGCAGTGTCCTCCACCTGTCTGGCTGTTCTCCTCCCCACTCTGGCTCTGGTGAATTCTCTCACCCTCCCACGCTTCTCACTGTACCCAGTGCTTGTATAAATAAATAAATAAATCTTTAAAAATATATATATTTAAAAATTTATATATTTAAAAATATATAAGGTGTTCATAGCTACAATTTTGGTTTTTGTATGAATTAATAATTTCTGGCCTCCTGGGAAGTGCTTTATTAAGTCTAATTTCCAGCTTCTGATTCATTCAAGATTTTTTGTAGTGATCATCAGTATGAGCTGGACTAGGTGGCTAGTAAAGGTCAGTTACCTCACTCAAATAGCTCAGAGACCTCAAGGAATTGAAGACCTGTATCAGGAAGAATTACTGATTTGATTAAAATTCTAATATCAAATCACAAAAGAAATCCAAGTAACTGAAATAAAAGAGTTAACATAATTTAGATTTATAAAAGATGCTAAATTTCAGGTTTTGTAAGATAGCAAAAGATAATGTAAGTTAGATTTTGAAATGTTAATTGAATTAAAGAGTATAAACATTTGTTCTCTATTTTAAATGCTTTGCAATATTGGAAATTATACAGAAAATGTTTTAAAATAAATTCCTAAATGTTCTTAGGAATTCTAGCCTTAAGTATTGTTGGATCAGTTTGCATTTTAAGTTGTTTAAAAAGTGGTCATTAAATTGTTTTTAAAATATGTAATCAGTTTTCTCATTTGTATTTAAGCTGTTTCCTTCATTGAAGAGCCTGGAGAGCATACCAACACCAGATCAAGTAAACTCACTTGGCTGTCATAATTTCCAGTCCTATAATTACGTTTGACAACAGCTTTTACCCTCAGATATTAGGAGTCACTACTAGTTTGCTAATCAGAGAATTCATTTTATTTTCCAAATGTAATTTGTCATGATTAATCAATAAAATGATGTTTCGTTTGGGTTCTGATTAGCTTTAAAATGAATTTTCCTCAATTCTTACAGTAAATATGAGGTGGTAGTGTACTTTTTCTGAAGATGAAGTATTAAACCCTGAAAGTTACTCAGTTAAATCTTCAGAGCTAAATTGTTTTAAAGAAAAAAAAAATCTCGAAATTTAGAATTTTCTGAAAGGGCAGAGAGATATAGGAAGTTGTAAAATATTAATTTTAGGTTATTTTGACAGGAATAATAAATATATTTGCCGCTCTCAAAAACTCACCTAGTTCTGGGATAGAAGAGAAAAAAAAATATTATTAACATTAAGAGAGCCCAAAGAAAAATGATAACCAAATCACATTAGAGATCTCTGGGTGGGAAAAATCTTGAAGTGTGATTATGAAGTGTTCTTTTTATTTCACTCTTAAACTTTTAATGTGATTGTAAATTAACAAAGTTTTGGTCCAACTATAATAGTCATCTGTTGTACAACAAACCACTCTAAAATTTTGTGGCTTTAAAAAATGATTATTTCTTATGATTCAGCTGTAAAGTTCTCCTGCTGGTCTCTCCTGAGCCCATTCACGCACTTGGCAACTGACCTAGGGTTGATAAAGACCTAGGTGCTGTTTGTCAGCTGGGGCTCTCTCTGTCTCTAAGTGATCTCTCCTCATTCCTAATCTTCCTCGGGCTTTTCAGCATGGCAGCAGAAATATTCTATATTTTGGCAAGAGCCAAAAGCTACACAGCTTCTTAAGGCCTAATCTGAGCATTGCACAATATCAATTCTGCTGTGTTCTACCTCTCATTACCCCCAACAATTCTATAAACATAGGTACCATTATTATTTCCCTTTTTAAAATTAAAGCTCAGTACTAGTAGTTTGACAACAGGGAAGGCAAGGCATAGAATCAGACACTAGTTCGAATATCTCTTTACCTAGCAACAAGCATTCATTTTCCTGAGTATGTTACCTCATCTGTAAAATGGGATCAGTACCATACAGAATTATATTTAGGATTGAATGGTTTGCTATCTGAAATACCTGGCAAAGTGCCTGAGATGTTAGCAGATACTCAAGTTTCACCACCTTCTTCCTCTTCTCAAGTTTCTTTATTAGATGAGAAAATGTTTTTATACGTGCCATTTGTCTCGTCTTTAAAAAAATCTTGAGTGACGAAGACTAGAATTATTTTTAAATAAGATTGTCATTAACATTCTAATAACAGCAGTAATAAAGAAAATTCTATTCTAATAGAATTAGTTATTTTAAGATTGCAGTCTTAGCCTTTCTACCCTAAGGTGTTAGTGGTTGATGCTCATTTAATATGTTACTCTTCCAGAGATTATTTACATTTTCAGAGAAAGTAAAATGCCAATGAAGGAATAGAAGAATTTTAAGTTTTGTGGCAAGCCAGTAAGTCTGATTAGGAAAGGGATCTAGCAATGGTGTTCCTTGTGGTGCCTACCACCATGGGCCAGCCATGGCAAGTAAGTCATGGCAATTTGTATACAATTTATAGATTTATGTTTTTACAGAGAAAAGACATGCCTTTTAATAAATTCAGCTCACCGTGCTATATTTTTTTCATTTGCATTATGTAACATTTAGATAAACACAGATGCGGTCGCTGTACCCGAAGTGCAAACTAATGTGCTGACACATTAAGGTTTGGGCTGGTTGTAGACTGACTGTTTGCCCCTCTACCACCACATTTTTATATTGAAGCTTTAACTCCTCCCCCCCAAGAGCCTCAGAATGTCATTGTGTTTGGAGATAAGGTCTGTGAAGAAGTGATTAAGTTAAAGTGAAGGGTTTAAAGTGGGTCTTAATCCAATATGACTGGTTTCCTTCTAAGATGAGTTGAGGACATAGACATATATGTACAGACAGAAGGCCACTGGAGAACACAATAAGAAAGGGACCTTCTGTAAAACAAGAAGACCTCAGAAGAAACCAGACCTGATGCTACCTTGATCTTGACCTGCTAGCCTCCAGAACTGTAAGTAAATTTCTGTTATTAAGCCACTCAGTCTGTGATATTTTGTTATGGCAGATCTGTCAAACTAATACAGGGCCCACTTTCCTTACACAGGATGGTTAAGATGTTATTTTTTTCAAAATCACCAAGTTTCATCATAGGGAAATATATCAGGAATGGATTATAGGAACCATTTCTTTAGAAAGTAATCAAATTAAGCTATACGATATTACATTTAAAATAGACCACATTACAAGTGTCTTCTTATCCTTTATCACCATGGCTATAACCCCTTTTCTGCCATTTCTCAATCCTTGACTCCCTACCCTCGCCAACCCTATTCCACTTCAACACATACGCACCAGGTAGTTGTAGCTTTCAATTTCAGTCATTGTGTTTTTAGATATATTCTCTTAAACTTTAGTTGTTTTTCCTAAGCAACAGGAAAATCTTCTATGCTGTTTTGTATCTTCACTTTTTAAGAGCAGAGAACGTCTTCACATTATGAGCACCTACTTTATGCTAGGTACTCTGTTTTTCACTTTGCGTAAACCAACTCCTTTAATGAGGAAAAAAAGCAGTGGCCCAAAGTAGAAAAAGAGAAGGAAAAGCAAGAGGGATAGCATTGTGCCATTACTTTGTAATGTCTCTGACCATTGCCCTACTTTCTATATACTTAGCCCTGTTGGTACCAATCCACAATACCAAATAGTTGTGAAAAATACCTTAACTATTTAAATGTCTAGATGTCAGTCATTTTGTGAGATGTGAAAGCAGCTTATGTTTGGAGAATGGCCCTGGAAATAGTATAGGGATACTAATGCTTTTGAGAGTGTGTCATTCACAATTGTTATTTGTGTGTGTGTGTTCCCTTCTTAGTGGGCAGTAACTGAAAAAAGCTACTAACCTCTGGACTATTACAGTAATTATATTGTAATAGTAATAATAGACCAGAAGGGACAGCTAACTAACTACATTAGAAGCAAGCCTGGTCTGGTGTAAAATGTCTTCCACCTACTTGTGAAAAGAATCTGACAGTTTCCTTGGGCTTGGGATTCCGAAGAATGAAGGAGCCGTAGGGAAAGGAGGCTTGCTTGTTAGTCCTGCATATCAGGAGTCAGTAAACTATGACCTTAGGTCAAAAGTAGACATAGACCTGGGGTTTTTTTTGAGCTAAGATTTTTTTTGAAAAGTTGTTTTAAAAGAAAGTGACAGAGACTTTCTATGGCCCATTAGGCCTAAAATATTTCTAACTATAGAAAAACTTGCCATCCCTTGCATGTAGTCAAAGAAGATCTGTTTTATGTTTTCTATCACAAGCGTGGTGGTATACTATGAGCAGTTGATTATGAGAATCTTCCTCAGTGTTTGTAGCATTTTATAGAGTTATTCAATTTTAGGGGTTACGGAATCTTAGTAGATAATCACCTCTGTTTTTATTGACTCAGGCTCCTCTTATAAAGTACCACAAACTGGGTGACTTAGCAGAAATTTATTTCACAGTTTTGAGGGTCGGAAGTCCGAAATCGATATGTCAATATAGTCATTTCACTGTGAGAAAAATTCTGACCCATTCCTCTTCCTACCTTCTGGTGGCGCGCTGTCTTTGGCATAACTTTACTTGCAGATGCTTTACCCTGATCTCTATTCTCATGTTCACATGGCATTTTCCCTGTGTGCATATCTGTTTCTATGTCCAAATTTTGCCATTTTTATATGAACACAGCTGTGTTGGAGAGGTCACATGATGAGGAATTAAGCCTTCCTCCAGCAACCTGCACTAACTTGCCTGGCATGTGAGTAAGCCACCTGAAAGTGGATCTTGCAGGCCTCAGGGGACTTACATCTTGCAGGCCTCAGGCTAACATCTTGTCTACAGCTGAGCCAGGTCCAACTAAGCCCTCCAGGATTCCTGGTCACAGAAACTTTATGAAATAGTAAATGTTTGTTGTTTTAAGATACTAAGTTTTGGGGAAATAAGTTATACAGCAATAGTCATAGCACTTTTGTCCATTTTACCTCTTTTTTTCAGATCATTGCTTATTTATCTCCCACTAGATTTTTAGCAGAATTCATGTCTTAACTCACTTTCATAAGCCTTACAGAAGTTATAGTGATTTGAAAATATTTTTTAATTGAATGTGCTTGATACATATAAAGGCTAAAAAGCATCTGGATTGTACCTGTTGCTTCTGTTTACAAAAGTATAAATTGCCTTTAATATATTTTAAATAGATTTCCTTAAAAAGAATTGAATGTTTGAAAGATGGAAATGGAACAAAAATGTAATCAATTATTTGGGACTTAACATTTAACAAGCTCTAAATAAATAGGGGAAAGGCATCACAACCAGGAAAAACTGTTGGAATTTTAAGGAATTTACTGAGATAAAAACTGTCCTTTTTTGCTCATTTTTATTCTTTATTTCAAAATGATTTCAAACTTACAGATAAATTGGAAAAAAAGATATCTGTATGCATTTTGCCTAGATTGACGTATTAAGATTTTATCTCATTTGCATTATCATTTATGCTCCTTGTGCCCTTGCTTGCTCACTCTCTCAGTGCATGTGTGTGTAGATGTGTGTATGCATACATGTGTACATATAGGTATGTACATATTTTTTCCTAAAGCATTTATGGGTGTCTTATGTTCATAATAGCCCTGAATACTTAAATGTGTAATTCTTATTTCAGTTAACAAAATTCAGTATGTTTAACATTGATACTTTACAGTTTGTAATCCCATTTTTTAGTTGATCCAATAAGGCGTTTTATGTCATTTCCCCCATCCCCGATCCCCCATCTAGTACAGGGCTGTGTTTAGGATCATGCATTCAGTTGTGTGTCTTTAGTCTCTTTAACACTTTCATAGCCTTTCTTTGTCTTTTATATAGCATTGATATTTTGGAAGGGCACATCCTTCCCTCCCGTTTCTTAGTAGAATGTTTCTCATTTTGGGTTTCTTTGGTATCTCCTTGTGATTAGATTCAGAATTCTTTTAAGGGCTGTAACATATGATAACAGTATTCTAGTCAAAGGATTACTTAAAGCAAAATTTAAGTCAAACTTAATTTGAAAGAATTATTAGACATTGAAATAGAAACCAAAACCTGCTGTAGATTTAACTTCTTAGAAAATGTTTAAAATAAGAGAGTTTTCAATCCTTTACGTTACTGTAGATACAATATTGAATGGTTCAATTTCTAGAGTTTAAAAAGTCAAGAAATGGCTTGGTATTGGAGTGACCTTAGGCGGTTTTATTTAGCTTCATCATGAACTTGGCTCCCTAGAAAGCCATTGGTATCTTTCTTTGGAAACAAAGGCTTTTCTTCTAATGTATGCTAAATTTATTCAACAAACATTATTAAATTCTTACTATATGCAAGACACTGGAGTGGATCCTGGGAATAAAGGAAGAATATAATACAGACTTTATGTACTATGCTGTAGAAAGGAAATCAGAGAGGCTAGCATAACAGGATGGGAAGAGCTTCTGCTTAGAGACAATCTGTCAGTTGCACTGGAGTGGGACTTCCACAAGCTCCTTTCTGCCCAAAGGGAATTCCCTGTGGCTCTTACAAGAGTCACAGCTTTCTGTAAGAAAAACTTCTCCTACTGCTGATTTGCCATTTTTACCTATTCTGGTGCATTAAAAATGATTAAATCATAATGAATCGTGTAGGTAATCCCTTTAAGAGATTCAGTAATAAGATAGGTTTTTTCAATTTGTGTTTGAATTGTATTGTTGAAGTTGTGTTGTACTGTGTGAAATCACCAGGAATTCACTTTAAAAACTAATAATGCTAAAATCTTAATTATATATTTATTTATGCATTGCTCCTAACAGTATCATGCATGAACTCTTAAAACGTTCTCTTAAAGTGAAAAACATTTGTTAAGTCTAAAGGTAAAGTAACTTTGCTGCATCTTATGCTGTAACCACAATTAGCTCTTCATTCATTACTTCAGGTGGCAATTCATTTCATCTGAATATTAGTGCAATCTCAGCCACTCAACTTTGTGACTCTGGTTTCTATAGGGAAATGTCATTATACATTGACTGCCTAAAATACTATAATTCAAAATTAGAAATGAAATACTAATATGCTGAGACTGGGATAATTTCTAATAAGCATACCACTAAAGATAATTTCTGTTTTTTTCTAGAGATAACGTAGGGGAATGGGTATGATTGTATTATTGTAGAAGCTGTTCTTCATCTTTAACTAAAATTTATATTACCTGGGAAGACTGATATTTTCATGTAATTCTTAACATAAGAATAAAGAAAATGTTGGAGCTCTTCTATTCTAAATTCTATCTTATATTTTATTAATAATTAAATCCCAGGCCAAAGCAAAGAAGCTGTGGCTTTATAATGTCATTATATAAAAGTTACCTAGAGAACAGAAAGGAAACCTTAAACCTGATATAAGGTTGGGAAAGATCTTTTAAGTGATTCTAACATATCCTTGCCTCTGTTGGTAAATATCTACCAAAGAAATATATTATGAATAAATATGTATTTTAATCCAAATAATTCTGACATTCAAATAAGCTAATATTGACAATTTTCCTTCTAATAAAATTGAAAGGAAAGAAACACTGATACTTTTCATTTATGCAGTGTAAACGCAGTTAACTATAATACACAAAAACAATTTATTTTTCAAGCTAATTTAGTTGTTACACTGCCCTCAGTCCAACAAATACTATGAAGCATAAGGTAAGCACTGAATCTGATTATAAATGGAATGTAGGTTACTTAGGGCTTATTTCTTGTTTATATTGTTAATATTAAATAAGAATTGACTAGATTGTCATAAATTTTAAAGTTCCTCTGACTTTTCACAGAACTTCAAGAGCAAAATGCAAAGTGTTTTAAATTCCTTCGCATAGTAATATATAGTATATAAAATTGTCAGGTCATTATTTTAAAATCAAAACTGATTGAATCTTTAAAATTCTTTATAATATGCCTCCTTCTTCCCTCTCTTGCCTCCTATCCTGCTTCAGTCCACCTCAGACTTCATTTGTCAGCAACAGTAAACTTTTCGTTTCCTTGCTCACACATAACTGTCACAATACTGCCCAGTGGAGTAGCCTTTACCTTCATGTAACTGTTTAAATTTAAATTCACTAAAATTAAATCCAGTTCCTGTTGTACCAGCCCCTTATCAAGTATTTAGTAGCCGCAAATGACTGGCAGCTACTTTATGGGGACAGTGTAAGTATCATATATTTCCATCATTGCATCAAATTCTACAGTGCTTCCTTAGAAACCTCTGTTCTATTTTCTCTGCTCACAACTTTTCTTTTTAAAAAAGACCTATTTAAAGTCTGTTTATCCTTCAAGATTTATGTCAAGATTTTATATCATGTTATTTAATGTAAGAAACATCTCCATCCAGTCCTGTTAGTTCCCTATTTGTGAATTTGATATCTGTTACTATGGCATTGTGCCTCTATTATTGACACTTTACTATGTGAAAACTTAAGTTTACATATATGTCTTCCCTTCTAGACTGTGTACTTTTCAATTTCACCTTCCAAGTATTTCTTGAATACATCCACTTAACTCTAAATATCATACAAATAGTATAGTCTCAGCAATCAAACATCTCATTTTGTATTCTGGTACCTCCACTTATTCTCTCTGTGACCTTAGACAGCTTAATCTTCTCAAGACTTATTTTTTCATGTATAAGACTGAAATGGTAAACCAGGCATTCAACTTTGTGATTAAAGGTTGTTATGGACTGAATGGGTGTGTCCCTCTAAAGTTCATGTGTTGACAATCTAACCCCCATTGTGAAGGTATTAGGAGGTGGGGCCTTTGAATGGTCATTAGGTTATGAGGGTATTCCCCTCGAGAGGGCATTAGTTCCCTAATTAAAAAAAAAAATAACGCAAAGAGCGCTTTAGCTCCTTTCACCAATTGAGGATACACCAAGAAGACAGTAGTCTGCAACTAAAAGAGGGCTTCACCAGAACTCAACCATGCTGGCACCCTGATCTCAGACTTCAAGACTCCAAACTGTGAGATATAAATTTCTGTGATATATAAGTTTATGGTTTTACAGCAGCACGAACTAAGACAGAGGTCACATATATTATTAGAAAAGAACAGTAAATTGTACATTTTTAGATAAAAGTGCAGCAAAGAAGGAAAAAGCACATGATTGTAAAATGATGTAGCCTGTTTTTCTCCTTTCTGATATATTTTTAAATGATAAGCAATTGTACATCCAGTTTCCTCAGTTCTTTGAGTATCGTAAGTGGGACTCTCTAATAGAAGATATTTGGGGGCTAGACAAATGCCTATTTACAGTCTGAAGAATATTTCAGAATGTATTCTTACTAAAACATGCACTTCATAACAATATGATCAGCCATGAATCCAGCTATGCATGTGACATCTCTTAGGTATCTGCTGCCACTGCCTTAATACAAGCCCTCATGACTACATAACCCTTCTACTTACCTTTCCTTACTCAAATTCTCCGTATTTTAATCCATCCTCTGTGCCAAATTTACAAATCTTCATTTCTCCCTTGTCTGTTTTTCTATTTTCTAAGTTATTGTGCCAGTATGCGTTGACTTTAAGACCTTTGGAATCCTGGCTGTACCTTAACTGTCAAGCTGTTTACATAGTTTCTTCTTGTTTATATTACACAGGCAGATCTTTTTTACTGCCCCACTAATATGCCATGTTCATTCCTACCCCCTAGTTTTTTATTCCGTTGCGCTCCTCAACTGGAATTCCTTTTTTCTGCTTATACGTGACCTACCTGTATCCTTCAAGCTTCAACCTATGTCTCATCTTCATTAAGTTTCCATGGGTGTTAATTTTATATGATAGATTATTTTAGTTTTTGGACTATAACTTTTCTATACCTTATAATTTATGAATTGTCTTTGCTCAAATGTGTATACACATTGTCCTTCCATGTTACTATATTTCAAGTATTACATTATCTCTTCCTAGTTCCTGTTATCTAATTTATGTTAATGCTTTTGTAAGAATAGATATTATACTCTATATTCCATTTTTATTTGCCAGTGGTGAGCTCATGATTATTCTAAAAAATATTTTTTTTGCTAAATAGTATTTGTGAAAAATAAGAATGAAGACAGGCATGACAGTGTATAATAGTAATTTTCACAGGACTTTTGTTTTTGTTCATGAATGTTGTTTACTATTTATTTTGCATAGTTTGAAGAATAGTATTCCATTTCTCATACTTGCTTCATGGAGTATGAGATTGAACTTCTAAAAAGAAAGTCATGGTGAACACTTAATAACTCCCTCATTATCAGTTTATTCCTCAGAAATATCTCTCTGTTAGTATTTTCAAAGGCTCTTCTTTTAAAGATAAAAGGTAATCCTATCATGTTGTTGTTGATAGTTATGGAGTGATATGGAACTTGATATAATAATAACCCTATATGAATGAGTTGTTATTTTTTCTTGGCTGTTCTGTAGTATGTGGACATCATGAAAATTACCTTAACATTCAGCATTGTAGTAACTATATTAGGAGATATAAAAGATACACCTGCACCCCAAAGAATATTCTAATAGATATAAATCTGTTCTTTAATATGTTACTTTCTAAAGATAGTCTGAATTTCGTTTAAAACTCCATTAGTCTCATTCATATACATATGAATATGAATGTGTATGTATGTATATATAAGAAATGAAAATGTATATATGTATATAAGAAGTTCAAAAAGTAAAATATTTCTAATTAAATTGTAACGGACAATAAATTGTATAGTTAACTGAATCATGTCATAACATAATTGGCTGCCATTTACAGAGTGCAGTGCTAGCATGCAAGTGCTAAATTTTTCTCAGTCCTCACAACACAAATATTATCCCTAGTTTATAGATGAGGAAACTGAGATATAGAAATCCATATCTCTGTCAATCCATACGATAGACTAGATGGAAAAATCAAGTCTCTTAGGTCCAAACCAAGTCTTTTGACTTTAAAACTTGTCCTTTTAATTACTATGGCTAAATCCACTGCCTATGTAGTACTAGAGTTAAGTATTGTACTTTAGAAATACAAGGAAAGGACATTTTTCCATCCTAGTTCAAAAGATAATTTACAAGAGGCAAAGGGACACCTGCATGTGCTAGGCATCTGGGGCAGCATTAGGAAAGAGTGATTAGGCATGAATCAGTGTGGCATGTATAATAGAAATATGGAGATTTTCCCGGTGCTTTATTCATTAGTATTACCATTATCATTTTCAACAAGGAAGTAATAAGAGTTGTGGTTAGTGCTTTGTTAGATAAAAGGCATGGGCTTTATTTGGTCTAAGACTAAACTCTAGTAACTCTTACATCATTAGAGGTTGGGCTTGGTGACCTTGGGCAAATTCTTCAGTCTGAGCACTAGTTTCCTTACTGTAAAATGGGGAAAAGGCTCTAAGGCTGTTAGGTTTACAATATGGCCGAAATACCTGCAAGTCACCAGTGTTAGTTAATTATATTTCAAATGTGTTTCACTGGGAAAAGAAATTATGTAAGTAAAATTTCATGCTTCGTAGGTCAACATTTTTGTTAAGCACTGTTATGTTCTAGGCACTGTTCAAGGTGCTGATGACATGAGTGAAATGGTCTCTGTTTTCAAGGAATGCTTACCTTTTAGAAAATGGGGGGAGGGATACAAAAAGCACACACTACTTTAAGGTTAGCAGTGGTAGTTAACATAGTGGTAGGAATTACTATGAAGAAATAAAATGGGGCCTCCCCGGTGGCGCAGCGGGTTGAGCGCAGCACTGTGAGGCTGTCCACAGCCTCTGCAGTGCGGGTTTGTTCCTGGCCGGCAAGAATCCCACCTGGCGCAGCAGACCTCTCCTGTCGCGCCCCCTGCTCCCCTCAGCAGTGTATTTCGGTCCTTCTGCCTGTTCTGCTCCCCACTCTGTCTCTGGTGAATCCTCTCACCCTCCCACGCCTCTGGCCTGTACCCCATCTTTTGTATAAAAATAAATAAATCTTTAAAAAAAAGAAATAAAATGGAATAATGTAACAGAGTGACTGGGGTAGCTACATTTGCTAAATTATCCAGGAAAACCTCTTTGAGGTGACCTTTTGAGTGAAAACTGAATAATGGGTGAAAGAGATTCAAATCAGAAAAGAGCAAATGTAAATGCCTTAGCAAGATTGTATTTGACTGGTAACAATTAGATAAGAAGGCCAGTGTGACTGGAACATGGGAATAGAATAGTAGGAAGTGGTCAGAGGTTAGTTGGTATTATTTGAGTTTTATTGGCTAAGGTGAGGAACTTGGATTTGGGGTTTTGTCCTTAATACCAGTCCATTGAAAGGCTTTGTTCAGGGGAATAACATGATTAGGTTTGTAGGTGGAAAAGTCAGTGTAGGTGCTGTGTGGAACAGACAAGGAGATTCACACAAGGCATCTGCAATTAACCGTTGGTCATGGTGAGAAATGGTTACATTCCATATATATGATAGGTTGAATGTGTGACATAAAGGAAAGAGAGTCATCAAAGTCAGCAGAAATGTTTATTAGGGACTTGTCCTGATGTTCATGTTGGATACCAAATATATGAATTGACTAGGCAGCTGTGTTCCTTCCATCTTGAACAGTCATTCTTCATCACTTCTTCCCATTTTGGTGTTTATTTTTTTAAACTACCTGGTATAAAATTGTCATTCTAGTTTAAAGATAATTTGTTTTCAAACCATTTTTCAAGGTTTTGATTGCAAAATGAAAGAAAAGACTAAGCAGTATCAATTCCATTAAAATGGAGCTCATTGTTTTATCAACATTCCTGTGTATGGTCTTGTTTTTCATGTCCTTCTCCTAGCACACTAAAATGTACCACATAAAAGTTTCTGTAGTTCTAAACCACCCACTTTCCTTACTGATGTCTGGGTATGCTTTACTCCCTTACTGTTGGCTTCAACTTTGATGCCTAAAACACTCCCTTCAAGTCTTGAGATACTTTCTGTTTCATCTCCCCCAGAAGGTCTTATTGAAGAAAGTAATCTTTGACAAAGAGAACCATATACAGAAGCAAGGTTAACAGATTAAATATATAACTGAGCACTTACTCTCATGTTGGAATGGACTCAGAACTTTTTCCTACAGAAAATTCTAACTTTGCCTTCAGGTGTCTCCCTTTGTGTTAAGAGGGCCATCAATGAAGGCAAGAGTCCTGATTAGGGACTGCAGATCCATTACAGATGATTTACCCCATTATCTATTTGTCTAGTTTCTAATACATGTAATTTCACTCTTAATCAGCAATATGGAATACTTGTACTCCCCAAAGGTCACAAACTTTCTGTAATGGGTCTGTTATAAACTGAATGCTTGTGTTCCCCAAATCCTTGTGTTGAAACCTTTAATCCCCACTGTGATGGAATTAGGAGCTGGGACCTTTGTGATGTAACTAGGATTAGAAGAGGTTATGAGGGTTGAGCCCTCATGAATGGGATTAGTGCCTTTATAGGAGTCAAAAGAGAAAGTGTTGCCTCTCTGCTCTCCACCATTTGAGGATACTTCAAGAAGTCAGCCATCTGCTACTTAGAAGAGGGCTCTCACCAGAACCCAGTTATGCTGGTGTAGGGGCTGGAAGGGGCACAGTGCAGGATCTCTATGACTGGAGCAGATGGGATAAAGGAGAAGTCCTGGGAGCCCTCGGTGGCTTTCGCAAGCTTTTATTGGGATTTACTAGGTACACGGCAGACAGGGGTGCGGGGTGGGGGGGCCCGGGAGGCTGGCAGGCCTCCCTGCCTCCAGCCAGTCTTAACTTTCTTTGGGCTCTCTGGTGTTCTCTCATGGCCTCTGCCCCTTTTGCTCTTTCAGTCTCTCTCTTATTCTTCTGGTTCTGCTGGCGTCCCCGTGACACCACCCTTATAGGCCCAGTCTCTTAGCCCAGGTGTACCCACTTAGCATGCCCACACCCTACTCCAGGTGCCCGCCATCAGGCATGCATTCAGGACCACAAAGTTCCATCATCAATCCTAATGGTGGGAGGGCAGAAAAGCCTGATACTTTTTTTACCTTATCCTATAGCTGGCTTCCTGACTTTGGGCTTCCAGCCTTCAGAAATATGAGAAAGGGCCTCCCTGGTGGCGCAGGTGGTTGAGCACAATGCTGTGAAGTGGTCCACAGCCTCTGCAGTGTGGGTTCGATCCCTGCCAGCCGGCAAGAATCCCACATGGCGGCAGACCTCTCCTGTCTCGCACACTATATTTCCTCATGTATTTCCTCAGTCTGCATGTTCTGTTCCCCGCTTTGTCTCTGGTGAATCCTCTCACCCTCCCGCGCATCTGGCCTGTACCCCAGTTCTTGTATAAATAATCTTATTAAAAAAAAGGAAATATGAGAAATAAATTTCTGTTGTTTATAAGCGCTGTTTATAGAGTTTTGCTGTAACAGCCTGAACTGACTAATACAAGGTTATATGACACATGGCCTCTGGCACAGCTACCCACAGCTACCCAGTGTAAAAGCAGCTGTTGGCAACACAGAAATGAGTGAAAATAGCTGTGTTCTAATAAAACTATTTACTAAGACCAACTGTGGGTAGTTTTTGGTCCAGGAGCCATTGTTTGCTAAACTCCTGTAGGCCTTTGTTAGACACACCAATGCACTGTTCAGCTATCATCAAGTAACCTGAACTATAACATTCAGTTCTTGGGCTTCATTTTCAATTTTGTTTTTGTTAAAATTGTTTTTGTTTGTTTTAGGCAGGTGAACATACTAACTTAAGTCTGTATTATCTAGAATAGAAATGCTAAAGAGGAGGAATGTCCTCCAGTGGTTTCCAGGGAAATGTGTTTCAATTATGATGGCCAGTGCTGATCAGCTACATGAAAAAAAATATGGGGAATGGAAAAAGACAACCTACTGGACAGGACATGATAGAAATTATCCAATTTTACTTTCTTATATTTTGTATGTCATGCTGGTTTCTAATTTTATTCAACTATTACTCATTAAATGTCTTTTATGTGCTACATGTGGCACTAGGTAATTTCTCCTGCAAATACCCTTCCACAAGGTAAAAATGCCTAATATAAATGATTGGTGTCTGCTTTCCTGCATATATAACTCATTCCCTGGCATGTAGGAGATGCTCAGTATTTATGGCTGAATTACTCTCTCCTACTTTAAACCCATAAATTGTTATTATTTGCAAACTACTCTCTTATGGAGTCAATTAGCATGAATCAATGGATTAATTAATAAATAAAACAAGCCAAAGCTAAGCCAGCCATAACCAAGTTGATTTCAAATAGTCTTGGTGTCTAACAATTTTAAGAAGATTACTGAATTATCTCTGCCTTTCTCAGCTGCCACATACAGTAATGAAATATGTAAAGGAAAGTGGTTAAATTAAATAACTACACAAAATTCTTTTAAGAAAAGAAGTAAGAACTAAGTTGGGGGTTAGAACTAGGTAGATGGGTATTTGCTGGCCAATGAGACAAAACTAATGTTACTTTTGAGCACCTACTAAGTTTCTCTTTGTACTGGGATTTTTTTTTTAATAAAACACAAATTACTGTTATTTGTTCTTATATAGATACTGATCCTAAAAATGAAATAATCTATTTGAGGGAAACCCTATGTTCTTTTTGTATCAGAAATAAAATCTTAAGTCTAAGAGACTGATTGTTAATCATATGCCTTATTTATTTTGTCATATATAAGATTATACATTCACTTGTATTATTTCCCTTTTCCTTCCAATTGAGTCGCTCAACTATTATACCAGATGAATCTGACTCTGTTAATAAGTATTTATTTCTTTTGCACTATAGTCATTTTTTGTTTTCATTTGAATCTTCACAATGCTGGCAATAACCTGCCCTAATTGAGTATCAGCAGTCAATTTAAGCTTATTTGATAGATGGAAGGAATTTTTTTTAATGTCTTGTATGCCACACACCATACTGTTATCATCATCATTGCTAAGATTTGTTGAGTGAATGCTAAGTACCAAGTACTTTGCTAAGCACTTTACTTACATTATCTCATATATTTCTCATAACCATTCTTTGAAAACGATACTATTATTGTCCTCTGGGCAATTTCATTGAGAAAACTAAAACTTGTAGGTAAAGCTCAATATGCTTTGTTAGGTATCACAGTGAGTTGTGTTATGATCCCAGCCTCTCTTAACATATTTTCACATCTCATTGAATGTTTTCAAAATTGTACATGGTGGGCATTATATTATAGTTAAAGTCATTATTAAAAATAATAAATTATACTAAACTGAGAACTAACATGTAGTATTTTCCAAACTTTTTTTAATAAACTATACTCTATATTGGGAATATCATTTTACATTTCAACCCAGTACATACACACGTAACTAAAACAAAAATTGTGTGAACTGGTATTCAGTCTTTTGAAATTTCCTGTGCTAATTATTTTTTAATGAACCATGACCTATAGTTTGAAAAATAATGATCTAATGTGATTCTAGTCAGTGTGTATTCTTAGTATGACAATACAGTACTCAAGCCAGAGGTTCTCATTTTTCCTAGCCATTCTGTTCATTCATTTATTTTACAATGTTTGTACATACTAAGTGCTCACTATATGTCAGATGCAGTCGTGGTCCCAGTACATACAAAGATAAGTATGATTCAGTCCTTGCCCTTAAAATCAAGTGGATAAGACAAACAAAATTATAATAACTTTTGATAGATATTGTATTATCAGCTTGAGAGTGGAACTAGCAACTAATTTCTCCCAGTGGACATCCAAGAAAAGCTTGTTAAAGGAGGTCACTTATGAAAAATACATCATGTACAGTAAATGACAGTTTTCCAGGTGTAAAAGAGAAAGGCATTCCTGCAAAGGGACCTGTGTGCACAGGCAGAAAATTTGGAAGGGGTGGAACTATTCCAGCAATCATAAGAAATTTAATGTAGCTGGAGAGCTTAAAGAGAAGTGAAACATGTACATTGAAGGATCTCTGTGACACTAAGATTAGACTTTCTTCTTATTTAGTAAGATATTGAAATTTGCTTTGAATCTAAGATATATTAAATAAGACACTTTTGCTTCAGGAAGACAATTCTATCAGCTATTTAAAGGATGGTATGGAGAAAAGAGACTAGAGGCAGGAAACTTATGTGTTGCTTCAAATGAGAAATAAAGACTTGAATTAAGAGCAGTGTGGGTATGGAAAATGGCCCAGATTCTAGAGTTCACTTCCATTCAGTTGGTCAAACATTTACTGTGTGTTAACTGTATGTCAGGTCATTAAATTCTATGGTACAAAAAAAAGGTAAGAAATGTTCTCTGATCTTCAGGTTTTTTGTCTGTTGAAAAACAGATTATTTCAGTATTGGTTAAGATTTAAGGTAAAGGCTTTCATAAAGTATAAAAAGGTAAAAGATAAGGGATGCATAACTGTAGGGTAAAGAAAAAATGTCAGGCTTTTCTGCCCTCCCGTCATCAGGATAGATGATGGATCCTTGTGGTCCTGAATGCATGCCTGATGGCGGGCACCTGGAGTAGGGTGTGGGCATAGGTAGATGGGATTCACCTGGGCTAAGACTGTGTTTTTAAGGGCGGTGTCACGGGGACGCCAGCAGAAGCCAAGAACGAACAGAAGCCGAAAGAGAAGCCGAGAGAGAAGCAAAGAAGCAGAAGCAGAGATCACTGGAGAGCCCAGATAGAGTGAGGATTTGCTGGGAGCTGGGAGACCTGCCAGCCTCCCGGCCCCCCAGTACCCTTGCCTGCTGTGTACCGGGTAAATCCCAATAAAAGACCTGCAAAAGCCACTGAGGACTCTGACTCCTCCTTTACCCGGTCTGCTGGATCTTAGAAAACCTGCCCTGTGTCCATTCCTGACCTTATAATAACCCAGACAGGTTCATTAAGGCTTTCTGGGAAGGAAACATCCAAATAGAATCTAGAAGAATGAGTAGGAATTGGCTAAGTAAAATGAAGAACAAGGGGAATGATAGGCAGAGGGCAGTGGGAAGCAATACTGATAATTCTAGAGCATTAGGGAACTACATGGAGTTTGGTGTTGCTGGAACATAGCACAGGTGAGAAGGGATATGAATGTGCCAAAAGTAGGAATGAAAAGTTCATGTGAGCTCCTGTAGTGGAATTTGCATGTTCATATGGAACCCATAAGTTTTGCAAAGGGCCTGGACTTTATGCCATTGGTAGTGAGAAACCCAGAGAAGGGTTTTAAAACTTGAGATGTTATAGGCAGCATTGTGATTTAGGTGGCATATTCTGATAGTGTAGGCGATAATGGCTAACATTCAGTGTTCAATGAAAGCTTGTAAAATGCCAAGTACTGTTGTAGGCATACATGTATCACCTGTTGAAACAACCCAGCTGTTGTTTCTCACTTTGTAGAGAGGTGACTGACTCCCAGATTAGCACATACTTGCTGAAGTTGACAGTCAATGGCAGAACAAGTACTCAATCCCCAGTGATCTGACTTTAACCCATAGTGATACTTTGTGGGGTAGATGAGAAAGCGACCGGACTATAGGGAAGGAGGATATTATGATCTGGGGTAATGGTAGCAGATGGAGAGGAAATCTGCTTGAGCTACCATAATGAAATATCACAGATTAGGGGACCTAAAACGACAGAAATTTCTCATAATTCTGTGGGCTAGAAGTCTAAAATTATCATGCTATCAGAGTTTAGTTCTGTGAGGGTTCTCTTTCTGGCTTATAAAAGGCTGCCTTGGCCATAGAGCCTTTGCTCAGTAAGTGGGTGGAGGAAGAGAGCATGTTCTCTAGGTGTCTCTTATAAGGACACTAATCTTGTCTAATCAGAACCTCACCCTTATGATCTCATTTAACCTTAATTACTTCCTTAAAAGCTGCATCTCCAAATTGAATCACATTGAGCGTTGGGTCTTCGACACCTGAATTAGCAGGTTTTTGGGGAGACACAAACATTTAGTCCATGCCAGTAATAATCCCAGGAGCTATTCAGGAAATAAAATCAACACAAGTTGGTGATTGATTTGATGTGGGAAGTGAGGGAGAAGGAAGAGTATATTGTGGGAGGAATGAGAGTTCAGTTGGGGTGACAGTAAAGCTCCTGGAAAAGCATCTAGGAAATAGTTGGCAATGTTGATGTAAGAAGAGGCATCTGCATGTGGATGACAGTTGAAACCACTAGTTGGGTCAAATCACCTAGAGAAAATATGCAAAAGTGAAAAAAGAGATGGTATTGCTAAGGTTGTAAAAATATTTACAAGGCAAGCAGAAGAATCACAGAGACCTTTATCCCTGAATCCAAAGAAAGAGAATTTCAAGTAATAGGAAATCATTAACACAAATTCTGCAGCCTCTTGTGTGTCAGATTTATAGCCTTACATTTTATAATTCTGTAATTTGAAAATGTTTAATTAACATTTAAAATAATAAAATAGGCACATCCTACTTTTGTTCTGTATTAATATTTTTGTTAGGTTTTAATATATCAACTTAGGTTGAATTAGTGAAATAGTAACTGATTTTCTAGCAGATGCCACTTTGTGATAGATGTATACCACAAAGAATACATTAAGTGGAAAATAAACCAAGCTGGATATATGCAAGGATTAAATAAAAGAACTAGATAATATGCAGTCAATTTAGTAAAAAGTTTTCTTGTATAGTGTAGTAGTATGTTTCAGCATCAGGGAGAGCCCTCTCAAAATTATGAAATAGGCAAAGCAGAGCTTCAGCGAATATCAGAATCTTGGCTCCACCTTTAATCACTGAAGACTTTTCATAAAAGGCTTGATCCATAATATTGCATTAGTCAAGACTTTCAGTAAAATGGGGTCTTTCTCATATTTATCATAACATTCCATTTTCTTGCATTATTCATAGAAATTAGTAAGCTCTCAATAGATGTTTATTAAATGAATGCATCATGTTAAAAGTAAAGCATTAAGAAAACATTTGACTGGGGATTATTTTAATACTGTTGTTGTAAGAGGATTCATGAAGCAAGTGTTTATTGAGCAGCATCTCTGGGTAGATGCTCACTGTCTTGGCACTAAGAATATGAAACATGCAAATGACAAGCCTGTAGCAGTGGGATTGGGGAAGAGTGATGGGAGAGGGAAAAGAAAAATACAACAGCTACAATAAAGATGATTTGTGCTGTGAAAGAAATATGAGCACAAATAACCATAAAATAGCAATACAATCATAGAAATGTCTACAAACAAAATATAATTATGCTGTTATCAAAATACAAATTGTAATATGAGCACAGTGGAGAATTTCATTCCAGTTGGATGTAGGAGTATTTGCAAGGTTTCACAGAAGTTCATCTTTTAAGTTGATCTTTGAAGAATATCCCACTGGCATCTCTTGGGCATCTCAGGTTTGTTGCGTTGTCTGTAAGTATTTCAGTGTTTTCGCCTTCTGCCCCAGACCTACATGTCTGATAGTCTTGAACATGATTAACGAGGTTACCATTCACCTCTGGAATCTTCCTTACGGAAAATGCTACAATCATTTGACCCCTCTTTCTCTTCCAGTGTACATTTGGTCATGGTCATTACCTAAAGTTTTAGATAGTTTAGTTTTTTACAGTTGATATGGTTTGTGCATAATCAAAAGATTATCAGAATATTTTAGTACATCAGTGTTGCATCGGGCAACACCACACTGATAAAGAAATGGGAGTCTTGGAGCAGGCTACATAATGCAGGATGCTGCTGAAGAGCAAGACCCTGGCCTTTTTATTGATACACAGCATCGGTTGTGAGGGGAAGGAGCAAAAGGAAAGGGGAAGGAGATTAAGGTAAGGAGATTAAAGAAAGGGGAAGAATGTAAAAGATCAGGGTTTGTGAGTCTGCCCTCCAGGCACTTCTCATCTACTTGATGACTCAGTATTGTCATTGAGATCACGCCCTAATCCCCCAGCCTTGTTTCTAATCTCATCAACAAGGCTTTCCACTGATCACCTTCTGGGGTCCCTTGTTAGACATCGGTCCTCAGCCCCCTGAGTGTTCCTGGTCATACCTCGTGATGTATAAGTCTGGAGTACCTGTTATGCATCGGTCCTCAGCCCCCCAGGCGTTCCTGGTCATACCTCCCAGCGTGATCCAGCTTTGTGCTCTTGTTTGATTTGAAGGGCACCTTGCAGGCTGGGGCTCCTGTACCTAACTGACCAGGCCATTTTGACCTTAGGATTTAGAACTATAGGTGACAAAATGGTGGCCGAACAGGCCACTTAGGAGTAGCAAACCTACACATCAGTCTACTAATTACATATTTTAAATTTTAATTATGCACAAAATGTCAGTGTGAAGCAAAAGTAAAAAATTCACTTTTCACATTGAAAAACTACAATTCTGTTACCTAACAGAAAAGCAAAGCATTTACTATTACAGAGACGCTGCTCTGTTATATGGACATGACAGTATTTTTATTTTAAACAAAACTGTTCTTCTAAGAATGTATTTCTTTTAATATGCCCTTATCTCTAAATCCACTTATCTATCCCTAGATCCACAAATTTTGGCTCTATTCTAGAGTTTCTAGACAGTAATACATTTCTGCTGCCATTTGGAGGAGCCTGTACCACAGAGTAATGAGGAGTTGAGTCTGACTTGCACTGATGCCTTCATTTCAGAATCAGGCCCCCTAGAAGAATTCTTAGATTCCCATAACTAGTGGGTTGTTTCTTCTCAGTTTCTCTAGTACTAAATCTAATGGAAGTTACAATAATAGCTGATTTATCACTATTTTGATGATGTTCTTGCATCCTTGAAACAATAGATATTCTGAAAACTGAAAGTGAAACTGCCAGCTCTTGGCATCTGTAGTTAAAAAACTGTTAACTACAAACAGTTGTGTTGATAGATATCTAGGTAAATTGCAAGATTAAGCCAACAGTGTGTGAGATTTCTGTGCTTTTCTAACTAAGTAGTTTAACATCCATGAAACATATTGTGACCACTTTTAATGCAAATATTTAAGTAGTATCTGTAACTATTTATTTTCTAGAGTGCTCTTACGAGTTTCAGGGAAAGCAGAATTTTAAGCAAATTTTAAGTTGAAGTCTGCTTTTTTGAAATCATGCTTACTCTCATTTCATTCACTATCTCTTTAAGCCTTAAACCAGACTTACTGAGAATTAGCAAAGTTCATTGATACAAGATATATCCTTCTGGGGCCTCCCCGGTGGCGCAGCGGTTGAGCGCTGGGTTGCGAAGCTGCCCGCGGCCACTGCGGCTCCGGTTCGATCCCCGGCTGCTCCCCGGCCACCAGAGGAGGGTCCCACATGGCGCGCAGACCTCTCCTGCCGCCCGCTGCTCCCCTCAGCAGTGTACTTCGGTCCCTCTGCCTGCTCTGCTCCCCGCTCTGGCTCTGGTGAATTCTCTCACCCTCCCGCGCTTCTGACTGTGCCCAGTGCTTGTATAAACAAATAAATCTTTAAAAAAAAAAAAAAAGATTTAAAAAAAAAAAAAGATATATCCTTCTGATATCGGGCTCTGGTGAAAAACTAGAAAAATGTTTTGAGAAGTAAAAATGATAGATGTGAGAGTTAAATGAAATTTCAGTTTATTCACAGTGTTAAAGAAACTTACTGTGTTTGCGAAATCTTGATTTCTAAGTTTACCTTTGTTAATATAATGCTAATTAGATACTTTACTTAGGTTTTTATAATAAACTTCCCAGTTTCTATCAATAAAGTAGAATATTTGCATTTATAATTGCCTTAAAATTACATAAATTCCTGTCATTAAAAAAAGTAACTTAAGGGGCCTCCCTTTGGCGCAGCAGGTTGAGCGCAGCACTGTGAAGCTGTCCACAGCCTCCCCGGCACCGATTCGATTCCTGGCCAGCCAGAGTGATTCCCACATGGCGCAGCAGACCTCTCCTGTCTCACCCCCTGCTCCCCTCAGCAGTGTATTTCGGTCCTTCTGCCTGTTCTGCTCCCTGCTCTGTCTGGTGGATTCTCTCACCCTCCCCTGCCTCTGTCGTGTACCTAGTGCTTATATAAATAAATAAATCTTTAAAAAAAAATGGTAACTTAACAGTTTCTAAAGACTAAGATGAATATTTTCTCACTGATATGTCCTTGCAATCTGTTGCTGGTATTTATGAGGGGGAAAAAGGTAATTTCTAATTTAATTATTACCAGCACCACTTAAGCTTATTCATGAGCACTCCCATCTCTGCCTGAAATTGTGTCTTACCTGGTGACATCACATTGTCCTTTTACATTTTAAGTTGAAGTCTGCTTTTTTGAAGTCGTGCTTACTTTCATATCATAAGCTTACAAACTAAGCATGAAGCTATTTTATTTCCTCCCAAGTAATTCCTGCTATTCAGGTACATATCAATACAGAAACTGTCTCATGTTCTATACAGCTAGATTTATAATACACTAAATTTATGAGAGCAAATATAAGCACTTTCCCATAAATTACATATAATATATATGGGTATATATTTATACATGTTATATGTATATAGTGTATATATAATTTAATGGGGAAAATATCTCACTAAAATTGGTGGACTAAATTTTTTTTTTTAAAAAGATTTATTTATTTGGGCCTCCCCAGTGGCGCAGCGGTTGAGTGTTGGGTTGCGAAGCTGCCCGCAGCTTCTGCAGCGCCGGTTCGATCCCTGGCCGCCGGGCGAGGGTCCCACATGGCACACAGACCTCTCCTGCTGCCCACTGCTCCCGTCAGCAGTGTACTTCGTCAGTCTGCCTATTCTGCTCCCTGCTCTGGCTCTGGTGAATCCTCTCACCCTCCCACGCTTTTGACTGTGTCCAGTGCTTGTATAAATAAAATAAAATAAATCTTTTTAAAAAAAGATTTATTTATGCATACAAGAGCTGGGGTATAAGCCAGAGGTGTGGGAGGTGAGAGGATTCACCAGAGACAGAGCGGGGAGCGGAACAGGCAGACTGACTGAAATACACTGTTGAGGCAAGACAGGAGAGGTCTGCCGCGCCATGTGGGTTGCTCCCTGGCCGGCCGGGGATTGAACTCGTGCTGCAGAGGCTGCAGATTGCTTCATAGTGTGGTGCTTAACCACTTGCGTGGTGGACTAAATATTGACAGCTATTACCATAAAAGCTATAAAGTAACTATTATAAAATATAATGCTCAATTTTATTAATTTTTCTTACTAACTTTAAACCATTTGCACTCTCTGCTTAGACAATCCTAGTTTTCTCTAGACTTGTGGCTTCAAAAACACAAGACACTATGCCATCTATTCATAATAAAGTGGAGTTTTATTCTTGAGCTGAATTGTCTATAAAAGAACTTTGTCAGTTTTTGCTAATCCTGGAAGAATGCTTTTCTGCTCTTGTATTCTGTAAGTTGTCTGACTTCCTACATCTTTGTTTGCGTGTCATAATCAAACATAAAAGAATACAGAATAAATGTCTATATAGATCAAAAATTTCCTTGTAACTATGCATTTTTAGTCAAGATTTTTCTACCACCTTCAAGCTAGTTTTGTTCTTTTAAATTTGAATTTATGGAAATATAATTTATAATGAATACACACATTTATTCATGAGTCTGATTTTGAGCAAGACTATTTTTAAAAAACCTAAGATACTATTTTTTGAGAATTAATTTATATGAAAAATCTTAAAGAGATCTGAAAATGAAAGTATGTTGAGTAATACATTTAGAGAATTGCCTTTAAGAAGAGAGAATTGCATGAAATCAGAACGCCCCCAGAAAATATGGACTACATAATCTCTGTGCTGCATGGATTTTATCTATTCAGTATGTCTTGATAGAATACCTAGCACGGTGGCACACAAAAAGGTAGACATTTAGTAAAACCTTTTAAAAATCAGGAGGAAAAAAAAACAAATAAAAATAAAAATCAGGAGGTGAACTTCCTTTGATATGAACAAGTAACCAAAACTGCTTTTATTCTCATTGTCCCTAAAAATGGAGAAAGCAGAGTGTTTAATACTGTGCTGGAATAAGAAAGCTGCAAACAAAATCAGAGGTAGACCATATAGAAAGATCAAGATTTATGGAGGGTTGATTACATGAAGGATGTGTAAGGAGAGCACCACGTGTCTGTGTGGTGGATGCAAATCGATTAAGTTAGGCACTTGCTAAAATTGCTTTCTGAAACTAAATGATCATAAAATAAGATGCAGAAATTCAAAGTGAAAAAGTTAACCTTCAAGTAAGAGTAATATGAGAACCCAATTATGCACTAGAGCAGTTTGCAACACTTGAAAGTTTTCACTAACATCTAGAAATTCACAAGTTTTTTTTAAAGAATGAGAATTTGAATCATTTATTGCTCGCTTTATTACTGTACTTGTTTAAGCAGAAGGGTTGCTTCTACACAATGCATCAGACTTCTTTTTCACTCCTACTCTCTCTGCTTGTGAGTCATCAAGACCAGTATGCTTCACTACAAAGAAAATACTGTTGACCTACTGTCATAGTCTGTTGGGACTGCTGTAACAGATTACCATAGACTTGGTGGTAATTAAACAGCAAAGATTTATTTCTCACAGTTTGGGTGAATAGGAATAATGCTTACCTCACAGAAGTTAGCAGAGGTTAAAAAAGGCAGTATATTTAAGGTGCTCAGTACTCCGCCGAGCATGTAGAAATGCCTGTTACCAGAGAACTAAAAATGAAAAAGGAACTAGATTTGTTTACAGTAAGACATGCATTTAACTTATAAAATACTGTGTTCAGAAATTTTCACTTTAACAGGGTAAAGGGACATAATCCCTAATTATGAAATTAGGAATACTACACATTGGTGTAGTATTGGTAGGAATACTACACTTTGGTAGAAAAGGCTTTGTTTTAAAGGTGCTTATCCCAACACCCTTGTAATCATAAGCACATGCTTGTCTTGCTGAATATAGAACTACAGATCTTTCTCAGCCTCCTTTTGCCACTTAAGACTTAACTGTGTCCTAGGTTAAACCATTTTTAGTTTTTTTATATTGTGATTCAAAATTTTATACTAATGCTGCCATAACAAATTACCCACAAACTTGATGACTTAAAAAACAAATTTATTCTTCACAGTTCTGGAGGCCAGAAGTACAAAACCAAGATGTCCACATTGTTGGTTCCTTCTGGAAGCTCTGAGAGAGTAGCTGTCCCTCGCATCCCTGCTAGGATCTGGTTACTGTTAACATTCCCTGGTGTTCCTTGACTTGTAGCTGCATCACTCCAATCTGTCTTCACCAGGCCTTCTCCTCAGTTTCTATCAAATCTCACTGGCTCGCTCTCACTTGTCATTGGCTTTAGGGCCTACTCCATATCCAGGATGACCTCATTCAAGATCCTTAATTATATCTGCAAAGACCATTTTTCCAAATAAAGTCACATTCACAGAACATATCTTTTGGGGGAACCACTTTTCAACCACTGTGTACTATGTAAGATGCCGAACTAGAATCTGCGGAGAATAGAATGAACTAGTAAAGGACACTATACTGCATTGTCCACGCAGTGGAAATACTAGAACTTCATTGCCAAAGTTGTTTTGGAACCAGTGAAGGTTATCTTTCTAGGTACAATTAAACCTCTGTACAGTGGACAAATCTTTATCTTCAGCTAGAAGTAAACCACTCTTAGGATTTGTTCAGTTTTCTTTTTCAAGTAAGTTAGTGCTATCTGGTTTCTGGAGCCTATTACCTATATTTGGGTAAAAAAGAAGCAATGGAGCAAGAAGTACATACTTTTGGTTTGGGCTTGAGAGCCATCCTAGAATGTTGTAAGGACCTAAAGAAGATAACTGTTGTTACTGGTAGCCCCTTCAGACACTTCAACAGCATCACCCTGTAGCAGCAGGAATTTACCAGGCCTCAGTTTGTGTAGTTGGTGATTTGGTTAACTAGTAAGTAAGTGGAAGGGATTAGTATGCTTGACATTTTTTCCTTTACCCTGAATTAAGCCTGAAAATTGGCTGTAAGTGTTGTAGAGCAACCCCGATACAAAACGGGGTGCCTGACTGTGGGTCCTCACCCGCGCGCTTAAAAGGACTTATCAATGCTCTACTGCAGGCACACGTGAAAGGTTAATAAAAGGTTTATTTACAAAGGGAAGGGGAAATGAGGAAATGTACAGCTCTGGGAGAAAAGTGGGAGACAAAGTTTTAAATGAGTCCTACCCGATCCGCCGATTAGGAATCCCAAAATGGCGCTCTGAGAGCTGCCGCCAGCCAGGAGCGGTGAAGCCAGGAGGCGAGCGATCGCGAGCCAGAGAGAGCCCAAGGCCCACGTGTTTGGTTTTTTATATCCAACCTGGCTGCCCAACTCCACCCTCAGGTCCCAGCCACCCTCCCTTGGTGGTGATGGGATTTTTCTTTCCCAGAGTCTTGATGGCTTTAGTCTGGAGTGGGGGTGGAGTCCACAAAGTTAATCCTGTATGGGATTAACTCAGGACATCACTTCCCCCTAACATAAGGACTGAATAAGGAAGGATAAGGAAACCACTTAATTTTATGCTCCACTATCATGTAGCTTGTGACTGGAAAAAGAACAATGCTAATGCCAGGACCTCTTCACTAACACTTAGAGTTTGAGCCTAATAGCTCTATCTAAAATGGTTTGGAATGGCATTTCAAGAAAACCCAGGCTGGTAGTAACTCTGTATGATCCTACCAGCAGGTACAGCAAGCTGTCCATACAAATAATGAGCATTACACAAATTTTTGAAATCAAAATTCATTTGTTGGCTCTCTACACCAGAATATCCTCAAAGTCAGCTACTACAGAATTCCTTTTTGCTTCTATGGTTTCCATCACAGTGCCTATTTAAGAGATATTTAACCAGCAAGATATATAGGAGAGTCTTAACCACTTTTCACCTTTTAACTTGCTGCAATTCATTTCCATAAAGATTATAATATTGAGAAAGTAAATTACATGATCCAAATGCTGGATTGAGTAGGTACAAACTCTTCATTTTTCAGAATAACTTCCTGTTGTCATGGTAAGAAGAAATAAATGCATGATTTCAAAGAGAAAATTTTGCTGGTATAAATTGGATCAAGATATTACTATTCAGAGTAGGAGTCAGTAAAGTATGGCCCATGTCCAGACCCAACCCAATATCTACTTTTGTATGGCCTACAGGCTAAAAATAGTTGTTACTTTTTTTAATGATCGGATGAAAATATTTCATGATGCACGAAAAACATATGAAGTTCAGAAGTTTCAGGGTCTACAAATAAAGTTTTATTGGAACACAGCTCATTCATTTGTGTGCTCTCTATGACTCTCTTTGTCCTGTGTTGTCAGGGTTGAGCAGTTGCAATAGAGACCATATGTGGTCAAAAAGCCTAAAACATTTACTCTCTGGTCCTTTACAGAAAAAGTGTCCACCCCTGCAGTGGTACAGGGTTATTAAAATGTTGACTTTCAAACACCATAATATTAAGAACTTGAGTTTGTTTCTTCCCTCTGTAGTTTGACCAGAGCAAAGTAGGGATGCATTGCATCCAGAGCTCCCAGCTTCCCTCCTGTGAACTGAGGGCATGTGTGGGTATTTATTTATTTATTTTTTAAAGATTTATTTTATTTTATTTTTATTTTTATTTTTTTATTTACACAAGCACTGGGTACAGTCAGAAGCGTGGGAGGGTGAGAGAATTCACCAGAGCCAGAGTGGGGAGCAGAGCAGGCAGAAGGACCGAAGTACACTGCTGAGGGGAGCAGCGGGCGGCAGGAGAGGTCTGCGCGCCATGTGGGACCCTCCTCCAGTGGCCTGGGAGCAGCAGGGGATTAAACCGGCGCTGCAGAGGCTGTGGGCAGCTTCGCAACCCAGCGCTCAACCGCTGCGCCACCGGGGAGGCCCATGTGTGGGTATTTATAAACTGGGGAGACCCTTTTCACCTTGCCTGCTCCTCAGTATCTATCTCAAATTTCCCACTTTCTCTCACCTGTCATTGGCTATAGGGCCTACTCTAAATCCATGATGACCTCATTCAATAACCTTTCCATAGGGCAGAAATGATTACTCTTAACTATCAAGCCTACTGAAATATCCTCCCAACAATTTTAGAATTGATGAAAAAATCTTTGCAAGTGCTGGGCAATGGCTGGTAACTTAAGCATGTGCTGTCTTTGATCATTTGTCTACTTTTCCTTTGAGAATATCACCTCAATAAAATTGATCCTAAAAAAATATTGAATTGGATTTATCTCCACAGCTAAAACATTTTGGGCATGACGAGCCAAAGTTACTAAAAACAAACTTTTCTGAAAAAGCAAGATATATTTTTCTGATTACTAGCAATATTTTAATTTTGTATTGCTAGTAAATTAAAAATGAAGTTATAGAATAGAAAACCAGCTAATAAAACTTAAACAAGTTGCTACTAAATGAACTGGATATATAAAATCTGAGATCCTATCTCAGAGTAGGCTGTCTTTATCCTCGATTGATTAGTATTTTTCTCCCACATAACACTTATGTCAAAGACATCTGTAACATGAAGGTCTTAGATTACTTTTGCCTAGAATCTAAGTGTAAATTTGCAGAAAAATCACTAGCCTTTGAAGCACATGGCTATTACATAACAAATGAAAGAAAATGATTTTATTATTAATAACCAGGCAATATTAACATTGGTCAAGCAGGCGTTTCTGCTGTTTTTTTAAGCAAAGAACTTCTAGCTACTGTAAATGCAGGAATCAATGTTGATCTTCAAGCAGATCTTTGTTCTAGTGAAATTTGCTTGAATAATCATCTTTAGAACACAGGGCTAGTAGACTCACTCCTATTACTACCATGTAGAGCCTTTTACACTGCTATGGAGTCTGACACCTATCTGTACCCCAAATTGTGTAGAACATACAGTCCAGTTTCAACTCATTTACACAGTACCGTCATGAACAATCTACCCCCTTTCCTTCTCTTGAGGTAATGTCTCATGGCTTCCTAACCTTGTGCTTTCTATAAACCATATTAGTCATACCCTTTTGAAATCCTCTAACTTAGATGCTAAGAAGAAACCATAACCTTGATCTTCTTCCTGACATCACGACCAAGCTTCTGTCACGGTAATAGTAGCACCTCTCCAGCCAGCTGGAGCAATTCTGTCTGAAATGCGCTGGCCATTCACAGGTTGATTTAAAATGATGCTCACCCGAAACCTAGTGTTACTTCAATTAAAAACATTGTCATGTGTTGACTATATCCTGTCCAGTGTCTCCAAGAATGAAATTTATCTTCAGGATCTACGAGCATCCCACAAGCACTTAAACATCTTAACTATCATTGATTTTATTAAAAATTCTTCCTCAGCCAAATGTCTCTTTCTAGATATTTCCCTTTAGTTTCAAGCTTCTTCCAAGCTACTTTCAAAACTTTTAAGTCTATATTCTGTTTCACACACTTCTCACTCCCAATTCTCAAACCAATATCATCTGTCATCGTTCCTACTACTTCACTCACTTTGCTGTCAACGGAGTCCTCATTGATTTCCTTGTCACCAGTAGCGTGGCTGTTTGGCAACGGTCTCTGTTACTCATTCATCCTTTTGGAAACTATCTTTCCTCAGCTTCCCTGAGTCCACCACCCTGCCTCTCTAATGAAAGCTGCCCAGTCTCCCTTGCAGCCTCTCTTCTGTATTTCCACTTCCTCACTTAGTATTCGTGCTCATTAGGAACTTCTCCTCGTCTTTTTTCACTTCTCCTTTGACACACACAGGATGGGTATTCCTGAAGATACCAATAGACACCCCTCTGTTCTGAGCTCCAGACAAGGAAGTCATTAACCTTTCCCACTTTTGTGAAACACTCTTTTGTTTCTTTTCTGATTTCAGAGTGCCTTGTTATTCATCCCGTTTTCTTTGTCAGCTATTTCTTAGTCTTCTTAAATCTATCACTCTCCCAAAAAAAAGCAGCTTGTTGATTTGAATTCAGTATGAATTATAAATCCAGTGATTCTCTGGTTCCTACCTACTTCTTTAGACACTTCTCATCTCACCTCACACTAGCTCCAGCCTTTCTCATCTTACTGATATTTCAGTTCTTTAAACACCTTGTTCTGCTTCTGGGGAAATCATGTAACTAAATGATTTGAAGGCAGTTCTAATTTGTGAATTACAGCCTCTGCTGGTGTAAACAGTTATTCCAAATTTCCATCACTCTTAAGCCCCTTAGTATTGGTACCACTACCCTCTCTCCTGGTGGTTGACTTTGCCACCTGCTTCACGAAAAAGAAAAAAATAAGGTCATCGGGAGAATTTCCTCAGCCTCCTCCTTAACACTTAGAAATGTATTTCTATGGGGATGTATCCATTCTTTGTTACTTCTATCCCAGCAAACGAATCCTCAGCCTTCTCCTTAACACTTAGAAGTGTATTTCCTTTTTTCTTTTTTTTTAATTAATTAATTTATTTATTTATACAAGCACTGGGTACAGTCAGAAGCACGGGAAGGTGAGAGAATTCACCAGAGCCAGAGCGGGGAGCAGAGCAGGCAGACTGAAGAAGAAATACATTGCTGAGGGGAGCAGCAGGCACGGCAGGAGAGGTCTGTGGCAGGAGAGGTCTGTCGTGCCATGTAGGACCCTCGCCCAGTGGTCGGGGATCAAACCAGCAACCGGCGCTGCAGAGGCTGCGGGCAGCTTCGCAGCCCAGCACTCAACCACTGCGCCACCAGGGGAGGCCCCTAGAAATGTATTTCCATAGGAATTTATCCATTCTTTGTTACTTCTGTCCCAGGGAAAGAAATGTGTATCCTAGTTTGATCTGATCTGATCCCTTCCCAACTCTTCAGGAATGTGTTTTTACTTCTCTGTTAATTCTGGCTTTTAGCACAGTAGTTTCATACACTGTTACACTCTTTAGGAGAAAGGAGTCCACTGACCTACTCCTTCCCCCATCCCCCATTTCCTTTTCACTACTGACCTAGCTCTACTTCCCTTCAGATTCACGTGTCCTGAAAGAGACCTACAATTGCCTATCCCCATGTCTTTATACCTGTTTGATTCCTCAGTCTGCTGCAATTGGCTTCTGTTCCCAACACTGATAAAATAATTATTGCTAATTTGCTATTAATCTTCATGTTTCTCAAGATCAATGGACAATTTTTATCTTTATCGTCCATTTGTTATGCCATTGTGATATTAGTGCTGGTCACTACTACCCCTCCTTGGAACATTTTTCTCCTTTGATTTACATGACCCTGCTTTCCCCTGGTACTTCCCTCATCTTTATCACTTTTTCCTTTACAGCTTCTTTAGGGGCTTGACTTTATTCATTTATTTATTCAACAAATATTTATTGAGCTGCATTGATGAGTAGAATATAATCCCTGCCCTCCTGGAGTGTATGAGATATAAGGAAAGAGAGACAATCCAATAATCCCACAAATGACCATAAATCACATAGGTCAGTGCTATGAGGGCTCATGTCAGGGGCTTGATCTGGCCTTTGTGTGCCTGAGGTCTGAGTCACTCATCCTTCTGTTCTACCTTTCTAATATTTTCAAAATGAGATTTTGCTGAATGAATGCATATTCATTTTAGTCATGCCCTTAATTATTTAATAACTATCAATCACATACCCTTTCACAATCTGCTCTTTCTAAATGGAGATATTTTTAGCTTTTTTGAATACAGTCTCCATCAACCCCTTTTTAGTGGTTTTGTAAATTTTCTTCAGTTCAGTTATGCCTTACTTGAGAAGCAACAGAACCTCACAGCATTCCAGGTGCCCATCTACTGGAAACTGAATTCCGTCCACTTTCTTTAAAATTGGACTTTCCACATGTAACTATCTAAACTGAGATCTCGTGTGAGAGTAGGCAGCCTACTATAAGAACATCTATGAGCACTCCTTTTTGATATATGTGGTTGAAGAGATGTGGACTGATCCACTGTTGGTTTAAGTCTGATCTCCATCATTTCATAATTTAAAGAAATTATTGGAGGTTTTGCTCAAGGATGCATCCTAAAGCAGCATTGAAACTGGCATTCTGACTGGAATCAGGGATTTAACCTGTCAAATAGTCCATTGTTTTGTAAATGACCATTGTCAGGGTGAGGAAGTAGTTCTCTGGGATGTGCTTCCTCAGATGGTCTAAAATCTCAGAAAGCAACTAGCCTTGGAGTGAGGCAAGTGTCTGGTCTGTGTTGGTAAGGAATGATCTAGGGCAGTGTTTCTAAATGAGAGGTCATTTTACCCCCACCCCTGGGTCCATTTGGCAATGTGTGGAGACATTTTTGATTCTCAGGGTGGTTGCTGCTGGTACCTAGCAGATAGAGGCCAAAGAATATTGCTAAACATACAATGCAGGAGACAACCCTCCCACAACAAAGAATGAGCTGGTCCAAAAGGTTGAGGAAATAGGCTAATCTAAAAGATAATGGGAATGTAAAAATTTAGTGATTTTGTGCTTAAAGATCAATGCAAGAAATAGATTCATCTATTTCTAGAGAGTACTCAAAATGTATTTTTAATTTTTGAAACGAGAGATTGAGAGTTTTTCCAGGAAATGTGCAGGCTATTCATTCAGTTAACACATTTTACTTGAGCCACGTGCCAGGGCATCCACTTTCAACAAGCCTTGTTCCCTGCCCTCAAAGACATACTTCAGTCTATAATGGTGATCTTTAAATTTAGAGTGCATCAGAATCACATGCAGGTGTGTTCAAATTCACTGCTGGGCCCCACCACCAACGTCTGATTCAGCAGGTCTGGGGTAGCGTCCAAGAATTTGTATTTCTGACAAGTTCCCAGGTAGTGACAGTGAAGCTGGTCCAGGTCAACACTTTGACTCTAGAGGAAACAGAAAACTCGTGAGATTTCGTAATGGGCTGAATGTTCCTCTCACATTCCCCACAACCCTACCGTCCCACCCCAAATTGTATGTTGAAATCTTAAAGCTTAGTGGGGCCTTTGAGAGGTTAATAGGTCATGCGGGTGGGGCCCTCATGAAGGGATAGTGCCTTTATAAAAAGAAACATGAGAGAGCTCACTTCTCTGCTTCCAACTTCTGAGAACACAGCGAGGAGATGGCCATCTGTAAGCCAAGACGAGGGCCTTCACCAGACACTCACCATGCCAGCTGGCATCTTGATCTTTTATTTCCAGCTTCCAAAACCGTGAGATATAAATGTTTGTTGTTTAAGTCGCCTAGTCTATGGCAATGTGTTATAGCAGCTGAGTTAAGACAGGTTTTAAGGATTAACATTTGCAATATTGGTGAGACACTTGAAAGATTTGATTGTATCTGTCAGAATGTCTTCAGAAAATGGAAGATTGCATAGCCCATGGCTGCTACAGAGAATTGGTGTTTCACTGAGAACTAGTATTATTGCTGAAAGCTCGGCTCTTTTAATTTATATTTCTCTAAAACCAGCAAGGTTGAACAGTTTTTCATCTTTAAAAAAATGTTTATTTCTTTTTTATGTGAATGGAATTTTTTTTTTTTTTTTTTTTTTTTGTATTTTCTTCCTGAGGTCTTGGTAAGCAAGTGGTGTTAAATGCCATAATCTGGGCTAACAATGAAATCCAAGATATTGACACCAGTTTTTTAAAATTCATCACTGTTTATTTTTGCCAAGTGAACATAAACTGAATTGCATCGGATGATAGGAAACAGAGTATCTACAACATTTTTATTTTATCAGTTTTACCTAACCACTGAAGGTTGTAGCCAGGCGATCACAGTAGCAAGGATTAAGTTTTCAGATTATCACAAATCAGAAATGACAAGAAAAGCACTGTGTTCCATATTTGCCTGGGAAGGCTCTAAGGGAAAGGCAAGAGGCAGCAGCACAAATCCTTGTTCCCTCCATTATCTTTTTAAAATAGTTTTTGCATGGGCTTGGTTTTTTGGAAGTTGTGTGATGCTAATTTAGGTATGTATGTCATGAGAGTTTTAGGATGAACCCTTCTCAGTCACACACAAGATATGCCAGACATGTGAAAAAGGGAGGGAGCCGCACACAGGAACCTCTGGCATCCTGGTGTAACAGTATTCCAGACCCAGGGCCGCATCAGCACATAGCAAACTGTTACCGCTGCGATTCCAGTCCTTCTCTGAATATGGAGGAATCAGTCCTTTTCCCTGTATCTCTCTCTCCAGCATCCCCGTTTTTTCCATCATCTATTCTATATAACTCCCTAGATGAAAAGGAGAACCAACAGATGAAAGACTAAAAAGAGATAAAGTTTGACACCCTTTAAGAAAGAATTATGTACCAATCAGCTTTGTCATGATTAATAAAGTTGTTTGTCTTGGAATAGAGGCATTGTTTTACCTGGACGAAATATTTTTGCAAAGGCCTGCTGTTCACAAAGTAAGGAGATAGTTCAATAGTTGGGTTAGGTGACCTCCAAAGCCAATCTTTGTGTCTAGGATTTCTTGATCAACATTTATTGGCGCATAGGACAGAGTGCTGTGCTGGGCACTGGGCATGCAGAGAGAAAGCGTGATCTTTGTCGTCAAGAGACTGTGGATGCCAGACATACACACATTGTATTAAATGAATAAATAAATAATAACAAAATACTTTAGACAAAGGCATTATGTTTTTGGCCCTAGAACTGGCACTGAGGATCACTATAATTATGTTTAGAATTAAAACGTAAGAGATTATATTACTTACACTAATGTGCAGCAACTTAAGGATTTTTTTTAATAGAGCTGGGGGACTTATTTCTATTAGAAAACTGCTTGTATAAAAATAAAGATGAAAACGTTGGAAAAGTTAACCCTAAAAAATGTGGAAACCAGTGCAAATCTTACTAGCCTACACAGGCATACAATTATTATTCTTCCTCACTGTACACATTTTAAATATTTACACAAACTCATAAAACGTGTTTTAAAAACATTAGCATAACAAATAGTCTATCTTCATTTTGTTGTATAAGGAAATTAATATCAGTGTCTTAGGCTTTGATGAATTGTTTTAATGACTTCTCTCTTTGATGACGTACTGGTATTTCCTGCTTACTGACAATTACAGCAGCAGTTTCCAAAGCTGTTTTTTCTGAAGTCTTTGTAACTTTCTGTCCCGTTGAGACAGTAGAATATTCCTTATTTCTCAAGAATATAAACAACCTGGAATATCTTGTAAGATCCATATAGACTAATATTTCAAACCTAATAATCCTTAGACATACCTATCTGATTATGGAGATTATGGTAATGAATAGAAGATTTCAAATTAAAACCTATTTTTGAGACTTCAATAGTCTTAGGTAGAAATAAAACAATGTATACCTATGAGGTATTGATATCATTTTCTTAAGTTTCACACATATAGATTGACAAGTTCTTCATGAAATTTAGATTTACTATATTATATTGTGAAATCTGACTTTTTTTTTCTAATTTAGGAATGATTATTTTAAAAAATAATTCTAGACATTGTTTCCTCAGTGTAATATAATAGTACATCCACTGCAATAGTTAGAATTTTAGTTGCTAATTAAAGTATGTAAAATTGGCCAGTGCCAAAAAGGGATGTAGGTAGAAGACATCTGGATTTCCAGAAGGGAATAGATCCTGGAACTCAAAGGCATCAAATTTCCAAGAATTTCTTTTTTGTATCCTTTGTCTTGTCCCTGCTTCTTCCTGAAGTATCATAATGAAATATAATTGACCCAGGCCTCCCCGGTGGCACAGGGGGTTGAGCGCAGCAACCTCTGCAGCACAGGTTCGATTCCCGGCCGGCCAGGGAGATACTCACATGGTGCAGCAGACCTCTCCTGTCTTGCTCTCTGCTCCCTTCAGCAGTGTTTTTGGTTGTCTGCAACCTCTGCAGCACAGGTTCGATTCCCGGCCGGCCAGGGAGATACTCACATGGTGCAGCAGACCTCTCCTGTCTTGCTCTCTGCTCCCTTCAGCAGTGTTTTTGGTTGTCTGCCTGTTCTGCTCCCTGCTCTGTCTCTGGTGAATCCTCTCACCCTCCCATGCCTCTGGCCTGTACCCCAGTTCTTGTATAAATAAATAAATCTTTTTTTTAAAAAAAAAAAAGGAAAGAAATATAATTGACCCTTAAACAGCGAGTGGGTTATGGGTTTATGGATTTTGATCACCATGCAGTCAAAAAATCCACATATAACATTTGATTCCCCCAAACCTTAACTACCGATAGGCCTCTGTTGCTGGGAAGCCTTGCATAAACAGTGGATTAACACATATTGCGTCTTTACTATTCATTAAGAGGAGGCGCATCATCATAAGGTCTTCAACTTCGTCATGTTCACATTGCATAGAGTGAGGATGAGGAGGAAGGAGAGGCATTGAACTTGCTGCCTCAGGGTTGGCGAAAGCGGAAGAGGAAGTAGAAATCGAAGCAGGAGAGGCAGGCGCACTCAGAGTAACTTCATGGACATACATCGTGATTTCTGTCTGAGCTTTTGCTTTCTCATTTCTCAAAAAAATATTTCTATGTGGTACCGTTTGCTTTATTTTCAGTGTCCCCATCTTAGAAAGAGTCACATCATAAAAGAAGTCAAAGCAGTCTTGAATATCCGAGCCCTTCTGCCAGGTTTAGTGTCCATTTATTTTCTGGCACTGCTTATGCATCTGACACTGGCTCAGGAGCACTCACTGCCAGGAAGTCATATTCTGTTAATCCCTCTGGTGTACTGTCGGTCCTTGTACAACTGGACCCACGCAGTTCAAACCCACGTTGTTGAAGGGCAAACCTCACTATATTCCAGGTTTGATTTTTTTGTATAGACCAGGTTTTTGTGCTGCTTCATCCACATGGCAAAATTTGACCACTTGACAGATTCTAGATTAACATTTTATAAAACCACACGGAGAGGTTGACTGCCTATATCTTGATTTGAATTTTAGTTTTCCAAGGGGAAGAATCTACTTACAGTCCAATTAGCTACTGTGAAGTGAGTGCATCACAAAGTCTTTTAGTGAAAATGTGAACTAGTAAGCCCACTTCCAGGGAAGTGAGGGGAGAGGGAGTAAGATTTAAGAGAAATGGGAAGAAGCTATGGCTCTTAGTCTTGACAGACATCCAGTAAAATTTGTTAGACTATCATAGTCAAGTATTACTCTAGGAATATATATGTTTTATTTATGTATTTATTTCTGTTATAATCCTTCAGAGTATTATTATCATTATGAAATGAAGAAAGTGACCTGGAAGAACTTGAATCACCTGCCCAAGATCATGGCGAGGGAATGCTCAAACTTCATTCAAGTTCAGCTCTGTCTGGCTCCCAGGCCTATAGCCTTTTCACTGTATGACACTATGTTGGTCTGGGCTCTCCTGAAAGCAGAGAGCATACCAAAGACTTGGATACAAGTATCTTGTTTAGGAATGTGACCTGAGGAACAGGCTATGAGGATCAGGGGGATGACCCCAGCAGGAGGAAAAGCAATTCCAAGGATCCTTTTCTAGTTCACAGCCATTATGAAGATCTGTTACTTGATCCTGTGGGAGCTTCTTCTGAGTCTTACAAATTGCATTTCAGAACAAGGCACCCTGAGATTAAAAGTGGCAGAAGCTTTTTCCATGAGTTCCTATGCCTCAATAGTCAAGGGTGCTTCTCCAGACTTCCACAGCCCTGTTTCCAGATTGTGCTGCCCAAGAGTTGAGTAGCTCCCATGGGAGTCCCTTGCCACCAGACCTCTGCAGCCCTGGGCCAGACACAGTGTTCACAGCACAGGTTCAAGTGTGATCTGTCAGGTTGCATCTGTGCAAAACTGGTAGAAGCCCATGCCAGACTGCACACCAGTGGCAGCTTTGAAGTAAGGGTAAATTGAGAAGCTTTGAGACACATATTGACCAGTTTTAAGAGAGCGGAATAAGAATCTCAGTGCCACCCTACATTCATTCATCTCTCCAGTCAGACAACACGAGTGTCAGGTAGTATATGAAGTGCTAAAGGAATTGAAATGAATCTAGTTGGTTTCAGATCCTACAAAAGGGAAATGGATGATATGATATACTAGGATAAGTGTTTCAATAGAAATATATGAAAGGTAGGGCCTCTCCTGGTGGCGGAGCGGTTGAACGCTGGGCTGGGAAGCTGCCGCAGCCTCTCAGCGCTGGTTCAATCCCCAGCTTCCAGTGAGGGTCCCACATGGCGCGCAGACCTCTCCTGCCGCACCCGCTGCTCCCCTCAGCAGTATATTTCGTCAGTCTGCCTGTTCTGTTCCCCGCTCTGGCTCTGGTGAATTCTCTCACCCTCCCGCACTTCTGACTGTACCCAGTGCTTGTATAAATAAATAAATCTTTAAAAAAAAAAAAAAAGAAATACATGAAAGGTAGTAAAAGTATAGAAGAGGGTGTATGTGTGTTTAAGATCATGACATTTTCCTAGTTCTTAGTCTTGAAAGGTAAATAATAGCCAATTGGAGAGAAATTTGAATGTTGACTGTATGTTCCAATTAAATTTTAAAATTTTAATATTAAATTCCCTGATTGTAATCACTGTGTTGTGGATATATATATATATATATATATATAAAATTTTTGTTGTGGAGATATGTTTTGTTGTTTTATAATATAAATATATATTTGTGTTGTGGAGATATATATATATATATATATGTATGTATGTATGTATACACATATATATATTTTTTAACCCAAAAGAAAAAGAAGACTTGTGGATGTATAAAATTATATAACTTCTTTAGCCATAATGAATAAATTAAAAATAAAGCTTTTATTTCACTTATCACCATAGCTAGTACTGCTTGGCATATGTAGGTATTAAATATTTATATATATGTGATATATATATATTTAAGAGATGGATGCTGAAGAATTTAATAGTAAAATGTCATAATTCTCAAGTGAGTCAGCAAAAATAAATGTAAGTTGGGGGAGAGAGAGCAAATGTGAATATAGGTAAAGGGGATTTGTAATAATATTACAACTTTTTGTAATTCTCCATAATAAGAAAAAAGAGGAACAATTAATCAGGAACCCTGGCTAGGGCTTGGAAGGAGGTGAGGCTGCAAGCTGGGGCGGGGTGTGACAGAGACACCATGGCCTGAGGAAACTTGAACTTTTCAAGAACTGCTGCACGTGCTTCGGAGGACGGGAACACAGGCTGCTCACAGTTAGGAATGGGGAAGGAGGAAGAGAAGTGTTACCTGCGCTGGAGGTTTGGGCTGTGCCTGCAGCCACAGAGAGAGGGAAGGATCGCACACATCTTTTGTTATGGCAGAAAGATTGGCTCAGATATTTTATTATAGTAGTTAAGATGACAAATTCTGTGGGCCTAAAGGAAAATGGTGTCAAGGATAAAGTAGAGAAGACAACTTTGAAACTATACAGGGCAGAAGAATCACTGGGACTTGGCTGTCATTTCACTCATCAGTTCTTAAGAAGGCTGACTTGGTTCGGTTCTGTTTGATGAGTCTTTTTAACCTGAAAGAAAAAAAAGACTTGTGGATGAAATTACTGAATTTCTTTAGCCTTAACGGATCAATTAAGGGGGTTGGTTTATAAATCAAAGATTTATTTCTCTTATCACAGCTAGTACGGTTTGGCATATGTAGGTATTAAATATTTTTTAGTCATTTTTAGAAATCATGATAGTAAATGATAAAATGCTTTCTTCAGCCTCTGATGCTCAGGGTAAATGTGCTCTATGATTTGTTCACGTTTCTCCCTGTAGGCTAAGCATTTGGTGAACATCTGTTTCCTGACACCTGTTGGACTGGTTTACATGCAATCTACAGTGAACACATGCAGGGGGGATGCCATTGAACGTACCTGCACTCTTAAAAATCTATTGAATGTGTCTAGAATGAGTTTCGTCTTCTGCCAGCAAGTTTATTGTCACAGTTTAGGAAGTAGATCTATTTCTACTTCTCAGTAAACTTAATACATGGAATGAAAATTTATAGAATTTCCAAAGTAGGAAGAATATTTCATATAACATGAAGTTTTAAAGGCAAAATTTTCCCCTCAAGAATGATTCCTAGGGGCCTCCCCGGTGGCACAGCGGTTGAGTGCTGGGTTGCGAAGCTGCCCGCAGCCTCTGCAGCACCAGTTCCATCCCCGGCTGCTCCCCGGCCACCGGTGAGGGTCCCACATGGCGCGCAGACCTCTCCTGCCGCCCGCTGCTCCCCTCAGCAGTGTACTTTGGTCCTTCTGCCTGCTCTGCTCCCCGCTCTGGCTCTGGTGAATTCTCTCACCCTCCCGCGCTTCTGACTGTACCCAGTGCTTGTATAAATAAATAAATCTTAAAAAAAAAAAAAAAAAAAGAATGATTCCTAGGCTTGATTAGCTGTGACAAAACAAATATGACACTAGAGCCAAATTCATCTAGATGTTGCAAAAACTCTAGCCAAAGAAGAGGTGACCTGGGTATGTCATCGGAGGGACCCAGGGATGGGAGCAATTCCTTTGGTGGGTGGGGAACTGAACAAAAAAAGCAATTAAATAATGGGTCGTTCCAGAGACACTTCAGATATTCTGTCTTTGATATCCCCCCAACCACCACCACGATCTACTCTCATCCCACTGAGCCACAGAACTTTAACTACACTTACAATAGCTTATAACAGCTTTCCTCCTTTGATTTTACCTAAGCCCTGAAAGGCTCTCACGTGTGTGTTCCTAGCATTTAACATGATACCTCGCATGAGGTCAGTGCAACCTCTTTTTTACATGTATGAGTGAACATAAAGGCAAATGGATGTATATGACTTCCTAAAAGGATCACAACTCTCAAAAATCATAGCAGGACTAGTCTTTTCTTTGCAATGAGTTTCAATTTAGTGTTTTAAAGAAAACGTGGGATTTTTTTTTTTTAATAGTACACATACACACACTTCATTCAATCTTTTTAGGAAATATAAATATTAACTTGTAAATCCAGGCTCATATGCTTTAAAAGTAAGTACTAATTCCTAAAGTGTTGCTTTGGGATTTGCCAAATGCAGGGAAGCCACCCCAATGTGGCCAGACCTTCCTCTGTTTTTGTGATTCCAATAAAACTAGATTTCAGGACCCCCGGAGAGAAAACAGCCAAAAGGCTCTCACACTGTCCTTTTATTTACTATCAGGGACAATGTTAATAATGTCAGCAATCCAAGCCACCACTCCACCTGCAACTGCTTCCTAGGGAGAGGTGTTCTTTTATAGAGCCCCTGAGGCAGCAGCTGTAGGTGCTGAATGACCTCTTATTGTTATAGGACAGGGAGAGGGGCACCCCAGACCCCCACAAACCTGCCTATTCGAAATGGGTTCTGCCATCCGCCGCATCAACACAAAACATATGACGCTTTAATGGGAAGGAACTTTAATAAAACTAGGAAACAATACAGGTAAGGCAAAGAGTCTAGTTTCTAAATGAAGCACCCAAAGTTACCCATCCCCTCGTGGGTAAAACTCCATCCATATGGGGTCGGCCCAGAGCAAGGCCCCAAAGCCTGCCACAAGTCTAAAACATCTTCCAGTGGGGACCCACAGAAAAGGGTCACAAACAACCGGACAAGCCCGGAAGGAAAAGAGCAAAATCAACATCCAGATAAAAGCTGCCATTGTCACCTCCCCACGGGTCTCACCCACATCTGTGTCACCCAGTCCACAACCCAAAAGACAAGCGCAGTTTCTTCACGTCTCTAGGCTCCATGTGCCTCCTCCAGGTCTCCTGGCTCCATCCTGCTTCCTTCCTCAGTCTCTTCTTGCAGCTTCTTCTCTTGCTGCTCAGCTCCACCCTCCCTTGGGTGGGGCAGGGAACCTCCCCCTTTCCTGGGGACCACCCTGTTGCATTATCACAGTTCAATGGAAACACTGAGAAGCAAGCACAGCATTCCTGACAAGAAAGAACTTCTCTGATAAGAATTCTGCAAACAATACATATTCTCTTACTTTGTTACAGTGTGTGTAATCTTTTGGACAGTGGCACATAGATCCTGATGTAATTTGCGTAACAGTCACTGCTTATTAATGATATATACCTCTCAAGAGGAAGGGAAAATATTAGTAATGTCAGAGTTTCCAGGTTGCTTATGTCACCATTTAAGTACCTGGAAAGTAGAGTGCACACCTATTCAAGTTCTCTTAGGGACATGCCAGTAGATAAAGACAATGTATGATGAGCCAGGGCTTTCTGGTGTAGAGTGAGAATTTTCATTTTCTCCTAAATGTAGGTAACTAACTCAGACCTTTGTTTTTGTTAATGCTGGAGTCCTGTCTATCCCATATTAGACAGCTATTGCAACAACAGTGCTATGTAACAAATCATCTCAAATGGAGTAGTTTGCATCCATGCATAACTAGTCTCATACTGAGGAGTCTTAAAAAAAAATTTTTGAGGGCCTCCCCAGTGGCGCAGCAGTTGAGCGCTGGGCTGCGAAGCTGCCCGCAGCCTCTGCAGCGCCGGTTCAATCCCTCGCCACCGGCAAGAGTCCCACATGGCGCGCAGACCTCTCCTGCTGCACCCGCTGCTCCCCTCAGCAGTGTACTTCGTCAGTCTGCCTGTTCTGCTCCCCGCTGTGGCTCTGGTGGACTCTCTCACCCACCCACGCTTCTGACTGTACCCAGTGCTTGCATAAATAAATAAATAAATCTTTTTTAAAAAAGAATAAAAATATTTTTTAAAAAAAAATTTTAAAAGGTTCTTTTTTTTTTAAGATTTATTTATTCATACAAAAGCTGGGGTACAGGCCAGAGTTGCCGGGGGTGAGAGGATTCACCAGAGACAGAGTGAGGCACAGAACAGGTGAACTGACTGAAATCTACTGCTGAGGGCAGCAGCAGGTGAGACAGGAGAGGTCTGCTATGCCATGTGGGTAGCTCTCTGGTTGTCCAGGGATAGAATTCATGCTGCAGAGGCTGTGGGTAGCTTCACAGTGCTATGCTTAACCCCTTGCACCACAGGGAGGCCCAGGAGTCTTAAAATTGATCAAATTTTAGTTTATATAGGATGGGCTCAGCTGATTGACTGTGCTTCAGGCTGTGGGTAAAAGACACTAATATTTACTCAAATGAAAATGACATTGCCCTATATTAGGCTCATTAAGTTTTGCCACCACCGATAATTATTGCACTAATTATTGCACTAATAATGTTTAGTAATCATATTTTGTATTAAATGAAAGCATTTTGCAAGAAAACTTATAACTAGAACAGTGCCTTACTTGCAGTAAGTTGTCAGATAATACTTGGGAAAAAAACATGGACTATAAAGGAAACAGGTGATAACATTTTCTGAAAATTACAACATTTAGAAGCAAACCTTGGGGAAATTCTGCTTGACAAAGCTAAACAGTAGATTGCTTTTACCTGTTCACTTTGTCATAAGTTATGTAAAGAATATTCTAAAGAGACTTCAAGTTTAACAGGGCAGATTAAACACATGTTTATCTCTATTCCCTGCTTAAAACCCATTAAAATGATAGTAAAGTAGTATAAATATGTTTTAGAAGACGGGAGACAGATGGACAAGTGGTAATTAACAGCAGAAAGCTGAAACCTACTGCCTATAAGTGTGTCTATTGGAGTAGGGAGTGGTTAAGAGTCAGATTTAAAATATGGGGCCATTTGAGTACCTTTGAAGTTGGGTTTGGAATGAGATTGAAAATTAAAGAATTAGGACCTCCCCAGTGGTGCAGTGATTGAGCTGCCTGCAGCCTCTGCAGCGCCGGTTGAAACCCCGGCTGCTCCCGGCCACCGGAGGAGGGTCCCAAATGGCGCGTAGACCTCTCCTGCTGCCCGCTGCTCCCCTCAGCAGTGTATTTCATCGGCCTGCCTGTTCTGTTTCCCGCTCTGGTGAATTCTCTCACCCTCCCGCGCTTCTGACTGTACCCATTGCTTGTATAAATAAATAAATAAATCTTTTTTAAAAAAAAAGAAAATTAAAGAATTAATTAAAAGGTTATGTAAAAAAGTACTCAAGCTTTCAGATCCCCTGACCAGTAGTATAATTGGGAAACTACTCCCCAAGCATAAAATTTGAGGCTTACTCTGTCCACCACTGCGCTGTAGACCTTCCTGTGATACTAGAGATGTTTCATATCAGCATTTTCCATCATGTAGTGGCTCAGTAGTCATTTGAAATGTGGTTAGTGCAACTGAAGAGCTAAGTTGGTTTTTTTTTTTAATTTTAATTAATTTAAATTCAGTGTGGTCAGTGGACAATGCAGCTCTAGATTCAGTGATACTGGGTACTGCCCAGAACAGGGACACACTGGGAAAGTAAGTAAAGCTCTTAATGTGAGACCTCTTAACCCTTTCTATTTCTTGCGGCCCACAGTCTTAAAAAAAAAAAAATTGATACCTCTCTCCCCCATGCACCCTTTCACAGGAGTTTTCTAGAAGACGTACTTTACATAAATACAAAAACAAGGAAGACAGGATCCAGGAACAAGAAAAGAGGAAGTTTCACCAAAATTATGGTAGAATAAACTACAGTCACACAGGAGGCAAGCAGGACAGGAGGGAGACCCACGCAGTGGCACAAAGCAGGAGCCTGAGGTGTGAGGGGAGGTTTGCAGTTCTCCTGGTAGTGGGGTGATGGAGAGTGACAGGTGCATGGTAAGCTAAGCAAATGAAAACAAAATCATTGCTAGCACTATTTTCAATAAAGCAAAGATATGGAAACAACCTAAATGCCCCCAAACAGATGAATGGATTGAGAAAATGTGGTATATATACAAAGGAATACTACTTAGCAGACAAAAAAGATAAACTCATACCTTTTGGCAACATGGACAGAGCTGGAAAGGGTAATGCTAAGCGAAATAAGTCAAGAGAAAGATAAAAACCCAGTCATTTCATTTATATGTGGAATATAGAAAAACTGAACAAAGAGTCAGGAAAAAGATAAAACTTGCAAGCACACCATAGACCCAAGGCATCCAGCAATAGAGGGGGAGCAATAGAAGTCAAAATGGGAGGGGAGAGAATAAGGGATGGGAGAGATCGGTCACAGGTGCTATGGTGGTGGGAGAACTATGAGGACACCATTTAAGGGGAGAAATCAAATACAAAAATTAACAATGATGTAAGAATTAATTCATCAACTAATTAATTAATAAACCCCTAAACAAAATAAATTCAATTTGTAAATTAAAAAATAATAAAGAAGGCAACTTGTATTACTACTACTAATAATAATAATAAGTGATAGCTAGAGGAAGACAAACATGGACAGGAAAGGAAATTCCATGATGGCACTTTATGGTGAACAATATTTACAGAGTTGTTTGATAATATTAATACTACATATTGGGCCTCTCCTGGTGGTGCAGGTGGTTGAGCGCCACACTGTGAAGCTGTCCGCAGCCTCTTCAGCGCTGGTTCAATCCTGGCCCGCTGGCTAGGGTCCCACATGGCATGGCAGACCTCTCCTGTCACGCCCGCAGCTCCCCTCAACAGTGCATTTTGTCAGTCTGCCTGTTCTGTTACCCACTGTCTCTGGTGAATCCTCTCACCCTCCCGCGAATCTGACCTGTACCCCGGTTCTTGTATAAATAAATAAATCTTTTAAAAAAAACTACATATTAATTTCTTGAAATCATCAGTTTGGAAATTAGAAGAGGAAGAAAAGTGCTCTGTTTTGTGAGGAAGAAGTTGAGGGAAAATTTGAATCCTAACATCCCATGGTAAGAAGGCAATCCTCTGTACACCATGCATATTAATTACCCTGATAGTTAATTTTTACAATGCTCATTCTGAGAAGAAAATTAATCATTTCATCTTTATCACAATGAGAACTGTTTATTGCAGTCAGTTCTATTTAATTGGAAAAAAATAAATGTTTTTCTTCTGCTTCCAAAAGGAAATCTTTTTAAGTGTACTTCAATTTTGTGTCCAGTTCTGTAGTGCAGTATTAGAAAATCAAATTTAAAGCATGCTTCTCTTCTCTGAATAATGTTATATGTAATTATTACAAAAGTGAATTTAGATTATTTGATTTTTTGCCTATAGTATATTCCTGTCACAATTGTGGGCATGTGGGGGTAGGGGCAGGAATAGGAAATAAAGTATACATTAATTCAAATAAGCAGAAGTATAAGATACGTAGGCATGGTCCCTACAATAGATGAGAACATGTTTACAGTTTTCCTACTAAAACAGTAAATCCTTGAAACTTTTTTCCAGATAAAATAAGTAAAAATGATTATGAAAGGAAAAAGTGTTACCTTCCTCTTTTGTTAACTAGCATCATTCATCTTTATGGGTTAGAGAAAGTAGCACTGTGCACGCATGGGCGCACGCACACACACGCTTCTTCTTTCCTTGTAGTCTTTGATTCCCCAGATTACTGAATTTCAAAAGAAGTTCTCTCTCGTTTCCACGATATGCACTTTTTTTTTCCAAATCTTGACAGTCATGAAACTTCATAATGAACTAAGCAAATAAGGAAGTTCATCCCCTGTTCTCTGAGTGCTGACGTAACACAGCTTTGGGGGAACTCCATCAAATTCTGTTAGAGGCTTGTCAAGGCAGAAAAGATGAAGTTTTTGATAATTTTGTGAGAGGAAAGAAAGAGAAAGCCCATGTGGATAAAGTTGTCCGGAGGAGCCTCATTACCTGAGTTTTTATTATGAGTCCCCACAGAAAATACTGGCAAATAATTTTTTTTAAAGATATATTTATTTATTTATTTATACAAGAACTGAGGTATAGGCCAGATTCACAGGAGGGTGAGAGGATTCACCAGAGACAGAGCAGGAAACAGAACAGGTAGACTGACGAAATACATTGCTGAGGGGAGCAGCGGGCGCGACAGGAGAGGTCTGCTGCACCATGTGGGATTCTCGCCCGGCCAGCCAGGCGAGAATGTGGTGCTTAACCACCTGCGCCACCAGGCAAATAATTTTAACTGACTTGTAAAATCAGTCCTCATTCAAACATCCCTCCCCTCTTAACAAATGTCAGCCATTGGACAGTATCCCCTTATTGTAAAACTTAAAACAGTGCAAATCAACTTGGTAGCAGATTGAACATGCAAATCTTTGAAAAGAGTGATGTTAGAAGGGCCTTTCTGGTAGCCTTCGGGTGAAGTCTCAGTGCTGTCACCTCCAAGGCCTGAGATAGATCCCCAGCCAGGGAGCTAACCCACATATGGCACAGCAGACCTCTCCTGTCTCACCAGCTGCAGCAGCTATTACAAAGAAAAAAAAAATTGATAAAGATGCCAACTAGTTATGCCCTTCAAAAAATTATGGAGAGAGACCCTTGGAAAATTGATGTGTTTCCTTGGCAATTAAACCTACCCCCCTCACAAAAAAAATCTATTACAAAATTTAACCCTGATTTGAGTATTTTTGGATATATGGATATCCTGCAGTGCTCTTAGGTTTTATATTTTATAGGTATTTCTGTTATTTTTTACATTAAACATGTATGCCTGATGAGGTGCATCATGACTCAGTAGTGTAACCTACAATAAAGTTTAATACCTTTATATATATAAAAGCACAGCCAATACTAAACATGCCCTTTTGTTTACTTAATATTGGATTACAGAAATGAATGGGATTGTAAAGAATGAATTACAGTTGGAATACAGAGATTAATAAAATATATTTCCTGCCTTCATGTAGCCCACAGTCTAATTGGGGAAACAAAATCATACAAACAAAAAAATGACAGTGCAAGAACACACAAAATACACAGAAATGGCACAGAAGAGATTATCTGAGGGCATGAAGGAAGTGTTTTCATTGGAATAAAGAGACTTCAAAGCACAAATCTTTGGATATTATTTTGGCTCACTAAAGGATGATATTTAATGACTTGCATTTTATGTTCTACGCTTGACTTCTGTTAGGTCACTATAAGAAATTTTAAATGTATATTATGAAAATCAAATTACATTTTCTGTAGAAGGTGGTTTAGAACGTTGTTTTCTCCATTGTTTTTGTGAAATCTCACTCTCCACACACACACCCCCCGCCCCCAGGTCCCTCTTCATCTGTACACAAGGAGTCCCACACTTGGGCACCTTGTCCTGAGGTACACTAACTGGGACACCTGGGTTGAATTCAGGGGTACATGTCACTGGTCGTAGGCGGAGAAAAGAGTAAATACACTGAAGAGCCAGGGAGACCCACGAGGAAGCCCAAAGAGTGAAAGGTTTCACAAAGGATTGGAGGCAGAACCAAGACCAATTCCCTCTGCCAAGGAAGGAAATTGCAGCTGTTCTTACTCTGGGTGATGTGACTACAGACCAGATGGGAAGGAAATACAGCTAACTGCTTACCATTCTTCTAGAACTTAATATTAGGGAAAACCTTGTATCTCTAAGGAAATGTATTATTCTTCTCAGATAATAAAAGTGTGATAACCATGTCTCCCCTTTTTAAGTGTTCAGTTCAGTAGGATTACCTATATTCACTTTAGTCTCTAAGGGATCTGCAGAATATTTTTTAAGCAAAATAACATTGGTTAATAACATTATATAGGTTTCAGATGTACTGTCTTATAAATCAGCATCTATATTTATATTTCTCAGCTTCTATATATTCTACATTCTGTTTACCACCAGAACGCTAGTTTCCATCCTTACCATACAGTTGACCGACCCCTTTTACCCGATTTACCCACTTCCCTTCCTCCTGTAGAACTTTTTCATCTTGCACAACTGAAGCTCTGTAAATTCTCTGTAAACGACAACTGCCCATTTCCCCTGCCCCAGCCCCTGGCAACCACCATTCTCCTTTCTGTTTCTTTGATTTTGACTGCTGTAGATGCTTCTTATAAATGAAATCATACAGTATTTCTCTTTTGTGACTGGCTCGGTTCGCTTAGCATAATGTCCTCAAGGTTCATCTATATTGCAGCATAGGTCAGAATTCATTTCTTTCTTAAAGGCTGAATAATATTACATTGTATGTAAAGGCCACATTTTGTTTATGGACTTTTGGATAGCTTCCACCTTTGGCTATTGTACATAATTCAGTTATGAATATGGGTATAATAATAACTCTTTCAACTACTGCATTCAGTTCTTTGGGATCAATACCTAGAAGTGGTATAGATATGGTATAGGATAATTAAAAATAAATCTGTGTTTACTTTTTGAGGAACCACTATACTGTTTTCAGAGAGACAGCACCATTTTATTTTCCCACCCACAGTGCACAGGGTTCCAATTTCTCCACATCTTCACCAGCACTTGTTATTTTCTGCATTTTTATTGTAGTCATCTTAATGAGTGTGAGATGATAATCTCATGGTAGTTTTGATTTGCATTTCCCTGGTGATTAGTGATGCTGAGTTTATTTTCATGTGCTCATTGGCCTTGTTTGTCATCATTGGATAAATGTCTGCTGAAGTCTTTCGCCCATTTTAAAATCAGGTTATTTGTGGTTTTTGTTGTTGGGTTGCAGAAGTTCTTTATCTATTCTGGATATTAACCTGTTATCAGATATATGATTTACAAATATTTTCTGCTATTCTGTGGGTAATCTTTTCGCTATGTTGATTTTTTTCCTTTGATGTACAAAAATTTGAAGTCTGATATCATCTCATTTGTCTATTTTTGGTTTTGTTGGTCACATATCTAAAAAATCATTGCCAAGTCCTGTGTCATGCAGTTGTCCCCTATGTTTTTTTCTAGGCATTTTAGGTTTTTGTTCCATTCTGAGTTAAATTTTTTTATGGTATAAGGAAAGAGTTCAAATTCATTTGTTTATATGTGGATATCTATTTTCCCAATATATTCGTTGCAGAGACTGTCCTTTCTTCATTGAATAGTTTTGGCTCCCTTGTCAAAGATCATTTAACCAGATGTGCAAGGGTTTATTTCTGGATTCTCTATTCTGTTTCATTGACCTATGCATCTGCCTTTATTTAAACCCTTTTACCTTTCACGGTCAGCAAACTTTCTGGCCAAATTCGAGCTCAGCTGCAAGGTTGATGAGGACCTTCATGATCTGAAAAGTTCATGTTCTTTTTTTCATTGCAATGGCTTTGAACTTTTTCACATTTTTAAGTGCTTGTTGGTCCAGATTTTTTATTCATATTTCATTTTTTTAATTATGCTGTGCTATATGTTCTTATCATAAAGTACCTCACAGCCTTTATAGATAGGATGCGTAACACATCAGTCACATAATCAGACACAGCCACTAGACGGTTCACAATTTCATTGACGAGGCATGGCCTCACACATAGGACATTGCAGTCAGCATCCATGTCACAGAGCATTAAGGTTCAGGTATTAAGCTACAGGAGATCAATATGAGACAGAATGTCCAGGGCAGATTGTACTTTGGCCAGATATCCAAGGAATGTCACTGTTTGCATTGATAACCGTAAAGGTTAGAAAAAACAGAGCTTACTCTCAAAGAGGGAGACCTTGGGAGGCTAAAATAGAGGCAAATTGAGCCTGACCTGGCCCCTAGGGTGTGGTTTGACTGAAGACTTGTGAGGTGGCTGAGACTGAGAGGTAAAAGGAGAGTAGTTTTTGAAGGAACTAGAATACCAGAATGAGGATTTTGAAAGGACCTTAGTTTTTTTTTTTTTACATGCCCACTTACCTGAGAAGACAAAAACAATGTAGAATATAGTGTAGTGTTTTCAAGCTGGGAGTTTGACCAGCATTACTTTTTATAAAAGAGAAAAAATTCACAATGTCTTAAATATAGCAAATGTAAGTATTATTTCATGAAACTTCTGTTTCAGTTGCGTACATGTGTATGTATGCTGAGTCACAAAAGGAAATGTTTATCTTCCTGTGAATTATGTAATCAAAAAGTTTGAAAGGCACTGATGTAAAAGAAATTCTATGGCTCTGTGAGATTTGAAATACTGGGAAGTCCTAACTTGGAGCCCCAGGAGAGCACACCACACAGCACTGAGGCCCTCTGAGCTTCATGCTCCTTCTCAGCTCCTTCCAGCATGGAACATTGTTAGGTCTCTCAGCTTGGGGACCTTTTGCGCTATTCCCACTTCTGAATCCTTCAGTTCACCCTCCAGAATGTAAAGTGTGGTACAGTGGGAAAATACGTGTTTTGGACTTGACTGGAGCTGAGTTTGAAGCTGGTTCAATCACTTACTGATAAAGTTGCTAAGCCATTCTGAGCCTCACTTGCCTCTTCTGAAAAAATGGGAGCAGATAATACCAATGTCATAGGTTGTAAAAAAGATTTTTAAAAATGGGCCTCTCCTGGTGGCGCAGGCGGTTGAGCGCAGCGCTGTGAAGCTCTCCGCAGCCTCTGCAGCACCGCTTCGATCCCTGCCGGCTGGTGAGGGTCCCACACGGTGCGGCAGACCTCTCCTGTCTCGCCTGCCGCTCCCCTCAGCAGGGATTTTCGTCAGTCTGCCTGTTCTGTTCCCCACTCTGTCTCAGGTGAATCCTCTCACCCTCCCGCACATCTGGCCTGTACCCCAGTTCTTGTATAAATAAATAAATAAATCTTTTTAAAAAAGAGACTTAAAAGGATGTGTTACTTCAATCAAGTAATACTTTACTTGGAGGAGGCTGTGTAGGTACTCATATATATATGGAAGGTTGGTTATAATCTTAGTTATAGACCAAAAATTTAGAAACATTTAAATATCTAATAGAGATTGATTTTTTATGATATATCAATATAATAGAACAGCTATTTTTTTAAAACGAGGTAGACCTAACTTTTTTTAAAGATTTATTTATTTATTTGTTTGTTTGTTTGTTTGTTTATACAAGCACTGGGTACAGTCAGAAGCGCTGGAGGGTAAGAGAATTCACCAGAGTCAGAGCGGGGAATGGAACAGGCAGACCAACGGAGAAATTCGTCGCCAGCAGCCGGGGATCGAACCGGCACTACAGAGGCTGAGGGTAGCTTCGCAGCCCAGCGCTCAACCACTGCGCCACCGGGGAGGCCCAGACCTAACTCTATTGATATAAAATATTTGCAGCACTACTAAGTAGAAAAAACTAAGTTGTAAAACCATGTTCCCATTTTTTTAAATACATAGGTTTTTAAATATATAACATTAAAGATGCTATAGTAGCAAAGATAGTTATCTCTGGAAGTCAGAAATATGAGAGACTTAAAATTTCTGTTTTGTAAATTTTGCAATTTTTATAGTAGCTATGTGTAGGTGTTCAGAAAAAAATTAGCTAAACATATATACATGCACATGTATGCATTATGTAGCAAAGAAATTCTGGGCACATTGTTAGACCTTCTTGATCACTAGAGATTGTTACAAGAATTCATTTTCATCATGGGCGTTCTGTATCTTTAATTCCAGTACTCCTGTAGCCATGGAACAGCCATCATACCTAGGATTTTTATGAGAAAATACATACTTTTCTTTCTTGGTAGACTCACTATCGTTGAGGTCTGTTTCCTTTCTCCTTTATTATTAGCTTAATCACTGGCTTCAGGGTGCCCTTTGTGCATTTTTCCACATTTCATTTTAATTTTAAAAGTGTAAGCTTTTTTAAGAAGATTTATTTTATTTATTTATGCAAACAAGAGCTGGGATATGGGCTAGAGGTGCAGGTGGGGGAGGGGTGAGGGGATTCTTCAGAGACAGAGTGGGGAGCAGAACAGGTGGATTGACTGAAATACACAGCTGAGGGGAGCAGCAGAGGAGACAGGAGAGTCCTGCTGCACCATGTGGGCTAGCTCCCTGGCGGGGGATCAAACTCTTGCTGCGGTGGCTGCTGATAGCTTCATAGTGCTGAGACTTAACCCCTTACGCCACCAGAGAGACCCAAAACTATAAATTAAGACTATCTTAAACAATCCCTTAGCTTGTAAGTATCCAAACAATACTTAAGTTTGTAAAGTGAAAATTGACATTCTCATTCCTATGCCTGCCCTGTCCTGCTACCCAAGATGGAAATGTTTCAGTGTATGGTCTTTAAAACTTCTATGCATTTGCAAATGTATCTGTGTTTATTTTTGTTATACAAATAAAATCATATTATATATATGAATAAATGTCTTTTCATATCATAGGCTTAGATATACTACAGTCCTTTTAAAGAACTGCATAATACTCTCCTTTGTGGGTGAATCATAATTTATTTCACCATTCACCTATTAATATAATTTTTACAATTGCTGGCAGTACTGCAAAAGTATTTTAATTTAATTTTGCCCACTCCGTGAGTAGATCTATAGGCTAAATTCCTACAAGTGGAACTAGTGTTTGTCAAAAGATATCTACATGGACAATTACTATTGTGTTACACTGATTTATATTCCTACCAACAGGCAGTATATGAATTTCTCCAGTCACACTACATTTTCACCTATATTCAATTATTACTATTATTTTTAAATCTTTGTAAATCTCTTATGTGAAAAATGCATCTCACTGTCTTAATTTCTCACTGTTTTAGTTTCTTTAATTTCTTTCATTGAGTGAAGGTGAACATCTTTTCATTGCCACCTCCTGTTTGGAAATGTTACCCATGTACTGCAGATCCAACAGGAAGCTGGCCTGGAGTTCGCAGTCCTGATGAAATGATGGCAGGGATATATTAGCACACTTAAAGTGGTACAGAGAGAGTGTGAAGAAGAGTAGGCAGAGAAAGTGGTGTAGTTTAGTATATGTATGATTCCATTTTTGGACACCATGCAGAGGTGACGGTGGTGGCCTATCTGTGCATAGAAATCAGTAACTCCATGGCTTCTGACTCAGCACCCCTGAGTCCTTTGCCTGACTGATATGGGCTGTCTATTCCAACTCGACCTTTCTAAAAGTACAGGAAATGGTCCATTATCCTCTATGTATTTTTCCCCATAGAAATCTGGCATGTATCAATGTGAGCAATTAATCAAGTCTGCGTCTATCACCTAACAGTGCCTCAGAAACAGAAGGGATTTCCTGAAACTGCATTTCAGAATCACTACTTGAATTGATCATGTTTCAAACCGCTGTGAAGAAACATTTGTAATTGTGACAAAATGGTGGCAGGGTGGTCCATGGAAAAAGAGTGTTCCAGTATCTTTGTAACCCGCTTGCTTATTTATTTATTTATTTGTTTGTTTGTTTATATATTTATTTATTTATAGTTCAGTTACTTCTTACCTCCTTGTGTGTCACTGGTTTACAGACACCCAGCACATATCTACAATAAATTCTGGTCCACCACATATTATTTTTCCCCTTAGTACTGGTAGAGGTGAAAGCAGGGACTGTCACTAAGGTGGGCACGTTGTGATGGGAACCAGGCACGGAACCCACACACCCCACCGCCTGGTTAGGGTGTCTTTACTGGTTTCTCCATCTCATGATCCAGACATACGTATGTGTGAAAGAACATGATTCTTTCTGACTACTTAAGGCCTCCAAAAACAATTCAATCTGATGAAAATATTAGTTGACAGAGTTTCCCCTGATTCTTCTGCTGTCTTCTAAACCAAATGGTGCACATCTTTTTTCTTTCTTTTTTTTTTGTCTTTAATAACTCTCAGATTCCTCCAAACTCCACCCCATGGACTTCTTGAGATTTCATGTTTTCCAAACATAATGCATTCCCAACTAGTTTATTGTTTCTGTCTCTCTCTCTCTCTCTCTCTCTCTCACTTTCTCTCTCTCTCTCTCTCTCTCTCTCTCTCTATATATATATATATATATATCTTTAATCAAGCAAATATGGATCTGACTGCACATAGGACTTGTGGTCAACCTGCGATAACCAGTATTACCCCACAAGTTTATATAAACTCAGTCAAAAGCAAGGGAATGTAATGTATTAGTATTTTTATGGGTAAACATGATCTTACTGCCCCTCCACAATAGTTATCTTTTTATATTCCTAAAAAGGGAAGGACTCTGGGCTGGGTCCTTAAGTGATCTCTTCTAGATGGAGCAAATTGTCTTTATCCCACCCCTCAGACTATCATAATTGGTTTGTATTTGGCCATGAAAGAGGGTAAGTGGTTCAAGTTCACCCTCCTCATTTCCCCATCTGACAAGAGACATTTCACATTCATACTTCATTGCTCAGAAGCCCCAAGTCAAAAGTTTTATGCAGAAAATAGTCTAAGAAACAAGTTGCCTGGTCACTGGTGCTGCAGCACACCAAGTTCCCTGCTTGGGATCAGGTTGTTAAGACAACATGAGGACAAGATGCTGTAAAAGTGTCTGCCTTCTCTGATTTAATTTTTACCAGAGTACATAAATCCACTGACAGTTTTCTTTAAACAGTGTTCTCAACTCTAAATAAAATTTAAAAATAATTAACACCTGGTTTGCTTTTTAAAATTTTGATGTGTGAAGTAGGGCCGGGGGAGGGTGTAGGTTTGGGGGCTACTGAAGCATTCTAACATAAAGGGAAAAAAGACAGGTTTCCCATAATTGGACATATTTGACTTTGAACATAGCGTCACCAAATATTCAGCCATGTGACCTTGGGAAAGTTGCTTTTAAACTTTGATTCAATACTACCATCTTGCTGTCTTGTTGTGAACATTAAATAATATGAAAAGGCACAATATAGTGCCTGGCACAGGGTCCAGCTAAATTAAGGGTAGCTTGCCTGTCTCCTTTCCATCCCTTTTTATGTCACATTGTACCAGAGCCTTCTATTTCATCTGTAGTAAAGAGAGCCTTGGATGCTGCATGGTGACCCTGCAGGAAGAAAACAGCCATCATATTTTATCCACAGATGCAAGTCCCCTCGAACCATTGTAGACTGGCATACCTCCAAGGAAGCTGGGGAGAGGCTGAGCAGTTTTCACCCAGTCTCCAGGCTTTATTCAGCTAGTTATACGCCACCTCCGAGAGTCCAGTCTACCCCTAGTAGAGTGGGGATGCAGTTCCTTCCTGCATCAGCTGAAGGGCATGGTGACAGTAGGTAGAGGCCTCTATCTGTCCTACCTCTGGCTTGTGCTTTGCTCCCTGAAGTTTCTTTCAGAATTGAAGCTTCAGTTCTGGTAAACAGGAGTCAATGGACCCAAGTCCTAAGTGCTAGTAACAGCCTCTCCAGTCAGGGTCCTGTTTCTGCACTGAGATAACCACTCTTCCCAGGCCTTTCTCCTGCCCTACCCCCTCCTAGGGAAACAGGCGGCTCAGCACCAGATCCACAACCACAGTGGACGCTGCTCTGATCCCCAGATTATTGAGCCTCCAAAGTCTAACCATCCGGGTTACTTGTTAAAAATGAAAGCTAACCATAGATCTGAGGCATCCAGCAGGAGAGGGAAAGGGAAAGGGGTCAAAACAGGGGAGGGAAGAGCACAAGGGACAATAGTGTTGGATCATGGGTGTGGTGGTGGTGGGAAAACTACAGGAACTACCTCTGAGGGGCAAAATCAAATACTATCCAAAAATGAACCAGGATGTAAGAAAAATAAATATAAAAATTATTTTAAAAATCCAAGTGCTCAGCTTGCCTTCCAGTTGACCTGGCCAAGGAGCCTGCACAACTGATGCAAAGAAAAAGACCACCAGCCACTTGTGTTGGAAACACTGGGATAAGAAATAAGTGGCTCATGGGAGCAAGGACTTCAGGCTGCGATCTGAGAAGCTGAGACAAAACAGTACCTAGTGTTTCTAAATCATTAAAAGAATTTTGGAAAAAAAGAGAATAAACATTTATTCCATTTGACCTAACCCTCCCACAGGAAAGCATGTGGCCTGCAGTCACACATTACAGCACAAGAGGGATTGGTTCTGAGAAATGCATTTTCAGACAGTTTCGTCACTGTGCAAATGTCACAGCACTTATGACAAGTGTACTTATACCAACCTAGAGGGCACTGCCTACAACACACCTCCATCATATAGGCACTACCATCGTTGACCAAAACATCATTAAGTCAAACGTGACTCGTGGCTTTGGCCTCAGATAGACCAGACACTTTTTGGTTGTCTGTTGTGAGATCCGTGACTTGCAGTAATAGTGGAGGCAGGCCTGTGATAGGCGTTCTTCTGTTCACACATATTGAGGTCTTAGTATGTGCCAAGCACCATTGGGTGTTTTAGAGCCGTTACCCACTATCAGCCCTATGATAGCTCCGATTATTCTCCCTGTTTCATGGTTGTGGACTCTGAGACGTGCATTAAATGATGTGCCCACAGGTGGAGCCATTGTCACCATTCTCTGCCCAACTCCTCTCAGCCTTCATTTCTTATGCTGCAAAATGGGGATTTAAAATATACTAGCTCCAAAAAAAAAAAATACTATCTCAAGTCTGGGGCAGACACCAAGTCTTCGGTAAATGTACATTTTCTTCTATGAAAATAGGTCCTAATGAAATAAGAAAGAGTGAAAGATCCTATTGCAAGGATTTAACCTGGAAACCACCTTCATGTCTAACTAGAGGAAAAATTTAGTAGATTATGACAATATTACATAGTCTCTAAAATATTTATGAAAACGATATAAGTGGAAAGTATTTATAATATAATGTTGGATTAATAAAGCCAAATACAAAATAGTATATGCACAATGATTACAGCTATATAAATGATAGTGTAGGTCAGGGCTTGGATCAAAACATAATAATTGAAAGTTGTAAGACACAGGTTATTTAATGTGATTATACCCTGCCTTCCAATTAAAAAAAATCCCAGCAAAAACAAAAGCAGTGCCAGGTGCTGTAAGCAGCAGCTGCTGGATCATGATCAGGAAACCTTAGCAAGTCTCAGATGTGAAAAAGACACCCATCCTCCTAGCCACACCAGCCTATGCAGCACAGGCCCTGGCAATAACACTATTTTGTTGCTACACTAAGAATGTAACACAGCTTTGGGACAAATCCTGAAAAAAAGATGTTTTGGCCTCAATAGATACGCCACATGGTAGCCAATCTGTTGCACTCTGTAACTGCGGCAAAATTATAGTGTCCGGTGATTAGAAGTTGACCTTAGTAGTGAGGTAGAAAAGCTTTATTTAAAGGCTTTTCCCTTGCTCAGCTGGGGTTTAGTAACATGCAGATTTTCCTTAACTAAAAAAGAGTGGTGCCCTAGCGCTTCACCTCCAAGGAGAATGTTTCATAAAATATTGATATTTTTTGCACATAAAGGAGATAGTTCATGAATAGAAAATGTAAGCATAAGCAAAGACACTTAGCTCTGAGAGTTCATGAACATGAAAAATAATGAATCCAGCTTACCAACCAAAGCTGACGTCTACTATACATACCAGGATAAAGATTATTTTTCCTCAATATTATAACTCCAAGAACAAGAGTGCCAAAAGGAGACTAGCCCGGGTTGCAAGATACTTTACTGCCTATTGTAAAGGCAATGCCATAGACTTTGTTGCAAGTTAAATACTTTTCTCCCTTATGTCTCCCAAACTGTAACTGGGTCTTTTCCCCAAATCAAACTCTTAGGAGCTATTGCAGTGATTAGCGACTGCGGTCTTGTGTAAGCCAGCAGCAGCATCTGCACCAACCAGCCTCCTCCCCCAGCTCCCTGTAATCCTTACTCTGAAGCAGGCAGCTATTTTTGGGTTTAGAATAGCCTGGTGTGCTATGGAACGGACTCTAGATGTACTGCTCGTAAAGCATGGTCAAGAACAGGGTGTGCAGTGTGTGCTGTGTGTGCGGGTGTTTAAGGACATGTGTAAATATTTGCATGTGTGTGTAGTACCAGGTTAGGGATTCCCATGAAAGTGGTCACTCCTCCTGGGAGGGAGAGGGTGAGATGGGAGGGCGACTTCTTCCCCCCCTTGTTCTCATTTGTATCTTTTGCATGTTATGCTGTGGGCTTTATTCATTTATTATTTATGTCAATAATTTAATTTCAAAACAAACAAAAAACCCTGGTGTAGCAGAAGAGCAGTGGTTCCAGGATCCAAAAGCATGTTTAGTTCGTGTGCTGTCGCTAACTGAGCTATCTTGAGCCAGTCAGTGGATCAGTCAGTGTTTGCTTCCTTGACTGTGGATAAGGAATGTTGACAGATGTTGTGAGGATCAAAAGAGAAAGTGCAAGTGGAAGTGCTTTAAAAACAAGTGCCGCGGTCACAATAAGATATCAGTTCACACCCTCTAAAATGGCTGTAATCAAAAGGTAAAACATATGTCGACAAGGATGCAGAGGAACTGGAGCCCTCACTGGTGGCATTCTAAAATGGTTCAGCTGCTCTGGAAAAACAGCTTGACAGCTCCTCAAATAGTTAAACATGGAGTTGCCTTATGACCTAGCGGTTCTACCCCCAGGAACCCAAAAGAAGGAAAAACATACATCTACACAAAAACTTGTACACGAATGGTTGTATCACTATTGTTCATAATAGCCAAGGATCCATGAGTGGATATGCCCCTACAGCTGCATATTATTCAACAATGGGAGGGTACAAAATAGTGATGCTTGCTACAACAAGGAGAAACCTTGAAACATTATGCTGAGCAAAAAAGACATGTCACAAAAGGCCATATGTTGTGATTCCACTTATATGAAATATCCAGAACAGGCAGATGAAAAGTAAATTAGTTGCTGGGAGGCCTGGGAGTAGGGGGAGGAATAGATGCTGGCCACTGGGTCCAGGATTTCTTTTTGGGGTAATGAAGTAGTTCTAAAATGGATTAATTATAGTGTCTGGTGATCAGAAGTTGATCCAGTGATCTGAATATACTTTTCAAAAGCATAGAAATTTTGTACTTTAAATGAGTCAATTATACAATGTGTAAATTTTAACTTAATGAGGCTGTTATGGGGTGGGGGAGTACAAGTCAAAGACTATCCATAATGTGTTTTCTGCAAATGACCAAACGAGCTGAACTCCAGGAGAGATCAATTCAGGGCTTGATTAACTTATTACCAACATCTATGACATCAAAATGCACCTAACAGAAGATGTCTCACCATCTGCTGGCCACAGTTATCACTGTCTACATGTCCATGAACATCCAAAGCACCAAACTTGGAAAATAAATACATGTTAGTTCTTGCAATAAAACTCCAGAAGGAAGAGTGAAGCACTCTAATTCCTAGTAACCAAATATTTATGAGAAAAGGAGTGGGGAAAATGATAAATCCTCATGTGCTTGGTAAGATTCTGAAGCAAGAATAAAAAATAGGCAAGACAAGAACCCAGCCCCAAGATCTCATAATACTCTTGGAGTCTCAGAAATGCTGCCTCACCAATGTGCTCCAAGATACAGAGGCTAACATTGAGTGAATAAGCAGTGACATGGACCCTGAGTCAAACAAGTGACTCAGAATGCTGGGACTCAGAATGTGACAACAGTTTAAGAATTTTTTTTTTTAAGATTTATTTATTTATGCATACAAGAACTGGGGTGTAGGCCAGAGATGTGGGGAGGTGGGGGTGAGAGGACTCACCAGAGAAAGAATGGGGAACAGAAATGGCAGATGTCCTGAAATACACTGCTGAGGGGAGCAGCGAGCAAGACAGGAGAGGTCTGCTTCGCCATGTGGGTTACTCCCTGGCTGGCCGGGGATAGAACTCATGCTGCAGTGGCTGGCAATAGCTTGATAGCACTATGTCTTTACCCTGTGCCATGAGGGAGGCCCTAATCTCATAGTTTCATTGGCAGCATTTTTTTCTTTCTAAGTGTTACATAATATAACACTGCATCTTAGAATCAGCAGTCTTATATTTGATAATTTTGGTTCTTATTAAGGGTAGTTCGTGAGGGTAGCAGGAAGTAAGTTGAATGTAACAGCTCTTGCTGTTTCACTGAAAATGATTACAGTGAATCCAGACTCCCCAGGCCCCTGAAACCAGGGCCCAGCCCTGCCCTGCCCACCTGGCCAGCCATCAAAAGAAAAAAAATAATAATATAGAGTATAATTCTTGTGTCTCAAGCATAGAAATCAATGGACATTTATTCTAGGATTTCCATAGAATTTTTGTAAACAGTAAGAGTTGTGTGCTCTGACCCCTGACTCCATGCCGGGCACCATGTGTACGTGCATTGTCTTGTTCATGCCTAACAACAATGATATGTAGAAGGTAACTATTTTCTGTTTTATAGAAAAGGAAACTGAGTTTAAGAACTATTAAATAACTCACCCAGAGTCCTCCAGCAACTAAATGACAGAGCTAGTATTTGAATCCATCTGACTCCAAAGATCATGCCCTTGACTGCTCTGCCACAACATTTTTATGGCTGATTCTAAATTGAGTCTTAAAATCACAGACAATTAAACAAATGCGAAGGGAAATAGGCAAGGTAGATGGATGTACAACCTATATGGGAGTTGCAGACTTTTGGCCATTCTCTAATTATACTAAGGTTCAAGTCTGCATTTTCCAGGACCGTAAGGAGATCAAAGCAGACAAGTGAGAAGCTATAGTTACACAGGTTCCAACTTTCTCCTGTAAATTCTCCTGATCAGCTGTAAATCTCATTAAGTTTCTATCTCCTACCTTTATTCTCTGAACATTCTGATTTTGCTTTTGTGCATTACAATACCAGTTGAGAGAACTACAAAGAATTTGAGATGCAGAGCCAGAACAAGGATACCCTAAAATAAAATCTCAAAGCACAAAACTTTAGAGCTAAAAAGGATCGACGTTTTCCCCAGACCTGTTGAGTGAGAATATCAAGGGGGTTTGTACAAGAACTCTTTTTCTCAGGGGATTTCAAAACTGGATCCACAGCATCAGCTGGGAACTTGTTAGAAATGCAGGTTCTTGGAACCCATCCCAGTCCTCTGGGTCAGAGACTGTTCTGGTGTCCAGCAATGTGCATAGTAAGAAGCCTCCCCAGCAGTTCCTCAAGTCTGCTACAGGTTGAGAATCACTGGACTCAGCAAAATTTGGATAGAATCCTATGATTATTCCTTCTTTTTGTCCACTGCAGCACTGTTTCAAATTTTACTTAAAATTTTTATTTTCTTATTTTATTCATGAAATTTCTTTTAGCACTTATAGTATTTAAATGTGTAAGAATCCTCACCTAAGTTCTAATCCTGGTCTACTATTTTCCTCCTTAGATCTTACTTAACAATTAGCAAAACTATAAAAATATCTTTCCTTGAAAAGTTTGTCAGTGTTTGAAGTGTTTTCTACATTAAGATGTAAGGTATTAGATGACAGAAATTATCTTGCTCCACTTGATTTTGAAACATGTCCATTCTAGGAAATGCAGTAATATATGATATCCCTAAAACTATACTAGAAAATGACTCAGGACATCCATTTTGTTGAATAGACATTTTTGTTAAAATTAATATAATAAAGTCACCTTTTCAACTTATTGACTATAAAAAAGTAATGAGAAGTTGTCATAACCAATAGGGGAAGGGAAGACAATTTTCTGGCTCCTGAATATCTTTAATCAATTCAATTTCTGAAATACATCTTTCTCTACTAATATTTTGATTTGATATTTGTTCTGGGGAAGTGAGGAACTTGTTTAGGTCAGCATTTCTCAAATAGTATTCCAGAAAGATGTCAAGTTGTTTTGCAAAGCAAAGATTCAAGGATACATGCATCTGAGAAATGTTATATTAAAAAAATTAAATAGGTATTTTTACTCCATGGCTTCTTTGAATATACTGTGATTCTCCAAGTGGTGTGTATCACCCAGCACTTACCAGAATTTTCTAATAAAAATTTGGAAACAAGCCAAAAAAGCATCATTTTTAAGAAACTTCTGCATTGACATGGAAATGGATTTGTTAGCTAGAACCTTTCTTTGTAATGGTTTAACACCATTATTTCATAAAGTCTTGGTAATTACCTTAATCTTAAAATACCCCACTAGCTATTTTATAACAACACTTATGGAATCATGTTTAAACAATTTAATAAATATAAATATAAAATAAACATGGTGTATTATTCAGGTTTAAATCTTTTTTTAAAAAAATGATTTTTATTTTGATAATACAGAAGGCCAGTTGACATTTTGACCTTACTGGTAATAAGATAAAGTTATTTCAACTCTTAGTGTTTTCTCAGTGAATACTTTTAGAATATAATGTTAAATAATATCCACTTAATAATTAAGATATGAAAAAGAAGTTTTCGTTTCTCATGCCATCACAGCAATATGGATGGAACTGGAGGGGATTATGCTCCTGAAATAAGTCAGAAGGACAAAGAAAAATATCAGATGGTTTCACTTATAGGAGGAATATAGGGAAACTGAAAAAAAGGTCAAAAAGAAAAAGACAAAACTTGAAGGCAACTGTAGATCTGAGGTTTACAGCAGGGGATGGAGAGAAAGAGGGTGACTTGGTCGTGGGAATTTTATGGTGATTACACCTGAAAGGAGAAATCAAACACTGTACAAAAATGAACAATGATGTAAAAAATATGTACATAAATAAATATATTTTTAAAAAAGAAGTTCATATAATGGTGCCTGGGATTGGAGCCACTCTATATATGTGTTTCATTTCCCTTTCTATGTGTTGGGTTACAGAATGCTTTTCTTAAAATTTTGAGTTAATTGGCCTCCATGGTGGTGCAAGGGGTTAAGCACCACACTGTGAAGCAATCCACAGCCTCTGTAGCATGAGTTCGATCCCCCAGCCAGCCAGGGAACTACCCACATGGCACAGCAGACCTCTCCTGTCTCGCCCGCTGCTCCCTGGCTGTGTATTTCAGTGTATTTCAGTGTATTTCAGTCAGTCTGCCTGTTCTGTTCCCTACTCTGTCTCTGGTGAATCCTCTCACTCCCTGCACCTCTGGCCTATAACCCAGTTCTTGTATGTATAAATAAATAAATCTTTAAAAAAAAAAGTATTATTTTCCCATCACTGCATAACAAAAGTTATCACAGAGGTCAAACAACATAACTTATAGCACTCAGGTCTGCAGGTCTGAACACCAGTTAGGCGTGGTCGGGTTCTCCATTACAAGGCTGAATCAAGGTGTTGGCCAAACTAAGACCCTGTCCAGAAGTTGTGAGAAAATATCACTTCCAGATTCATTCCAATTATTGGCAAAATCCAGATCCTTGAGGGTTAACTGTGGTCCCCACTTTCTTACTCTTAGTCAGCAAGACTCTCTGGTCCCAAATGTTGTTCCCTCCAACTTTCCACGTGGTTCCCTCCAACTTCAGGTCAGCAAGGGCATGTCCAGCCTGTTGTGTACTTTGAACCTCTGACATCCTCTCCTGTCGCTAGCCAGAGAAAACTACTTTTAATGACTTAATATGTTTAGGGAAGGCCCACCTGGGTAATCTCCCTTTCTGAAAGCTAACTGTGCATCTAACATAATCTAAGAGTGGGAGTGGTGCATCGTCAAGTTCACAAACACAATTCCTCTTGTGAATCAAGGGGAGGTGTTTCAACAAGGACAAGGATCAAGTAGGATCAACCTGGAATTCTGCCTTCCACAAAATATAACACACCTCCCAGTTTTCCAAAGTTTACAAATTAGGAGATAATCGAAATGAGTGCTGCAATTAGTGCTGTGGTAGTTTATGGAAGGCTTGCACCAATGGAATCAGTTGATTAGAAAAGCCACATGGAGTTTAAAACAACAACATACTAGACCCTGAGGCACAATGATAGCAATGGCTAACATTTATTGAGTTGTAAGCCTAGGATACTGTACTGTTAACACATTATCTCACTGAATGTTTACAAAAATTCTGCTACAATTATATCTGTTTTACAACTGAGAAAGCAGAGCTTTGAGAGGTGAAACTACTGCCAAGTGGCAGAGCCAAGAGCAATGCCAAGTCCGTGCCCCTTGTCACTCTGCTGTGTAGCAAACTTCTGTTAGGTCATCATCATGTGCTAGGCTTTCGGTAGGTTAATGCAAAAAATAAGATACAATTCCATCCCTTGGGACTTCACCATAAGAGAGGGGGTCAAGAAAACACATTGACCGTAAAGTGCAATAGCAGTGTGCATGTTAAGCACAATGGCATCACAAAGCAAGAATTGATCAGCTCAGCTTCAGTGGGTCATTGAGGGCTTCCAGAGGAGTTGGCACTTGAGCTAGATCTGAAGAATGAATGGTTCTTCCAGAGACTGCAAAAAGCCAGGAGACATAAGGAAATTCCTGATCTGGTAAAGGCAAGGAGGAAGGAAACCATGTACCTATTCAGGAAAATGCTAGTATATTCTGATGATTCTGTGTGACTGGGAAAGATAAGAGGTGAGGCTAGAAAAGAAGCCAGGGATCCAATTTCAAAGAGACTTGCATGGCTTAATGACCAGTTTGGATATATTGCATAAGTGGGGAATTGTGTTGTTCTATGCAGGAAAATAACATGCACAAGGCTATTTTAACATTTCAGTATTAATGTGGTGGCTTTTTAAGAAGGACAAGAATAGGATGGAGAGACCAGCCAGAAGACTCCAATCACGCGGGGCTGGAGGTGAGAGACCAACAGACAAATGTGAAGGGACAGTGGATAAATGAGATTTGGTGACTGACGAGATGGAGGATATGAACAAGAGAGAAGTTTTAGGATGACTCATTCTGATTTCGCTGAGCTGTTGTTTGGATGATGGCACCATTAACAGAGGTAAAAGTCAAGTTGGTATTGGCCAAATTAAGATTGAGTTGTCTGCATTACATCCGAGTAAGAATTCTAGACACCTGCACAGGTGCTGCAGTATACAGGGTGTACCTACTGCATCCGAGAGCACTCAGGTGGTGTGACTTCCTAAAGCAGATGATTCTAAAGAGAGCAGAGTGAAACCAGAGGGAATTGTGGGGAAGGCATATAGAACAAGTGAAAGGTGACTTGAGAGCCAAAAATGAAAGTATCTGGAGATAACATGGAATCCAGACTAAAGTAGCATTGCCCTTAGTGATATGGTTTCACAGTGGTGCACTGAGCATAAAGTGGGGCTGTCCTCAAGGGCTGAGAGACCATCCACAATGAGGCCTTCCTAGAAGACATTTACTTCTGTCAGTTCACTGCATTCCTGAAGCTCTTCCTCCAGCTCTGAAATTTGACTTATTTTATTGATTACTGTTCTTACTGTTAGAGTAGAAGTGGGTCCATTCATCAGTAGTGGCCTCACATGCCACGCTCATCAAGGCTGCTGATACACATATGCTCACACCTGAAAGCAGTGCATTGATTTGCAGGGGAAACTATAATTGGCCACCTGCCTGGCAAACCAGGGCCATTCCGGGGGAAACCAAACTGCTAGAATGTTCCTCTGGAATCATGAACTAGTGAAGGAGATCTTAAGTGGTCCCAGTACTCAGTAGCATCAGAGTCTGAACAGTCACACCCAAGCTCCCAGGTTTTGACCAAAGTTTTGGGTTATCCCAGATCCTCAGTGATGCATCCACAGGGCATGTAGTCTGTTGATTTGCCCCTGCCAGTTAAAGTCATGGTGGAGCACTTTCACCAAGTAAGTAATGGAAGACAACTTGCCAGGCCTAACGGCAACCCACCATCATGACCCATAAAGAAGAATAAGGTTAGGCCAGGGGATCAACTTAAGACTTAAAAGTTTTTGAAAATCTGGTAAAGGAGTGTGTGCCTTGTCCTGTGAATACCATAGAACCCTGGAGATGTGGGTTTGGGGCGGTGGGAGGGTCAGATAAAATTCAAGACTTGGGGGAGTTAATCTGAACTGAGGATTGTAGGGTAAATGGAAGTGATCAGGTTTTTTCTGCCATTAGCATCCACGATCGACACCCATGGTCTTAAACGCGTGCCTGGTGGCAACACTTAGAATGTGATGTGGGGGTGCGTAATGGGCGGCATGCTGTGAGTTGCAGTGGAGAGCGGCCCAAAACACCAGAGAGCCTAAAGATTCACCAGGACTGGGAGGCCTCCCAGCCACCCGGCTGCCCCAGCCCCTGCCTGCCTGCCCTATACCCAGTTACCTCACTACAAATGGAGTAGAAAGATCATTAAAAGCCTGAAAAAGCCACTGAGAGCTCCAGGACTTTCCCCTTCCCACTGTGCCCTACTGGCTGTCTGCACTACAGGATGAACTGTGGGAAGAAACCAGAAGCTAAGAAGCAATGGAACTGGATGGAATATACAAAGCCAGGACTACATGGTGGCCAGATATGGGAAGGAAATACCACGTTGAATAGTCATTCCAAAGAGCAGCAATCCATGGGCTATATGGTATAACACTGGGCCACTATTTTTTTTTTTTAAACATTTTTCTTGGAATGATCTTTTTTTTTTTTAAGATTTATTTATTTATTTATACAAGCACTGGGTATAGTCAGAAGCGCGGGAAGGTGAGAGAATTCACCAGAGCCAGAGCGGGGAGCAGAGCAGGCAGAAGGACCGAAGTACACTGCTGAGGGGAGCAGCGAGCGGCAGGAGAGGTCTGAGCGCCATATGGGACCCTCCTCTGGTGGCCGGGGAGCAGCCGGGGATCGAACCAGCGCTGCAGAGGCCGCGGGCAGCTTCGCAACCCAGCGCTCAACCGCTGCGCCACCGGGGAGGCCCAGGGCCACTATTTTTTATTATGTAGTTATTATTGGCAGTGTTTGGGGTATTTTAATTAACAATATACTTTGTTTTAGGTGGATGTGTATAAGCAGTATATTTGTAAAACTTTCGTATTGCAGTTTGTTGAACAGTCTGTCAGAGACTGGCACACCCACCACAGTTGACTTAATACATTAGAAAGAGAAAATCCTTAAAAATTCCAACCTGCAGGCTAATCTCAACTATTTTCCTTTCTCAATTCTCTTAGGAAGAAATGTTGTAGATATAAGCAGCTAGTTGTGAAGAATGGGCAATAGAATTTTGAGAGAAACTTGGAGAGTGGGGTGTAGAGAATTGATGTCTCAATCAATAAGCACTTATTAAGCACTTACTAGATGCCTGTGGTTGTGTGAGGTGCTGTGGAGCCCATAAACCCTGTAGAACAGCTCCTTTTCTTGAGGAGTTAACAGCCTTTTCAGGAGCCAGCTTTACTCTAAGAAGTAACCAGGATCAAGCAACATAAAAAGGAATGAACTGAGCTGCTAAGCTGGTGCATACAGATCCGAGGTATTTACAGACAAACTAAGTGATGGAAGCCATAGCAGAGGACAACAAGGTCAGGAGGACAGAAAAATCCCAACTTGAAAGGAATAGGCAAACTGGGGCTGGTAAGTTTAGTAACAGATTCCAGAGGGATTTATCTTTTCTTTTCTTTTTCCCTCAGAGGTTTATTCTTTGCAAAACACTTTTATGTGTATTAATCTTATTTAGCCTTGACACAATCCAGCGAGGAAGCAAGGTGGGGATTATAAAGGGGGGAAAGATTTGAGAGAGATTTATGATATAGAAACAGCGGGATTTTATGACCAATTAATCTTGTGGTTGAGGGTGAGGGAAGAGTTGAGGCTCACCCACCTGCATTCACTCATTAAACCACTCATGCAGCAAATACTTCTTGGGGGTCTATGTCCCATCTATGCAATGGTGCTAGGCTTCCGCTGGGCTGCCAGGTAGGTGACAATGCCATTACCTGTGCCAGGTGCAGCAAGAATAACTGATGCTGACAGTCCTTCTGGTTTCTACCCTATGAATTGAGGTTGCAGGGTAAAATTGGCAAGTAGGTAATTTTGCTGAAAAGTTTGCTTTTTCAGGAAGGAGGTTTGTGATATGAAATAGGCTTGAAAATTATTAGACTATAGGTGTGAGTTAAAACCAAGAGTGGTTAGATGACAGTTCTGAACTTTAATTTCTGTAGGAAATGGAAAAGATAATTTCTATATCACATGATTATTTTAGATCAAGGGAAGGTGAATGAGAATGAGCCTGGAAGACAGCAGAAAATTATATAAATTAAAAATATTGCTATTTCATCATTATAGTATCAGAATCTTGTGTCTTGCTGAACAGTTTAAGAAATTCCTCAAATGCCAAAATTTTGCCCTAATATTCCTCCATTATCTCATTATTATCACAACCCAAGGCAGAGGTCAGGAGCTGAATATGAATATGGATATGTCTTGATACGTCTTGATATCCAGGCTTTGAATAGAAACTGAGAATATGAGATTAACTCATAAATGTATCTTAGTTATGAAAGGCTTATCTGATCAGAAACTGAGCAGGAAGATAATGCAAGGCACAAGAGCCATGCTGCTGTTGAGCTTGATTTCTAAAAGCACAACTAATGAATAATTAATATGCAAAAAAAAATCCAGATATTCTGACGATTGAAAAGTGAGCGGGTGGGGAAGCTTATAGAAATTTGAGAGAAAAATTCAAGTTATGGTAGGTAACCCCTGGAGTTTCAAAGTGAAAGAGAAGTGGAGAGCCAGGTTACCTTTCAAAAAATAGTCAAAACAAATTGGAGAAGACTAAGTTAAGGTCACTGTTTCAACTGACTGTGAGGATAAAATAGGTGACAAAGAGTTTTTTTTTTTTTTAAGGCCTGCTTTAGATTTATTTATTTATGCAATGCAAGAACTGGGGTACAGCCCAGAGGTGTGTGTGTGTGGGTGGTGGTGAGAGGATTCACCAGATAGAGTGAGGAGCAGAATAGTCAGATCTACTGAAATACACTGCTGAGGGGAGCAGCGGGTAAGGCAGGAGAGGTCTGCTGTATCATGTGGGTTTCTCCCTGGTTGGGGATCAAACTCATGCTGCAGTGGATGGTGATAGCTTCATAGCACTGTCTTTAACCCCTGGCCACCAGGGAGGCCCCCTGCTTTTTCTTTTTTTTTTTTTAATCACTTTAAATTCTTTATTTTTTGGATTGATGTGTGTTACTATATATGTAACTCCATGGATTAAACTTGACTAGGAATTGAGGAACACACACTGGGTTTTAATTTTTTTTTGCTGTATTATATGGGGACAATGGTTCCGTGCTGTGACCAGTCAGTCCATTGAATTTTATGGCTTTTATCAATTGATTGCTAGATGTATAGGTATATCTACTCACAAGAAACCACTGTATTCTCAGAAGTTAAAAGGAGAAAAGTCACCTTGTATCAGAAATTTGCTTACTCTACTGTAAGTAAAGCCAGGTAGAGTTGTTTCCCTGAAATTTCAATTGTGGGGGCCTAGGAATTTCTTTCTTTTTATATTTTTTATTTTATTTATCATTTTTTACATTTTTTTAGACAATATTTGCTTCCCCCCACCCCCTCAGATTGAGTCCCCATAGAATTTCCTTCCCCAAGGCACCCGTGCACCATCACCAGGGGCCTCAGAAATTTAAACTGCACTGCTCATATTCCTGAGACTACAGAAATTAGTGCAATGAGTCCATTTATTTGTGTTTCTAGAGAGACATAAACTAAAGAAACTAGATAATTTATTCCCTCATTTAATCATTCATCAAACATTTATTGAGGCATTTATATGCTCCAGAAATGGTGCTAATTGCTAGGGATGCGGGGATGGTGGAAAAAACCCTTGCTCCTAGGAAACTTCCAGTCTAGTGGATGTATCCATCCATGTCTAGCTGCATGCTTTACTTAGGTGGTGATGTCACTGACACTGGGTCACAAAGGATCAGCGGAAGGTGACCATTTGGATTAGAAGTTGAGGGCCTCCCCAGTGGCACAAGGGATTAAGGCGCAACCTATGAAGCTCTCCGCAGCCACTACAGCACGAGTTCAATCCCCAGCCAGGGAAATACCCACATGGCATGGCAGACCTCTCCTGTCTTGCTCGTTGCTCCCCTCAGCAGTGTATTTCGGTCAGTCTGCCTGTTCTGTTCCCTACTCTGTCTGTGGTAAATCCTCTCACCCCCACACATCTGGCCTGTACCCCAGTGCTTGTATGCATAAAATAAATAAATCTTAAAAAAAAAAAAAAAAAGGAAGTTGAAATCCCAGGCAAGAGCAAGAATACACATGAGAGAATTCAGTAGGGGGCTTGGAAAAGTTCCTATGGTGCTTGTAATCCTACTTGAGTCCCTCAAGGTAGGGCTGGAGAGTATGTGTGTCATTGTAAAGGATTTGGGACTTCCCTTGAATGTGATGGGAGCCCTTCTCACAAACATTAAGTAGGCAAGCACTCTGATACCCTTACTTGGGGGGAACACCCTATAGATTGAGTTATTTTGCAAGCAGAGATGATTTTTTTTTCCACATAAAAGGTTGTAATTTATTAATCCTATCATGAAGAATCTGCATAGTCATCACAAATAAAGTCACTGCAGAATCTTTACTCCCTTTTACAGCATCCACATTGGCCATTGCAGCCCCCCGTTCATTCATTCTGTTCTTGCATCCTTCTCACTGTTTTCTCAAGGTCTTTTTCTTTTCACACAGGCCATGTCTCGCGAGCCTATGTTTAGGTTCATTTTTCTTTACATAATCCAAGGAATCCTAAATCATACCAAAGTCAGTTGGCTTGTCACCTCCAAAATGTGTTTTGAATCCAAAGACAAAGATGACATCAGGGGTAGTCTTGAACATTTTAGCTAGTTTTCCCCACATTTCTGTCTTAGGTATGTTACAGGGTAACCCCAAAAGGAAATGGGACGGTCTGTGAACAAGACCCAACTGCAGGCAAACATGAGAAGGTTAATGAAAGAGTTATTTACAAAATAAATGAAATGGGGCCTTCCTGCAGTGGGTTGAGCACTGCGCTGTGAAGCTGTCCACAGCTTCTGCAACGCGGGTTTGATTCCTGGTCAAGGAGAAACCCACAGGGCGCAGCAGGCCTCTCCTGCCTCTCCCACTGCTCCCCTCAGTAGTGTCTTTGGTCCATCTGCCTGTTCTGTTCCCCACTTTGTCTCTGGTGAGTTCTCACACCCTCACACGCCTCTGACTTGTACCCCAGGTCTTGTGTGAATAAATAAATCTTTTAAAAAATGATAAAAGAAATGAAATGAAAAGAGGGGACCAATGGAGAGAGTGAGATTAATTGGTGAATTGATCCTATCAGTAACATCGTCTGAGCTGGGACCCCAAGAGCACGCAATAGACAGGGAAAACCAAGAACACACAGGCCACATGTGTTCAGTTTTATACCAAGAGTGGCTACTTAACTCTACCCTCAGTTCCCAGTAATTCCCCCTTCAAGAAGTCAAGAATCATGGCATGATGAGGGTTGTAATCCTTGGTACCTGGGAACTCCTTGGCATGGAGGTGGGGGTGGAGTCCATTCAGGACATACTGTCCCCCAAGAGGTACTGTTATAGGGCAGCCCCGATACAAAACAGGGTGCCTAACTATGGGTCCTCACCCGTGTGCTTAAAAGGACTTATCAATACTCTACTGCAGGCACACGTGCAAGGTTAATAAAAGGTTTATTTACAAGGGAAGGGGAAATGAGGAAATGTACAGCTCAGGGAGAAAAGTGGGAGGCAAAGTTTTAAATGTGTCCTACCCGATCCGCTGATCAGGAATCCCAAATGGCACTTTGAGAGCTGGGCGCGAGCCAGGAGCCGTGAAGCCAGGAGGCGAGCGACAGAACGAAAGACCACAAGGCCCACGTGTTTGGTTTTTATACCCAACCTGGCTGCTTAACTCCACCCTCAGGTCCCAGCCACCTTCCCTCTGGTGGTGACGGGATTTGTCTTTCCCAATGTCTTGATGGCTTTAGTCTGGAGTGGGGATGGGGTCCACAAAGCCTGCATGGGATTAGCTCAGGACCTCCTTTCCCCCTAACAGTACTGTTGCCTTCCATGACCATTTGTTGGTCATGAACTTCCTGGTCTGGATATTTACTGTGTCATTCATGATGGTGATGGATCTTCAGGCAGTCAGGGAGGTAAAAAGACATCAGGGATGATTTTGTTCATCTTTGTATCTCTGTTGTCTTCTTATAAACATTTTTGAATGGGCACACTGAAAACCAGGTATGCAGGAGAATTAAGACTGAGCCTCTGCCCTCAGGGCCTCAGCCCAGCCAGAGAGAGGTTGATGCGCAGGCTCTGTTGCACCCTAGGGGCTGAACACTCAGCACTCAGGCCTACAGGGACCCTGGGGGAGGCACGCAGCTTGGTGGTGAGGCGGGGCAAGTCTAGAGGATTTCCAGAAGAAAGTGAGGCTTTGAAGAATAAGAACTCTAGCTAGGCTTTGAAGAAAAAGACATTCAGACTAAGGAGGGCAAAGGAACAATGTGGCAAGGGAGGCGAGAAGCTGCCAGAGTGTGTATGAATGGAGGCTACTCAGGTGTGTTGCAGCAGAAGTACCCATTTCAAGGCTCAATGACCAAAACCCTGGGGGAAGTAGGAAGGAGAGGTGAAGAGTGAAAATAGATATGGTGGCCCAGAACAAGGACAAGTCTTTAGGTGACATTGAAGAAAGAGAAGTAAGGGTGGGTGTGATTACAGATTGGTTTAAGAGGGAGCAGGCAACAGGCAAGGTTTGAGTAAACATTTGCTCAATTAATAGTAAATCCCACACTTGGAAAGTTCTGGGGATGCATCTATCTTTTCCTCAGCAAAAACTGCTTCCTTGCCCTCTGAGGAGTATCTGGCTCTTCCGTTAAACAGATACTAATGGTTCTACTCATAACCATCCCCCAGGTGTGTGACCTTCACCGTTCAAGCCCCTCCTCACCTACTTGTCCCATCAGATATCCCAGGCTTGATTCTCCTCCCAGCCCTGAAGGAATGCCTACCTCTGCTTCCTCCTGCTCTTTTCCTGATCAAATGAGTTTTGCTCTCTCCCTTTGTCAGCCAGTTTGACATTTCTGCGGCAGCTGTTTTCTCAAATCTGTGTCCCTATTGTCCTCAGATTCCTCCCAGAGAAGATGGGAGTGAGTGAAGAGAAAGGTGGGCTCAAAAGAGCAGCCTTGACTAAAAAAACAACTATATTTGCTGAGGTGACCACAGATGAAATGACAGCTTCAGAATAATCCAGAAAGTAGGAGTATGCATGAAAACAGGATTGGCCATGGCCTGAGAGCTGTTGGGTAAACAGGGCTTCGTTATACTCATCTCTCTCTTTTGCACTTTTGCAATTGTGCATAATAAAACATTGAAAAATAAAAGAGTGGATATCTGAAAATACTGTGAATTGACAATTACCCTTCATTTCTGCTAGTGTAATGTGCATAAACACATCATTTACCAATATGAAAAAATGTAGAAATTGTCTTATGGGACTATTGTTGGTTTAGCTATCTCCTTCCTTGTCTCTCCTCCAATCCCAGTCTTTGCTAATGTTCGCTGGCATTTTCCCTCCTTGGTTTTATTTTTTTTTTTTTTTATTTTTTTTTTTTAAAGATTTATTTATTTATTTATTTTTACAAGCACTGGGTACAGTCAGAAGCGCGGGAGGGTGAGAGAATTCACCAGAGCCAGAGCGGGAAGCAGAGCAGGCAGACTGACGAAATACACTGCTGAGGGGAGCAGCGGGCGGCAGGAGAGGTCTGCGCGCCATGTGGGACCCTCCTCCAGTGGCCGGGGAGCAACTGGGGATCGAACCGGCGCTTCAGAGGCCGCGGGCAGCTTCGCAACCCAGCGCTCAACCGCTGCGCCACCGGGGAGGCCCTTGGTTTTATTTTTTTTAAGATTTTTTTAATTTAATATTTTATTTTATATAATTCTTGCATCATTTTTCATCTTTGTACAATTATGCATTTTCATTTTGGTTATATTCCCCATACAATTGCACCCCCCCTTATTTTGACTCTAGTTCTTCTTCTCCCTGCCCTTCCCTAACCGCCCCCCCCCCTCGTAGTGTGTCTCTGGTTTATAGTTGTTTGTTGATTTTGATTATTACTTTGCATTGATTCGTCTTTTTCCTGGTCTCTTATTTAGGTTTTCTAAATTCCTGCTATGAGTGAGACCATCCAGTATTTTTCTTTTTCTTTCTGACTTATTTCGCTGAGCATGACCCCTTCTAGCTCCATCCATGTTGCTGCAAATTGCATGTGTTTATCTTTTTTGAATGCTGAGCAATATTCCATTGTGTGTATGTACCACATCTTCTTGATCCAGTCATCTATTTTTGGGCATTTGGGTTGTTTCCGTATCTTAGCTATTGTAAATAGTGCTGCTATAAACACAGGCGTGCAGGTGCCCTTTTAAAGATTTATTTTATTTATTTATACAAGAACCGGGGTACAGGCCAGATGTGCGGGAGGGTGAGAGGATTCACCAGAGACAGAGCAGGGAGCAGAACAGGCAGAGTGACGAAATACACTGCTGAGGGGAGCAGTGGGCGCGACAGGAGAGGTCTGCTGTGCCATGTGGGACCCTCGCCAGCCAGTGGGGATCAAACTCTCACTGCAGAGGCTGCGGACAGCTTCATAGTGCGGCGCTCAACCGCCTGTGCCACCATGGGAGGCCCCCCTCCTTGGTTTTAATCAGAATCAACCTACAACTTCATTCCTTCTATCTGAGCACACTTGTATTATCTCTGCTATGAATTTGAAAAGATAAGGCTTTTTTTTAATAAGGAAGATACAATTTACATTTAACCCCACCTTCTCCAGCCTGAGCTTTTCTTCCCAACCCAACCGTAACTTTAATGTGACAGGGAGTTGCTGTTTGTCATACTTGTTTTTAAATTACCCCCTTGGGCATCTCAAAATTAAATAATCCTTTTTGGCCAGCTTTTTCTGAAAGTCCCCGATGTTTTTAAAAGAAATGTCTAGTACTTCTCTAGTACTGAAAAGATACTAAACAATGGTAAGCATGCAAAACAAACTTCAGATATAAAAGATTATTTTCAGTTGAGACCACATTGCGATTGAGAAACTCAAAGTCAAGTAACTTTATGAGTCAAAAGATAAGGAACCAACTAGCAACAATAACAGATGTTTTGGGTGGAGTGTGTATCCAGGACTGGGGAGTAATTCACAGTCAGCTAACTGTCCTCCCCTTGGGCCTGTCTACCCGACTCTGCATTTTCTTCTCAGTGGCTCTGCATTTTCTTCAGGATAAAACCCATATTCCTTAAAGGTCATTTAAGATTATTTATGATACCACTCAACCTATTTCTCAACTTGAATCTCAAGGTTTCCCTCCAGGAGCCTTCCAAGGCTTCCCTAAATCATACTGTTTCCACCATGGTGCTCCCAAAGCATCAAAGTACCTTGACTATTGTTTTCCTCACTACAGATTCCTTGGGCTCAAATGTAACCTCATTATCTTTGCAGTCCCGGTCCTTAATCTACAAGATTCTGAAAAAAAAAGCCTAATAGCATCAGTTGTTCTGCAGAATGGCAGCAGCCCCAAATGAAGACAGTTAATTAAATAACCCATTGGGTTGGCAACAGAAATGTTACTTTTCTGTGTTTTTTTTTTTAAAGATTTATTTATTCATACAAGAACTGGGGTACAGGCCAGAGGTGTGGGGGGTGAGAGGATTCACCACAGACAGAGTGGGAAACAAAACAGGCAGATTGACCGAAGTACACTGCTGAGGGGAGCAGCAGGCGAGCCAGCAGTGGTCTGCTGCGCCAGGTGGGTAGCTCCCTGGCCGAGGATTGAACTCGATGATGCAGTGGCTGAGGACAGCTTCATAGGTTGTATCTTAACCCCTTGCCGCCACCAGGGAGGCCCAGAAATGTTACTTTTCTAATAGAGGAAAATTCTCACTAAAAGTCTTAGGGCAGAATATGATATAATCTAATGTAGTATAATACAGTATAACATAATGTAATATATAAAGTAACATAATATATCATAATATAATATGTAAAGTAAAATAATATGATATAATTTGTGTGTGTGTTAACTAGGAGGCAGCCACTATGCAAGGCCCTTTACTTGCTTTCCCTTAGTTTCATCCTAAACCACTCTCTTTCACACCCCGCAGTGCCCTGCCTGCATCCCATCAGATCATTTGAGTGTGGACTCTGAAGCCAATTTGCTTAAATTTGAGGCCCATGGCTGCCTCATTCTAGCTTATTAGTTTATGAACAAATCACCTGTTGTGCCTTAGTCTCCACATTTGAAAATGGATATGACAGCAGTAAAAATACATGAAATTGTTGTGAGAAGTTGAAGATTTGCCATATGTTAAGCTTCTAGAATATGCCTTGCATGTAGTAAAGGTTATGTAACTGTTAACTATTAGTGTTATTTCAAAATACTCAAAATTGCTGAGGTTTTATATATTTCAAAATACTTTTCTATACCTTTTTTTCCAGTTCATATTTATACTCTTTGACTTTCTCTGAGTCAACTGACTTCCTTTGATCTATTGAAACCGAAGGTTACCATTATCAGTTCTGTCTAATTGCTGTCTTTTAGCATCCTGTTTTCTAAGGAGTCTGACAAGGAAGATGGAGTTTTGACACATACCTCTCTTTAGAAAATAATCTCAAATCTATCTATCTGTGCTGAAGTTGGAAGAATATCTTCAAGGTTTATTACTTATGGCAAATGAAAGTTATATATACATATATATCACCATGATCTATATGCGGGTATTTTTAAAATAAATTTTGTGTGTGTACAAATCATTTTTTAATGTACTTAGTTTATGACGGCTACACAAACCTGTAAATGTACTAAAAATCATTGAATTATATACTTTACACAAGTGAATTTTATAGTAACTATATGTAGGGTAAAGAAAATATCAGGCTTTTCTGCCCTTCCGCCATCAGGATAGATGATGGATCCTTGTCCTGAATGCATGCCTGATGGTGGGCATCTGGAATAGGGTGTGGGCATAGGTAGATGGGATTCAGCTGAGCTAAGACTGTGCTTTTAAGGGCGGCGTCACGGGGGGACGCCAGCAGCACCAGCACCAGCAGCAGCAGCAGCCGCAGCCGAAGCCGAGAAGCAGCAGAACGAACGCTAGAGAGCCCAGATAGAGTGAGGACTTGCTGGGGGCTGGGAGGCCTGCCAGCCTCCCAGCCCCCCAGCCAGCACCCCTGCCTGCCATATGCCTGGTGAACCCCAAATAAAAAACCTGCAAAACTACTGAGGACTCTGACTCCTCCTTTACCCGATCTGCATGGGATCAGAAAACCTGCATTGTGTCCGGTCCTGCCCCTTTACAATTGGCGTATGTCGGCAAGATCCATGCAGACGGGTATTGGAGCCCTCCGAAGACCTGGAGGGACTAAGGAGAACAGACTTTGCCTGTGACGACGCTGGAGGCACCATGGTGGTATAGAAGATGGATACGTCCACGAGCTACAGGATGAGACCTGGCGTGAAGGAGACGCCCGAAAGGACCAGCCAACGACACCGGAAAGGACCAGCCAACGACACCGGATAGGACCAGCCAACGACACCGGAAAGGACCAGCCAATGACCCCTGAGGCAGCAGGCCATTGCTGAAGCAGGGAGAGGCCAATGGACTGATAGACTGATGAACTGATGATTTTGGACTGACAATCCCGCCAGAAGGCGGAGGACCTTAGCAGGTTATGTTTATTTTTTGAGAATCTGGGGGTGGCCAGTGGGCCTAGATGGCCAAAAGCAGCCTGGTATGCCCAGTGGCCAGGTGGAGGAGAAAAGCCAACTAAGGTGGCAAAAGCTGGTACTGATGCTAAGTTGAGAAGCCCTAAAGCGGCTGTTAAGCAGCCTGGGTATGCTGAAGCCCTGTGAGTCTCGTAAAATCACCTATGGGTGATGCCCTGCTCATTCTTGAGTGAGGGTGAGGAGCTGAGGAGCCCGTCCTTGGGGGACGGGTGGGGAATGTGGCTTGGGGTGAAGCCCAAGCCAAATGCAAAGTTTGGATCCCCAACCCATGTGCTGGTGCAGTGGGTTGGCTTGAGAGCAGGGGTCTGTGAGTCGCATGGGTGGCCATGAAGGCCGAGTGTTGGAGCGACTGCAGACAGAAACCCTGAGGGTTGGCGATTACCCCCAACAGAATAAAATTGCCAATCCCAGAGCTAGTGCATCCTGGGGGTGGATGCTGTGTGTGCCTTGTAGCCGAGACTACAGCCAGAGAAGGCCAGGAAGCCTGACGGCTCCTGGTGTGTTATAGCAGATGCCGTGTGTGATTTCCCCTCCCTCGTATGAGCAGTGCCTTCGGCAGCAGATTTGGTGGCTCATCTGCTGGTACCAATAATTGTCTTTTGCACTTGGTTGGTGCCCTGCCTGGACTTATTTGTGTTCTGTTGTATTTTGTTATGTTGTATTTTGTTATTTGATGTATTTGCTTTTGTGGGCCATGGCTGCATTGTTTGTTTGCTTAGAAAATTGTGTATATATGTATAGACTGTATGGCAGAAAACCCTGAGGGGGTGGACTGTAGGGTAAAGAAAATATCAGGCTTTTCTGCCCTTCCGCCATCAGGATAGATGATGGATCCTTGTCCTGAATGCATGCCTGATGGTGGGCATCTGGAATAGGGTGTGGGCATAGGTAGATGGGATTCAGCTGAGCTAAGACTGTGCTTTTAAGGGCGGCGTCACGGGGGGACGCCAGCAGCACCAGCACCAGCAGCAGCAGCAGCCGCAGCCGAAGCCGAGAAGCAGCAGAACGAACGCTAGAGAGCCCAGATAGAGTGAGGACTTGCTGGGGGCTGGGAGGCCTGCCAGCCTCCCAGCCCCCCAGCCAGCACCCCTGCCTGCCATATGCCTGGTGAACCCCAAATAAAAAACCTGCAAAACTACTGAGGACTCTGACTCCTCCTTTACCCGATCTGCATGGGATCAGAAAACCTGCCTTGTGCCCTGTCCTGCCCTTACACTATACATATATGAAATGTATGTTATCTCTCAATGAGTTGTTTCAAAATCCTAAATAAGGTATCTTATGTAAATGAACAGTCAAAGTATGGAAGAAATACACTAGACTGTTAACAGTAATTATTCCAAAGGAAGAACTGAGATAGGGCAGAGCTTCAGGAAGGTAACTTTGACTTTTTATCCTATGCACATCTGTATTTGTTTACAACAAGCATATACTTGTGTGTTGTTGTGTATGTTAAAAAATAAAATTCACCAATTTAGAGATCTAAATTAATGGCTTTATTAAACTACTGCTGAACCAGGCAGCATCCCATCTAGGTGCTGTAAGGGGTTATGTGAACTGGGCCATATTACAGACAGAAAGAGGGTGGGTCAACCATTCCTAGCAAAAGAAAAGAAAAGGTTATTTGAAGGGAAGGCAGAGGGCAGATGACCTCCCTGCTGCTGATTAGGAAACCCCAGATTGATTGATTTAGGATTGTATTTTTGCTGAAACCACAACAGATACTAGGTAATTAAGTCTGTCCCCCCAGGTAGGACTCATTGTGGGACTGTTTTTAAGTCATTTGGCTTAAAAGGGTGTCTTCCTTAGAGGGTTCTTTCTTTGATTGGTTTGGGTTTGGGGGACCCTGATTCTGAAGCATACTCCAAGCATAGGGAATTAATCCTGTTCGTGTTTTTAATAGTCCTCATGATGCTTTGAATTCACTCAACAGCTATAAATGCCTGTTAGCAGCCGCTGACCAGCAAGCAAAAAATCTTCCTGAGACTGGACCCTCAGAGAGTGAGGAGAGGCCAGAAAGCAAACCTGACGTTGTGATTCCAGTGATCTGTGAATATCTTACAGAAACTCAGCACAGCCTGAGAAGCCATCGCTGCGAGTAGTGCTGATGCCTTGGATTTTGATCACAACTCTCAGTTAAGCTCAGAGTATGATCAAAAGGGGAGAATTGTTAAAAACAGAAAATAACAGACTTTATCTCACTATATATATATTACATATATTTTCTCATTCTGCTTGTCTTTTCATTAACAGTATCTTTCCAAGAGATTTTAAACCTTCTGTGTATCAATTTTCTCTTATAAAATTTATTTTTGTGTTCTAAGACATTTTTGTCTCCTTCAATATAAAAGATTTTTCTCTTCTGTTTAATTCTAGAAGTTTTCTAGTTTTAGGTTTTACATTTAGGTCTACCTTTCATTTTGAGTTCAAGTTTGGGTATGGTATGAAGTAAGGGTCAATGTTATTTTTCCCCACATGGCAGTGTAGTTGTTATAGCAGAATTTGTTGAAAAGATTTCCTTTCTCCCATTAAATTGTCTTAGCACCCTGGTTGCAAATCAGTTGGCCGTGTGTGTGTGTGTGTGTGTGTGTGTGTGTGTGTGTGTGTGTATTTCTTGGAATCTTTATGGTATTTTGTTCCAGGTGGTAGAATCTAATGAAACATTTGAAATGGGGAATTAACAATACTTTTTTTGTTGAATATCAGCAGTGTATCTTTGCTCAGCCCATGGAGAAAGCATCTTTCTTCAGGAAAGCCTACTTACCACTGTCAAGTTTACTCCTACCTCTGACACCTCCTTCTGTCAGGGACTCTAAGATTGCCATCTGGACCCTCACTGACCATGCTGTCCAGAGTGGGACTTTCTGCCAACTCCACAGAGACCCCTCCCTGAAGAACAAAGTCTTCCTTGGTCCAGGAGTATTCCAGGCTACACAGATCTTTCACACAAGACAGCCAGTTTTGCCTTGTATCACCTCTTCCTGAATATGGAGGAAAAGTTCATTTGGGACTTATCCCTCTATAAGTCTTCCATTTCCTTTATCCTAAAACCAGTGTGACAGGATTTTATGTGCTCAGAACTGGTCTGATCTTGCATTTTCTATCCAAAGAAATAAATGCAATTACTCCAGACACGGTCTCTGCCATATCAACAATACAGTTACTTATCTATATAGTTAAAAAACATGGTGTCTCTATTGGGGAATTTGCTGATATACTCAATGAGCATAACAATACTCAACTAGAAAAGGTGAAACAAACTTCCATTGAGCCAGGATGCTATTGAACTGGAGGAGTCATAGCAGGCACTGGTTCTAAATCACCATCACCTTTTTGATGCCAGAGGAATAAATCACCATCGCCTTGGAAGTTGCTTACAGGGATGGCTGCATAGAGTACACAAGAAGGTAAAGAATTGCCTGGGCTGTTATATTCTGTGCAGAATAGGATGTGTTGAAAAGAACAGGCGTACATGACAAACTGGGTGGGGAAGCACACGGTGCAGAGCATCTCTGTACAGCAGCAAAAGGGGACAATTGCCAAGTGCAGCGCAGATCTAAAGCTGCTCACGAAAAAGGCTCGAGCACAGCCAGTTCTGTAAATGCCTGTGTCCCAACTGAGACAGCTAGAAACAGTTGACTCACTAAATGGAAACCAGTCTGTGTGGCAAGTCCTTATTGCTGTCTGTTCAAGTTACCTTTCCTAAAAATGAAGTTTTGAGTTCTTATAGTGAGAGAATTCAAAGAGCCCATTGACCAGTGAGATCTTTCTCATCCTTCTCGCTCTGTAATTTGAGTTGTTCCATGGTTACTTTTGAATTAGCAGTTTGCTTTTAATAAAATCTGATGCCTGACTAAAGGTTACCAAATTATAGTTTAAATTTTTCATTGATTCTGCCATTTTATAATAAAGTGACAGTTGAAGCCAAATAATAACGAGACAAAGGAAATACAAAATTTTGGCTTGAGACTTCGTCAAATGCACAATACACCAAGTATTTTGGATTCCTAATTGTATTCAACACTAAACTTATTTGTTATTTCTGTGGAAAAAAATTATGGGATAACGAATTGGAAGTGCCTGGAACACAGCTTAACGATCTGGGAATTTCTCCGTAAAAACTGTTAGGAATCTGGATGTCCAGAACTACCAGCTTTTTCATATTCCTATTCATGCCACAAAAAGTCACCTTCCAAGGCACCAGGATCACTGGCCCTGTCTCCATGGCATTAGTTTGGTTGTGTGGGCCTTCCTATCTCTAAAGACAAAGAAAAGAACTTGCTTTACAGAAATGAAGTCAACCACCACCTGAGAACAGTGGTCATTCCTCCTTGGAGAGTCCATTATCACTTTTTGTTCCCATCTCCTCTCTCTTATCATTGCATCTACCTAAGCATAATGGCTTTAGAAGAAAGAATCTGGTCTAAAAGATTCCGTTTAAGGCCTCCCTGGTGGCGTAAGGGGTTAAGATGCAGCACTATGAAGCTATTCACAGCCACTGCGGCATGAGTTCAATCCCGGGTCAGGGAGGTGGCCCATGTGGCAACAGACCTCTCCTGACTGATCAGCTGCTCCCCTCAGCAGTGTATTTCAGTAGATACACCTGTTCTGTTCCCCACTCTCTCTCTGGTGAATCCTCTCAACTCCCCACACCTCTGGCCTATACCCCAGTTCTTGTATGCATAAATAAATAAATCTTTAAAAAATAATAAAGGTGAGAGTAATTTGGAGGATATATCAGTAGAAGATACTAAATATGAGTTTTAATTTTAGTGCATCATTTAAACGTATAGACCATGTTGAAGAACATGTATTCAGAAGTATGTGACCCAGTGGACTGAGGAAATCTAAGTTTGTATTTTGATTTTCTCACACATCTTAGAAAGGCTAACCTCTGTCCTTTAGCTCACTGAGAACTACCCATGTTATTAGAAGAAATACATAACGGGCCTCCCTGGTGGCCCAGGGGTTGAGTCTCGGGCGTCATGGAGCTGTCTGCAGCCACTGCAGCATGAGTTCGATCCCCTGCCAGAGAGCTAACCCACATGGCGCAGCAGACCTCTCCTGTCTCACCTGCTGCTCCCCTCAGCAGTGTATTTCAATAGATCTGCCTGTTCTGCTCCCCACTCTGTCTCTGGTGAATCCTCTCATCCCCCACATCTTTGGCCTATACTCCAGTTCTTGTATGCATAAATAAAGAAATCTTTAAAAAATACAAAATGACTGCTGAACTATGCTTATTTAATAACAAGTAAATTTAAAAATATAGTCTAGACAAATCCTTTTCCATTTATAACTACAGGGTTTTTTTTGTTTGTTTGTTTTTTGGTTTTATTTTTGCTTTTACACTTTCATTTTTGACCCTGTTTCTACCGTTACAACTGCATCTGCTTAGTAAAAAAAAATAGTCGACTCGGCAGCTAATTGGATATCCTTTCACAAGAGCTTTTGAAAGTTTAGAAATTAAAGTTTTAGGATTTTGAACAGATGAGTTAATGATCTTTCTGAAAGAAGAACGTCAAATCTACCAGTTATTAAGCATGCTCCCTACAGTCACTCAAAAATGTATTTAGACTCTTGGGCCTCCCTGGTGGCGCAATGGGTTAAGCAACGCGTTGTGAAGCAATCGCAGCCTCTGCAGCACGAGTTCGATCCCCAGCTGGCCAAGGAGCAACCCACATGGCATAGCAGACCTCTCCTGTCTCGCCCGCTGCTCCCCTCAGCAGTGTATTTCAGTCAATCTGCCTGTTCTGTTCCCCACTCTGTCTCTGGTGAATCCTCTTGCATCTTTGGCCTGTATCCCAGCTCTTGTATGCCTAAATAAATAAATCTTTTTTTTAAAAAAAATGTATTTAGACTCCAAAGCAGTAATCAAAAGGAAAAAAGGAAAAAATTTCCCCCAAAATTTGTGGTTTTGATAGCACTGAGACCTTAACCCCTGTGCTACCAGGGAGGGCCCCCAAATTTGTGGTTTTGAATTCTTGCTATGGTGACTATTTGCACTGAATGTTCGTGTTTAACCTTTTGTCTAATTGTTAGACAGATCCTCTTCTTAGGCCATTACTATTACATGTTTTGCATGTATATATACATATATATAATATATATAGTATATGTGCATTTGTGTGTGTTAGTATGATATTAGATATCTTTAAATTTCCAGTAACTGTAGAAGTTGGTAACTAGCTGGAATCATGTTAAGCCAATGGATGCATATTTACTAGTAATTTTTTATTTATTATTTTGGAACCTTTGGGTCTGATGTTTTATAGTTATCTCCATAGCAGTAATTCTGATCCTTTTTTTTTAAGATTTATTTATGCATACATGAACTGGGGTACAGGCCAGAGGTGTAGGGGTTGAGAAGATTCACCAGAGACAGAATGGGGAGCAGAACAGGTGGATCTACTGAAATGCCCTGCTGAGGGGAGCAGCAGGAGACAAAGAAGGGATCTGCTGCACATGTGGGTCACCTCCCTGGCTGGGGATCGAACTCATGCTGCAGTGGCTGCAGATAGCTTCATAGTCTGAGACTTATCCCCTTGTGCCACCAGGGAGGACCCCAATCCATTTCTTAATGATGGTGTGATAACCATCTTTACATCTGAATTAGGAAATAAAAATAATGCTGGTAAGAGTTGATTTTTGTTTCCTTTGCAATGATAGCTTCCAATTTTATTGCATTTTTATGACTGAAAATACACTCGGAGTTGGATACGATTGCTTCCATTTTGAACACTAGTCTTTATATACATATAAAGCTTATATGACTACCTGGGATATTTGATTGGGTCCAAAGTATACAGAACAATTCTGTAACTCTTTAAAGATGTTGGCAAAATGTTTTCCCCCTCAATTTTAAAGCATTATTTTGTAAGGAGGATTAATTAGGGGAAAAAAAGGTCTCTTTTTGAAGTGCAGGCCTATCCATTGAGACAATAAAGAATCTGTTTGAAAATAATTCCCAGCTTCTAGAACTAAGAGTATAAATTTTTCCCTTTAATTAATATCTTAGAATATTTTTTAACCAATGCCAAATGCAATGCGAGCACAAGTTTTTTAGTTCAGTTCTAAACTTAGAGCCCGTGATTTTCAAGTGGGTTCTAAATTTGGCAAAATGTCTTCTCTCTGCTATAGTAGCTGGTGTTTTCCCATTCTTAAGGGTTCATACATCTTATTTTCTGAGCAAGTGGTACTGTTTTTCTTCACTTTTTGATATATATTTTTTCATTTCCCCTTTGTGGAATACCAAATGTGAGGCAATCTTTTTTAGGCCATTAAAGAAAAAAAATAGATACAGCAGCTTTGTGAGAGGAGGGGAAAATGGCAAAGGGGAGGGATCATTTAGCTTCTTTCTCACAATGAAGAAATAAATACCATAAGTCTTAGCTACTCAGTTACACCAACTTTATATATAGGTTAGTAGAAATCACCAAGTCGGAATTCAACCAAGATAATTATGTTTTCTGCAAATTTCTGCATATATTAAAATGAGCCCTGCTGGTGTGAAATTCGGTCACCACTTCAAGAAGTGTGTCCAACAGAGCTATCTCCTGAGGTCGTTGTTTGTTAAATGTTTAATCCCACTCCTTAAGATGAAGACACCAAGACAAAGGACCTAATGCAGAGTGTGCTGGGTGCAGAACTCAGGCCCCTGCAGCTCGGGCACTGGTTATTATTACCTTATAGGTGTTGCAGGTATTCGAAAACAGCCACTTCCTCATTCTGCAAGATGTTGGAGGGAAGGATACCAATCTTTCCCCCAAACAGGCACCCACATGTCTTTCACTCACCTGCGTTTATCTCTGCCTTCGGCTCTCAGCCTTCTATTCCTCACGAACCCTTTTCTCCCACTAGAAACATGTTTTCATTAAAATAGAAACACCCAGAGAGAAGAAGACCGGCTAGAAGAAAAAAGTGAAAGGGGACATTTTTTCCCTTCCGGTACAAACTTGTGGCAGCCAAGCCCTCCGCTGTGTGCCTCGGCAGTATTCTATGGGTCTGCGCAGCTTCCTTTTCTTCCCATGATTTTGATGTGCAGGCGTTTGTAGGTGGCACCCCAGCCCAGACCGAGCTTGCTCTCACGCAGAACTTTTCCCACCACTTTCCTGGAGAACTTGGCAAGTAGGTGACATGTTCACTCAGGTTTCTCTGATCCTGGCCCTCTTCTCTGCTGGGAAGGAAGAAGCACCAGTCACTTGTAGCAGGGGAGGTCTCCAACAAGAGAGTGGGCTTGAAGGCCTTGTCCAACAGGTTTACCTGCTTTACCTTTCTCTTGCTTCTGCAGTGCCAAAAAGGAGGAATACAGTACTTAAGATATTTCCCTCTCCCAGTCTTCCTGGGAACTAACCATTCTGACTGCCAGACTCCAGCAGAGGCTGCAGTAGAATCTTCTGGGGTTGACGGCCTTCCCATTCTCCATACCACTCCCATTGGCAGCTGTCTCCCCTCACACACATATATTCACACAAGTGTTGGTAGGATTCCATGGGCCTCTGCATTCCTGGAGTGGCTGTAATTGACTTGGACAGCCAACCTGGAAGCGAATGCAGCAAAGTGAGCCCATCCAGGCACAGTCGCTGAGGACAATAGGGCTCACTCCAGGAAGAGTGGAAGAAGCCCAAGTGGATTTAGATCATCATTTCCGCCAGGCCAGTCTCCGGCCTCTGCCAGTGGCACAAACAGCTATTTTGTGAGAAAAACTTGTTGATCTCTGCCATACGAGCCTCAGATTTTTAGAGTTATTACACACAATGTTCTGACTTTTTTAGCAGTACATTATTTATTTGGCCTTGTCTCCAACTTCACTACTTTGAACCTCAATCATTTGTCACAGTGTTTATATCAAATAATCTAAAGGAATGCACACTAAAGAGGCTAGGAGTTAGGAGTCACGGGTTCAATCTGTGGCTCTGTGATTAGATGATATATGACTCTGGTGCAGCATTTGCCTTTTCTGGGTCCTAGTTCTTCCATCTAAGTTTTGGGGGGTGAGAAGGAGGAGACTGGATTTGATTATAATTGCATTCCAAAACTCCATGTATCTTCTTTCAATTACCACTTAATAGTATAGTAAATAGAAAGGGGGTTTTAAAGTATTATTATAAGATGGTATTTTCTACCCAATTGTCTCTAAATTATCTGGCCAAACTTTAAGGAATATAGTTATTTTTAGTCTGATCGATTCACTTTATCTGTACTTTTCCTGACTGAATTAACTTAATCACACTCCCCCTTTTCCTGCCCTTGCTTTCCTCTTTTTCAAAATATTTTGTCCTTTTTTTCTTTATACATTTACTTTTATTTAGAAAGCTTCAAAACAGTCTTCATTTTTGTTACCCATCTCTAGAGAGATCTCCTGAAGAAAGTAGTATGTACTCAGGGCAGATAATGGTGTCTTCTGTTTGTTTCGTCATGATACCCACAGTCTGGTGGCTTTGTGATAGGGATAGTGCCCTGAATTGGTGTCTTTTGAGGGCCACCCACCATGTCTCCCAAGATGCCTTTCCTGTGTTATAAATGGGAGTTCAGAGACCATCATTTTACATCTGAAATCTTTTCCGCCAAATATTTTATCGCCCTCCACGAGAGTACCTACCTCCCACTTGTCACATGTTCATACAACTTTGAGAGCCTTTTTGGCTCGTTATCTCCATGGCTCTTCATCTTCTGCAAGAAGTGTCATCTACAGAATTGAAGGCTGCATTGTGTATTTTCACATCCATGTCATTTTTTTTAAATGCTGAATAAAACAAATGACAGACTCTTATATTCATCCTGATCCTTGGAAGAGGGTACTTGTCGGTGGGGAATAGTAAATGAGAAAGGAGATAAAGATCCTATTTGAGGGATGGGAAACCTTCATATTTTGTTTCAGCATGAATTTTAGTAGCAGGCTTTGCAATAGCAAAGTCATGGTTAGAATCACATGACTCACCCAGGCCAGGCACTGGGCTAGATGCTGAGAAAAACAGGGAATAAAGTCACCTGTCTTTGAAGGATTTACAGACCAAAAGGCTATAGGTGTATGGGTGATTGCAGGCCTGGGTGTAAATGTCAACAGAGATGTGGTCTGGGGGCGGGGCAGTGAGCACACTAAGGCCCTGGACTCAGAGCTGGGTATGGAAGGGAGGTTCCCAGGAGCAGTGATGTCTAAGCTGAAAGACTCCGGGGTAATCTGATAAGAGGAAAATCATCTTAACTAAAGAATGACAGTCCCTGAAGAAGCATGTACATTCCAGGACCTCCCAATGGCAGGAGTTTGGAGCGTGGGACTGGAGACAGGCAGAGGCTAACCATGAACAGCCTAAGTCCTACTCCCATAAGGAGTTTCAACATTCTTTTGAAGGCAATGGGAAGTCATAGAGAGATTTTTGTAAGCAGGGAAAATTGTGATCATATCATCATGGTGACTTTAGAAAAGCCATTTGGAGTTTCTTAAGGCTAAGGCCCAGGAACATTAGATAGTTAGAAACTGTTGAGTAGACCAAGCAGGAGCTGGCAGCTTCAGCTGAGATAATGGCCTTTGAAATGGAGGCTATTGGGTAGATCAGAGACACAAAGTGGTAGAACACATAAACTTGATGATTTGTTGATGGATGGGATATGAAAAAGGGGGAAATTATGAAATTCAGGTTTTGGGTGAGGCACTGTGTAGGGATTATGTAGAAGGTTATAATGATGAGTGTCAGGGTGAACAGAGGCCTGATTCTCATGGCCACCTTAAAGCAGTGCCAAGTCTCCACATCCTGGTGGATTCAGAATGATGAGGGACTATTTCAGGAACAAAGTGGGTCTGTGCTTAGCAGGCCCACTGCTCTGCATGCCAGCGCCGGGACACTGCCCTCAGCTAGGTTCTCTGACTTGTCATCTGTCCCATTATGATCTCTCCTCAGTTAACTGGAAAAGAACATCAGTTTTCTCATTTCCCACAAAGTCCCTCCAAACAGGCATTGCTGCACAATTTTTGCTGCCACTGTCGTTTTGCTGCTTTTGCAAGGTAATGGTTTGTGATTATTGGTTTTCAGTGCCAAAACAGAGACTACAAGTGTTAGGTTGTGCAGGGCATCACATGACGGACCTGAGCTTTAGAGTCAGAGACTAGGTAAACCTACACACCTTACCTTCCTCAACTTCTTTTATAGACTTACTTTGCTCCACCAGCCTTTGTCTTTCTTTGAATCTTACCGTTCTAAACTATGATGCAATTGGCATCTCACTTTAGAAAAATTCAGGTGTTCTGCAGGTAAGTCTTCTGCAAGTCTTTTCCCTTTTGGAAATATGCATGTAAATTCTTATTATCTCCTTGGCTATAGGTAGCATTTAACCCTTGTATTTAGGTGTCACAGACTCCCTCAGGCCACCTTTCATAGATGTTGGATAGATTCAGGGAACATTCTTAGAGGTACACTCTAACACAGGTCTCTCTTTTTGCAGCCTTGCCCTTTCCCTTAGCATTCTTTTCTTCTGTTGCTCTCACTGTTCCTCTTCTAATCTCATTTGTATTCTTTGCACCATCAAAAGCTCCTTTGAAAGAGATAAAAGTTCAATTTTAGCCATTGAAGAATTTATAGCTACTTAACAATGTTTAATCTTCCAATTGACATTTATAAACATATAACTTCTGAAGACAATTGGTTATACTAGTACTTAAGTCAGAATATAGTTTCTACATGCAAAATGTTTACACTTCCTTAGGTAAAGTAAGAAATCACAAGAGGAAAAATATTCATGAGACTAATATTACACATCTTTGAAAGATAGGCAGGAAACCATAGAGATAGCCTCAAAAAAAAAATCCATTCTCCTGCTTGGGATGAGATTATTGATTTTCTTAGTTATATTTTTCCCTGAAGTGTTGAAATAAGTGCCTTTTGATGCTTGGGCTCGAGAAAAACTTGTTCCCCAAAGCCACTTGGCAAGTCTAAATCCCAGGAACTAGGTGCTTTAAGCACTGTGTTTGTGAAGCTGGAGCCACTGTAGAGAGAAGAGAGGCAGGGGAGGAGGGAAGACAAGAGAGGAGGTGGAGGTGGGAAATGATGGTACTAGGAACCATAGACCTGGGCCACCGTAACCACACCGGAGAGTTCTCACCACACTGGTGCCTGGCAGGTCCACCTTGCCAGTTCTAACTCCATGGATTTTGTGCTGCTCTGTTAAATCTGGAGCAGTTTCCTACAAGTCTAAACTGGCTTTCTCCACATCTAAAACTTAGGTGGAAGTCAATGAACACGCACTTTGAATCAAAGTGAATGGTCTAGGGGCCTCTCTGGTGGCACAGGGGTTAAAAGAGTGCTATTAAGCTATAGCCAGCCACTGCAGCACCAGTTTGATTCCCCACCCACCCCCACCTCTGGTTTACACCCCAGTGCTTGTATGCATAAATAAATAAATCTTGGAAAAAAAAAACAAAGTGAATTATCTATACAAGAAAAAAACTAACATTTTGGGGAAGTTTTCTGAACTTTGGTGATATTTGGTTACATATACCATACATATTTTTGAAGTTAACCTCAAAAACCATCAATGTCGCCACACAAAGGCAAACATTTAAAAACCTGGGATTGGGCCTGTCTGGTGGTGCAGGGGTTAAAGATACAGCTCCATGAAGCTGTGGCCAGCCACTGCAGCACAAATTCCATCCGAAGCTGGCCACATGGCACAGCAGACCTCTCCTGTCTGGCCCACTGCTCCCCTCAGCAGTGTATTTCTGTCAATCTGCCTGTTCTGCTCCCAACTCTGTCTCTGGTGAATCCTCTCCCCCACCCCCCCCCATGCCTCTGGCCTGCACACCAGTTCTTGTATGCATAAAATATTTTTTTAAATAAATAATAAAATAAAAACCTGGGATTATTGATCTGACTTTAGAGATTTTTAAAAAGGTACATGAATTAAAATATATATTTACAAGCTTATGAACCAATATAACACCTCCCATAGTAAAAAGCCAAGAAGAAAAGCTGTTAAAATAGTAGTTCATAAAAACAGTGCCTCAAATCATCAGACTAGGGATTAACCTAAATAACAGTGAACCACATGAAATTGCTGCTAACCACTGCTTTTGCCCAATAAAAATGACAATATGACAATATATTTTGTCGTGTATCCCTAATGTCAGCATGCTAGAATGTAATATAATCTCTGAAGGGAATGGAATTCTAGACGTGTAACAGGGTGGTCCCCAGGAAAGGGGGAGGTTCCCTGCCCCTCCCAAGGGAGGGTGGAGCTGAGCAGGGAGAGGAGAAGCTGCAGAAGAGACTGAGGAAGGAAGCAGGATGGAGTCAGGAGACCTGGAAGAGGCGCATGGAGCCTAGAGACACGTGAAGAAACTGCGCTTGTCTTTTGGTCGTGGACTGGGTGACACAGATGTGGGTGAGACCCGTGGGGAGGTGACAATGGCAGCTTTTATCTTGATGTTGATTTTGCTCTTTTCCTTCCGGGCTTGTCTGGTAGTTTCTGACCCTTTTCTGTGGGTCCACACTGGAAGATGCTTTAGACTTGTGGCAGGCTTTGGGCCTTGCTCTGGGCTGATCCCAAATGGATGGACTTTTACACACGAGGGGACGGGTAACTGTGGGTGCTTCATTTAGAAACTAGACTCTTTGCCTTACCTGTATTGTTTCCTAGTTTTATTAAAGTTCCTTATTTTTTTTAAAGGTTAATAAAAGGTTTATTTACAAGGGAAAAGGAAATAAGGAAAATGTACAACTCAGGGAGAAAATAGAGAAATAAAGTCTTTAATGCGTCCTACCCGATCCGACGACCTGGAAACCCAAAGTCACTCTCAGAGCTGGCCAGACGCTGCAAGCTGGTGGAGCGCCAAAATGGGGGCCCCCCAAAGCCC